>NC_045426.1:686468586-687093586 GCF_902635505.1 Sarcophilus harrisii | reverse complement strand
ATCAGCAGGAGGATTTCAGAAAGGCCTGGAGAGACCTACATGAACTGATGCTTAGTGAAATGAGCAGGACCAGGAGATCATTGTCCACGGCAACAGCAAGATTATACGATGATCAATTCTGATGGACGTGGCTCTCTTCAAAAATGAGATGAGTGATGCCAGCTCCAGTGATCTTGTGATGAAGAGAGCCATCTGCACCCAGAGAGAGGACTGTGGGAACTGAGTATGGACTCAACATAGTATTTCACTCTTTCTGTTATTGTTTGCTTGCATTTTTGTTTTTCTTCTCAGGTTTTTTTTTCTTTCTAGACCCGATTTTCTTGTGCAGCAAGATAACTATATAAATATGTATACATATATTGGATTTAACATATACTTTAACATATTTAACATATATTGGACCACCTGTCATCTAGGGGAAGGGGTGAGGGGAAGGAGGGAAAAATTTGGAACATGCATATGTTTTGTAAATAAAAAGCTATAATAAAATAAATAAAAATAAATTGAAAAATTATCCATGCATATGTTTTGTAAATAAAAAGCTATAATAAAATAAATAAAAATAAATTGAAAAATTATCTGTGCATGTTTTGAAAATAAAAAGCTGTAAAAAAAATCATCCCGCCAATCAAATAATATTCCATTACATTCATATACTATAGCTTATTCAGGCATTCCCCAACTGATGGGCATTCACTGAGTTTCCAGTTCTGTGCTACTACAAAAAAGGGACGCTACAACAATTTTTTGCATATGTGGGTCCTTTTCCCCTTTTTATGATCTCTTTGGAATACAGTCCAGTAGAGATACTGCTGGATCAAAGGGTAAACACAGTTTGATAGCCCTTTGGGCACAGTTCCAAATTGTTCACCAAAATGATTGGATCAGTTCACAACTCCACTAACAATATATTAGTGTCTCAGTCTTCCACATCCCCTCCAGCATTCATCATTATCTTTTCCTGTCATCTTAGCCAATCTGAGAGGTATAAAGTGATACCTTAGAGTTAAGTTTAAGTATACTTATGTGTAAAATGAGTGGAGGAACCCTATCTAGAACAAGACTGAAAAAGCAATGCAATGATGGTCAAAGATTAAAGCAACTAGTCCTCAAAAGAAAAATTGCAAAAGATTAACAGCCATATAAAGGCTATTCAAATCACTAATAATTAGAGAAATGTAAATAACAATGTCACCTCACACCTAAAAAACTAGCAAAGGTGACAAAAAATGGAAAAGTCCCTATCAGAGAGACTGCCTGAAAACATGTACAATAATACACTGCTGGTAGAAATGTGAATTGGTCCAACAATTCTGGAAATCAATTTAGGATGACATTTTTAAATGTGACTACAAATACTCTTTGACCCAAAATTTGCCACCGCTAGGCATCTCAATCAAAAAGTATTTATTATTAAGGCTGGCCACATTGTTTGAACATCAAATATAAGCTTACAAAAAAGACTATTTTATGGAAACTCACACAGAACAAGCACTCAAGTGATGGTCGGGAAAAATGATAGAGGGATACTCTCAAAATCTCTCAAGAACTTTAGAATTGATTGCATGCCATTTGAGACACTGATACAACACTGCTCAGCGTGGCGTGCCCTCATCAGAGAAGGGGCTGTGCTCTATAAGGAAATGGGATTGAAATAGCTCAAAAGAAACCCGACATGTGCAAAGCTAGAGAATCCACCCCAAATGTTCCATAGATTATTAGACCTGCGGCAGAGCATTCTGAGCTCGTATTGGTCTGATCGGCCACAGTTAGACACACTGTAACTCAATTCTAATGTAGCGATGTCATTTTGGTCCTCTTCAACAACAAAGGACAACCACAAGGATTAAGCACCTACTGTGTGTCCAGAACTGCGATGGGTGCCTGAGATACAAAAACAAGCTCCCAAGAGCTTCCATTCTATCGGGGCGCTGGGGTATGTAGCCACGTCTCTCTCCACATGGAATGGGGCCTGTGGAGCGTGCAGACATCTTTGAGGGGTCTAGCCCAGATCTCCCAAGAGGCACTCTTCTTTCTCCATCTTGTGGGGAGGCTGTAGCCTCCTTTGCCTGCCTGCATCACCGGAAAAGCTGCCTCCTTAAAGCTGGCAGCCTCAGACACTCTCGCTTTTCTTGCTAGAGCTCTCCCCCATGGGCTATATAATCTCCCCCTAAATCCTGGCTCTAAGGTCAGCGTGGAACTTCAAGGTCCAGTGACTCCAACATTTGCAACTGAGGACAAATAGCACAGACAAATAAACATCCAATACCCTCAGACCCATTTTGGGTCGCCAGATGAGGTAAGAGAGAGAGAGAATAGGGGAAAGAGCTTCCCCTCTTACTGAGTCAGTTCTCAGCACCAGCCTGAGGGTTAACTGTGACCTCAAGCCCCCGGAGTCCTGTGGGAGGGCACCGGCAGCCGGGGGAGGGGAGTTGATGGAAACAAGGGATGGTAAGAGGCCAAGGTGAGGAGGAAGAGCATTGCAAGCACGGGGCACAGCTGGTACAAAGGCATGGAAACAAGAGATGGAACGTCTGGTGCGAATAACAAGGCCAGCTTGGCTTAGTGACCAATGAGGCAAAGACATGTCTCACATGCACCCTAATCTTTGGGGTAGCAAAGACCTAGAAACAAAACCAAGTCCATTGAATTGGAATTGGCTAAAAAACTGTCCTTGAAAGTAAGAGAATCTTACTTTCAAGAAATGACTGAAAAAATTCAAAGAAACTTTTGTGAGTGTGAGTTCATGGCTATTTCACAACTGAAAAGAACAAAGTAAAACAGGACCGAACTGAACCACATAAGAAGAGTGACCAATCTGGCCTCTTCTTTGAAGGGGTGGGAGGCCATGGGGCTATAGAAGCCTCATACGATGCTGTGACAGATGTGAGGAATTGTTTGGTTTTGCTGAACAACTTTTTTCTTCTCTTAAAATGTTTGTTATACAGTTGGCTGGGTAGAAACTGGAGGATACATCAGAAAAAGAATATGAGATAAAACCCAAAAAGGAGGAACTAAAAACAATTATTTTTGGAAATAAAGGCTATGAACCTCTTAAGATGAATGCAGAGGGTCCCAAGCCTGGAGACTGAAGCAGGGGCAAGTTGAGCGACTAGAGGCCTGCAGATCATCTTGGCTGGCCTGTGGGCCGGGGGCTTCCTTGGCCTGTGAGCAAGATGCATGGTCTGGGGTTTCAAAGGTCAAAGGCACGACACAGTTGGGAGCGGGGGAAAGTGGCAGCTCCGGCCCCTTGGTAGACCGGGGACAGGGCCGGGGCCGGGGCGGCTGCCTTGGAGGCTTCCAGCCCCAGGAGGCTTGCCCCAGCAGGAGGCTGCAGCTGGGGGAGGGGGGGAGGGGGAGAAGGGAAGGAGGGGAGAGGCTGCAGCTGGGGGAGGGGGGAAGGGGGAAGGGAGAGGCTGCAGCTGGAGGAGGGGGGAGGGGAGAGCCTGCCCGGGGGGATGAGGGAAGGGGGCTCTGCCTCGGGAGGAGCTTGGGAGACAAGGGCGAGGATCCTAAAGCGCGCAGGAGGAAGGCGGAGCTCCCGGGAGGGCCAGATTTCATTGGTGGGCCGTTTCCCACGGGCTGACGTCAGAGGTCGCCCCCACCGGAAGTGAAGTCGGCGGGCCGAGAGCGGCACGTGGCCGAGGCCGTGGCCACAACGAGCTGAAGCCGGGAGCGTCCCGAGCCGGGTCGGGCCAGCGTGGGCAGCGCGCGCAGGCAGGTCCGGGCAGGGGCCCCGAGGCCGCACGGGCCGCGCGGAGCAGCCGCGGCCTCCGGGGACGCAGAGGGGGGTGGGGGCGGCCGCACAGGCTGACTGCGCTTCTGGGGCCGGCGCAGGTTTGCTGTAGGTCCCTCCGCCTCCGCTTCCTCGTCGGGGCACGGGGCCTGCACGCGCTTCGTGCCGGCTAATAGGCGTGTCCCTGGCGCGCCGTGGGTCTGTGCCGGGCGCACCGGGAGGCTGCGTTTGTGTGCAGCTGACGCTGCGCACGGAGTTGTATGTGCCTCGCACCTGTCACCTGCGCCTCCGGGGGCGGCCCCCAGTGGGGCGCGCGGCCTGCGTGGGGATGATCGCTGTGTGTGCTCACGTGCACAGCCGTCGGCCCGGCCTCACTGTCTCCGCTTCTTCTGTGAGCGCCGACGCTTCTGCTTAGCCGTTTTCCGGTCGCGTCCTGCCCTTCAGGCTTCTTCTGGCATTTTCTTGGCAGAGCTTTTTCTCCAGCTCCCGGGACACATCGGCCAACGAGGCAAGAAAGACCGGCGACTTGCCTGTGGTTGCAGGGTCTGAGGGCGGGCTCGACCTCTGGGGGTCGGGCCTTCTTCGTTCCGGGTCTGGCGCCAGCAGCCCGTCCCTCGGAGCGCAGGGAGGTGTGGAGATTCGGTTCTGCACCCGCCTGCTTCCCCATTCATCCCAGCTGACTTTTCTCCCCGGGCCACGTGCACCTCTGCGCAGACCCGCGTGGCTGAGCTTTTAGATGCGATTTCGCTTCCGCGGTTAGGGGCTGTGCGTGTGCGCGTGCTCGGGGAATCCATCTGCTTGTGAGTGTGTGTATCTGTTGCACATAACAGTCCTGCTCTGTGAGTTGCACCGAGTACATCCTTTCTGTTTAGATAGGCCTGCTTTCTGTCTCTGCACCACTGCCTCTGAGAACGCCACCTGAAGCTGCAGCTGCGTCCATCTACATCTACCTTACTTCTTGTACCTGTCTTTCTCTCCTCCTCCTCCCCCCCAGCCCTTATTGATCCGCTTGCCGTGTGTGTATGCACGCGCTGTGAAACTCCATGGATGTGTGTGCACGCACTGACTCGCGGGCTCCTGTGCCGGTACACGGATGTCCCTTTGCTCATTGCGCTCCAGCTTCCCTCTCTCGATGTTTTCACACTCTGCTAAGTATTCCAGGTGAGAACCACCATGGCTTTGTATGATTGACAGCTATTTACTGGATTCTTACCATGCTGTGTCAGGAGTCCAGCCTGGGGCAGCAATGAAAGAAGCGAGGAGGAGGAGGGGGGCTGCTTTGTGCATTGAGTTGGGGAATAATGAGGCAGAAGGCATCTTCTAGAGAATCCGCTCCTACGGGTCTTTGAAAGGCTTCTCCAGCCCACTTTTCAAATACTTACTGAGCAGGTGCTTTTCCATTCTCAGCCCTGGGGAGAAATGAGAGATATCTGTGGCTCAGAAGGGACCCTGAATGAGGAGTTTAATCAATCGGATCCCTGTTATACTTGGATGAAGCACTTTTCCCACAAGCCTCTGGTTTAAGATACTTAGATTTTGAATCTTTGCCATTTCCTCTGGGACTTAACCTAGCTCCATGTTGTGCATGTGTAACTGCGTGTGTTAAAGCTCAGGGGTTGGTGTCCTATCTCCCCACAAGCTTGATAGTCAGGGAGCAAAGTCCTTCCCTCCCACAAGGCCCTAGCATAATGCTCTGCACACAGTAGGCATGATAAGGGCTTCCTAACTCTTTATTAAATGAGTCATGAGATCTCAAAGTTCCAGAATCTCAGCTCAACTGCCACCTTCTGCACTAGGGCTTTCATGGCCTCCACCCAAGTGTTTCTGGCCTAAATATTGACCTTTGATATGACCTCAGGGATCTCCAGGGAGGCAGTGTGGATCGTGGGGAAGAACAATGAAAGGGGCTCCTAACTTTGCAACTTCCTTTCTCTGAGAACTGTGCCCCTCAGCTCTCTTGGTCTGGGTTCTCTTTTGTTCTACAAGGTGGGGGGTTAGATCAGTGGGGTGCTCAGGTCCTTTCCTGGTGACTGGCCATTTGTAAGGGGCTGGAGGGTTGGGAGGGGCCAAGTTCAAAGTCACTGTTTGGCTCTCCTACCTGGAAAGGTACAGACAAGCCCTGGAATAGATCAGTCATCTTGTGGGAAACTAGGTATACCCTACACAGGTGGTCTAAAAGGCAGGTCTCTCTGAATCTGGGGAAATGAGATTCTGAGATTTGAAGGAATTTTTTTTTTTGTCCTGAAGCAAAAAACAGCTTGAAGGATGGGGTTAGTGGAGAAGAGAGCTGTCTGCCTGGGGGTTGTGGCTCAAGGCATTGTGGACCTTCAGGTGAGTGGGGGGACCTAGGATAGCTAGGGAGTAGGAGGAGGGGCCTCTCCAAGTTAGCTCGCTACAAGAATCCCTCCTGCTGGTATGGAAGCACATTATGTCCCTCCCCCCTCCTTAGAAAGATTTTCTTACTGAATTTGTCCAAACCTTTATCTATCTATATGCAATCGTTGCTGAGAGGACAGGCTCTGAAATCCTTGAGTTCCCTTCTTATACGAGAGAGGCCAGATCATCTGGGGAAGTCTTTCTCTCTAAAATCCATTGCTCCCCCTCATGCTGCTGAACAGAAGCTGAAAAGAATCATGAGCCAAAATTGCTCTGACCAGATCCCCCATAGGCTCGCACTGCATCTCAGCTCATGCCTCCCTCCTTAACGCCTCTCCCCACTTTTCCCAACCTTTTCATCCTTTCTTGGGCCTGCCGTGGATCCTATTGGGCTGAAAGCCTTGCCTCCTACTGCACTGAGAGCTTCCTCCTCTGCTTCCTTGTCCCACAGCCTCCCTCCCTCTCTGGAAGCAAGGCCCCTCTGCCTGCCCAAGCAGTCCCAGTCTGTCCTGCCTTCTCTCCTCCGCAGCCTCCCACTTCAGTCTCTGCTTGTTGGTCAGCTGCTTTCTGCTGCTTAAATGTGCCCTCTTCTCCCCAGCCTACCCTTACTCCTTCCCTCTCCCTCCCCCAGCTTCGTGATTGTTCCCCTCCCCTCGCTTTCCTCTCTTCACCTGTCTTCAGCCCCTTCATTCATCCAAACTGCTCTCCAGTGACCAGTGATCTCTTAATGGCCAAATGGAACTGCTGCTTCTCAGTCTTCATCCTTCTTGACCTTTGACACTATTAATCAATCACTCTCTTCTCTTTGGGCTTCCATGATGCTTTCCTTTCCTGGTTCTCTTCTGTCTTTTTTCAGGTCATAGCTGCTAATGGTAGGTGCTCCCTAGAGCTCTGGCCCTGGCCTTCTTCCCTTTTCCCTCTATTTTGCTTCATTTGTTGATCTCATCATTTCCATGGATTTAATTACTATCTCGTTGCTGATAATTCTTAAATGTTTATCTAGTCTTACATATCCAGCTACGATGTGTAGATACCTTACTCAACATATCCCAAAATGAACCCATTCTTTTTTCCCTCCCCAAATTTCCCTTTTCTTAATTTCCTTATTTTAATTGAGGCCATAGACTCTAAGGTAGCACAATTCTTAAAAGTCCAGTCCATCCTACATTCCACTGTCAAATTTGTTACTCTCCTACACAGTAAACTAATGTGGCTCCCTATCCCCTTCAGCATCAAATACAAAATGCTCTATTTGGCATTCAAAGCTTTTTATAACCCAACCCCTGCCTACTTTTTCACCAATCTTCTTATTCCTCCCTTCTCTTCCATCCATTGACTTCCTGGCTGTTCCGTGAACAAGGCTATCTCAGCTCTGGTCATTTTCTCTGGCTTTCTGCCTTTTTCTCCCCTGCTTTTCTGTGTCTGTCCCTGACTTCAACTCCCAACTAAAGTCCTACCTTCTACAGGAAGCTTTCCCAGTCTTCAATCCTGGTGCCTTCCCTCTGATGATTGTTCCTATATGTAGTCTGTACAGAATTGTTTATTAGATGCTGTATCACCAGTGCTTATCACATTGCCTTGCACATAGTAGGTATTTGATAAATGCTCGTTACCTAATTAGGGCAATGGTCAGACCAAGAGCCCCTTTATAGTTAATGTAATAAGAGTCTCTTGAATGCACCTTTAACCAAGCTAAAAGGAATTCTCAGAATGGATAAAAATGGATTGGTTTTAGGGAAATAATTCTCTAAAGTACACCAAAAGGAAATGATTATTATTTGGATGAATCAGAATGATTACCAGCACTTTGTAATTGTTTAATCTCGATTACAGAATTCTGTCTTCATTTTTGAAGTTTGTAAATTGTATGTGGAAAAGATGCTTGGGCAGAGACAGACAGGTTGTCAAAGGCATCCCCACAGGTTCCAGCTGTGCTTTGGGGGCTTCCTTCCGCCCTTCTCAGAACCTGGGCTCCATGGTGAGAGCCTTCAGAACTCCTGGTCATCTCCATGTCATAATGAGGCATTAGTCACAGAACCCCAGTTTGGAGGAATCTCAGCAGCACAGCATTTCAGAATTGGGGGGGGCCAAGTGGCTACTTAATCCAGTCTCTCCCCACAGGAGATGACCTGGCAGCCTTTGCCCTTGACACACTCTGAGAACTTCATGAGGCTTCTGGCACATAGAGAGGTTCCCTGGCACACACTGAGAGATTTATGAAGCTCCTGGCACACACTAAGAGCTTTGTGAGGCTCCTGGCACACACTAAGAGCTTTGTGAGGCTCCTGACACACCCTGGGAGCTTTGTGAGGCCCATTTTCAGTTGGACAAGGAGGAGCAGGGTTCAGATGCCACCCATGATCCCCACTGCTTTTGGAACCCTCAGTGCCTCCGTTTCCCCACGTGCAGAAGGCGGGTTCGGCCAAGGAGCCTCTGGGACACGTCCGTCTGCGAACCAATCAAAGGGGCACTGCGGGGGGGCCTGGATCAGTAACAAGCTTCCCCCCCCCCTCCCAAGCTTTCCTGGGCTTTGATGGAGTCTGTGAGGAAACCTCAGTGAAGCCTCCACCCCAGGGGGTCAAGCTCCTTCCAGCCCCTGGGCGGGGAGCATTTATGAAGTGCCTCTGGTGTGCCAGGGCCTAACGAGACTCTTGGGGTATTCGGGGCACCCCTCCCCTCCTGGGCGTCGAACGAGCGAAGAATAGCGGGCAAAGGTGGGGGTACGCGCAGGCGCGCGCGCCCCGCGAGGGGCCGTTACGACCGTTAGAGCCGTTTCGAATTCCCTTCTGCCTTTCGCGCCTTCTCCGTTTCCCTCCTCCTCCCTGGTGACGTCATCACCCAGCTCTGGAAGGGAGGGGCGGCCCTTACCTCGGGAGAAAGATGACTAAGGAGCTCTTTCATCTAGTTCATTACTGGTGAAATCTCTCCCCCCCCACGCACTTCGGCGGAATGGTTTCTTCCGTCACGCCCTTTCCCCCTCCCCGCCCAACTCCTACCCTCCACCAGGTTGCGGGCCCTCCCCTTTTCCTACGCATGATTGGCTCCAAGGCCGGTCCACTTCGGACCCTCCCCCTGGATTGGCCGTCTCGGCCGCCGCTCGGCCCTCGCTCGTCCCCTCCCCCTTCTAGCCTTTTCCCGTTCTCGCCTGGCGTGCCCCCACGCCCCTTACGTGGCGACGCCGCTGCCGACGCTTCCTCCATAGACAAGCGAGCGGCTCGCCGACTAGAGGTGCTTGAGCCGTAGCCGTAGCCTTGTCCGCTGCGGTTGCCGTCTCCCTCACCCTGTGAGGACGGGAGCTCGGCGCCTGGCCGGGGGCTGCTATGGTGCTGAGTTCTCCGGTAGAGCCGACCGAGGAGAGGCGGTTGCGGCCATGAAGGTGAGAGGACTCCCTCTGGGGCTGGGGGGAGGGGGGCGGGACGGGACCGGGGCCGGCAGCGGCCGACCATCCTCCTCCCCTGCCGGCGGGAGGAATCCCGAGCCCTCCCTGGCGCCGGCCCGCCCCCCGCCGGGGATCGGAGCTAGTGCGCCGATAACCCGTGCGGGCCCCTGAGGGCCCGGCGGCCCCGGGCTGGGGGACCGTCTCTGTCGCAGGACGGGAACTGCGGGGCCGGTTGGGGGAGGGGGCCGGGAGCTGGGGCAGCCCGGGAACCGCGGGGCTTAAAGCGGTGATCCGGCCTCGTTCTCCCGCGGGCCCCCGCGCCCGCCCCGGGGAGGCGCCCGGCTCCTCGACTGTTAAACTGCCGAGCGTTTGTTCTCTGTCCTCGCTGCCCGATCCGGGGGGAGGAGAGCGGAGAAGGTCCGAGAGAGGGGCGGCAGGTCGGGGCAGGTTCGCCGCCCGAGCCGTGTATCCTTCACCTTCTCCCGGTAGGAGCGCCGAGCCGTGAGCGCTGCTCGGCAGACGTCTGAGAAAGCGCTTGGGAGCCGCAGTGGAAGGAGGCAGAAGGCTCCGGCGCCCGAACCCCCAGATCCATACTGAGTATTATACGGATGGAGTGCGGAAATCGTGGGATTGGGGAGCAGTGAAGCAGAGGGAACTTGTACCCTAGGAAAGATAGGAAAGATGCGGGCTTAAGGAAACTTAAGGTTCTTCTCCCTTCAATCTGCCTCTTTTAGCGCTCTCTGAAAACTGAATTAAAGTAGCTCCTTTCCCCCCTATTAATACCGTAATCCATGCTCTCGGGCCAACAAAAAAATCTAGTTACAAAATTCTGGCTATTCCGGCTACTCCTAAACTTGATAACTGATAATTGTGAATAAAGTTTCTTTACATTTTAGTTTTTGTGAAACTGACTTTCAGGATATGTGTCTTAGACTAGTTGACTGTATGTAAAATGACAACTATGTTGTTGAATTGCTTTATAAAGTCTCGTAAGTAATCAGTTTTTTAGACATGTTCCCTTGTCTTGATTTCAGTAGTATTCACTACATGAATTATAACAATAGTGGGCTTTCAACTAAACAAATGCTCTTTTCAGTGAAGTTAAAATGACTTTAATTACTGGACAGATGAATAAACAAATAGCAATTTTACCCTGGAAGTGAGGACTTTTCATGGTTGTGTCTTTAATTTTTGTGGTATCTTTTCCTGCCCTTCCCATTGAACAACTTTTAAAAGCACCCAAAAACTCTTGAAATTCTTAAAACAAATAAGCAGAATCCAGTAAAACATGACCACATTAGTAATGTTCAAATCTGCATCATTTCTCTAAAAGACGGGTGTGGGTGTCATGATTAATCTTCATGTTTTTATTACTGTAGTTCAAAAGTCTGTCTATGGTGTTTTTCTCCATAATGTTTGTTGTAATTGTATAAATTTTACTAGCTTGCTTCGTTTGACATTAGATCAAAAGCATTCCTAGTTTTCTCTGAAATATGGTCCCTTTTGTCTTTTTTTTAGAGTATAGGCCCAATACTAGTAGACTTGGGTCATTCTCTATATGAATCTAGTATGTATAGTTTAGTAACTTGGAGCATAGTTCCAAATTTTTTGCTGGAAGTGTTGGACCTGTTCACAGGGCCTTCAATAATTCACTGGTGTGCCTGTTTTTCCACAGCCCTCCAATATGTGTCTTTCCAGTAAATTTTTAGTCATTACTGTCTTAAAATCAAGTCATTTTCTATTATCCTTAAATTGAACGACAGCTATTTATCTTCCTGCTGAGGGCAGGATTTTGGAACTAAATTGGAATCTCATGTTAATTAAACATAGTTCAGGTCCTTATGGTAGTTCTGACCCATACAAATTACATCTGTATGTGCATCACTGGGCTTCTGATTTCATCCTTGTGGAGAACTAGTTTAGAAATTTCCTTCCAGCTACACAGATGGACAATTTGTAATTTAGGAGTTTTTAATTTACTCGTGCTACTTGGCTACCTAGTAGAGGCAGGATTTGTACTAAATATCTGTCATTTCCAAGACTGGTCCTCTGTACTGCTTAATGTATAGGCGACCTTGTGTTAAAATGAAAAAACAAACCCTGGAAGGTGGACGCTTAAGGATTTAAGTAAATTTTGACTGTGCAACCTAATCCCAGTGTGACCTTGCGCAGGGCAGATAAACTCACTTCCCTGGGCTTCCATTTCATGTGAAGTGAGGATGTGCTGGCCTCTGAAGTCCTTTCTGTGTTAGATCTATATGTCTTATCTGTGACCAGGATTAAGAGAAAATTTAGATAGTCGGAGGTTCTTCCTCACTAGCAGTTTTCAGAAAGCATTTGTAGGTAACAATCAGTGTTCCATAATTCCTCAGCAAAGAATGCTATACTGATTAATCTGACAATAATGGTGGCACAATGGGGTTGAATCACCTATTCAGCTTCTTCTCAGCAACTGTTTTTCTTGAATTCTCTGTCTAGTTCCAAGTCTGATGTGTTTTGAAGTATGTATGATTGTCAAGTTTGTTTTGTGAATATTATACTGGATATGTAAAAGTAAGTTACCTTACCCTAAAATTACTTGTTTTCTATTATTTGCAAATGATAAACCATTTTTTGCAGCATTTTGTAGGATATCTTTTGAGAGAATCTCCACTACAGTGCAAATAATGTTGAATAGCTGATCAAATAACCTTCATGAAAATTCATTAATTTGTTAATATTAACCGCTGTGTGGCAATTTTTCATTTTCAAATGGTTTTGTGAAAAAAATTTGAATCTAGAATTGTTGAATGTATGAAAAAACATTTATTATACACCATGTATATATTAAGTACCTGTTTCTCATAATACTAGTAGGATGTTTTAGTTAACAGTTGAGTTCTGTATAGAGCCTTGTTCTCTAAGTAGACACAATAGATATTTATTGAATGAATTTTAAATTTTCTCCACCTGATAATAAGCTTTTAAAAATAAATCTTTATACTCAGTTGAGTAGTTTCTTCAGGAGTCTCTAGTTAGCATCAACATATTCATTATCTTTTTTTAGATTCTTTGTTCTTTTTTAATATTCTGGAGAAAGTAACTTAAAATCTTTTCCTCTTTCCTATAAATAACATTAATGGAGAATTTTAGAATTGAATGGGTGTCTGGACTAAACTTTACCTCTATGGAGAACTTAATCGGTAGTGAGTGTTAATCAGTGGGAATGGTGCCTGTCTCCCAGGATAACTTATCCTATTTGCCTCGGGCGGGGTCCTTTTACCGAGGCCAGTATTCAAGGAGGTTTTCTCCTTTAGAAAGAAAGTTTCAGGGTCTCTCTTCAGTTTAAAGCTCCCCTTGTCATCAGATTGAAGGGATCTGTGAATTTGAATGGGAGAAACAATGCATCTTTATTAAACTATACATAATTTAGATTGAGATCCCACTGTATTTTATTTTATATATTTAAATTAAGTTTTATGCATAAAAACATTCCCAGGAGTCCATGACACATTAGTTACAGTAGGATTGTATTAAAAACTTGTTCTTTAAAAAAAAAAGAAAAGAAAAGAAAAGAAATATTCTTTATGCAGGATTTTTTAAAGTCACATAAGAACATGTGCCCATAAACAAAATTTAAAACTTGAAGCTTCTCTGACTGGCTCTGTCTCAGAAAAAAGTGTTGCTGCCCTGCTGTGGAATACACTTTTGTTAAAGACAGTGATAATATGGAACAGTCTGACTTAACACAACCTGTTGAATTAATTTATTTAAATGCTTTTCTAAAAAATTAAAGAGAAAGCTTAAAAACTTAATAGTTTTTTGAAAGAAGGGCCAAGGTGGGCTTTGCAGCATGCAAATTGTTTAGGTTTCCACATGAACAGTATTATAATTATAGTTACAGGAGGCAAGTAGTTTGATTCTCACTATAAGATCTAATAAGGTTTTTCAACATGTTTTATCTCAAGATTCTGACTTAATATAATGGCTACTGTGGTTTCATTCTGTAGAGCTGTATTTAGATTCCCACCGTCTCTGGGAGAAAGACCTACAAAATATGTAATTGTGCTAATCTCAAAGGGGGCCTATTCTTTGAGGCCTCTCCTAATTTGCAAAAGGTCTTTTTTTTTTTAATTTGAAGCCAGTCCCCTCAATGGAAGGAAAAGGGTAGAAAAAAAGTTCTTTTGAAGAGGTGATATGAGAAATTTTGTTGTTTTGGTAAATTAACTATACTAGTTCAGAAATAGAATGGGCTGCTTAAATAGATTTGGGTTCCCATTGCTTAAAAAGTCTCTAAACAAGGCTGGGTGACAACTAGGAAAGTTTTTGTAAAGATTGTTTAGGTGGTGAAGGGACTCGATAATCTTTTCTAATTCTGAAATTCTGTGATCTTAGTTTTTTTTTTTTTTTTTAAACCCTCCTCCTTTGTTACAGCTTTCAGGTATAGTATTTTCAGATACTTTAGGTGTATTTGTGATTTCATTTAACATGGACTCCTTCTAGGGATGCCCCAGATTACATATCTCATCCATACTGTGTTGTCCTGTGGGATTCTTGGCCATGTTCTATAAATCTTTCACAAGGGATTCAGCTATTTCCGCCATTAAGCAAACATTGAGCCCATTATGGGTTCGTCTCTGTGTGTTGGATAGGGCTTTGTCTGGACTTTGCAGTTTGGAAGACCAACTGCCCGGACAAGTTATTTGACTTACATGTCTCAATTTCCTCATCTATAAAATTGGGGGAAGATTTGATGGCTTCTAAAACCCCTTTCAGTTCAATATCGGATTATATGATTTGCTTCAAGGAGAATAACCAGCAGTTGAGTGTTGACAATGAGATCAAGGTTAGGGCACTGCTTCCTTGGATTTTGATTTAAGTACTGATAGATTTCTCTTTAGTTCAAAAGAAACCTGAGACTAAGAAAAAAAATTTTTCATCTCTCTCCAAAAGAGGACTGAGTTGCAGGTTTCTGTTCCTAGGTCAGGGCAGGCAGTACTCAGTACTTGAGTATTTCCAAAGGCTAGTAGGTGTGGATCAGTATCCCTGAATCACTAAGAATACATTGTCAAGTAAGGGGAAACTAACAAAAGATTTTCTTTATGATGAAAAAAATTATTCCTTTCAGTACTAGGCAAAGGTGTATTGTGAAGAACCTTGATGTTGAGTTACAACTGGGTTCATATCTCAACTCTGAAACTTACTATATGAACTTGTGCAAATTCTTTAAACTCTTAAGTTTCCTCATCTTTTAAAAAAGGGTGGGGGGGGGGGGGAGATAGGACTAGATCTCTAGTTCTTTACAGCTCAAAATGCCCTAGAACTTCTAGCTCTGTTATATTATGGTACTGATTAGGAGTTCTTTACCATGAGCCTGTGAACTTAAATGAGAATTTTTTTTTTAAGATCAATTTTAATTTTAAATATAATAGATTTCCTTTGTAAGGGGCAGCATTTGAAAGCATTTGGAGAAGGTTTCGTCAGACTAACAAACAGGATCCATGATACAAAAAAGGTTAAGAACTTTTATTCAAGATGCATTTTTTAAAATAGTCTCTGCTTTCAAAGAATTTTGATGCAGGAAACAGCAATCACTTATGAAATAAAAGATTAATTTTAGCTCTTTAGAGGCTAAGTGGACAGGAAAGTCTGTCCCACTGGAGAGTGTCAGATTGTAGCACTTTGAGCTTTTGTGGGGGAGAGAAGATAGAACCCTACCTGTAACTATATACGATAAACATATACCTAAAAGAGTATGTCTAGATTTTGAATAAAACAAGTCTTTCCTCAAAAGCACTAAAAAAAGCTCAATATATTGGGAGACCATCAAGTCCAACCCATGTCTGAAAAGACATCTCCTCTACAAATAGTTATCTAGTTGTAAGAAACTAAGCTCATCCTGAGGCATCCATCTCTTCTTGCTTGTTGGGCATGACACCAAAATTTGCTTCTAGCTTCTACCCAACCCATTGCTCTTAGGATTGTTCTGTAGGGCCAAACTGAAAAAACTAATCTCTTTCTACTTGGAGATAGTCCTTCAAATGCTTGAAAATTGATTTTAAGCCCTCTCAACCTCCTGCTAACTTTTCTCTATGCTAAATTTTACAGGAAATCATAGAAAATATAGGGACCTTTATGGCTTAAAATATATTTTAACATACCTAGTTTGTTTTAAACAGGATATAACTATAGCTCTCTCCCAGTAAATATTAATTTTACATAGCTAGCATTTGTATAGTGCTTTAAAGTTTTCATAGCTGAACTTCACCATAATCTTGGGAAATGTTGCTATTATTATCCATTTTTTACAAATGGGGAGACCAAGGCAAACAGTTTAAATGATTTGTCTTGGGTTGGACAAATTAGGACATGTCTGAGGCTGTATTTGAATTCAGAGCTTGGTGATTTTGGATCCAGCCTGCTGTGTGGTCTTCACGATCCTGGGAATAAGGTGTTGCTATCATCACTCTTATTTTAGGAGCACCTTTTTTAAGGCATTGTATAAAGTGATAGGGCTACAAAGAAAGGAGCAATCCCTGCTTCTAAAATCATCCCAGAACCAGAGACAGCAGTGGGTTTAAAGACAACACATATAACATCTGAGCCTTGGGCTTCTTGGGAAAGTTTCTTACTCTTTCTTACCTGACCTGTGGTGAAGCCAGAAGGATTCAAATTAGATAAAGTGAGTGCTTTATAACAAACAGATCAGACGTTAATTATAGATTCTACCTTGTTGTAATTTGGAATAGTTTTGAACTTGGGCATTGGTAGGTTTCTTATTGTTTTATGTCACTTTCTAGTGCTGTTGACCTGTGACTTTGAAATATCAGCAAGAACTAATAAAGTTGTCTTTAGATAGACTCTCTAAATTAGACTTTTACAAATAACTTTGTTAATATTTTGATTGAAGATTCAGATAAGAGAAACTGCTTGGTTCAGATGCTACATGTAACTTACATTAAAAACTCAATTATCTGGCAGCCTTTCCAGGAAATGGAGCCAAAAACCACTTCTGAAAAGCCAATATAAATGTCACAAAGCCTATACATACTAATGTGCAAGACCTTCAGACTCTTGCTCAAAGCCAATTAGCTCTTACTTTTACACACAGTTCTAAAAGCTTTGTTATCTGGATTCTAAGCCTGACAACAAATTGCTAAGACAGGGCAAGAATTGGAATGAGAAGGAGCTGCTATGTACAAGCACATAGCAGTTAAAGAAGTGGGTCCCCAGCATATCAGGTAAGCAGTTCTCTTAACAGCATTTTTTTGGTATTTGAGCAAATAAAATAATTGATCATAATAACCTTTTAAATGGTGAGGAAAGGTTTCTATTCATAAACTGAAAAATCATGGTGCATAAAGGGTTTTAATAACCCTCAGCTAATTCCTAACCATTCATTTCCAGAGAAGTGTCCAGGTAGCTGAGGCTTACTGTACTTTGAAATGAATTTACTAATTGTCTGGTGGTTTCTTTCAGGCGGGTGCCACATCTATGTGGGCTTCGTGCTGTGGGTTGCTGAATGAAGTCATGGGGACTGGAGCAGTAAGAGGCCAACAGTCTGGATTTGGGGGAGGTACCGGCCCGTTCAGATTTGCCCCAAACACTGACTTTTCCACATACCCACCAGCAGCTACAGGAGGAGCTAATATAGTTTGCAAAGCCTGTGGACTTTCATTTTCAGTTTTTAGAAAAAAGGTGAGTTTTTTGTTTTTAGTAAATAAATTAGATCTTTGATACTTTATTTAAATCAAGTTGCAGGTAAATTCCTCTAGGTGAAAGTGAACTACTTCAAGATTTTTGCCTTTATTAATACTTTAGGGATTCCTTCTAGCTCCGATACTCCATGATTAATATGTCTATATTGCTTTTATATTTAACATTTCTTAAATATATTTTATCAGATGGGTAAACTGAGGCAGGTGACAACTTAAATCAATCCTGAAACCTGTCTGCTGACTTGCACAGCTTGCCTTGATATCCAGGAATCATGTGGTTTAACCAGTTACACTGCAGCCTTTGTTTAAGGAAGAATGAATTGTTTTCATAGAGATCTGTGGTCACTTCAGTCAGGGCACCAAGACTCCTCATTGATCTAATTATAGCAAATGACTGTGCCCTTATGCAAAACACTTGAACATTTCCCCCCAATTTGTTAAATTGTTATAGTATTATTCTGATCTCTATTTTTCAAAATCATCCATTAGTACATTCTTAAGTATTAAATGAAATTTAATAATTAACCTAACATTCCTAGGTTGCCTTGAAATCTTTTAGCAGTTTACATCTTAATTACTTTTAAGAAATTTATTCTGCAACAAACTGAAATGAATGATTGCATTTCTTAAACTACCATGTCTCTAAGCTGGGATGGAGCTTTGAGAGTGATTAAGGCTATGAAAAGGTACAGATTATTGTATTAGCAGAATACTCTATTTCCTAGGATTAACCTTGAAGGATCAATTGCCTTTCTCCTTTATTCACTCTCATTGTGGTGTTCACATCTTTCTTTAAACTGGGAATAAATACTTGATGAAAAGATCCAGGGAAAAGTTTCTCCCCGTTCCTTCTCCACTTAGTGTCAGCTGCGCTCTCTGCTAATTATATGTTTGTGCTGGGGGTGGAAAGGTTTTAATTCATTAACACAAGCTTGTATGGTTTTCTGAAAGTATCTTTATTGAACCCAAATCATTTCAACAGTTTGTTTTCAAGTGTTTAAATATAAGGGAATTGGGAACACCTGTAAAAATAGGTCGGTGACATAGTGGTTTGTAACAATGTCACTTAATATATTAAGAACTGCTAATGCAAGAAAAACAAGGATTAAAGTAGTTGACTGTATGGCATCCATAATTAAGTGGTTTCTTTCCTTTCTGTTTCTTTAGCATGTATGTTGTGACTGCAAGAAGGATTTTTGTTCTGTCTGTTCAGTCATACAAGAAAATTTCCGAAGATGTTGTACTTGTCATTTGTTACAAGAAACTTCCTTTCAGCGCCCTCAGTTAATGCGACTGAAAGTCAAAGATCTGAGGCAGTATCTCATTCTTCGAAATATACCAATAGACACTTGCCGAGAGAAAGCAGACTTGGTTGATCTTGTATTGTGCCATCATGGATTGGGCTCTGAGGAAGACATGGACACGCACAGCCTGAATTCTTCAAGATCACAGACTTCTGGCTTTTTTACACATCCATTTTTTTCAACGTACCCAGTCCCTTCTTCAACAGTGTCTTCATCGCAGGGAGACCTCACAAGCCAAAGAGGAAACTCTGGCCCTGCAGCACTTTCACAGGTAGCCGATTTCCATAAGTACTTGGATGTTTGTGGTAGGGCCTTCTAAGTGCAAAGTTCACTATGACTATGTAAATTGTAGGTTGAGTAGGAAGTACCCACAGAGCATCTCATCTCAGGAAAAACTAGTAAACAAAGTAACTGCAAGCTTTTAAGTATGCAAAAAAGTACAATTTCATATTTTACTGATAATTTAATCTATCTTGGCAAATTTCAGGCTTTATTTACAGCATACTGATGGTGTCAAGATTAAGACTGAGTGATTTTACTCTTGTATCCTAATTTATGGATTTTAAATGGAAATGACATTAATGGCAGCTTATGGTGCAAAATGAATGTTTTTGGAATTATGTTGATGGGTTAAGTATTATAGGTATTTTAGACAAATTCAGCACTGAAGGGGTAACAAAGCTCGATGCAATATTAGTCTTACTATATGAATTAGTAATACTACTAAATCGGTTTTTATAAGCAAAGTGTTGCCCAGTTGAGGTTGCTCTGAAGATTTAGCCAAATGAGCAGATTTATCAGTTTTATAGATAAATTGATGCTTCTGAAGTTTAGAATTCCTAGAAATCATTTCTTCCTATGCCCCTTATTTTAAAGTGAGTGAACTAAGGCCCAAACAAGTTGACATACACTGAAAAATTATTTTAAATACTGTCTTCTACAATTTTATTTACATTTTGCCTAATAAATATGCAAAGATATTTTGAGAAAGATCTCGTGTCTTTTTGGAGGGAGTCAGGACAGACAACTGATTCAAAAAAGAATTAAGTGCTTTGAAAAATCTTACATGAGAAACCATCGTTGACAGATGAAAGAAATGGACAAGATAACAAATTGTGGGTGTGGAGGTCCTCAAAGAATAGGATCCCAGTAGATGAGGATAAAGTCAGTCATGGGGCTGGTATAAAAGTAAAAAAGATAACAGTGATTTGAAGGCAAGGTTTGAAGGAAAGGTTAACTGTTGAGAATACAAGGAGTAACAATGAGATAGTTGAAAAGACATTTTGCCAGGGCAGTGTGTGAAAAGGATGTTTTGATTTTTTTGTTATCTGAGGGGGAAGTAACACGATCCATGCAGTGCATTAAGAAAATTTAGGCAGCATTGTGAACAGTGAATTGTGGAAGGGACATATAGATCATAACAGGCATAAATTGTTTTGTGTCATGGATCCCTTTGAGGATCTCCTTCTCAGAGTAATGTTTTTTAAAAGTGTAAAACAAAATACCTATGATTATTATTACATCAAATATAGTTAGCAAAATATGGTTCTTAAAAGTTCCTGGACTAGAGGAAGATTTGAGTGTATGAAGCCATTATTACAAGAGTTCAGTTATAATGGAAGACTTTTCTGACATTTGGCAATGAGAGGGAAGAATCAAAGATGACATCCTCCTCCTGATCTTGGGGAACTGGAAGACCTCAGGCATGTCAACAGAAAAGCAAGGAATAGTGAAAGTGGCCGAAGGAGAAGGAGTTGTTTTAAATGTGTCAAAGATTTGAGTTATCTTGATGGAAATTGAAGTTCCTGCTTTTGAGGATAAAAAAAAAAATACTTCAGCTAGTGGTCAATTAGTCTTTAATGGGTGTGGGAGTATTAAGACTTATCTTTCGGAGTATCCCTGTAGGATAGCAGTGTTAGCCTTTCTGTGCTATTGGCATAACAACTTATTTCGACCTTCTCTAGATAATCTGGATGGGTTCTGTCAGTTCCTTGATTTTTCTATTTGCACATAAACTTCAAACACTGGATTTTCATGAAAACAAGCCTTTTAAAAGTGAAAAGGAAAAGGATTCTTTGAATACATTGAATATGAGTGTTCTCAGTGTCTAAAATCTAGACTCATTCAAAACATGGAAAAACTAGTGCTGTTAATAGAAATCATTTCATCATTGTTTGGGGCAAAGTGGTTTTTAGATACTGTCATTATGGCCTGAATCTTGTTAGGAAAGTGTCTTTTTTGGTCCTGATCAGATTCATTATGTGCACAGGGACAAGGTGAAACGCCTTCAACGCACACAGAAGATGATGAAGAAAATGCTGAAGAGGTGAGGGAGCCCTCCCATACATTTAAAACTTGCAAGTTGCTTCTGGCAGGCTAGGCTTGGTGGGTGGGGAAGAATGCTGCCTTTCCATGAATGGGAATGTTGAAGTTTGAAATTCAAGCAGTACCAATCTCTGCCTTTTTAGTTTTTACCCTAGAGTGCAACATAATGTAATGAAAATTGTCTGTGTTTGTAGACCCCTGGACTCTCTAGAAAGCGGATGAGAGCTTCATTATCGGATCTATCAAGTCTTGAAGATGTCGAAGGGATGAGTGTCCGACAATTGAAGGAAATCCTTGCTCGGAATTTTGTCAACTATTCTGGCTGTTGTGAAAAGTGGGAGCTGGTAGAGAGAGTAAACAGACTATACAAAGAAAATGAGGAAAATCAAAAATCATGTAGGTTTGGTATAAAATTTGCTTGGAATGTACAACTCCCAACCTCTCTCCCCCATATCAAAGTAAAACTATTGTTTTAAAGAAGGAACAGTCTAATGAATCCCTTTTTCATTATCTTAATTTTTAAAGGTGGTGGGTGGATACCTGCAATGGGTATTTTGTGAATGAAAATTTGGGGCATGAACCATTGAATAACTTAGTCCATCATCTGAGATCCTTTGACTTTCTCTTTAGTGTGACATGGTGTACAAGAAAAACATGCAAACATTCCGGGGTTTTGACACAGTTTAGTTGACTGTCTGTATCTTGGGCAATTTTTATTTCACAATCTAGCCATCATTCAGCATTCTCCCAAGTAAAATTATTTCTGAAACATACAGGAAGTATTTAGGGTCAAAGGTTTACTTACTGTTTCACGTAGTTGGGGAAGCAAGAAAGTTCCTGAAATAGTTTTTTGATGGGGAACTGCCTATCAGATGTAGAGATTGTGCCTATATATGGCCTTGGGTTCTTCAGCCATCCATACCTATGATATAGTTGTGGAAAGAGGACCCTCAAATTTGGCTTTATTGGCAACATTAAGCCTATAGTTCCAAATTCATGTATTATCTCCTTATTTTGACCTAAATTTCTCAGATTCTGAATGTAGGCCAGATAAATGAACTCATCTGTAATGAGATGGAAACCTAACTTTTTTGTTGGGTAGGTCCAATAGGACATACTGTTTGTTAATTCAGTCTTTGGCCTTCAAGTACTGGTTTTTGTTTCCTGAACCTGGGTTACATGAAATGAGCAGAAGGCTGGGGGAGGAAGGGTCTGTAGGTGCTCATCTGTCTAAACTGGGGCTGTGGGAACTTTGGCTCACTAGATGCATTTTCCCATGGCCCTTACACTTCTGTTGCCTTTCAGATGGAGATAAGATGCAGCTCAATGATGAAGAAGATGACAACCTCTGTCGGATCTGCATGGATGCAGTCATTGATTGTGTTCTTCTGGAGTGTGGCCACATGGTCACTTGCACCAAATGTGGCAAGCGAATGAGCGAGTGTCCCATCTGCCGGCAGTACGTGGTTCGAGCTGTGCATGTGTTTAAATCATAGAAAAAATCTCCTATTTGGCCCCACAATTTTATTTCAAAGGCATTTCAATAAGCAGACAGGATTTGAAACCATTGCTGTTCAAAGGCTGGACTTTTTTGTTTTTAAAAGTTTTGTTTGTGTTTTTTTTGTTCATTATGAATTGTGGAAAGAAGAGTTCATCTTGCTCAAGTTTGATGTGGAAATATTTTCTCTATGACATTTCCTTTGGCAATCTGGGAGGGAGTTTGAGTGGGTAGAAGGTTCCCAGGATCCTTTCCATTGACAAGAGCGTCCAGATTTGTTCACAAACTGTTAAAGGAGTTTGTTTCAGCTTGCCTGTTGCTCTCAAGAGTCCTGCTCCTCCTCTTTCATTGCCTCGACATCATTTTTTCATTTTTACTTAACTGCTGCCCCTTCAAACAAGATCAGTGTACGTGGAGGACATAGTATATATATACTCCAAGCAGTGGTCACAGATTATTTACCCTTTTATTAGTAAAGTGTTTAAAATGCTAATTGATAAAATATAAGTTTCCACATTGTTGCTCTTCTAGTGTTTAAATTCAATATAATCGGAGACAAATGAGTCTACATAGAAAACTGCCAGCGCCTTAGAATAAACATGTCAATTTATGTTCTGATTAAGCATTTCTTACTAATTGGTGCATCAAGAGTGTTTGTCATTACACAAGTTTGTATGTTAAGGCCTTTTTTTTTTTTTTTTTTTGTAACATTTCACATTCTTGTATAGTGAAGGTGTTTTTGTTTTTGTTTTGTTTTCCCCCTCAGTTCTATCCTGCTAATAATTCATTTCAAGTTTAGGAATAAATTACAGATTTTAAACAAATTTTAAATTGATCAAATTTATATTATACGTGCAAAAAAAAAAAAATCACAAAACTTTGTTTTGGGTAACAAATTGATTTAACTACAGAAACAGATCCATGAACCAGAGTGGTCTTGCCTACATGTAGAAATCTATGATGGACTTTTTTAAAAATTTAAAGACTTTAACTAGATCTCCACATCTAGTTAATGTACTAAGGAGGTGTTAACTCAGCTTTTCTTGTTGAAGCACTGAATTTGGGGGACCCCAAGATTCCCGTTCTCGGTGTTTCCATAAATCTTAAGAAGTAGCAGGTGTTGTTGGAATGTTCATGAAGCTACAAATAAAAAAGCCTTAGGGTTGGAGGGGAGGGGGGGGGGGGATTCCCCTCAGGTAAAAAAAAATGTTCTAAAAATAATGTATCAAAACAACTATGACCTGTGTATAGATAGGATCTAAGATAATCCACGGAATCCATTTAAGTTGGTAAAATCTTGCCTGCTCTTTGATCTACTGCTGATAAGCTTCATCTTGTTTATGGTATGTAAACTGTAAACTTTGGGAATTTCTTTGCTGATATTTAATATCCCGTGGAGAAGCGGGACCTGTGAAAGGGTACTTCAGACTGCTCCCTGTACTCTACCTCCCAATCTTTTAGCTTGATAAATGCTCGACTGTGGTCTGTTTTGCAGCTGTCAGGGAAAGATCTTAGCATTTCCAAGAAACAGATTGCTTCCCGCCCTTACCTTTTAAAAGCAAGGGTAACCACCAAAGAGCCATTCCCAGGAAGGAAACTTGGAAGACATTAGGACAGAGGAGCGAGGAGCAGAGAGCCTTATGTGCTCCTAATGTGCTCTGTGGACATATCAGTAGTGAGGTCCAGCTGCTTCAACACTGAGGCAAACAAGCTTAGATAAGCCTCGTGTGGCACTTAGAGGACTTGGTGGTACAGATAGATAGATGGTTTGGGACAGAGATGTCAAAGATGGAAGCTGGGTGGAATTTAGAAGGGAGTAGATCACAGCACTTGTTTTCCTCTCTCTGCCTCTGTTCCACCATAGCAAGAAGAGACCAGGTCTAAAACATGCAAAAATGACAGGCCTCCAGGAACTAATAATCTGTAGAAAGGGACTTCTCTGAAGGTGGCAGCCACACTCCACTTAGAATTCTGATGTTCACTAACTCTGACAATCTCAAAAAAGGATTGACCACCACCAAGACCCCTACTCACAGGATAGGAGCAGCACACCATTGCTGGATGAAGTGCTAGTATAATTGCAGAGATGGCCACCAGTCACAGATTGTTTTCTGAACAGAGTTCTTACAGGGATCACAGGAGAAGGGCAGTTTAGATCACAGGATGCTGTATAATTTAGATCAATTTAAGATTTTTGCCAAAGCATTTCAAAAGAGGTAGAAACTGACCTTATTTATTCACATCAGCCTTATAGGAACCCCTTAAGCTGTTTTTCTCAATAAAACTAGGAGAAATAGAGCAAAGTCAATTCACAAAGATCCAGGCTGGCCAATGGGCAGAATAAAATGTACACTTTTAATAGGAACAAATAGAAGTCATTCAACTTCAATACATCATGGGAATTGCTAGATAACAGTCTGAAAGATCTGGAGCTTTTTAGTGGCCTTGAAAGCTTAACAAATTCCACAGTGTGATGACTACATTGAGAAGCACAATGTCCAAGTCCTGCAGGAACCGGTCAGACCACATCTGGAATACCGAGTTCAACCCTAAGCACCATGTGATAGAAAAGCTGTGAGTTGCAGTGAAGAACTTTGAAATCAAGTTGCATGAGAAGTAGAGATGTGCTGAGCCTCTGGGCTGAGAACAGCCTTCAAGAACCTGAAGAGCTGTCACATGGAAGATGGATTCAGTTAATGTTTGACCTCACAGGGCAAAGTGAGGGGCAGATGGAAGTTACTAAAGGGCAAACTTAAATCTCTTAAATAAGAAGACCCTTGTAATTAGAATGGTTGAGATGAGATTGATAGGCTTCCTCTGGAGCTGGTGGGATCTCATTGGAGAGTTTTAAATAAAGGTTAAGTTGCTCACTGGGTATATTGTATAAAGAATTATTTACAATTGCTGTTGAAGGGAACCCTTATGGAACAAAATAGTTTCCAAACTAACATTCAAGGAGCTGCAAATGGCACCATGTACAAAGGGCATGTCAGCAGGACCCCAGTTTTGTCATCTACATACAGATAGAGGGAACTCTCCACTACCAACATTGCAGTCTAAGTCTCGGTTTACCATTTTCATTTCACAAACAAAAAGCTGATGTAGACAGGCTTGACCATGCCGCACATCAAAGCAGCTGCTGATAAGGTGGGGTTATCCAATAGTGGGTACTGAAAAATGGCTTATGATGGAAACAAGTGCCATGCATCTCTACATGATGTCTCCAAAGAACACTGCTGCAAGCACGAGAAGTAGAGAGATTGTAGAGACCAGAGCCTCAGCTCAGAAAGTAAGGCTTGTTCATGGTCACTGGCCTAGGAAGTCATAGTGACCCAGATTTCCTAACGAATTCAGCACTGATAACCTACCTCTGGCAAAGTTCCAGATTAAAGAGATCAACTGATTCTCTGAAAGGAACAATCAATTCCCCCTAAGTTTGAGGCTGGATGGAGCTCTCCAGCTCTATTGAATGATAGCTACCCGAGTCTGTCTAACCTCAAGACACTGGTTTTGTTAAGCCCCATGTTAACTGGACCCATCTTAATTAAATGAGGCTACTTGTTTTATTGAAACCATTCATTAAGAAATGTTTGAGGTTCCCTCTCCCCATCTAATAGAGAAATGAACCAAATGCTGAGCAGACATTTTGCCTCCCATCCAAATGAGGACTCTACTCAGCCTCCTTGATAGATGGCCTCATCCCTTCCAGCTCCATCTAAGCCTAGAAGAGTCATCTGTTACTAGGAACTAGAGGCTATTCCTGTTTTCAATGGTACTTGCTCTCATGACATGGTCAATGAGTCTGCCCTCCAAACCAGTTCTTTCCCACTCCCTAGAACAGAAACCCTCAAAGGCTTGTGGTGTTGTCTTTTGTACAATTGTTTATACAAACTCAACAAAGGTAAAAATTCATTGGGAAGGGCTATGAAAACACCACCTTACAACAATGGCACTTACGAATGCATAATTGTACAATAAGGAAGGAAGCATGGCAGAAAACCTGAACCAAGAACTCAACTCACATTGCAAAGGAAAGGAGAAAAAGAGACTATGTTTGACCATTTATTCTGTGGCTTGACTCACTGTATAAATTAGGTCTATAGAATAACAAGAGCTCATGCTGGAGCAAAAACCTCCTATGTGCAAAAGCTGAAATCGGAATTGGAAAATTTTGAGGGAAAAAGGTGAATTCTATACAGAGAAAACTTGGCCAAATGTCTGTCTTCAACTATAATTGACACCGTTTTCCCACAACATGCTTATGTCACTTCTGAAGGATACAAGCAGGATATAAACTCCCATTCAAACATGCTTTTAAATTGAAAGTGTGAGCCTGCTTGGTCAGACCTGGACACATCTGCTGATGGAGTATTATCTATGAAGTATAGGTGAAGTTCTCTCCTACCTTAAGTAAACCATAAATGTTGGCAATCCCAAACCAAAATCAAAAACGAAAAACAACACTGGTGTGCATTCAAATGTTGCATAAATAACCTTTAAACAATTTGTACAAAAATAGTTCTGCATCATGTATCATGTAACAAAAACAAAACAAAACAAAGGATGGGTCGAGGTGGCAGAAATGCAGCTTGTGGTCCGTTGGAAAGATACTAAAAACTTGGCAGGGGGAAGGGGGTCACCATGGGAAAAAGAGGAGTAGAAATTAAAAAAATGTACACTTCCAAGCTCATGCTCCGGTAATTTAAATAATATCTCAACAGTCTGTCCTTCCCTCCCTCCCCCCAACCCCCCGCCCCCCAGCTGTGAATATCTCTTAGGAATCATCACAGAAGCCAGGGAGTGCAGAGTGCCCCGGCTGGCCATGCGTGCGTTGGGCGTTCACAAGGTGGGAGGTGAACTCGGTCCTTTCCGGGATCAATCGATCATTAGGGCTTGTAAAACGGGATCTTTGCTCTTGTCTGCGAGTCCAGTTCCAAGTGTAAAATAAAATCCCCATGTATTCTGAAATGAAAGTCATTTTCCCCCTCTCCTTCCCCCCTCCCCAGCCCGCTATTTACACACCTGTCCTTGGACTAACTCAGTTTCTGTAGGAGTTTTTCTTCCACTTGCCCAAACTGGACGCTCACCGACATCTCGGCTATGAACTGCTCACAGCCTTCCTTGGTCACCTGTTTACAGTACCTTAGGTCAATCTGACAGATATTTCCACAACGTTTAAAGAAGGACAGGCACTGGTCAGTAACCTTATTGCAGTCTGCAGGGAAGAGAAAAGAGAAAAAGCACCATCGGTATTGTCCAGCACCCTGACACCCATTAAGGCAGGCCCGAGGCTCTGGTCATTGGCGGCGGGAGATGGCTAAGCGCCTTTCCGGCACAAACAACTGGGGGATCGATCGGATTCGCAGGTGGCCAACAAGAGCCTTGACTGAGAACCAAAAGGAGTGGACCTCCGAGGTCGTCACGGTCAACCTCCTCCCTTGATAAGATGTGGGACTGAGGCCCAGATGGATGAAAGTAGCTGTCTACTAAGGACTCCAGGTAGATCCTGATCTTGCTGTTTCCCATAAAAGATCTCAGAAACTTAGGAACTGCTGAGAAAAAAGCTCAAGGCCCAGGACATAATGAGTTACTCTAGATCAGAGGTGTCCAATGCCAGGAGTGAGCAGCTCAACCAGATTAAAACATTAAAACTTGGCAAACATTTTATGAAATAAAAATACAAAAGAACATGGAGCCTTCTGTGCAGATTAGTGTCCTCCTTTGTATTTGGGTCTGACCCTGCTGTCCTCAATCACACTCCATCAACATCCACTCTGACCCTGATGGCCCAAGATGCTCTGGCTCAGTTTTGATGCTGGGAAGCAGCCAAGCAGTGGGGCAAAACAATAAGACTGGGAAAAAAGGGTCTGGGTTGGGCCCCCAAGCTTTGCTGGTGACTGTCCAGGTGACCCTGGGCCAGTCCCTGCCGCCCCCACCCCCAGCCCCCCTTGTGCTCCTGAAATGGATAACCTGCTTAAAACCCAGGAAACCAGCTGACTCTGCCCCATGTGCAGATGTCATATGGGGAGTGGGGGGCACTCATGACAATAGCAGGGGAGGACCTGAAACAGCCAAGCCTGAGAGTTCTCATGAAGCCGTCACGCGGGTGGCCTCTGCCCCCTCCCTAAACCAAGGCTCCCCCGTGGTGGGCGCTGCCTTGATCGCCACAGGTCTGACAGGGCCATGGGGGAGCCCAGCCCGAGGACGTTCCTCATCTCAGGGGACAGATAGAAATCCCAGTCACAGAGGAGAGGCTGAGGGCTTAGGGCAGACCTTGGAAAGCTTCTTTCCAACTCACTGAATCCCTTGTTGTCCACAGGGAAACAAAAGAATCAAAAAGGTGGCTACAAGTATCACAGGCCAGAGCTGGGTGGAGGATGGATCAGCTTCCAGAGGCCAACAAGTGGCTGCAGAGCTTGCCACCCTGCGGCCACCTCATGGCCCTGAGCTCGGTAACCTTGGCATCACGGTCAGGCTCAGAGGTGTGGGGACAGGACTAGGACAGCCCAGGGGAGGCTCAGAGAGGCCAGATGCAGCCCAGAGCAGGGAGCTAGGAGCCTGGAAAGTCCTGTGGCCCTGATGTGCGGCAGACCCCCTGAAGGGACGGAGACACTGAAGCCAGGGAAGGAAAATGGGGGAGGGTGGGCCCTCTGCAGCCCATCCCAAGGACTCTCAGGCCAGACCCTGCCAGGGGCTGGAGACATCCACCCGGCACCTGGGATCCAGTCCAGGTTAACAGACCCAAAGAACGATGATGCAGCCCCTCACCCTCAGAGCTCTTCCTCATCAGTCACAGAAGAAGCCCGGCCCGTGGGTGACAAAAGGGTGCCAAGGACAGGGCTCAGGTCATGATGGGTGGGCAGGAGGCGAGGAGGCGAGGAGGCTCCTCGGGGCCATCAACGTGGCAGACGGAGCAAGCAAAGAGGGCTCTGAGCATCTCGGGACACGAGGTTTGGGGGAGCCAGACTGAGCCCAACCTCCACAACTCAAGAAGACAACACCAGGGTTATCCAAGAGAGAGTGAAGATGAGGGAGAGCTGAGCTCCATCATGTCCAAGGGACTTTCAGGGCTTCAAGTCAGAGAAACCGAGACGGGTGCAAAAAGGGACCCGAGGAAGAAAGCCAGAGCTTGCTGTGTGAGCGACAGCTGTGCCGACCAGCACAGCCACAGAGACAAGATGTGCTAGGGCCTCCCTTGGGGATGCCCTTGCCCTCTCCCACAAAGCGGGCCCTGGGGGAGTAGGGTGGGGGTAAACCCCAAAGGGAGGGCAGCCAGAAACCACAGACACTTTCTCCCCAGGAAAGGAGCCGAGCCTCCCATGAGGCTCCCAAATTAGCTGAAGCCTCAAGGCAAGGGGCTCCCCTGGGTCCGGGCGCCCACTCCTCCTCCACAAGCCACTGGCCAGGTCAGGCGGGCCCTCACCTGATAAGTTAATTTCTGTTAAGGAATCCCTGGTGGTCGTCCCTACTGCCGTCAGCAGGTTGATGGACTGGTCGGTGACGTGGTTACAGTAACTGAGATGCAGTTTGGAGAGCAGGGGCATGTGGCGGATGATGAGCCGCAGGGAAGCGTCCGTGATGTCCAGCCCAGCGAGGCGCAGTTCCACAATGTTACGGAGCTTGCTCCTATTGTCGATCTGGCCTGGGGAGGGGGGGGAGAACAGGCTGCAGGTTAAAATCAAGTAAAGAGAGAGAAGGGAAGCCAGAGAGAGCGAGCAAGCGTGTGTGTGTGGGGGGGGGGTGGAAAAGAAAGAGAAAAGGAAAAAGAGAGAGCTACAGAGATTGGGGTGGGGGTTGGAATGGAAGAAAGAGGGAGAGGGGCGTGAGGGAGAGAAGGAAGGCCCGAATGAGAGAGAGCAAGCCTGTATGCTGGTGGAGTGCTCTGTGAAATGGGAGAAGGGCCAGGGCATAGGTGGGTTGGAGGCTGGAGGCCATGACCCCCCAAAGCCCCGATCTGGGTGACATCCCAGCTGCCAAGCTCAGCAGCCTCCAGGGATGGGAGGGCAGAGCTGCCCTGATCCCAGGGACACTTGGCCCAGAACAGATGTGAAGGGAAGAAGCAGGGAAAGGGTCTAAACCCGACAGGAGCCTGCCCCGATTCAGCCGTGTTCCTCAGCCAGAGCAAGCCCGCCTGTACCATGGATGGTAAGGGCTCCCAGGGCGGCAGGCAGGTAAGGGCTCCCAGGGTGGCACGCCTGCGTGCTCCAAACAAAAGAGGCCTTTTGAAGCCGACACCCCCGTTACATGAATAGAGAAGCCATGTTTGCCTCCGAGCCTCGCCCGGGCCTGGCCTTGGGAGTGTTACAGATGCTTGGACAGAATGGGAAGGGCCGGCCCGGAAGCAGCCGCCCCAGACTCCCTCGGCCCTCGTGGCCTCTGGCGCCTCTCGTGGACCTGAAGGCAAGGGCCCGACCCCGAGCCCCCAGGTTAGAGTGCCCTGCCCAGAGCCCGGCCTGGGCAATGGCAACAACAGATGAACAAAGTGGAGAGAAGTGGGGGCGCTGCCCAGCCGGGGCCAACCTGAAAGGAGGGAATGGAGGGCCAGCGGCCAGTGGGGCACTCAGGGCAGGGGGCGCTACCTGCAGGGCAGGTCAAGGGCCGATTCTCTCTCTACAAGAGAAGACTCGGCGAGAGGGCATTTGAGGGAGTGGAAATCTGAAAAAGTGACTGGTGAATAAAACCTGTCAGCAAAACCTCTAAAAACGGGGATGAAATCAGTGCTGAGCTGAGCGTGAGGAGCTCCGAGGTTTTGTCGGCAGAGGTGGCTCTCCAGGGCAGGGGGGGCGGGGGATGGTGGCCCAGCACAGTGTCCCAGCCTCCCGCCCGGGGCCTTCCCCACTTCCCACCTTGTGTGTCTCCTGCATTTACCTATTTACAGGTCCATGTCTCCACCACCGGAGGATGAACTCCTCGCACTGGGCCCGGCACAACCCAGGCACTTAAATCAACGCTTACTGGCTTCCTGCCCCCGGCTTCCCTCCCTGGCCCCGACAAGGGTGCCTGTGGGCCCCCATACCTGGTCGGTTGTCTGTGGGGGGGGACAAAAGGTCCCGCATCTGGGCGTCCTTGAGTCCTTCCACCCACTGCACGTCCAGTGTTCGCAGCAGAGGACAGCTGGAGCTGCACAGGGCAGAGACCGCGATCCAGGAGCAGCCGGACAGCAGCAGGTCCCGGAGCCCTGCAGAGGAACACGCAAACGTGCAGGCAGGTGGTCAGTCCCGCATTGGCTCTGCCGGGGAAAGGGCCCCCGCCCCAGGCTCCATGGGAGAAGCTCTGCCAGCTCCCCCCCAGCCCTACCCTGGGCTCTACCGGGGAAGCCCTCTCCCCATCATCTGCTGCCCCCCCCCCCTCCAGGCCCACCCTGGGCTCCATAGGGGAAGGGTCTCCAGAAGCAGACCCACACTCACCAGGCAGCCTGTTGATAAGCCAGCTGAGTTGCTTCTTGGAGATGTTGGTCCAGCTGAGGTCCAGGGTAATGGGCTGTCGGCGGATGATCCCACTGAGCATCAGTGGGGTGATGGATTTGCAGTGGTTCAAGTCAATTTTGGTCCATAACCGCTTATCACAGCACCTGTGACCAAGGCCCCCAGAGAGGTGAGAAGTGGCCCCATTCCCCAACTGCCCCCGCCCTCCCCGTCAGCCTCCAGTCCCACGGGTCTCCCCCTGGAGAGCATCAACATGGATGGGAAAAGCCTCATCCTTATTTTAACTGATACCCAAGTTTAGCGCTTCCTTTGCTGCTGACCAGAAGCAGAAAGCTCCCCCAGGGGGCTGGACACCCTGAAAGGGGGGACACCGCTTGCCTGTAATTCTCCCGAGCGCCCTCCCAGCTCCCTGGAGCCCCAGATGCCCTGATTCTAAGCCCCCCTGGAGTGCCGCGTGCTCCTCCCCCCTCCTCACCAGCGGTTCCAGGTCTTGCAGACCCGCATGCAGACACAGAGGTCACTGTGGCTGAGGTAGCTGAACACGGCCATCCAGACTTCCCGCTGCATGACGGGCGGGCCCCATCCAGGGGGCAGGGTTCTGGGGGTGAGGGCCGGGGCATGACGGGGCCGCCCATCTGGATGCACTTGGGTGGGGACAGGGAGGGCGGGGCCCGGATGGGGGGTTTGGTGGGCACCAGAGGGTGCCGGGAGGTGGGGCCCGCGAGGCCCCTTTGCTAAGCGGGGGTCCCCATCGCCACAGCCGCCCTCGCTCCGCCTCCCGCCCATTGATGGGCTGGTGGTTCCGCAGCAGGCTGTTCTCGGCCCCTGGATCTCCTGGTTCAGCTCTTGTCAGCCCTGCCAGCTCCCTTTGTTGGGAGCCGCCGCCCGGGGCGCACTCCTTTTTGTCGGGGCCCCGGGCGCCCGTGGGGCCCCGCAGGGGGAGCTTGGACCTGACTGACGCTTCCTTGTTTTCCCTGCAGGTCTTCCGGCCCTTTAAAGGCCGGGGCTTGGGGCGTCCTCCGGCCCTGCTTTTTCCAGGATCGCCCCACAGGGGGCGGGCCTTAGGGGCAGCCCGCCACGCCCGCCCCCGGTCCCGCGGTGGTCCGACAGCACCACGCTGGGGGCTGTGGGGTGGGGAGGAGACACGAGGGGCCGGATGGGAAAGGGAAAGGGCGAGTTTGGGCCCCTCCCCAGGGCCACCCCGTGGTCCCGGCCGCAGGGGCCGGAACCAAAAGAGCCCCTACCCCCGGGAACCCTCAAACCCACCACTCGGGGGGGCACTGGCCTCAGGAAACGTGGAGGCCCCGGGAGCACAGCCTCACACCACAGGCCACAGGGAATGGGCCGAGAGGCTCCAGGTGCCCCCCAGTGGCCAAGGCAGGAAAAAGGGATCCCAGAGACCTCGGGCCACAACTACCCCTGGCACTGACACTGCTGGAGGTTCTCAAGGGCCCGCACGGCGCTTCCTGTGCTCACCAGGGCCCGGCCCTTCTGGGGGGTGTGGAGGCCGGACCCCACAAGGGGGGAGCGTCCCAACCCCCAGACCGACTCAAAGGGGCCGCCCGAGGGGCCTCTGCTGGCGGGGGGGAGGCCACAAGCCGCAGCCCCCCCCAGCCCCCTTCCCCATCCGCCCGGCCCCATTCAGGGTGGGCCGGACCCCGCCCAGGGAGGGGCCTGAGGGTCACGCCGCCCAGACCTCCCCGGCCCGGCCACGTGGCCCCCCCACCCGGGTTGGTTTTAACCCTGGGCTTTCCCCGCCCCTCAGATGAACCCTCCGGATTCCCCCGGGAGGATGGCGCCACGGGCAACTTCGGCGTGCTCCCTGACTTGCGCCGGCGCCCCCGGACTCCCCTCCGCCGTCCAGCTTTCCTTGTTGTCCCGGTTCATCTTCTGCTCCTTCAGCAGCGAGCCGGGCAGGTTCGAGGCGTACTTGAACCCGGGGCCGCGCTTTTGCTTGTACGCCAAGAAGAGAAAAACACAAACAACCTTTATCTTTGACGGGAGGGGGGCCCCCCGCAACCCCCAGCCGACCCTCCTGGCTGCGCCCCCCGGCTGGGCCCACACTATTTCCCAGTCTTGCCGGCATGATTGCACTTGGGACACTCCCAGCAGTTGGGAAGCTCATCGTTGACCACGCCGTCTGACTCCTTCACCTGTGAAGAGGAGCCGTGCTGAGAAGTGAGCCCCCTCCAGGCTCCCACCTTGTCCGGGCCCAGGGGCAGCCTCGTCCCCCCGTCCCCTGGGCTGCCTCACCCTTTCTATCCCCCTCTGTCCCTGGGGCAGCCTCATCGTCCCCCGTCCCCCTTTGTCCATTCCCCCCGTCCCTGGGGCCACCTCCCCAGCAGCCCTCTCCCCTCACCACCCTCCTGCACTAAGGCCCAGGCGGGTGCCAGACAAAACCAGGCCCCTGCTGGGCCAAAGCCGCCATTTTCCTCCCAAAAAAGTTGCCCGCGGGCAGAGGCGGGCGGCAGCCAGTGTCTAGGCCAAGGAATAGGCGGGATGAAGTCATCCCGCCCCTGGGGCCCAGGTTCTGTTCAGGAGCCGCCAGGGCAGTGCCGGTTCCCCTGGCAAAAGTCTCGAGGGGACCTGGGCAACCTCTGGGGTCCCTGGAGGAACCAAGCAACTGGAGGCAGCGGCCAAGAGCTCCAGAAGGCTCCGGGTAAGGGAGCAAATGCCAGCTCAGGGCCGCGGGCAGGCTCCCACCGGCCTTCTCTCCCCTCCTCCCCCAGCCTGGGAGCAAGCCCCGAGAGCAAAGGGCCAGAAGGGGGGGAGGGATCAGTCAGCCCCCGGCCCCCCTGGGCCGCTCTCCCTCTGCCTCCCACTCCGTCCCAAGAGGTGCCGCAGTGGGCGCGGGCTGTGACAGGCCTGATCCTGGGACCGAGCCCAGCCAGAGACTTTCCGGGCCGGGCCCAGGGAACGGCGCCCGGCGGCTGCGCTAACTCGGCCCTGGCCCCCGTGAGGGCGGGGCCAGCGTTAGGCTCACCTTAAGGCATCCGGGGTGGATGATTTCGTTGCAAATAGAGCACTCCATGAGCATGAGGTTAAACTTGGCCTCCTCTTCCTCCACCGTGTCTTCCTTCCCCGCCTCGCCGCACACCAGGCACACAGCGGTGTGGGGCAGCACTGGCTGCGACCCGAGGGGAGAGAGCACAGTCAGAAGCGTCCCTGTGACCCCCCGACTGCGGCCCTCCTGCAGCCCCCCCAGGAGAGCCCGAGGGAAAGCACGGCCCCGCAGCGGAGGCCACAATGCCCCGAGTGAGGGGGTGGGCCTGGGGCTCTGGACGGGCTTCTCAGAGGAGGCAACGTGACAACGAGCTGGGCCCCCCAGGACCCTGAAAGGACCCAATGAAGGGAGGATGGGAATGTGCTTGTGAAGGGAGAGCAGAGGAGAGGGAAGGGGAAGGAAGGGCCGCTGAGCCAGCGGCTCTCCGGCCTCGGGTCCCAGGGGAGGAGGGACCGGAGAGAACCAAGGCAGAACCAGGAGTACCCGCCGGTCAGAGCCACAGGGGCAGCACCACGGCCAGAGACAGGAGGGCCCCTGACATCCAATGGGGAGGGGACCCCTTCGTGGGCCCTCCAAGTCTCAGCTGGGCAGGGGGACAGGAGGCGGAAATGCAGACCCAGGAGCACCAGAGGGAGAGCCCAACACACGCCTTCTACAGGTGGGCGAGCCAGGGCTCGGAGAGCTCAGGAGCCCTGCCCAGCACCCCCCGGGGCCTGCAGGAAGGTAGACAAGCGGCTCTGCCACGAGGCCTGGGAGCCCCCTGCCCATCCAGGCAAGAGTGGCCGGACAGCCCGGGGGCTGGAGCAGGAGCTCAAAACTGGGCTCAGATGCTTCCTGGCCGTAAATATGGCCTTTGCCAAGGCACTCAACCTGTTTGCCTTAATCCTCCCCCATAACTTTGCAAGGAAAACCCCACGAGGGTGGCTCCACAGGGTCACGAGGAACTACAATCACCTGCCCTCCTGAACAACAACAGCCGACCGTGGGACAGACAAAGCCCGAAGCCGGGACAGACAAAGCCCGAAGCCGGGGCAGAGTGGCCAGTCCCTGCTCCCCCTGCACTGGGTCTGTCTCGGGGCCCTGCTGCTGCTGGGCCACGTCCGGACATATGGACTCCCCATCACCCAGACACACAGACTTCCAGATACATGGGCTCCCGGACACACAGACCCCCCGACACATGGACTCCCCATCTCCCTCCTGCACCGGCTGCAGCGGGCTCTGGATCGGGGACAGCCCAGCCTGTCGGCCATCACCCCGCATCCGGGTGCGATCTGTGCCAGACGCCAGGCCAGCCCCGCCCTCTCAGGCCATCAATCACCCTTATCTCCTGCAGGAGTCCCCGGGGAGCAGAGCCCCGACCTTCCACCAAGACCTTTCCCTTTGAAAGCAGGAAAGCAAAGACCTAAAACTCCCCCTTAGCCCCACTGTAAGATGCCGGCAGCCAGGTCACAGACAGGACACGCGGCTGCCGGAGTAGCCACAGCGCAGCCTCTGAGCTGGATGGGAAGGGGCTTGAAAGTGCTCTGTAAAGACCAACCTTGGAGAACACAACGATTTTAGTTTTTGCAGGGAGTGGGGGAGGCTTGTTCCCCAGGGCAGATGAGCCCCTCCCCTGGTTCTGGCCAGCCCCCATTTTCTGGAAGATCCCAAGAGAAGCTTCATGACCGTCCCCTTGGGGCCTTCTCTTCCCATCAGGTGGCATTTTCCCACCTTTTTTCCTCCTCCAGGTCTTGCAGCAACCTCCCAGCATGGGGCCGTGCAGGGCTGAAATCCTGGAGGAGGGCGTCAGGGGCTGGGAGAGGGCCACTTGCGGCCAGGGAGCAGGAATTGATAATGACGTGAAGTCAGAGGCGGGCGTCCCGTGAGCCACACAAGGACACCTGGGCCGCTGGGCAGGTTCCTGGGCAGGTCCCTGCGAGATAGAATGAGCCATGGACAGCCCCAGAGCCTCAGGATGGGGCCTGGTCAGCGTGGAGCCTCCGGGAGCCCCAGCGTCCAGCTCAGCGCCCGGATTGTGGCAGGTGCCAGAGGAGGCTTTGCTGTTGGCCAATTACAGCAAGGATGGGGCACAGGACGAGACGCTTAGAATCGAGCAAGCCGGTCTTTAGGTGGCCCTCACACCGGTGGACAGACTGGACGTCCCTCTGGCTTGGGCCAGCACGGCCTCGAGACCCAGGGGTCTCCTCCTGGCCTCGCCGAGGCCTCCGAGGGAGACCTTGGAAGCGGACTTGAAGGCCAGCCTTCACTTGCTATGTGACCCTAGGCAAAAAACTTCACCCTGTTTGCCTTATTTTCCTTGTCTGTAAAATAAGCTGACAAAGGAAATGACAAGCTACTCTAGTATTTTTGCCAAGAAAACCCTAAATGGGGTCACAAAAAATCTGACCCAGCTAAGCCCTCATGCACACAGGGGTCCCGCGGGGGTCTTGGCCCATTGCAGAAGGGAGCCCTGGCCCAGACAAATCCTGCCCCCCAGCCCTGGACCCGTGGGCACTTACCGCGATGCACTGTCTCATGATACACGACTGCTTCATGCGCCCGGGCCCCCCAAACTTCTTCATGTCCTTGCAGAAGTGACACTCGCCACACTCGGTCCGCAGGCAGGCCTCGCACTTGCGGCATCTCGTCCGTCGCCGGCGTGCCCCTGCTGTCGTCCGGTTGGCGGCCAACTTCACTGCCGAGGCTGGGCCCAGCTTCCCCTTGGGCCGACCCACTGCACGGTTCTGCAAGATGCCAAAAAACGTGCCCGGGTGAGGGGCCACCCCAAGAAGGGCCTGCGGCGGCCTCAGTACGGGGACAGCCCCCGGCTGAGAAGGACTGCACGGCACCCCGGCTTCCCCGAGACAGAAATGGGGAAATCTGCGGCCCATGAGTAGGGAGTTTGCTCCCGGGGGCCTTGATCCCCAGTCCCATCACAGACAATGGGACCCAAAGCTCTCTCTGACCAAGCTGTGCTCCTTTGCTCAAAGTCTATTAAAAACCCCAAACGAAAAGGCCTCCAAACACTGGGGACGGTGCAGAACCATGGAAAGAGGAGCAAGTTTGGAGTCAAGCTCAAATAGGGGTTCAGGGGAACCCGAGTTTGGGCCGCCCTCCATGAGCCATGTAAATCTGAGTCACCCCTGAAGTGGGAACCGCAGCCCCAGGGGCAGGGGCTGCCCCAGCTCGTGTGGGGACTGGGGAATAAGACCGAAAGCACCGGGCAAGCCTCTCGGCTTCCCAGAGTGCCAGGGGCACCGAACTTTCTAGGCCAGAGCAGCCTCCGTGGCTCCAGAGCCGGGCTTCCCAAGGGCAGGGAAGGGGACCAACTTCGTGCCCCCCGAGAGGCTCCGTGGTCGGCTCAGGGTCTCCCGGCTACTAATGTCTGAGGCAGGATCGGCCTGATGGATGTCTTCCTGCCTCGGAGATGAAGGGCCGGCCCCTCAGCCTCCACTGCTCTTCAGGCTCTAAATCGAGGAGCCCATAAATCTCTCCTGAGCAGCAGGCAGAGCTCCCCGGCAGGGCGGGAAAAGTAACCGGTCTGCTCCCCTTCCTGGGCCAGGGGCTGGAAGCACCCGGGACTCAGAAGCCACTTTCTGGCCCAATCTCTCCAGCCTCCTGAAAGCCTTCCTATTAACCCCAGGACCCTCCTGGGGGGGGGAAGGCGTCTGCCGCGATTCCATTCATTCTTCTAGGACTCAAGGGAGTCCCACCCCTTCCCAGGAAACCACCCACCCCGTCTCTGTCCCAACACCCTCGGCCAGAAGGGGCCCTCTCACTGTGGGGGCCCCAACCCCCAGGAGAACAGCCTGGCAGCGGACAGAGCCGAGGCTCAGCACAGGCCGGGGCCCTATCACAGGAGAGTGGGAATACCCAGGGCAAACCCTGCCCCTGTGCAGGAAACGGGCAAGACCCCGAGACCCCGCGGGCCAGGCCGGGCCCCTCCTCAGCAGGATTAGAGTTCTCTGAGCCCCCCGCCCTCCAGCCGAGCCCCCCGCGCTCCAGCCTGGTGATGGCCGCTCTTGCCGACGACTCCCCCCAAGCATTTAAAAGCGCACCATTTCCTTAGGAGAAACGCTCCATCACTTGTGACAGGGTCAGTGCCTGCTGAGATGTGACTGAAATTCCTGTGACCACGAGCCCCCCAATGTGAGTGTGAAGTTGGGTAATGGTGTCGGCTGTGTGGCCAGAGCTGCTGCCCCGGTGAAGCTTCAGGGCCCCTCCCCCACAACTCTCCAGCCAGCCCTCCCCCACCCTTGCCTCTCTCCTCCTCTCTGCTGCCCAAAGCCCCCCCTTCCCAGGCCCAGTTGCCCATCACAGCTGGGCTCCCTCCCCCCAGCTCCTGCCTGGAGCTGTTTGTGGGTGGGCATGGAGAGCACTTGGGAGAAGGGTGTAAAAGGCCTCGCCTGGGCCCTCCAAGACCACCTCAGCCCCTCCCCAGTCAGGAGCTTACTACAAAGAAGGGAAGGCACAGCTGCCTGTGGAGAAGCAGCAACTGCCCAACAAGATGGCCTGGGGCCAAGGCAAGGGAGCCCTGCTGAGGCCGCCGCCAGCACGGGATAGTTGCCCGAAGGGCACTGAGGTCCTCCCCTGTGCTCCAAAGGCCACAGGACCTACAGAGGCAGACTGGCCTGTCTGATGCCTCCATTTTGCAGATGGGGAAACTGAGGCCCAGAGAGGGGAGCTGCCAGGCCTCCACAGACATGCAGCTGAGCCAGCTTCTAACTCAGATCCTTCCTGATTCCTCATCTAGGTTCTAACCGCCGGGTCACCTGCCTCTGCTGTCACAAAAATGCTAGGAAGGGCAGGGGGGCGTTTAGCAGAAAAAGAGAAACCGAGGGTGAGTGAAGCAGTTAGGGGACCCCCCAGGCCTTTAATTTCTAGAAACCCTTCTTTTGGAGGAGCATTTCATTTTTTGGCACTTTCCCAACTCATCCAACCCTCCATCACCCCAAGGCATCCATGGGCAAGGCCCCAGGCTCCTGCTGGGGATAGGCCAGGGCCTGAGGTATAAACCCCCCAAAGCCAGAGAATCTTCCCTCCCTGAGGTGGGAAATGCCCTCACAGACAGGAGAGGGAAAGATGAAGAGCCTCAGAGAGACCCTACAGTTGAGGACACAGAGTCAAACACAGGAGAAGGGAAGTATAAAGTGGATATTGGCCCTAGGCCCCCAGCAGCCCCGTAGTTAACGAGGTGTCTGGGATGGAAATGATGAGAAGAAGCGGCCTAGCCAGCACAGAAGGAAAGAGACCCAAGTGGCCAGGCCAGGGGTGGACGCCAGGCCAGGGATGGACCCGAGACCATCCCCGCTTCCCCCCAATCCAGGAGTCACCCCCCTATTGACTGGTCTGACCGTCATAATCTCTCCAAGACATGGCCAGACCCCCAGACTCCTCACTCCACAGCATCAGGCCCTCTCTTCCAACAACTTCTATTTTCACCAAAAACACAAGTAAAACCCCAAACGGTCAGAAGCTCAGATGTGACCCTCGAGGGACCCTGAAGATAGCAGAGGGCTGCTTCTCTTCCGAGGTTCAGAGATCCGGCCACCTTCTTTTACAATGAAGGGAACAGGCCCGCAGAGGCTGGCCAAGGTCACACTGGCAGAACATGGCAGGGCTGCGATGGAACACCCTGACCCTCAGTCCCCAGCAAATCGGAGCCGGAATCCCTAGTATCACCCAGATGGAAAATCCCTGCATGTGGCTGTTAAAGCCTCCCATGATCCCACTCCACATAACTCACCCCAAGCCCGCACACCGGGCTGCTGCCTCTGCTCTCAAACTCCCCCTCCCACTCAGGGGCTTTTGCACAGGTTAAGTCCCCAAGTGCTCTCAGTCACTAATAATGAGAGAAATGCAAATGAAAGCATCTCTGAGGTAGCTCCCCACACTTATCCCACTGCCCAAGATGACTGAAAGGGAAAAGGACAAATGCTGGTGGGGCTGTGGGGAACAAGGATGGCGCGCCAGCTAGGGCAGCCCCTCCGGGAAGCAGGCTGGAACTCTGGCCCCAAAATGCTATTACGTTGGACGTGCTTTTGGGCCAAATGGTGCTGCTATCTACATCCCCAAAAACCAGAGAAGGGGACGGCTCCTTTTTGTAGCAGCAAAGCCTGAGGGGACACCCAGCAACCGGCAAACGGCCCAACGAGCCACACCACAAACACTTTTAGAAAAATCCACCCTCAGTCTTTGCAAGCCCGAGAGGCAGGAGGCAGGGAGCCAGCGAAGCCTCAGGCCTAGTGCCCACCGGCCCGAGGTGGGAGGGGGCTTGCGACTCTGGAACAATAGTCCCTTCTATGGTTCCCCCGATGAGTCGTGTGCCTGAAGAGCTTTAAGGAGGGGAACAGACTCCTTTCCCCAGCTGGGACAGCTTTAAGGGCAGGATTTTCTTCACATCGAGCCTGAAATCTTCCTTCTGAGGCCGCTCCCCTCGGCCTGGCCCAGGCAGCAGGTGCCTTTCCAGGCAGGGTACATCCCTCTAGATCTCAGGGCCCCCAGGACAGAACTGGGGAATCCCTCATAAACCTAAAGGACACTGGGGCAGAAGGGGAGCAGTGATGGAGTGCCATGGGAAGACAAGAGAGCTAAAAAATGGGATAAGCCCAAGAAGTCTGGGAGCCTCATCTACTCATCGCTTCCTCTTCCAAGGGCCCAGACAGAGCCCTTGGCAGGCTGAGGGAAGGAAAATGGCACCCGCATGCAAGGAACCGAATTTAAATCCCACTTATGCTCTTGGCTGAATCGGGCCATTCCTGCAGACCCATTCCCTCATGGTGGTGGTGGTGGGATTGGATGACTAGCTGCACATTTATGATCCTGTCCAACAGTAGGGTTCTGTTCTATCTCTCAACCCCCCCCCTTCCTTCCCCCCCCCCAAAAAAAAACCTGCCGTACCAGAGACCTTAGTGCACCCATTCTCCATATTACTGGCAAAGAAACTAAGATCTGAGAAGTGGGTTGGCCAGGGTTCAGTGACCCAGGGCTTCCAGTGCCAGAGTCGGGGACTTTGTGTGGGATTGGGGAGGTCCCCCTCCCCGGCAGCTTCCTGCCACCGGGTTCGTCCTCCTGCTCTCCAGGCCCATGGAGCCTCAGCTCATCCACTAGCTCCTATAAACAGGAAGCCCTCTGCTGATGATCCCCTCCCTCACATTACAGCAGAACTGAGACAAAAGCCAAACAAGCCCCCGTCCTCCTGGGCTTCTCGCTCTAAGGGCAGGTGATGAGAAGAGCCAGAGACACAAGTTACACACATGACATGAACGTCGAGGTCGCACAAAGCGGAGCCAGTTCTAAGAAGGAACCAAACTAGTCCAGAAAGAACCGAAGAGGTGAAGGCCCGGGGGTGTCCCCGAGCAGAGGCTGCCTCCAGGGCCTGTGAAGGGGTGCATGACATAGGCTTAGAGAAGTGGGCGGCTTTAAGGGCCAGTCTCAGAGATCACAGGGGGCTTGTGAAGGCTGTGAAGAGGGCAATCAGTCCCTTCTTAACCCAGATCATTGAAAGCCTCCACAAAGCACCCGGGGATCTGCCGTGGAGAAGGGGCACGAAATGCGGGCCATCCCTACTCTGAGAGCTGACATTTAGAGCCCCTCTTACACATCCCGTGGGGGACGCAGGGTAATCACAATCTCATCTTACAGGCCAAAAACTAACAGTTCAGCAAGGAGACTCCTACTTAAACGCCAGTGCCAGGATTCAGATCCCCGTTTCTCCTGCCTTTCTCTTCTTTTCTCTCCCTCCTATCCTTCCTTTAGCTACTGGAGTTAAGTGACTTGCCCAGGATCACACGGCTAATAAGTGCTAAGTGTCTGAGGCTCCAGCTGGCCTTTCTCTAAGCTGACCCAGCGCCATAGAAATAGAAATGGAGTTGGCAGACCAGGCTCCTTGTACAGATGGCGGTCCTTTCCCCACCGCGTGCCGGGTTCCTAGGAACCAGAGGAGATGGGCTCAAGTCTAGTCTCCCTTATCTCCACAGTGTGTCTTCAGGCAACAAGTCCCTTGCTGGATCTTCTTCTCCAGGGATAAAACAAAGAAATCTGGATGGTCTTTCTGGTTCTTTCCAGATCTAAATCTCTAGTCTTTCTAGTACAGCATGCTGATTCTACTCTCCCCCAGTCCCAAACCTCTTTGAGTTAATGAGAACTGCCAATATGTCTGATTAGAGAACTGGACTTTGTGTGAACTTACTAGCTATATGGTCTTGAATAAGTCACCTGGCTTCCATTTCCCTCTGTTTTCCCATCTGTAAAACAGGGTGGTTGTGAGACTCGGATGAGATTGGCACAGTAGCTGGCATACAGTAAAACACTATAAAAATGTTAGCTGTGTGACCCTCAGTTTCCTCATCTATAAAATGGACTTATCTGGTAGAATTCTTGTGAGGATTAAATAAGATAGTAGGTGTAAAAGTCTTAGTAAACTTCAAAATGCGAATTCCTTGAATAAAATTTTAAAATTATTTTAATTTTTTGTTGTTGTTGCTGTGACATTTTAGGTCCTGAGCTGTCTCGTTTCCTGCCTCCCAATCCCACGTTACCGAAGGCCAACTTTCTATATGGCAGCCTACAATCCGTGCTCCCATATATCAGTTCTTTCTCTGGGGGTGGAGAGCATTTTCCAGCACAGCCGATTTGAATGTTGTATCAGTCACAGGAGTTTTGTCATTTACAGTTACTCTTCAAACAAAGTTGCTGTTACTATATACAACATTCTCTTGGTTCTCATTTTGTTCATTATTTCATGCAAGTCTATCCATGTTTTTCCTAATCACATCCCATTCTAATCACAATCACATTCAACTTATTCAGCCATTCCCCAGTTGATGGCTCCCCTCACTTTCCTGCTCTTTACCATCACAAAGAGAGCTGCTAGATAGAGTTTAGAACACAGAAGTCACTTTCCTTTTCCCTGATTATCTTGGGAAATAGATCTAACAGTATTGCTGAGTCAAAGGGTGGAGGCAACTTAATAACTCTTTGAACATAATAATTCCCATTGCTATCCACATGGCTGGACCAGTTCAGAGTTCCACCAACAGTGCATTAGTGTCCCAATTTTTCTACACCCCCTTGAGCATTTATCATTTCAGCCAATCCAATTGTTGGGAGATGGTACCTCAGAATTGGTTTAATTTCCATTTCTCTAATCAATAGGGATATAGAGCATTTTTTCACACGTGATGTTAATGCCAGTTGTTATTACTTTTTAGGAGGAGGAAAGTACCATCGGCCCCACAGTAGGCACTGTGGGAGACACAAAAGAAGCAATCAATCAATAAGCATTTATGAAGCACCAACATATGCCAAGTAACTGCACTGGTCGTAGGGATAAAGCCGTTCCTTGTTATGCCCTCTGAGTTCAATTTATACAATTATACATTACACACACACAAATTATGTAAACTCAAGACGCCTCTGCCTTCCATCACTGGTATCTAACAAACAGTGAGTCCAGGTGGGGAGAGGGAGGGGCCAGCAAGCTAAGACACTGAGGAAGAGCGCCAAGGTTCCCTGACTCGGGAGTCTCCAGGAGCCACAGGTGTTCAGGGGAGAAATGGTTCGGCAGGGGCACGTCCTTGGTCCCTTGCCTCCCATCCCTTTGTCCCAACGCCTCCGGACAACTTACAGGATGTGACGTGGATGCCGACCCGAGGGGCGCCCAGGTTCTCCCCAGCCTCCCAGGCGAAGCGCCAAGCATCATGTAACCTCCCAAGCCTGAATCTTCCCCCACACCTTCTGCATCTCGATGGCTACAAATCAAGCATTCACAGCCAAGGCCAAGGCCCTGACCCCGTGGAGTCTGAGTAACAGCAGCCTTGGCCCAGACCTGAGACAGGAGAGGGCAGAAGTCGGCCTGTCTCCCATCACCATCCCTGTGCATCGGGGGGCTGTGGCTCCTTCAGTCAAACCTTGCCACCCATCCCCCACTGAGCTGCCCCCACCGGGAGGGCCGACACTCAGAAGCCAAGGGCACGGGCAGAAAACTGGCAGGACACAAGGGCACGGGCTCTCACTGGGAAAACGGCAGGACACGAGAGCACAGGCTCCACTGGGAAAACTGGCAGGACACCAAAAAGAAATTAATAAACTTCTTACATTTTTAAACTCAAGGCAGTGGAAAACGGGAATCCCAGCTCTGCCTCTTCCTCTCAGCCCCAGGCCTTCCAGGCTCCTTCCCCATCTCCGCTTCCTGGTCTCTCTGGATTCCTTTTAAGTTCCCCCCCTCCTCCAGGAAGTTTTCCCCAAGCCCTCTCAGGGCTCGTGCCTTTCCTCTCAATTATTTCCAATTCATCTTGTAGATAGCATATACACATATGGGGGTGCGTATCTATGTAATATATATTTTGTGTGTGTGTGTGTGTGGTCTCCCCCTATAAACTGAGGACAGGAACTGGAACACAGAAGGTGCTTCATATATGCTGATTGAATGATTTACAGTAAAGGAAACTATCTCAGAAATGGGCCATGATTGGTCCCAAGTTGCCGCATGGGAGGTGCTTAATAGATGTTTTATAAGGCTGAGCGCTGTTCACTCTCTGGTTGGGTCAGAGTCCCTTCTAACGCCGACTCCATGACGCTAATCTAGGGACCCCAGTTATAGGAAGAGCCCAAGACAGCAACGATATAAAGTCAAAGGATTCCAAAGTCCAGCAAGTTGCACCGTCTGAAGACTGTCTCCTCAGTAATAACCATCATCGTCATTAACGTTACACAGCTCCACAGAGAGCTCTCAGCTCTTCTCACACTTTTCCCACCCTGGAGTGGGGACCCAGTACTCCAAAACACTCGCCTTGCTCAACAGGGCCCAAGGACCCAATTCTGGAGACCTTTCCGAATCCTGTTGGTCATCCATCCAAGAAGCGGCTCCTTCCAGCTTTGTGACCGGCCGGGGGCCCAGGGGGGAGAGAATCCCAGAAAGGAGATAGCGGGGTACTTTGCACTGGAGTGATGACTCTAGTGTCCAATCTCACCCTCGAGCCCAGGAGTCTGTGAACACCGGACAAGTGCTGGTCTTCTGCACCTCAGCTTTCTCATATATCAAATGGGGATAACAGCAGCAATTCCAGTTTCCTTTGCTGAGGTCTCAGTCCCTGTGGGCCAGCTGGGCTAGTTACACGATCAAAATAGTAAAATGAGGCTCCTGTGGCACGACCCATTCCTAATGGAGTCAGAAGGACTTTTGGGCAAGAGGTGGGTTCAAATCCTGCCTCATACATCTACTCGCAGAGGGATGAGCCTCAGTATCCTCATCTGTAAAATAGGAATGATACCTTTACCTTCTTCACTGTTCAGGTGAGACAAGCAGAGAGAGGGCTGTATAAATCCTAAAACGTTACAGAAATGTGACCACTCTCACCGCTGGACAAGGCTGCCAACTAGCCTAAGGACCCACCGTTGCTCTAAGTGGCAGGTCCTTTCTGCAGCAGGCTGCTACCTCCGGGCAGGGACTCCAGGCTGCTGCCTCTGGCACAACACACACTAGCTGGAAGCACCAGGCCGGAGATGCCGGGTCAGAGGGATGGGCTGAGCCTCCGGGTCCTCCTCTGTCCATGAGCGCACAGGCCCGATGGCCCGGGAGGGCCCTTCCAGCTCTGGGGCAGCAGATCAGAGACCGTGGTGGCTGCAGAGGAGCCCACCCTCAAGGGTGGTAGGCTTGTACCCTGGCTGATGCAGCAGGAGAATCACACAGGCTGCGCAGGGTCCAGGCAGGCTCCAACCCCCCAGGATCATGGGCAGCTGGGCTCTTCTACCAGCACCGGATCCAACCAGGCAGGTTTACTCTTGGCCAGGCACTGGGATGAGCACTAGGGATACAAAGAGGGCTCACAGTCTGACGGGGGAGGCAGCATGTAAATAATTAGTTATCCACAAGCTACAGATAGAGAAGACGGAAGGTAACTTTTGACTTTTCCCCCCATTAGGATGTGAACTCCTTGAGGACTTCCAGGCCCCAGCAGGCCCACATAAATGTTCACTGGCGCGCCAGATCCCCCGAGCTCCGTCCCAGAGTGAGGGTCAAACTTGTCCCTGGCTCTGCTCTGACGCTGCTCCTTACAGGAGGGACAGGAAAGATGAGCCCAGCTGAGTCAGAGGGCCAGGAGACCTTTTCCTCCAACCACGCAGGAAAACCTGCTGCTCTCTGTGGCACGAAGAGGGGACCCACCCTGCAGTGGGAGATAGATGCCTCCGGCAATCAGGGCGGTCCAGACGGGACCAGAGCACGGGGAGTCCCTGGAGAAACAAACCCCTGACAGGCTTCAGGGGTAGCAGTACAGCCAACCAATCAGGAGAAAGAGAGGAACTTACAGACATTGAGTGAAAAAGAATGAGTGAGAGTTCCGACCTCAAAAAGAACTGCTAGCCCCAGGCTGAAAGAGAGTGACTCTTTCTCCGGATCTTGGTTTTCTCATCTGTAAAATGGGAGTGTGTCATTGGCTGGTGATGAGGTCAAAAGCCATGTTGCAAGGAAAGTCTTGACAAATTTTCAAGTGTTACATGAATGCCAGTAGCGATTCTTAGATGGGAGACCGAGGCACTATGGTTAAAAGCCCATCCCCTTCAGCCAGAAAGATAGATTCAAGCCCCAGCCCTGACCCGTCCTATCCCTGCAATTCTAGGAGAACCCCTAAGCTTGCCAGGGCCCAGGCCACTTCCCAAGACCCCAAATTTCAGAGCAGGTGTCTCTACCTCATTCACATACCTCTACACTACTGAAATTCCAAGTCAGGCCAAAAAAATCCATCTGTGAATCAAGACGCGATGGACAAGTGTGTTCCTTCTTAGGGAAAGCATTTCACAGCCCTGTCAGGATCTCCTTTATTTGGATACAGTGTTTTTAAGGTGAGAGAAAGAAGGACTAAGTTCTGCTTTGTGAACTAGAGAAAGAGTTTATCCGCCACCATCGCCAGACTGTAACCAAGACCAAGAAGCCACCGGTCACCTTAAACATAAGCTCTCCAAAGCCAAGGGGCGCACAAGAACAGCTTCCCACACCTCACCTAGTGACCCACAATTACCCCAGCACTGGTCCTGGGGGGGGGGGGGGAGGACGGTGTTCTCGGAGGGGGGCCCCAGTGGCCATCCAGCCCAACCCAGGGGAGGCCCAGGAATCCCCTGTGGGGAGACCTCCTGGGAAGGGGAGCCCACCACATCCTGGGGCAGTCCAGGGCCCCTTGGAACAGTTTTTCTAGGTACCTCCCCCCCCACAGCTCCTAGATGGGGATCACAGACTCACAATGTAATGGGAATCCCCTTTATGTCATGTCAATGGGAAGCTTGTGATGACCCAGCACTGAAGGTGGCTTTAGAGCAACAGACCACCAGATGGGAAGGCCGCCTTTGCTTTCTTCCTAGTTGCGATCTTGGCCAAGTCCCTCATTCTTTCTGGACTTAACTTTGCTCATCTACAAATCAAAGGGTTTGCACTAGATGGCTTTCTAACTCTAAATCTGAGTGTGTCCTTATTATCTTCCCAGCAAACCCGATTGAGAAACCGAGGCCTAAACAAGTGAACCTTCAAACTAATACTCCAGACTTCTTTATGCACATGACCTTACTTGGTCCTCCAAAATATAGCTATTATCATCCCAATTTAACAGATTAGGAAACTGAAGTTCAGAGAGGTTGTGACTTGCTGGGGTGGAGATGGGGAGGCATACAACTTTTAAATATAGGAGGAAAGGATTCGAATCCAGATGTTCCTAATCCCAAGCTTCATGCCTCCTGTGGCAACCTTTTCCATTATGGGCTAGCTCAGGTCATTAACAAGTTTTTCCTGACATTTACCCCAAGGAAGGAGAGCTCACCAGACCTGACATGTTCCCTAGATTGCTTTCCCTCTCATTCCAACCTCTGGGCTTCAAGTTCCAACTGAAATCCAGCCTTCTACAGGAAGTCTTCCACCTTAATTCTGGCACTTTCCCTCTGTTGATCTACAATATATCCCATGTACATCTCAAAGGTACATAGTTGTAACTGGGAGCTCCTTGAGAAAACAGAGACTATATTTTTCCTTTTCTTTCTTTTCTCTTTCTTTTTTTTGTATCCTTACAGTTAGCCCAGTGGCTAGAACATGGCTGGCAGTTGACACAAGTTTAGTGACTAACTGACATCAAATTCCTAACTAGGCTCCTTCAGAGCTGAAAGCTGACCGCACTTCAAGTCCTTACAGCATCTCAAGTGTTAAATTTAAAAGCTAAGGGGCAGCTAGATGGTGAAGTGAATAGATCACTGAGTCTGGAATCAAGAGGACCTGAATTCAAATCTGGTCTCAGACATTTAACACTTAACACCTCCTATCGGTGTGATCCTGGACAGGTCACTCAACCCCAACTGCCAAAAAGAAAAAAGCAAAGAAAAGAACTTGCTCTTCTTATTGTAACTATAAAGGGTAAGCATTTACACTTCAGAAATCTGCAAATGACAGAAATCAGGGCTTAATTTGTTTTGCTGATTATCAAAACCTAGATCTAAAATGATGAAGAAAATGTTAACTTAGAACTTAATGTTAACTTAGAAGATGAAACTTAAAAGTGTATAGGTTCCAGAGAATCAGGAATCCAGAGAATGTTAAATATTTACTAGCATAATCCTGAATGTCAACAACTCACTTTACAGAAAAGGAAATGAAGTCTGTAGATATTAGTGGGAAATGGGGAATTTGAACCCAGATCCTCTGATGTTAAATCCACTGCCTTTTCTTCTGTATCAAAGAAATCAGGTCCCAAACTGAGATAACCTGAGAGCAGAATGGAGTACCCAAAGCTACAGGTGGGAGATTTTTCATCAAAATCAAGAGGCATGACTAAAGAAGCCAGTCCCACTCCTCCCTGGGCTATTCCAGCAGCTTGTCAAAAGTTGGCAGGCTCTGATGGGTGCAGGGGCACTCTTCCAGTTAAGCCAGCCCCGATATCCACTGGAACCTGCAAATCAGAAGGGAAGCCACCGAGTCCTGGAATAAGCCCCGGGAGGCGATCAGACCAACTCAATCAAACTTGGCTGCACCCTCGGACACGTGCAGGGCTTTCCCAGATAACGAGCGTCTAAGTGTACAACAATAATTAGGCTCCCTTTTCTGCCTCCCAGGATCACAGCCCCATCTGCTCTGGGCCGTATCTTCTCTCCATCAGCTCAAGGTTGCGGCTATGATGGAAAAATCACAAGGCACTTCCATGCCCTACCTCCCCTGACCAGGGCCAGAGTGCCTCCTCACGAGTCACAGACATAATCTGTACCACATGTCTCTGATATTATTTTACAGATTACTTCATAAAACCTGAACTTTCTTCCCCTCCCCTAAAACCCGGTCGTTTTCAGGAGAGGAAAACACACTCACAGACACAACGCCACAATCCTCGAAGTAAATTCCAGTTGTCAATAAACCCCCGGCTTTGTTTTACAAGCACTTCTCCCCTTCTGCCCACTCCCCTCCCCCACTCCCCTCCTCCTCGCCCCTCCAGAGACGGTTTTTCCTTATAGATCAAATTAGGGCCAATTAATGCAATCTTCGAGGCCGTTTCCTGCAGCAATCATGCAAACGTCCCAAGCATCTCCGATTCTCTTAAGTTAAGCCCCCCAAAGTGGCCCGGGCTGGAGCTCCTTCCGTGCTCCCCCCTCCCCGACGGAGAGCCGAGCCAGCCCAGGACTGTCCCACCCGAGGCGAGCGCCAGTCACTGCGCCCCCAGCCGCGGGAGGCCCGGTCCCGGCACAACTTCGCAGACTGACAGATAGACGCGCAGCGCGGACGAATGACTGACAGGGAGGAAGAGGAGGGAGGAGGGAGGCGGCGGCGGCGGCGGCGGCGGGCGGCCGGGGAAGTGCCGGGCCCGGCAGCGCAGCAGCACCGGCGCTTGCAGCCCCCGGACGGCCCGCGGGGCCGGGGCCGTCTGCACGAGCCGCTGCCCGGCTACATGTGCTCCGGGGCACGGCAAGTTCCGAAGCGGTGCCCGGCAGGAAGGGGCCGGGGCCGGGGCCGGGCGGGCACACACATTGTCTCGCTCCTTCCCCCCTCCTCCCCGCCGCCGCTCGCCCGCTCCCCCACCCCCGCACACCCGCACGCCCCCTCCCGCCCCTCCCCGGCCCCGCTCCCCGGTCCGGCCCCGGGCCCGCGGCGCCCCCGGGCCCGGCCCGCCGGGCCGCGCGGGGCCGGGCGCCGCAAACTTTGTTGGGCGGCGGGGCCCCGGGGCCGGCCGCCCGCCGCCCGCGCCCCGGGGCCGACCTGGTCGTGCTCGGGCTCCTCATAGTCGTCCTCCTCGGCGCTCACGGACATGGCCATGGCTCATGGTGGGCCCAGGCTCGGGCTCCCGGGCATGGCGGGAGGAGCCGCCGCCGCTGCACCGCGGGAGGGAGCCCGGGCCGCGGCCGCTGGGCTCGGGCTCCGGCTCCGCTCGCGCACTCGCCCTCCCGCTCCCTCACACACTCTCGCTCACACTCACACACACTCGCGCGCGGGGGGGCGGACGGGAGGGGGCCTCATGCATATTCATGAGTCGAGCCAGGAAGGGGCCGGCCCCCCCCCCCCCCCCCACCCCACCCCCCACCCCCGGTCAGCCAATGGCGGGGCCTCAGCGGGTTCGGATACACACAAAGGGAGCCCTGCCCGCGGTGACACGGGGCCGCCCGGGGGGGAGGCGGGGGACGAGGGCCCCGCCTCCCGCTCCCCCCTCCCCTCGGGGGCCCTCCCCGGCTGGCCGCGGCCGGCGGGCGGCGCGAGGCCGGGACCGGGGGCGGCGTGGGGGCGTGCCCGGCGCGCCGCCCGGGGTGCCCATGTGGGGCGGCCGCGGCGCCCGGGACTGCACTCCGAGCCTGGGGTGGGGTCTTTTGTGTGGTCCGACGGCTAGCGGACGGGCAGAGCCCCTCCCCCACCCGCCCGCCCGGCCGGCAGCGCGCCGGGACCCGGGGATCGGACCCCGGAACGGGGGCGGCCCCAGGGCCGGGAAGGAGCCGGGCCCCGGCCCCCGCCCCGGGGAACAATACAAACGGAAGGACGGCCGCCCCCGGCGAAGGGCCTCTCCCGGTCCGGGGAGGGGGCGCTCCCGGTGCGGAAGCGGCGTCCGCCGAAGCCGGAGTCAGCCCCAAGAACGCGGCGTCCCCGGAGGTCCCGACGGACTCGAGATGGCCCCGGCCCGGGGAAGCCGTCTCCGACTCGCAAAGTTCGCGGGCCCGGAGCTCGGCCGCCTGCTCGGGCTCCCCGCGGCCGGCTCTGCGCCGCTCAGCGGGACCCGAGTCTCCGCTCCGAGCTCCACCCTGGCCTTGGGCAAAGGGGGATCGCGACGCACCCCCCCACGGCCCGGCCGCGCGCTGACCCAGCTTCTAACTGGCACCCAGCTGCAGGAAGCCCAGGGGCCCGGGCCGGGGGGGGGGGCAGGGGTCCCAGCGCGCCTCCTGGGGAGGCGGGCACCCATCCCCGCCTCTCCGACAGAAAACTTCCCTCTGCGCTGGGAGCGCTTCGTCCCCCGCACAGCTTCCAGCCAGAGCAGAGCGGAGTCCGGGCAACGGTAGGGGTCAAGGGAGGAGGCAGCGGAGGTCCGGCCCTTACAACCCGAGGATCCCCTAGCTCGGCCAAGTCACTTCCGAGCCTTCCCTCTCGGCCTCTTAAAAGAGGGAGAGCCCGTTTCAGGGGATGGCTGTTCCTAATAAACTTCCAGATGAAACAATTCAAAGGGGGCTCCTGAGATGCGAAATTTAGGTCAATTCCAAGGAAGCCCGTCAGGCCTTCAAGCTGGCCACTCTAGGGACCGGCACCCTCCGCTCCTCGGGGTGGGCACTAGGGCCTGGCCTCCCTATCCAGCATCTGCCTTCCAGGGGCAGCATCTCAACTGTGGAAGATGATCACAGGGCCCGGAGGCTTTCAGCTGAACCGAGCAGGAAGCCCGAGCACCGGAGGCCTCCAGAAGGAAGGACCCCAACCCAGCTGAAGTCTGTGCCTCTGAGGACTCTCTGTAGACACTCACTGCCCAACAGAGCAGCGATCTGCTCCTTGCTCTAGAGAAGCTGCCCAGCCCCAGCCCTCTCTCCTGAGGTCTCATCCGTCCTGAACTCAGCCCTGGAGACAAAGTGGCTGCCCAGTGGCTGCAAGGGCTGGGCTCATGGGGTCACAGGAACACGGTAGAATATGGTTACAGAGTGAGAAGACACAGGAGGGCAATAAATACTTTGGAATTCTGTGTAAATTCCAATACTCAAGTCTAACCAAGGGACTTAAATGAGGAAACTTCCTTCCTTTCATTGAGAAGGTAGGGGGCAGGGGGTACAGATCGCTGCATGACCTATGGTCCCGGCTCAAACTCAGTTCTCTTTTTTTGTTTTAGTCTGTTTTGTTTCTTCCTTTGGTAAAAGGCAGGTTCACTGGGCTCCAGGGGGAGAAAAGAGTGTCTTTAAAAGTGACTAAAGTTTAAAAAAAATATTAATAAAACTATTTTCCCCTGATCTTTTGATACCACAATCCACTTAACCTTGATGGGCTTTATTTTCCTCACAAACAAGATAGTCAAGCCCATGAGATCCCTTCCAGCTCAGATGTTCCGTGTTCTAGATCCTAACATTCTATACTTTCAGGTCCTTTCCAGTTTGAAATCCAAGGATCCCACTACCAACAAAAACCCAAACTCATCCCTCAAAAGAGTTTGATCTAAGGTTTCTAAAATTTTTCTCAGGATTAAGTGCTCTGCATTTTCTTCTCTGTTTCTCAACTTCCATGATGCCATTCACCAGGTACAAAGAGACAGGCAGATAGGAAATTTCCATCTTATTTTCAAATCGGCAAATCCCTAAGAATTCGTCAAAACCAACAGAGAAGGGGTAAGGGCAAGGAAACTATTACTATCAATAAAGAGAACGACGGGGAAAAGGAGTGTCATTTCCATAGCAGTTTGAAGCTTACGGCTTTCCTCCCTCTATAACAACTTCATGCAGTAGACAGTGTATGTATTACCATCTCCACTTTACAAATACAAAACAGAATAAGAGGAAGGAAAAATAACCTGCTCAAGTTCACATAAAGACAGGTTAGAATTTGAACCCAGGGCTTCTGACAGCAAAGCTGGTGCTTGCATGCCATATCCTTAATCAGGGAATAAGCCAAAGTGTTTGGATCTGCTTTTGAAGTGGGTGGTTTTATTTCTCTCATTCATTTATTCATTCGACAAATATTTATGAATGTATTTAACTGCATCTCAAAAGTTCCGGGCTAAGGCAGACGCAGTCCAAGGAACAATTGATTGGTCAAATAAAAGACCTGAATTCCAATGTCAGTTCTATTGTGTGAGGTTAGGGAAGTCTATTCTCCTCTCTACGCTGTCTGTAAAAAAAAAAAAAAAAAAAGGGGGAGACTTGGGCCATCTCTAAGGTCCCTCCCAGGTGTTGAGATGCTATGATTTTAACCCCAGATTAGGAAGAGATTAGAAAAAAAAAAAAAAGTACTACTATCAACAGAATCAGAGATGACCCAAGTCTTTTCCCTGTGATTCTCAAACATATTAAGATGCTAACTACCGAATAAGAGACTTTTTGGTCCAGACTAGTGACTTCCTTGGCCCAGGGAACTCCTAGTAAGGAAGCTCCTTTTACCACATGCATTGCACATGTTCAGCAATTTACAGTCTTCCAACCCTGCCTTGGGGAGACTGAGAGGTTATTAAGTGAGTGACCTGCCCAGGATTTATATAAGAGGAGGGCTCGAATTCATTTTAACACTCGGAAGACTGAAGTCCCCACAACCCCTTCTGTTACTCTAAAGATAATTCCACTAATCCTAACAACTGAATTTATAGAATGTTGTAAAGTACGCAAAGTATAATTTACGCACATTCTCTCATGTGATTTTGCTCACAACCCTGTTAAGAAAACACTATTGGAGTTATGATTGCCATTTTACAGATAACGAGCCTAAGATCCAGACAATATATAAGTGACTGCCTGTCCATTATCACACAACTAGTGAATGTCTGAGGCGGGATTCCAACCTAAATCTCCTCTCTCTACCACACTGCCCTCCCTCCTTCAGCCCCTTATTGCTCTTCTTTCCGATTCTTCGGATCCATAATCAGCATGACAAAGTCCACATGTGTATGTATGAACAGTAGAAAAATGACCAACAAAGGTCTGCTCTCATCAATACATTTCATACTCCACCAATGGAAATGGAGTTACTGAAAAAGAAAGAAAAAGAACAGAAGGGAGGGAGGGAGTAAGGAAGGGAAGGAGGAAGATTGGAGAGAAGGATGAAGGAAGGGAGAAAGGAAAGAGGGAAGGGAGGGAGGGAGGGAGGGAGAGAGAGAGGGAAGCAATTGGCTCTGATGATTAGTGCCTATAAATTCTATTCAGCAACTAAATCCAGAGGGCAACGTCTCCAAATAGATTATTTCACAGTTAGTAAGGTATAATTGACATACAGACAAATAGAGGAATAGATAAATGAATGAATGGATGGATTGATAGATGGATGGATGGATAATGGCATTGATAGTACTTTTAAAAGTTCATAGAGAGTGGACGGGCCAGAAAGAAGCACAGACAAGTGGGATGGCTTTGAAAGTTACATGTTGAAGTCATTATGCATTTTTGAAAAAAGAAAGAAAATATGTGCAGTATGATAATTGTAGAAATATGTATAGAAGAACTGCACATGTTTAATATATATTGAATTACTTGCTGTCTAGAGGAGGGGGTGGGGGAAAGGGAAGGAGAAAAAAATTTGGAACACAAGGTTTTCCAAGGGTGAATGTTGAAAATTATCTATGCACATGTTTTGAAAATAAAAAAAAAAAATTTGAATAAAGAAAAAGACAAAAAAGCATTAAAAAATTTAAAACACAAAAAGAAAAGAAAAAAAAAAATTAAGCTCTACCTAACAGAAACTTGCAGTTTCATACACAATCTCTTTTTGGTTCTAAAATGTACAAATAGAGACATTGTTTGGTGTTTACTTAGTTCAGTATCTTTTTTAAAGAAGCATATGGGGAAAAGTAGTTTACAAAAAGCATCAAAAGAGCCATTATCTCACTGGAGTTTCTCCACAACCTTAGAAAGCAGGCAATATTCCCCATTTTACAGATTAAGAAACTGAGACTAAGAGATAAAGTCAATTCCCTCTTAATGGAAGAGTTAGGAAATGTCAGAGAGAGGATTTGAATCTTGTGATCCTGAGCAAATCCCTTAATCTGTGTTTGCCTCAGTTTCTTTAACTGTAAAAATGGGTATAACAGAAGCACAGGGTTGTCGTGAACAGGATCAAATGAGATGATATTCGTTAAGTAATTGGCACATAGTAGGTACTTAATAAAAGTTTGTTTTCTTCCTTTCTCTTCCAAGATTATTTTATTATATAATTCCTCCCTTTTCTCTATCGGATTATTGTTCCACGGGAGCTATGGAACCACTGAATCTCAAAAATGGAAGCAAGAGCAGAGCCCACTTTATCCACCTCCAAAGGAAAAAACGTCTTTGATAACACACCACTTAAGTGGCTTTGTTTGGGGCAGCCCACTCCACTATGGGAACAGTTCCGATTCTCCAACCACAATCCTTTGCTCATAAACCCCCTAGGCTTGAAATAAGCTCCCCACTCCTGCAGATGCTCACATACTACTTTCAATCTCTTTCCTCAAGTGTCCAGTGAAGTGAAGGGGCTGCCTCCTCCTCCATCAAGCCCTCCTTCCCCTCCCCAGAGCTGCCTGCAAACTTCTTGAGGCGCTTTTCCCAGGTCTCCCCTGTGGACACATCACTGCTATCAGCCATTCACATAGACAACAAGCAGTTCGCCCATTATACAGGTAGCGTTCTAATACAGAATGGGTTTTGCAAGACCCAAAACAATCCCTTTGGTTAGATCTGGAAGCACCCAAGTAAAAGCTCACTGAGTCTAAATGTCTCATTTTACAGACAAGGAAACTGAGGTGACCTGTCGCAAATTCTCACAGGAACCAAGCGTCAGAGGTACAAATGAACTAAACTGAGCCTTCTCAAGCCCAGGCTTGGGACCATCCTGCCCTCCCGAGTCACTATTCCTCACACAGGATACTTCCTGTCCCTATGCCAAAGTGTCCACCCTGTGATTCCACTGTTCTTAAAGAAAAAGGAAAACTCCCTAGACCTTCCTGGGACAATAAGTTGAAGGACTTGAACCCAGATCTTCCTGGCTCTTCTATTCACTAAGCCAAGAAGTCTGGCTCAGTAACAGTTCTTTTCCTGGCTGTTTCTGTTGCCTAAGGGCAAAGGGCAGCACCAGAGACCTGGGAGTAAAGATTTGTGATTGAATCCCAGTTATTAACAGTTCTGGGCTCTAGGACCAGCTCCAAACAAGGCTACTGTCAATCTCTGAGCATCCTCGAAGCCCCACAGAAGGGCTGCTTTGTCCATAGCTCCCCATGGACAGTTCCGATTTTCTACCCACCATCCTTTGCTCTTAGGTCCCTCCCTCACCTGCAGGGACCTTAGGTCACCTGGCAGGACACCTGCAAGTGGCCACTTGCCTAATCTAAATGATGAGTTCTGCTGAGCAAGCAATAAGACAAGGCTGATTTTAGGGGCAGTTGGAGTCTTAGGGTCAGGAGGCCCTGAATTCTAATTCAGCCTCAGATGGTACAAGTCACTTAACTCCAAATGCCTCTCAAAAAAACAAAATATAGATATAGATAGATAGATAGATAGATGGATGGATGTATAGAATAATGCTGATTTTATTTTCTTGTTTTGAGTTTTTATTAGCTCAAAAGAATGGAGGGCTAGTTAAAGGAGGGGAGGAAGTGATGTTGGGGGAAAAGAGAAATTTATTCCAAAGTTCATAGCCAATGTCACCAAGGTGGAAAGTTTATATCACATGTGAGCTGGTGGAGAGCTATGGCCTCCGGGTTCAGTGAAGGAACTACACAGTGGGGAAGGATGGGTCTGACAAGGAAAAAAAGCTACAGATTTTTCTTAAGGAAATTATTAATGTTCCTTCCACGAATGCCTTTTCCTCCTGGGGAGGCCCTTTTGCAGAGCTCAAAGAGAAAGCATTTATCTCGTGGAAGCTTCTAAAAAGAATCACGGTTGCTCTCGAAGAGACAGCTCCCTAAGAGGCTTATTTCACGGAGGGGAAACGCAGAGCCCAAGGGGACTTTAGACATCACGAGGGGCCCAATGCCTTCAAGTTTCAGAAACTGTGTCCCAGAGAAGTCATTCCTATAGCAAGTTAGCAGATCTGCCTTCAGACAACAAAACCAAGGTTCCTTGCATTACTCCGGCCCGCATTCTCTAAAGGGAAGAGATACGTGCACACTGAAGTACCCAGAGACCCCGAGATAGTCATTCTCCAAATAGTATAAATACTGGGAGAGCAGAGCCCTGATCCAGGTTGCAGAGCCCCAAGCCGCAGCCTTCCTTCCTGGGAAGTGATCGGCCTTCCCCACTCTGCAGTTCAGCCAAACCGGAGTTCTGCTGGTCCTGGCCCAGGACCCACCATCTCCCTGGGCATTCGGAACACTCCTAGAATGTACTCTCTGCACTACACTCCCCCCTACCCCCCCCCCCCATAAAATCCAGATATTCCTCCTAATCATCCAGTCCCTGTTAAAGCAAGGCCTTCTGCTTCTGCCCAGGGAATGGCCTCTGCCCCAAATGATCTTCATGTTCGCTCCCCATTAGATGAGAAGCTTCTTGAGGGCAGGACCTGTTTTATTTCTCTTTGTTTCTCCAGAGCCTGGAACTTGGTTGGCATTTAATAAGTGCATGTTGATTAATTCTGGGCCCCCCCACTCCCCAGTTACTAGGGCTCTTCCCTTTCCATCAATTGATATTCATTTATTAAGCACCCACTACAAATCAAATGGGCAGTGAGACTGGAGACAGGAAGAACCGAGTTCAAACCTCTTATTAGCTGTATGACCCTGGCCAAGTCACTTCACCCTTTGTGCCTCAGTTTCCTCATTTGGAAAACAAGCTGGAGAGGAAAATGGCAAAGTCCTTCAGCGTCTCTGCCAAGAAAACCCCACACGGAATCATGAAGATTTGGACAAGACTGAACAACGAAGAGAAGTTGGGCCAAATGGCCTCCAAGTCCCTTCCCTTCTAATCCTGGCCAGCCCTATTGTCAGAATTTTCATTTTTAGTTAAAATACGATGAGTATTTTGAATTACAGGGAAAGAGGAAAGAGGAAGCTACTGCTTCTTCCCCAATCCAGTCAGCCCGGCCCAATTTCCTCCAAAGAGAAACATCGGCAGAGGAGTGGGTGCCAGGGTGCACGTGCCTGGGGAGCTTTCCCAGCAGGAGGCCCAAATATGGGAGGGACAGAAAGGCCAGAAGCCGAGGGTTCAAATTCCACCTCAGACAGATCAAGTAACTTTGGACAAGCCCCGGCTTCTCCAGAACTCGATTTCCTCATTGGCAAAATGAGGGGTTTGGATGAAATAAATACAATCACGGTCCCATGAGAGGCTGCCCCCACTCTGTGCCTGGGCGTGTGACGAGGGCCCTTCCACGTACATCTATGGCCAAGGATTAGGACATTATATGCTCTCTATATAACTGAGGAGCTTGATCCCTAGTGTGAGAAAACGGGGACGCCCGGGGCAGCTGTTGGTGGACATCAGAAAGACAGCTCAGCTCGTCACCAGAGGAGCTCGGTCTGAATCTCGCCGTCCATGCGACCTGCGGGAATCACTTCTGGACAGACTCACTGACTTCCAAGGTCCCTAAGGCATTTCCACTCTCTTAAAAATAGGCCCAATTGGGAGAGCTGGGGGGGAGGAGGGCAGTGTGTGTTAAGAGAAGAGTAGACAGGGAAGCAGTCCTGGAGTCAGGAGGAACCTTAGATACGTATGGCCCTGGAGAAGTCACTTAACCCTGTTTAACTTAACTGTTTAAAAAACGGCTGGTTTGGAATAAGTAGGTAGTACAATGGATAGTGCACTAGCTCTGGAGATATGAGAACTCAAAGAGGGAGGGAAGGAAAGAGAAAAAGGAAAGGAAGGAAAGGAAGGAAAGGAAGGAAGGAAGGAAAGGAAGGAAAGGAAGGAAAGGAAGGAAAGGAAGGAAGGAAGGAAGGAAGGAAGGAAGGAAGGAAGGAAGGAGAGGCACAAAGAGACTGAGATGGAGGGAGGGAGAAAGAGGGAGGAAGGCAGGAAGGGAAGAGAGAGAGAAAGAGAGAGGGAGGGGGAGAGACAGAGAGAAAGATTTTTTTAAAAATGTCTGTTTTTAGCTCAAAATGTAAAAAAATATATATAAATGTATAATGGGAGGGAAAAATTTTTTAAAAACAATTCTAAATGGCTGTTTTTAAAGTATCCTCTCTGCTTCCTTCTATGCCCACCACATTAAAGAGATTAAATCCAAAATAAGAACATATCTGATGTTGCTCATCTCGAGCCAGGAAGGGAGGGTGCTAGCATTATCCCCATTTTACAGATGGAGAAACTGAGGCTGAGTGACGCCCTGCCCAGCATTAAAAGTATATGAAGTGGGATCTGACGTTCCGGATTCCTGGCCTAAGGCCGGCTTTCCCTCCCCCTCCCCCTACCTGACTGCCCTTTTAAGAAAGGCAGGGATGATGGAGAGGTTCTCCAGGGGCTCTCTGCTGGGTCGGGCAGCAGCCTGGGCCACCAAGCTCTCCCAAGGATGTGGGGCCAAGTCTCACCAGGCCTTCCCTACCAGATGCCAGGCCCAGGAGGGGGGAGGGAGGGAAAAGCCGGGCATTCCTGAGCTGCCACCTTCACAACGAGCCCAGCCCGGTCCTGGGCGTGCCAAGGAGGTGTAGCAAGCTGAAAATAACATAAATGTGGGCATCTGCCGCCCTGCTTTCAATCCCTTACTCAGCCCAACCAGCCAACAATAATCGGACAAGCACTTATTAAGCACCTCCTGGATGAAGGGCACTCGGAGAGAGTGCCCCAAGGAGAGAAATAAAAAACAGGCTTTCACCAACAGGAATCCAGAGCACCCTCTTCCTTCCTCCCCGCCCCAGCCATGATTCAGACTAAACAACTGCCCCACAAAGGGAAAGCGAGATAGCTTCGGGGCCTTTCATCAGTCAGTCAGTCAATAAGCACCTACTGTGTGCCAGGCACTGAGGAGCAAAGTCTAGGGGAGGAGGAGGGCACAAAAACACACCCCAAATATGTACAAAGAAGCTCTATCCAGGAAAAACAGGAAATAATCAAAAGAGCCAACGGGCCATTCCGGCTCCACATCTCAGATCCTATGAACCTACAACCCCTCTCTGGCTCAATTTCCTCACCTGTAAAATGGGAATACTAACAGCACCAACCTTCCCAGTCAGGAGGATCAAATGTGTTAATTATTCATTAAGGGCTTGGCCAGTCTCAAAGTACTGTTAATAAAAATGTTAACTATCCCTACAGAAATGTTTTGTGTGATTGATCTCATATTGCTTCACTTCTTAATGGCTAGGGGAGGAGTTTGGGAGGGAGACGATTTGGAGTTCAAACTTTTCTTTAAAGTTAAAAATAAATAAGAATTTTTTTTATTAAGTATGAAAAAAGGAGGGAAAACAGAAGCTGCCATTATCATTCCCATTTTTCAGATAAGGAAAATTGAGGCTAAGAGAGAAAGAAACTAACTTGTCTAGAGGCTGAAGGATAGACACACCAGGGGTTTTTTCTTGTATTACTTTCTTTAGTGTTAAAAAAATACTTTTCTATCCCACGTGCTCAAAGGATGCCAGAATCTCAGAGAAGGCATTGTTTGTCCTTCTTTCTCGAAGAGGACCAGGATGTCAGAGGGGCTACCATGACATACAAATGAGTTGGCAAGATCACCTGCCTCAGTTTCCCCTCCAGAGCTATTGGGATCCAGCAGGCAGATACAGAGCAGGAGGAGCGGTGATAGCCCCGGATGTGGGGGGAGAGCCTGATCTTTTTAAGCTAAGGTCTTTAACAGGTCTCAGTCTGACAGAGGTAACTTCTGTTCAGTGACAGGAGTAACTGGGGCAGAGCGGACAGAAAATCGGACAGGAATCGTGTTCACAGCAACCTCCCGGGGCCTTCATCACTGGTGGGCCGCCCGTTGTGGATCAGGGAGGCCGACACCCAAATGAATGGCCCCCCAAAGCACAAGACAGATTAAAGAAGCAGGGCCAGGCTCACGAGATCCTAGATCCCGAGGGGGAAGGTCATCTTTGGTCATCCAACCCAAAGCTTCCCTTTTACTGAGGAGGAGACAGGCCCACAGAGGCCCAATAACTTACACATGGTCACATGGTCTGTCACGAAGCACTTATTGAGCACCTACTATAAGCCAGCACTGGGCTAAGCACCGAGGTTGCCTTCAAAGGCACAGACAACATGAAAGTAACTATTTTCAAACAAGATTATGTGGAGGATGGTTGGAGATCATTGGAGGGGATAAAAAATGGCTTCTTGAAGCTGGGGGGGGAGGAGAGGGGGCGGTTAGCCTCGAAGGCAGCCCAGGAGGCCAGGAAGCAGGGTAGCATCATAGCAGGTAAAGCCCCCAGCTTGGAGTCAGAAAGTTCAAATCCAACTTCTAACCCTATTTGCCTCAGTTTCCTCATCTGTAAATGAAGTAGAAACCACTCCGGTGTCTTTGCCAAGAAAACCCCAACAGGGTCACAAGGAGTCGGGCAACAACCACTGCAGTTTCTTTGTATGACCAGCACTTAGCCCAGTCCCTGCTAAGGAGGAAGTCTCAATGACTGCTTATTGATTTCACGACTGAATGTCCCTGGGTTTAGCTTGTAAGTGCTTTCTCAGGAACTCTTCTTCCTGGTTTGGTCATTTCCCCTCCTCCTCATGCAGAACCAAACCATTAGTGAGAGCCAAACATTAATGGGTCACTCACTCACTCTCTTTCTCTCTCATTCTCTTTCACACACATACACACACTCTCTCTGTCTGTCTCTGTCTCTCTCTTTCTCTCTGTGTGTCTCGCTATCTCTGTCTCTCTCTCTGTCTGTCTATCTCTCTCTCTCTCTGAATCCCTCTCTGTCTCTCTCCATCTCTCTCTGTCTCCCTCTCTCTCTGTCTGTCTCTGTGTGTCTGTCCATCTCTCTGTCTGTCTGTCTCTTGTCTGTCTCTCTCTGTCTCTATTTCTATCTGTCTCTCTGTCTCTCTCTCTCTCTGTGTATGTCTCTCTCTCTCTCTGTCTCTGTCTCTCTCTCTCTCTCTGTGTATGTCTCTCTCTATTCTCTCTGTCTGTCTCTCTCTCTGTGTATGTCTCTCTATCTCTGTCTCTCTGTATGTCTCTCTATTCTCTCTGTCTGTCTGTCTCTCTCTCTGTGTATGTCTCTCTCTCTCTCTGTCTCTGTCTCTCTCTCTCTCTGTGTATGTCTCTCTATCTCTGTCTCTCTGTCTCTCTATTCTCTCTGTCTGTCTGTCTCTCTCTCTCTCTGTGTATGTCTCTCTCTATTCTCTGTCTCTCTGTCCGTCTCTTGTCTGTCTCTCTCTCACACCCCACCCCCATACGCACACAGCTAACACCCCAGCAGCAGACCACCTCCTAATTCTCAATCCCAAAAGAAAAAGAATCCTGGTCCCAAACAGAGAAAGCGGCGAGGTTTGAGGCGGCCTTTCCAGGGCCCCGAGTTCTCAGGGGGGCAGGTAGGAAGAAGACATTAAAATACTTCCCTTTGCTTTTATTTCACTTTCACTTTCTAACAGTTTTAACTGTCCCATGGCGGCCAAGGGGAGATTTCAGTTTCCTTCAAAAACCTACTTCCTGCCTGGGTCCCACTCACCGCCCTCCCTCCCTGAGCCCTCCCCACACTCCCGAGGCACAACGAGAGGCGCTCCGTGTCCAGTCGGGCAAACCCCCCTTCCTGGGAGGGGGGGCAGGATTTCCAAGGAAAAAACTCAGCCTCCAGTGACTAAGGACCAACTCCTGTGACTCCCGGCCTCCGCGGCAACTCGTGTAGATCTGACCCCGTCACTCCCTTCCTCAAGAAACCCCAGTGACTCCCCCTCGCCAACACACTTGGCTTCCACAACTGGACGCCTTTGAGGCTTTATTCCCCCCCCCCTTGGCAATACCCCCACGCCACCTTCTTGCTGCCTCCCAAACAAGCCCTGAGCTTCCCATCACCAGCCTTTGCACGTGGGGCTCTTCACACCCCACTTTGCCTCAACCTTTCAGGGACGTCCAGTCTCCTCCAAACTCGGTTCAAACGCCGCCTCTCCTCCGAGAGCCCTGGCGCGCTGCCCCGGCCACTAGTGCCTCCTCCCCGATAACCTTGTATGTCTTTAGTATCCATCTTGTCCACGTACAGAAACTGCGCGGCTGCCCTCTGCCTCCCCGACGGAATATCAGGCCCTCGGGGGCAGGGAACGGTTCGGTTTTGGGCTCCATCTCCCCAGACGCGTCATGAGATAATTAACAGAAACTTGTGGGGGGACTGGCTGATTTATGGAACCGGGTCAAGCTGGGAAAGTCCCACACAAACATGACGGGAGAAGCTGAAATTGGGGATGGGATGACACAAGTCCACAGGACTGAGGACTTAAAACTGGAAGGTTCCATGTTACAAAACGAATAAACCGAGTCCCAAGGAAGAAAAGTGATTTGTTCAAGGTCCTTGTGGAATAAAGTGGGATTCGAACCCGGCGCCTCACACGCTCAAGTCCACAGGCCAGAGCCAGGCCCCGCGGCTTCCCTCCCTTCCTTCCAATCGCAGCTCAGACATCCTCTCCCTCCTTTCCTGAATCCCGAGTTACTGACAACCTCCCACTCTCAAAGTAACATTGTTTATGTTTTTTCTGTATCGCCACCGGCAGGACAATAATGGCTAGCTTTTATCGTATACTGTTTTTAAGCCTGCAGAATGGTTTATACATGTTATCCCATTTGATCCTCTCAAAAGCCCCACGTCACAGATGGGTAAACTGAGGCTGCGCAAAGTTATGTGACTCGCCCAGGATCACCTATCCAGTAAGTACCAGAGCCAGGATTCCAGCCGAGGTCCTCCTGACCCATGTCTGGTGCTCTTCCTGCTTATTTAAGAAGCTCCTGGAAATCAAGGGTACTGTTCTTTTTTTAATCTCGTAGCCCTGGACACAAAATGCTGTTGTTTGGTGGCTGACTCTCCCTGACTATTTGGGATTTTCTTGGCAGAGATGATAGAGCAGTTTGCCATTTCCTTCTGCAGCTCATTTTACAGCGAGGAAACAGGCAACCAGCGTTAAATGACTTGCCCAGGATCACCCAGCTAGGAAGGATCTGAGGTGGGATCTGAACTCAGCACTGTGCCCCCTGGCTGCCGGGCACACAGTAGGGGGCCACTAAATGCTTGGAGGAGTGGATTCATTTTAGAGGCAGGAAATGTCTCTCTGCCTCGTGGCTGGAGAACAATGTGTTTTAATGAATGTTTCAATTTAAGGTTGGGCAGGACCTGAGAGACCCCCTCGCTTTATAGAAAAACAAAGGTCAAAGTCCTAGAGGCAGTGGACCAGAGTCAGAATTTGAACCCGCTCCTCTGCCTCCAAGTCTAGCTCTATGTCCCCAAAGGACACCAACTTCCAGTCCCAGAAGCCCCCACTAATCACACCTGATTGGTTACAAGCTGGGCGCTACCGGACTAAGGTGGGCTACCCCAGCCAGAGCATCCTTCTCCCTCATGTCCAGGCTTCCATCTCCCCGAGCATCCAGCATTGTGGAAGGAGGGAAGGGGGAGGAAGGGGCCGGAACGACCGATCGCGAACATCGGCAATCAGATGTCTTCTTTCAAAACGGAAAAGGATAAAATGCCATTTGAAGAAGTTGCCAAAGTCGGAAGGATTCGCTATTGTTCCGTAAATAAGATCCTGATAAAGGAGAGCCCGTCAGCGACAGCGCCCCACCAGGTTTTCTAATTATTTCACCAGAGGCTGGAATCTGCAACATCTCAATCGCTTCAAAGAATCTGGCCGTCTCTGCCGTGATGGGCGCAGGCAGCAGGGCAGTTACCGGAATAAGAGAGGGGGGCAAACTCTAATTAAAGGGGATTTTGGGTGACCGCTGGCCAAGGAAGTGAGCGCTAACGGGGGGGGGGGGCAAGCAGGTTGGGGGGGGGGGGGGGAGAAAGGACGGCCGGGATCTGAAAGGGGGTCGGGAGAAGGAACTCTGGGAAGCCTGCCAAGGAGGAACAAAGGGCACAGATCCTTGGCTGTGAGGCGTAAAGAAGAACGCAGTAGAGTGCAAAGGTCCTGTTATTATTGACTAGAGGCAGTGTTGCCAAATGGGTAGAGCTGATCGCAGAACCGAACGAGAAGGTTTCCAGCCCATCTCTAACCAGTCTCTGGGCAAAGCCATGTAACACTGCAGTGCCCCTGGCAACTCTCTGAGGCTACAGATCAATCAATAAGCATTTTATTTATTAAGCACTAACTGGGTAGTGGAGATACAAAGATGGAAGCCAAACACGCTGGCCCTTTGAACCACAGAACCCTACTGATCATCTGGTCCAGCCCATGCAAATCCCCATTACAGTAACATCCCCAAAAGGAGGCTAGCCCTTTTGAAGCCCTACATGGCAGCACGTTGACAGGGGGCGAGGGTGGGGGTGGAGAAGAAGTGGAGAGGGGGGGCGCAAAGTGAATGGGTGGGAAGTTCTCCCTAACAGGAATCCTCAATGGATTTTGCAGCTCGCTCCTCCTCCCCTGGCCCCTGGGGCCAAATGGAACAGATCTAATCTCTCTTCTATCCCCAGAGTCCCTCAAATGCGACAAGAGGTCTCTACCTCCCCACGTTCCCCCAAGTTAAACAAGTGCCGTCTCTTCAGCCCACTGTCCACCATCATTAACTTGAACCCTCTGAGTTAACAGAGAAGTTCAGAGCCACACCTTTAGAGGCAATCTCTCACTGCATCTCCTTCCACTGAATAATCATAGTTCAGACCAAAAGAAAGAGGGAGGGAGGAGACAGGGAGAGGAGAAAGGAAACATTGGGAGGGGGGAGAAAGAGAGAGAGAAAGAGAGGGGAAAAGGGGAAGAGAAGAAAGAATAAAGGGAGAAAAGAGTAAACAGAGAAGGAAAGAGAAGGAATGGAGGAAGAAAAGGAGGGGAGGAGGGGGACAAGGTAGGAAGGGAAGGAGGGAGACAGGGAGAAGAAAGAGGAAAAGGGAGGAAGGAGGGAAGAAAGGAAGGGAGAAAAAGAAGACAGGGAGAAAGGAAGGGAGAGACAGAAAGGAGATAGAGAAGAGAGAATCATAGATGGATGAATGAACAGATACAGAAAGAAACAGGGTTAGATAGTCAGGTGGATGGATGGATGGAGAGATGACAGAGAAGAATAGAAAGAGAGAGACGGTTAGATAAAAGGATGGACAGCTGGATGGACAGTCAGACAAAGAGGAAGGTGACAGAGACTAAGACAGAAATGGCAAATAGGATACGCAGCCAGCCAGCGAACAAGAGACAAGGCCAGCGTAACCATACCAGTTGGGTGATTGAGTACCAGACAAGGAGACCTAAAGCCCGAGCCAAGTCGGCCCGGGCTCCAAGGCCTCCCTCTTTCACTGTTATCTTACTAATCGGGTCCAGCCTCAGTGGACAGCAGAGTCCAGAACACCTGGGTTTTCTCCCTTCCCAGGCCTGCCATTGGAGGGAGGGGGAAAGGGCCCACCAGCCTCACTTAACTTCCATTTCTTGACCCACAGGATGGATACAAGAATCTTACAGCGCAATGCAGCCCATTATTATTAACATTAGCTCTTAGGGATTTGATCAGGAAAAGGCCTCATTGCCAAGGTCTGATTCAAGTCCCTCTTCTGTAGAGAACAGAGGCAGGAGACTTTCCCTGTAGTCAGGAGCAGAGGTGGGATTTGAACTCAAGAGCCTTGGTCTCCCATCAAACATTCTCCTCCCCATGATACAATCCCTTTGCCCAAGAAAGAGCAAAGACTAACAGAGGAAAGCTCGTTCAAGGGAAGAACATTAAACCCTAAGGATACCCTGAATAACATCTCCTGGCACATGCTACACTGACCTCCCTCCTTTCTTTGCAGAGGCGGGGGGCTACGGTTGCAAGATGCTGCATACACCGTCAGACTCAGTTGATACGGCATGCTGGGCTACTTTTTCTTCTTTATTAGAAGGGAAGGGAGGGATGAAGGATTTATTGGGACATAAAAGTGATGTAAACAACGAAAGATCAATTAAAAAGCTTTTTTCTTTTTCTTAAATAAAAGGGAAAACAAAAAAAGAAATCACTAAATTGTAAGCAGGTCTTATCCCAGGACAATCTCAGTGCAGCAATTCTACTACCTCCCGGTCTGGAGATGTTGCTAGCATTTGACTACACTGGAAAAGTTACGTCTCTTTGGGAAGGGAAATAACATATAAGTAGCACAGGCAGAGCAGGAAAGAAAAATAAAAATAAAATAATAAGAATAATTATGATTTGTATGTCATCTTAAGGTCTATAAAGAGCATTACAAATATTACAATCTAGAAAGGTGGACGCTATTATCACCCTCATTTTACAGATGAGCAAAAACTGAGGCAGGCAGAGGTATAAAATGTCTTGCCCAAATGTCTTGAGGTTGGATTTGAACTCGGGTTCAAATCTGATGCTCTATTCACAGCGCCAACCAGATGGAGATACTTGAACTGATCTGGAACCAAGGGTGTCTATTTTCAGTCACATGACCCTCACAGATTTACAATAGGAAGGAATTTATTTAGCTTTATCTAGCTAGTCTAATACTTCTCCCCATTTTACAGAGAAAGAAACTGAGACCCAGAGAGAACTCATCTGGCCAGATTTGAAACCAGGTCCCCTGCTACCAAAGCCACTATTCTTTCTCCCCCATCTGGGAGAAAGGGCATCCCCTCCATTATCTTCCATCCAAAGATCTGAGAAGTGAGAGCTCACTCCCCATCTTCTGTGACAGTGACCCGACAGGGACAGGGACATGCGCCTTATTTAGAGGCTGTCAAGAGGATGGATTTCGAAGGTCGGAACCGTCCTGGATTCGATCTAAAAAGGTTTTATTAAGTCCCTAATGAAAGCCAAGCGCTCTGTGGACCTGACCATTTGAAGATTAAGTGAAAAACCAGGTCCCATCCTCAAGGACCGTGAACCTTTGCCCTTGATCCTCTAAGGATGGAGGGTCAAGGGCAAAAGTTCACAGAGGGAGATGGGACCACCTGGCTGGAAAGAAGACTGAAGCAAATGGGGAGAAACATGGAACAAGTCCAGAAAGGTGGCTGGGAGGCACTCAAAGCCAGGTTTTAGAGCCAACGACCAACGGCAGTTTTTGAGCAAGAACTGCGTCTTATCCGATTCTATTCTATTTCTGACAGCGCCCCACACCTTATGCCCTTTTATGGCTGCCTCTCCGTGACCCCATTTGGGGTGTTCTTGGCGGAGATACTGGCGAGGTTGGCCATTTCCTGCATCGGCTCATTTGACAGATGAGGAAACTGAGGCAATAGGATCAAGTGGCTTGCCCAGGGTCACCCAGCTAGTAAATGTCTGAGGCAGATGTGAGCCTTCCTGACTCCAGGCTCCACACTCTAATTCTGAACCCCGTAGTACTCACCTCTACAAATATACATGAGAAAGGGAGGGAGGGCAGACAGGAGGAGAGAGGGGTGTGGTTCAGCTCCTCAAGAAATCTGGACTCTGGCTAGAGCAACATTTTCAAACCCTCCCCCGCCAATTCAGTTCACAGATATCACCCGCCGACCCCATAATGCTCTTGGCCATGGGATGCCCTTACAACTAATTCCAGGCTCTGTTCTAAATGGTTTCACTTTAATGAATTTTGTGGCCTATTCATGACTCATGTATAGAGTGCTTTAAAATGCACAGACTGCTCTCCTCATACCCATGACCCCTTCCTAAAGCTCTGATGATTCTCTAATGGTCCCTGGATAGACAAAGCGAACACCGGGAAGGATGGGAAAGTGAGGCTCAGAAAAGCCAATCTACTTCTTCAAGGCTGTCCTGGGAAGTTAAGCAGCAAAGCTAAGAGAGCACCAAGAGGCCTCTCCCTACTGTGACCTTATCTGGAAAAAGGAAATCATCCAATTTATTTTATTTTATTATTTTTTGGGGGTGGGGGGAGCAATCAGGGTAAGTGACTTGCCCAGGATCACACGGTTTGTACGTATCTGAGGCTAGATTTGAATTCAGGTTTTCCTGCCTCCAGGGCCAGGGCCCTAGCCATTGAGCCATCTAGCTCTCCCAGAGTCATCTACTTGGTAACTTTATTTTTGCTACATGGAGATTTTTCATTGCAATTTGTTATTTTTATAACCAGCGCTTGCTTCAAGCCCTCACATTGCTGATTTTCAGTCTGCCATTAGGAAAATTCTTCTCCCTCAGGATGCCGTGCCCCACGATTCCTCCCTGGGCCCTCTCCCACCCCCAGGCCCCTTACTGCTACTTGCCTCTTTTTTCTCTCCACTCTCTCTGGTTCCACTTTCCCTCCTGGCTTCCTCCCCGACTTCCTGCCTCCTCCTCGCCTTGCGGAGGCCTTTCCACCCTTTGCTTGGACACAGCTTGTGTCTCTCGGCCGCTCTCTGCCTGGAATTCCCCCCCTTTGCACCGGCCTTCTGCTCCCTGGGCTGCTCCTGCCCCCATGGGCTCTCTCCCATGTCAGGTTGGAAATGCTCCCAAAGCTCCCCACTCGTCCTCAGAGTCCACTTCCTCTCCTCCTCCCCCATCCACTGTTCCAACTGCCTCAGAACCTTGAGAGAGCCATTGTCCAGCCCAACTGTCCCAGGCCAGAGTTTCTCGGTCCCTCACAGGGGCACTGGAATTCCAAGGAGGTTATCCAGGTTAATAATAGCAACAGCCTGTGTTTCTCGGCCGCTCTGGAAAAGGGGATTTAAAAACCACATCATTCCAGCAGTCAATGAAGGAAGCCCGGACGGTTGGATGGAAAAAAAAGTCACGGGAGAGATGTAATCATCCAAACCGTCAACTATCGATAGGGCTCTCACATGGGAAGAGTTTAAAATGGGCCTGCTTGGCCCCACATGGCAGAACTGGGACTGCTGGGTGGGCAGATTTTAGATTCAGCATATAACATGTGAGCGCTGAAGATGACACGGGAAAAATCTAGCTTCAAATTCCAAGACAGATCCTTTGTGTCTGTCCAGTCTCAGTCAAGTCACGTATATCCTTGAGCCTCACTTTACTTAGCTGTGAAATGGACACAAAAAGCTGCAGAACTTGGCAAACGGAGCTGTTGGAAAGATCAGAAGGCATAAGGCATTTCAGGCAAAGCTGCAATGTCACTTATTATTATCACTGTTACCATCGCTGTCGCCACCATCACAACCACAACCACTACTAGCATTTCTATAATTCTTTCAGGTTTGCGGGTATTACTTATTCAGCCATCTTGTACTACTACTACTATTACTACTAGCATTTCTATAATTCCTTCAGGTTTGCAGAGTACTACTTATTCAGCCTATTACTACTACTAGTATTTTTATAATTCTTTCAAGCTTGCAGAGTTGCAAGCTTGAACTACTTATTCAACTTACTACTACACTACTACTACTACTACTACTACTAGTACTTCTATAATTCTTTCAAGCTTTCAGAGCACTACTTATTCAACCTACTACTATTACTACTAGTATCTCTAGAACTCAAGTTTGCAGGGTATTATTTGTTCAGCCACCTTGTACTACTATTACTACTACTACTACTAGCATTTCTATAATTCTTTCAGGTTTGCAGAGCACTACTAATTCAGCCTACTACTACTACTACTACTACTAGAATTTCCATAATTCTTTCAGGTTTGCGGAGTACTACTTATTCAGTCTATTACTACTATTAGCATTTCTATAATTCTTTCAGGTTTGCAGAGCACTACTTATTCAGTCTACCACTACCACCACTACTACTACTACTACTACTACTACTACAACTACTAGTATTTCTATAATTCTTCAGGTTTGCAGGATGTTACTTATTCAACCATCTTGTACTATTACTACTACTAGCATTTCTATAATTCTTTCAAGCTTGCAGAGCACTACTTATTCAACCTACTACTATTACTACTAGCATCTCTATAACTCAAGTTTGCAGGATATTACTTATTCAGCCATCTTGTACTACTATTACTACAACTACTAGTATTTCTATAATTCCTTTGGGTTTGCAGAGCACTACTTATTCAGTCTATCACTACCACTACCACTACCACTACTACTATTACTACTACTACTATTATTACTACTTCTACTACTAGCATTTCTATAATTCCTTCGGGTTTGCAGGGTATTACTTATTCAGCCATCTTGTACTATTACTATTACTACTACTACTACTACTAGCATTTCTATAATTCCTTTGGGTTTGCAGAGCACTACTTATTCAGCCTACCATTACCACCACCACCACCACCACCACCACCACTACTACTACTACTACTACTACTACTACTACTACTACTACTACTACTAGCATTTCTATAATTCCTTCGGGTTTGCAGAAAACTACTTATTTAGCCTACTACTACTATTATTACTACTAGTATTTCTATAATTCTTCAGGTTTGCAGGGTGTTACTTATTTAGCCATCTTGTATTATTACTATTACTAGCATTTTTATAATTCTTTCAGGTTTCCAGAGCACTACTTATTCAGCCTGCCACTACTACTACTACTACTACTACTACTACTACTACTACTACTACTACTATTTCTATAATTCTTCAGGTTTGCAGAGCACTCTATTTATGCAGTGCCCCAAAAGTCAATTTTTGTATGATTGGTAGAATTAATGTGATTTGTAAGCTATTAAAGCCAAAGACTGCACTAATTTGGGGTACTCTGAATTATCCTGAAGAAAAAATTCTGTTTGGATTGGTAAGGGGAGTTTCCTTGTCTGGGTATTCCCCATATGACTGAAATCCCAGAGCAGCATCTCGGCCCCCTGTCTGTCCTTTTATCTATTACTGTTAGTGAACACAAGGGAGGAGTGAGACAGCACTGGGCCCTCCCAACTGCGCTCAGTAAACAGGGTCAGCCACAAAGCTTTCGCCTTCTTCAACAAAGAGAGGAAACCAAGAGCTGGGTGAAGGAAACTCCTGTTCTGCTGGGCTCCACCCCTTGCAAACTGCCAGGGCAGCATCCCTCCCTCATTTCCACTAACTTCTGGGCTTTTAAAATAAATAAATAAACCCTAAGAAAATGTAAAAAGCAGAATTCAACTCTCTGGAGAGTGGGGAGCAGCAGACAAAGTGCCCACCTGCCGCAGAAAATGGATTTCCCTCACTTGGGAGATCCCAGCACCAGCGTAATCACAGTCTTGGTAGCAAACCGCAGGCCTGTGAAGAGATCGCTCTTCTCAACATTTCAGAGAACACCCCTCCCCCCCCCAGAAACTTTCAGAAGAAGGCAACAATGATAGCTGATAGGAACCTGTCACTTTAAGAACTCTGTCACAAAAGTGGCAGGGTAGATAAAGCACCAGACTTAACCTGAGTTCAAATCCTACCTCAGATGCTTACTAACTGTGTGACCCTGACCAGGTCATTTTACTTCTATGCTTTAGTCTCCTCATCTTTAAAATGGGGATAATAATCACACCTACCTCCTACAGGCATCGTGAGGATTAAGTGAGATGGCATGTGTAAAACACTATATGTAAACAAAAGCTATTACTGTGCTGGTTATCATCTCATTTGAGCCTTGGGAAGGTTCCATTATTCCCATTTTACAGATAAGGAAACTGAGGTCCAGACGTGCCCAAAGTCACAAAATGACAAGCAGGATATGAATCAAAATTTTCTCTTAATCCTTCTTAATTTCAAATTGATAGCCCTTCCAATTGTACTATGATGCACTCCCAGAAAGTAAATGACCAGAGTATCACAGCTAGTTAAGTCCTAGAGGTAAGACTCTAGATGAAGCCTTCCTGCCAGCCTCTAGCTACCCCCACCTACCCAGCATCTATCCTCGGGGATGAACAGATAAGGAAATCAAGATGTCAGAGGAGAAAGATTATTTAACCTCTTAGGCCTCAGTTTCCCCATATGCACAAGGAGGGATTTAGACTAGATACCCTCAGAGGTCCCTATATATAAATGAATGCCCTGCTGTTTTATGTTATGAGTTTTATCAGCGGTGGGGGAAGCCAGTTGATAAACATTTATTAGGCACCCATCATGTCCCAAAGCACTGTGCTAAGCCAAGGGGATACCAAAAAAAAAAAAAGCAAGACAGTCCCTGCCCTCAAAGAGGTCACAATCTAATTGAGGAGATAATAGTCAAACAGTTATGTACAAACAAGAAAGAAATAGGACAGACAGGAAATAATTAGCAGAGGAAAAGGAGCTAGAATGAAAGGAAATTAAGAAAAAGCTTCCTGCCTCTCCGGCAGGATTTCAGCTGGGGCTTGAAGGAAACTGGGGGTTGGGAATGAGGGTCAGGTCAGGGCGGTCCCAATTATGTCCCAAAGGAAGCTCACACACAAGACATTCCAACCAGCCCCGTCCCAGCACCCCAAGCCGGAGGTCCTCGTCCCCACCCACGCCAGTTTCACTTTTCCGGAAAAATGACTGGGAATGAGAATTCAAGTGATTATCGTGTTTTAGCCTCTAGAGGCAAGAGTACAGAAGTCAGACCTCACTCAACAGTCTCTTTTTCAGGCAAACCAGGCTTCCATCTTCCCCAACAGCTCCCACCATAAATCCAGGAGGATCTTTTCCATCTAGAGATTAGCTGGAGCCAGTTAGTTCAGCTGGATGGGGGGAGGGGGCTAATGAGCTCAGGGTCAGAGGTTCAATTCTCTGGGGGCCCCACGGGCTTGGCTCAGTTCTAAGGTTGCATGCGGAATCCCCTCGACTGACCCTGCCAGCTGGACATGAAAAGGGAAAGAGGCCAGGGGAAGACGGTCCAGCCAGACACAAATCCATCGCCACTTCCGGGGAAATCGTAATTCACAGTAACTACGGGATGGTGGCGATTAGGCAGCATCTTTGTTAGAGACGAAGCGTTTAGCCACGACCTCCCGACCACTAATTGCTTCCAGAACCAGGCTGGTTCTCCTCCCAGAAAGGTGTCAGATCAAAGTATTTTTGAAAACTAATCATCATTTAGCACTAATCACTTCTTACTGACAGAGAAGCAGCAACCAGATCTGGGCGAGTGGGAGGGGGTGAGGAAGGCAGGCGGGATCATGACATCCTTCCCAGGTAGCCTTGATCTATCATCCGGTCCATTTCCTCAAAGCCTTAAAATGCTAAAGCGGTCACTTCTTTAATGAGATTATGCCTTAGTGACCCATGCCCTCACCCCTCCACCTTAGGCGGAAGGACAAAAAAATACAACAAGGTTCTCTCCCATCTCCCCCTTTTCTTGCTCTTCTCCCAATGGGGCTCATTCACCTCAGCCAGCCAGCCATCTCATCCAAACCCTCCATTCTACAGATGAGGAAACTGAGTCTCGGAGAGAAAAAGTGATTTGCCACAGAGTATGTGGAGTTGATTCATTCCTATAGTGCAATCATTTCCAGGCAGAAACGGGGACTAATTTTGCACTGCCTGGCTTTGCAAAACCAATTTCAGTGGGAATCTCCAAGCCCAGAACGTATTCCTTCCTCCTTTCCCATCTCCCCTCCCTTTCCACCAGAAATCATCTCACAGTCTCCAGGGATTCTATGTAAAAAAAGCAGTTTTGCTAAAGATGCCGGAAATCGACTTGGGAGGCAGAAGGTCCCAAGACAAGGGAGCCATGGCTGGTCCCCCCTGGGTCAAGACCCGTGGACAGGCTGAGCCATCCTTGTGGATCCCTCCTCAATCCTGAGATGAGAGCAGCTGGCGGAGAACCATCTTTTGGCTGGTTTGGGGGGAATTCTTGTAGAAATTCACGTTCTATGGATGCTAAGAGCTGTCTCAAAGCTATTCCCCGGCTGATGGGCGTCCCATGACTCTTCAGAGCTGCCTCGGGAAGGCTGGTCAGGGATGCCGAGACCCACATGAAAGCAAAGGGCACCTCTGCCATTCCTCAGAAGCCCAAAAGCTTAAGGATTCAGAGAAGGGAGAAGATCGCTACAGCTCTATTTTCACCAATGGGGCTTTCTCACCCAAAACAACAAGGAACACGTGAAAAAAGCCAGTGAAAAAGAAGGAAAATTAACCCCCTAGGACCAAGAAAAACCAGCAGAGCAACAATAACACACATTGTGAGGGGTTAAAATAATCCCAGGGCTAAAGGGGGAACTAGAAATGGGAACCAGAGCCAGCCGCGCCAGGATTTTGTGCACCAAACATAAAACGAAAACAAAAACATCCATCGAAAACCGGGAATCTGAGCAGCATGGAGTAAGCCTGTCGAGCCAGCCACGGCATTCTCCCGAGCGCACAGTGGGGCTCTTTTTGATCATACACTCGAGTGTTTCATGGGTAAAGCACAGGAAAATACAACCTACCAAGGGGCGGTGGAAAGATGCACATGGCGAATGAGCCCAGGCTGCGGCTTTTTACCAACTTCAAGGTAAAAGGCATCCCCAAGTACATGTGCAACTGGCAAAGGAGGAAGAAAGGAGGGTGAGGGCTGTACGCCCCGAAGGCAGCGTTGCTAGGCACAAATCAAAAAGAGACAGTAGGCACAAGTTCTAAGGAAGGGCTTTGGTCACGGATCACTCTGGGGGAGGAAGATGCCCGGCGCCCGCACACGTCCCCCACGCCCCTTGGAGAAGCCGCCCCCCCCCCCCCCCCCCCCCCCCCCCCCCCCCCCCAGACACCAAAGTCAACATACTGAGCGTTTTCAGCTTCGAAAGGAAAGCTACCAATAAAGCATGGAAAGAGAATCTCCCACCCACCCACCGACCTCGGCAAAGGGGTCCGAGAGAAGAGGATACATAGGGTCAGGGAGGTCCATGCTGGCGACCGCTCACCTTTGTTGTCTTCTTGGGCCACGTGACCACAGGCACGCCAGTGATCGCCAGGCTTTGATCATCATCAGCATGCTCCTTCAGGACATTCTGTGGTCAGAGAAAGAAACTGGGTTAGGGCACTGGGTGCAAGCTGAGGTAGGGAGAAGAAAGGGAACGGGGTGTTCCTAGTGGCCCTTCTGCTCTCGCTGGCCAATGGCCAAAGGGCTACACCTAAGGATGCATCCAGGATCACAATTCCTCCTCTAATGCTCCTGGGTCTTCCCAGAGCATCCTGGGAGGAGAAAGCTGACAGGAGATAGAAAGGACACTGGTTAGGAAGGACAAACAAAGGCTTGAATCGATCCTCGGTGGGCTGCTGACCTATGGGGCTCCTTAAACGAGTGGGTTGGACTCGATGTTGCTCTCAGGGCGAGCCCTACGGGATATAAGCCCCCAGTGGGCCACCTTTGCCTTTCTATCCAAAGGGCTCCAATGTGCCTGGGACAGAGGCAGTGTGAACAACCAACCAAGAGGAATTCTTTAAATGTTGGCAAAAGCCTAGAGGCTGGAGATACACAAGCAGAAACGACCGGTCCCTCCCCTCAAGAAGTTGACATTCTCTCAGGGAGGAGACACAGTAGCATAAATAGGCAGCCAGCCAGCATGTATTAAGCACCTACTGCATGCCCAACACTATGCTAAGCACCAAGTTAGATACAAAATAAAGAGAAGGCAATATTCTTTTTACATATAACATATACTGTCTGACTTTAAGCACCCACTGTATGCCTGATAGTATGCTAAGCAGTAAATTAAATAAAAAATAAACAAACCAAAATTCTTTTTACTTATGGCATATACTGCCAACTTCTACTTATTAAGCACCTACTCTATGCCTATGCTATGCTATGCACTAAGCTAAATAAAAAATAAACAGAAGGCAGAATTCTTTTCTTATAGCATATACTGCCAACTCCCATGTATTAAGCACCTACTGTATGACAGTCACTGTCCTAAGCACAAAGTTAAATACAAAATAAAGAAAAGGCAGTATTCTTTTTACACAAAATAGTGTATATAGTCAATTAGTACTTATTAAGCACCTATTGTATGCCAGACACTGTCCTAGCACAAAGTTAAATGCAAAAGAGAGTAATTTTTTTATACTTAGTAGTATATATAATTAGACAATTAGCATTTATTGAGCACCTGCTGTTTGCAAGGCAGTATGTCAAGCACAGGGTTTCCAAGAAGGGGAGGGCATTCACAGCTGATACTAGAGTATCTAAGACCTTTGGACTTGGAATCAGGAAGCCTTCGGTTGTATCTTACCCCTGATGCTATCTATGTGACCCTAAGCAAGTCTTATTCTCCTTGGGCCTAAGGAAACTCACAAGTGCTATCTGGGCACACCATTTTCCCTCTGTCTGTCTCAGTTTCTTCCCCTGTAAAAGAGAGATAATAACAGCACTAATAACTATATCTCCAGGGGCCCATGAGACTCAAATGAGATATTTGTAAAATGCTTACCATGACACCTGGCACACAGTAGGCACTTAATAAATGACTCCCAAGAGCATGCTGGTAATGCTCAGGTTCCCAGGTCCTTTGACCTGAGGTGCAGCACTCTTTATATTATGTGGTCGTTCAGTCAGTTTAGTCATGTCCAAGTCTCTGTGACCCCATGTGGGGTTTTCTTGGCAACGATACTGATGTGATTTGCCATTTCCTCCTCCAGCTCATTTTTATAGATGAGGAAACTGAAGAAACAGGGTTAATTGATGTGCGCAGTCAACTAGGGCAAACCAATTGGTCAGATTTAAACTCGGTACGATTAATCTTCTTGATTCCAGGCCTGCACTCTGAGCCCTATGGCCCCATCTCGCTCCTCCATGTTCAAAAATCCACTTCTTTACAAAAAGGATAAGTATCAATCAGACTAGCCTTTAATTCTAATCAATGGAACCTGAAATTTGTCTCTCCCAAGACCCAGCTTTTTCTCAGCCCTACCTCGTAAACATCACCAAGAATGGAAAACTTAGGGAATCTGGTGCTGGTGCCCACTAAAGCCAGTACAATCTCAATCCCTTGAAAGTAGATGGAAGGCGATTTTTCTTGTGCAACAAGAGAACACATACATATATTGTATCTAGGATATACTTTAACATATTTAACATGTATGAGACTGCCTGCCATCTAGGGGAGGGGGTGGAGGGAGGGAAGGGAAAAGTTGGAACAGAAATGAGTGCAAGGGTCAATGTTGAAAAATTACCCAGGCATATGTTCTGTCCATAAAAAGCTATTTAAAAAAAATGAGAGCAAAAAAAAAAAAAAGAAGAAGAAGAAGAAGAAGAAATTAGATGGAATGGTTCTTAAATGCACATGGACTGCACAATCTGGGCAGCGAATAACTGGCTTTGCTTTTAGAAAGAATAAGCGATGAAAAGAGGCCTTTTCTTTTCAAACTCAGAACTCTGCAAGGTATGAAAGCCCTGACCCCCGAGACCAAACTCCAGAGTCCCAGGGCTTTGTGAGGACCCGCTGAGATAACATGATGTTTGTCCTAACCTGAAAGTACTCGATAAATGTGAGCTAGGAGTAGTAGTTGTGATTACCAACCTTGACTCTTATTATTAACAACCCGTACTGGACCCTCTTATATTGTTGTTATTGTTACAATTTTGATTATTGTTCTTGTTGTTTTAGTTACTGTTACCAACACTAATCCTTATTGTTGTTATTGTTACCAACCTCTTCTTCTTGTTGTTGTTGTTATTACCAACCCTGACTCTTGTTGGTTATTGTTACCAACTCTAATCCTTTTGTTGACATTGTTGCCAACTCTTATTATTGTTGTTGCTATGGACCCTAACCCTTATTATTGCTCACATCACCCATCTTATTATTGTTATTGGTACCAATTTTAACTCTTATTGTTATTGCTATTAATAACCCTTCTTTTAATATTTAATAATAATTTAAAATAATAATAATATTTAATAACCATCGTTCTTATTGTTTACAACCTAAACCTTATTATTGGGGTTGATGTGATTGATTTGGTTCGTATTATTATTTATTTCTCCAAGGCAAATTCCTTGGAGAAATAAATATAAAATATAAAAATAAATATAAAATTAGAAACTTCCCATGGTATAAAATTAAGAATGCATCTGTATTTTCAAAAAAAGAACAAGAGGAAAGAAAAAGCAGAGAAGTCTTGCTTTGACAGGGCCAGTGTAAACCTTGAAGAACTACAGAAATGTGAGGGATTATAAGTACTAATTACTACTAATTAATAGCTAACACTCGAAGGCTCAGCGTAGCATCTATTTTAATAGAATAGGTTTTCTCACCAGGAGTTCCCCTACCCATGAAATGTCTGGTCAGAAAAGGAAAAATACAGAATGAGGGGATAACGACTAGAGCTGGCTTCTGGGTTCAAGTCCTACCTCAGACCCATCCTGGCTGCCTGACTAAATCTGTAACCTCTACGTTGTTTCAGGCAATTCTCTAAGATTACTGGTTGGAGTTTCTTATACTGATGAAATCAAGGACAAAAACAAAACAAAAAGCCATCAACAAACTAGTTAATAAATGTTAAAGAATCATCCATTGGTAATTAATTTAACAATTAGTAATACCCTGCTTGGTAATAATTAAGTTTATAATCACTTAACTAGCTGGATGATTTAGCCAACAGATGAGCACTCGTGTTAAAGTTTATACAACTTTACCAGCTGTCTGGCACCTACAGGTACCAAATTCACTGGCTTAACATTGTTAATGTGGGCCTCTAGGTGGGACAGCAGACAGAATGAACTCATGATCCCGAGTTTAAATCCAGCCTCAGACATTCCCTAGTTTTGTGACCCTGGGTAAGTCATGTAATTCCATGCCTGTTTCCTTAATTGTAAAATGTAGATAATAATTATATCTTCTTCCCAAAATTGTTGGGAGAATCAAATGAGATGATATTTGTGAAGTGCTTAGCACAGTGCCTGGAACGTGGTAAGCACTACATAAATGGTAGGTATTATTATCCTTATCATTATTTTATTAAAGATTCTTTAATAATAATGAACCGGGGGCTCAACTTTGCCTCTCTAGACTTGCCTTCCTAACCAAGCCTAGGTTTGACCATGTCACTTCCCACTCAAGGAATTCTGGGGACTTCTTAAATCTCCTTTATTTGGGTATTTAAAGCCCTTTAAAATCTGGTTCCAACTTATTCTTCCAATCTTATTCTAACAATAGACAAAGTCAGTCAACTGGCACTTATTATACAACTACTATGTGCCCGGCAGAGTGTTGGCGTTAAATTAGTGCAACAATCCCCTCACTCTAGTCTTAAGATCTGACCAAAAAGCCTTCTTGCTGTTGTTCATATAGGATACTCCCATTTCCGACCTCCATGCTTTAGCCCTGTCAGCCTCCCGTGCCTGGAATACATATCTCCCTCTCTTTTCTGCCTCCTGGAATCTTCAGTTTCCTCCAAAGCCCACATTCTGATTCTCCCTCTGACCACACATTGAATGCCCCTGCCACTCCCCCAAACCACCAAACCACTAGTTTCTGGGTATTTTATATATGGTGTCCCACAAGACTGAGTGCAGCCGTAAGCTTTAAGGGCTTTAAGCTGTACTAGGCTTCTGATACGGCTCTTCCCACAGAATATAAGATCCTTGAGGGGAGAGCGCTATTTTCCCATCCTATATATATGCCAGGGAATTGGCAGAGTCTGAGGCAAGCAGTGAATGCTAAATAAATGAATAATACATAAATAAATGTTTGTTGATGACTGAATGCCTAACAGAAGAGTCCTTTGCTCCAAACCAAGAGATCGGCTCCTTTTCCCACCAAACTAGTCACGGGGAATAAAAAACCCATTCTCCCCCCAGCCTAGAATGGTCTCAAATCTTTTTTCTCCCTCAATCAATCATTTATTAATCACCTATGTGCCAGGCACTGTGCTAAACACTGAGGACACAAAAGGGAGCAAAAGATGGATCTCCTGCCCTCAAGAAGTTTATAATCCAATGCTAATATCATTAGTTTTCTAAATATTAATGATTCGTTTCTGGCTACTATTCAAATCTTACCTCTCATGTAATGAGAAGACCAATTCAGAATGCTCTCTTCTTTCTCTAAATCCTAATCATTTATCCCACTCTTATTCCATCATAATAGTAGGTGTTTATCCAGCATCTAAAGGTTTTCTTTCTCTTTTTTTTTTTTTCCTGAGCCATTTGGGGTTAAGTGACTTGCCTAGGGTCACATGGCTAGGAAGTGTTAAGTGTTAAGAGACCAGGTTTAAACTCAGATCCTCCTGACTTCAGGGCTGGTGCTGTATCCACTGCGATCCCTCTATCCCACTCTTTTAAGGGACAGAGGCTGACAAATACCTCCTTGGAATAATGAAGCTCTGGGTTCAAGACCTGCTTCTGACCTATAGAAGGAATATAACTCTGAACATATGATTTGACCTCTGAGCATCCCAGGCACCTCTCCTGATAAGCTGCCGGTTGCACCAGCAGGGCAGATTTCTACTTGGGAAGTTCCCTACACTGATGAAACTCAAAAGAGGGGGCAGCTAGATGGCACAATGGATAAAACACCAGTACTGGAGTTGGGAGGCCCAGGGTTCAAATCTGGTCTCAGATACGATCTGTGTGACAGTGAGTAAGTCACTTAACACAAATTACCTCAGGGGGAAAAAAAAGAACCCAAGAAGACAGTATCAAATAAAGCCCTGAGCTCATTGTTTTAACCAGACAAGGAAGGGAGGGAGGGAAGGAGGAAAAGAGGGAGAAGGGGAGGGGAGGGAGAAGGGGAAAGGGAGAAGGAGGAAGAGAAGGAGGGAGAAAGGGAGGAAGGAAGACAGTAAGGGAGAGAGAAATGAAAAAAGAGAGGGAGGGAAAGAAAGAGGAAGAGAGGGAGGAAAGGAAGGAGAGGAGGGAGGGAGGGAGACAAACAAAAAAAGAAAAACAGAGCTAGAGAAACAGACAGAGAGAGAAAGAGACACAAAGGGGAGGAAGAGGAAGAGCTGGCTGTTTCTTGCTGAAAATCCAACTAGATCAGATCAGGAAGAGAACAGGGGAAAGAGGAAGGGCAGGTTCCCACCCTAAAAGGGAGCCTAAGCTCAAGTTAAGAACATTATAAGCACTAAACCCTAGCCCGGGAGTCCCTGGATAAATCCCTTCAATTTCCAAGTCTCAGTTTGCCCATCTGTAAAACGAGAGGGATGTACTAGAGGAATCCACCTCATCTTCCTGTGCTCCCATGGTGCCTAGGAACAGGTCAGACAGAAGTCAACATTTTGGAGAGGGTAAAAAAAAAAAAAGTCCAGGAAAAAAAGCAGGGGGATTCCCTTCAAATCCCACTTCCCAGATCACAATGCTACAAGTTAGGCTCTGACTCATTCTGAGAGTCTGCCCCTCTGCCCACCCAGCTCTCTGTCGGGTCCCTCCTTTGCACTTTATCCCGGCCTCCTTGGTCTTCAGTCCTAGAGCAGGGCTTCTTAAAGTCCGCTTGGGACCCCTTTTAAACCGAAAATTTTTTATGTGCCCCCAGGTATGTAAGTAAATAAAATAGGGATACAAATCAAACGTTTATGGACAATAAATCAGAATTTCAAAGCCCCACATTCAGCTACGCAACTCCACATGGGACCGAGGCCCACGGTTTAAGAAATTCTGGACATGACTTAGAAGCCTCTCGTGGTCTACATGGCTCTCTCTAGCCACATTCTAACTAATCAAGAGAGCTTAAGGCCAAATGGTTCCTTTTACAGACAAAGAAACTGAGGCAGACAAAGTTGAAGTGATTTGACCAGCACCACAGCTAAAAGTAGCTAAGGCAGGAAAAGCCAGGCCTTCCTAACTTTGAATGCCCTATCCTTTATCACATACCAGGTATTATTATATCTATCATTATCATTATTTTAGTATAGTTACAGTTATTATCCCCTTCTTACCTTTTGGATAGAAGATTGAAGAGACATTTTCTCATAACAATAATTACAATCACTCCTAATACTTCTAACGAGATTGCCACCCAGATCTTTTCGATCACAAATTATGTCGATAGCCAACAATTCGATTAAAATAAAAAATTATTCACCATACAGCAGAACAAGTAAGTAGAAAAAGCACTGGGCTTAGAGGCAGAAGATCTGAATTCAAATTCTGATTTTGCTACTACCTGTATGACCCTGATCAAGTTACCTCTTTGCTTCAATTTTCTGAACTTCAAATTGGAGATAATAATAGCATTTCTCCTCTAAGGATTGTGGGAAGATCAAAAATTATATTTCAAGTACTTAGTAGATATTTAAGACTTATTTCATTTCTTTTTTCCTTCCTCTGAGCCTCAGTTTCATGCTCTGTTTAAAAAGAAATGGGCCCAGATAGGTAGGCAATAAATATGGTATCAGAAGTCCTGAGTTCAAATCCCACCCCTAACACTTACAAGCTGTATGAGATCTGAGAAAGATATTTAATTGACTCAAGCCTCTGTTTAAGTCCTCTGGGAAATGAGAGGTTCAGTTCAGTGATCCCTAAGCTCCTTTTCCAGCTCTGACCTTCTGTCAGAAACCCAGCTGGTGTATAAAGACCCTAACGGCTTCCTGAGGGTGAGCATTACTGCCCCCTGCTGCCTGCATCTGAAGGTTCTCCGACAGGGAGCCAAGGCTTCCTTCCTTCCCGAAGAGACCCCTACTGAGGCTTTCAGGGCAGGAAGTTGGGAATCTCAGCTGCTTCTCTGACCCCTTCCCATCCCTCGGATTTAGCTGCGTTTGAGCATCAGGGCACTAGAGATGTGAAATCAAACGGAGGTCTGAATCTGGTCTCGCACTAAGAACTTTCAAGAATCATAAATAATGACCAGCAAATTTTTAAAAAGAGGGAGAGAGAGAGAGACAGAGAAAGAGATAGAGATAAGAAAGATAGAGAGAGACAGAGAGAAACAAAAAGAGACAGAAAGAGTCAGACAGAGTCAGACAGAAAAAGAGGAAAAGAGAAAGACAGGGAGAGAGACAGAGACAGAGGGACAGAGAGAGAGAAACAAAGAGAGGGAGAAAGAGAATCAGAAGGACAGAGAGAAACAGACAGACAGAAAGAGAGGGAGAAACAGAGAGACAGAGACAGAGAGAGAGAGAAAGGGAGAAAAACAGTCAGAGACAAAGAAAATCAAAGGCAAAGAGAGACAGAGACAGTAGTGGAAGAGGGCAGACCTTCTCTACAAAGGTGAGGGGATGCAGGAGTAGAATATGGCACCTATCAGGAAACTGATATGCTGATAAGTTTTCTTAGTTGCTCTTTTTTCCCTCCTTTCTCTTTTGCTGTTGTCCAGTCATTTTTAGTCACATCCAACTCTTCCTGACCCCATTTGGGGTTGTCTTGGCAGAGATTGGTCTGTCATTTTCCTCTCCAGCTCATTTTACAGATGAGGAAACTGAGGCAAGCACAGTTAAGTGACTTGCCCAGGATCACCCAGCTAGTGTCTCTAAGGCCAGATTTGAACTCAGGAACCAGGCCTGGCACTTTATGTACCTTGTTACTTAGGTGACTTTTTTTTATTATCTATTAAAAAAGGGATCGATTAATGAGGAGAGAAATATTTGGGAGGGAAGGTAATATAAAAACAAAAAACCTCTCTAAATTTTCACAAAATTTACGAATAATAATAATAATAATACTATTAATTTATGTAGTTCTTTAAAGCTCACAAAGCACTTTATGTTTCTTCATTTTCATATGAACCTCAGAACTAGCCGAGGTCACAGGATATAGGGACATAATAATAATATTATTAATTCCATCTCTGTTTCCCAAATGAGGAATCAGAGAGCAAGTGTCCAGTCCAGGGACCCAGAGTTAAGTATCTGAGAACGAATTCAGGAATATCTTCCTGGCCTCAGGCCTGTTGCCTTGTCCCCATTGAGCCAGCCAGCCCCATCTATATCCCAGAGACCACCACTCTTGAGAGAGTGAGACCTGACAGCCCTCTCCTTCCTGCAGTGCTCTCAGTGACTGCAGATTTCATCCTTATGAACTAACTACGGACCATCAACACCAGTTCTAATCCTGCCTCCGACCCTCAGGAGCTGTGACCCTCTCACCCCATTTCTCTATCTAAAAAATGAAATTTGATGACCTCGAAGATACCATCCAGTGCTAAATCTGTGTTCTATAAAATGGGGATAATCAAGTAATCCCAAAGCCTGCTAGACTGGCCCCGGGGATACAGACACAAAAATGAAACCGTCCTCAGGGAGCTTACATTCTATCAGGGAAAACACTGGGTACATATATAGGTATGTGGGAAAACTGATCATCAAGCCTGGAATAATTTTCTCAGGGGGTTGCTATGACCTTCCAGGGAGGTAAAACAAATAATTGGCTCTACTGTGCAGTGGTAGTAGGAAGAGAAGTAGCAAAAGAAACACAAATCTGAAACCAGAAGGTAAAGGATTCGAGTCCAAGCTAGGTCACTTCTTAATATGGCCAAGTCTCTGATAGTTCTGACTCAGTGATTTGTCTATAAAATGAGGGAGTTAGATTGCATCATCCTTGGTCCCCTCCTGGTGAGAATCCTTGGGACCTCTGAGCGTGAGGACCTGGAGAGATCTCTGGGTCCAGTTCTGCCTCTCACACCCACAATTGGTATAATTTTGGGTCTCAGTTTCCTTAACTGGAAAAGGAGGAGGAGGCAGGCTGGAGAAGGAGGTCCAGATGGCCTCCAAGACTTAGTCCCTCCCATGGCTCTCTCAGCACCGTGCTTGGAACACTGACACATTTCACAAATGCTTCCCATCCATTCCATTCCTCTTGTAAAACGGGCTGGGAAAGCCTTCCAGGATCAGGTCTAGGACTGAGGTCTCCCTTCCTTCTTGTCTAGAAATAACACATAAAAGTTTCCCCTTCCCTCTGCTACCCACCTTCACATCCTCCAGAAGCGCCTGGGGGTCCTCAATCCCCTCGGGGACACATTTCTTATTCTCCGGAAGGGATTCCAGTTTCTCGACTAGCGCTTTCAGACCCTTCAGTTCAAACTCTGTGAGGTGAGTCCACTTGGTGGAGACTTCTGTGGCAGGGGAGCCTGTCGGGGTTTTGGGATAATCTGTGGTCATGGCAGATTTGACGCTCTCATCTGACTCGTTGGACAAAGTCCTTTTGAGGTACCGCATGGCGGCTGCTTTGGGCTTCTTCATGGCGGCCTCCTGGCCCTCCGAGGGGATGCTGGTAGGAGAGGCGGTGGCATTGGGGGGCAGGAAGGGCAGGATGGGCGGGATGGGCAGGACGGGCAGGACGGGCAGGATGGGGGGAACCACTGGGGCCAACGGCTTAGGTACTCTGTCCACGCTATCTTCCTTCTCCCTCTCTTCCTTCTTCCCTTCCTTCTCCTTTTCCTTCTCTTCCTTCTCTTTCTCCTCCTTCTCTTTCTTTTCCTTTTCCTCCTCCTGGGGATGCAACTCACAGGATTCCTCATCCATCTCCAGCCAAGAATCAGATGAGAAGCCGTCTACACTGGGTTTTCTCGAGGCATCTGCATGACAAAAAAAAAAAAAAAACCCATGAAATACATAAGCTCTCTCCATCTGTGTATCTGTCTGTCTCCTTTTTCTTTTTTCTCCCTCTCTTTTTCTGTCTCTTCCTTTCTCTCTCTTTTCCCTTAGAAACACAACTGATCCGGCAGAAAAAATTGGTTTCACCATAAGGAAAACGTGGGTTCAAATTCTACCTGGAAGATGTATTAATTGTGTGACCCTGGGCCAGCTCACTGAATCCCTCAGACCTAGCTTCCTCATCCCATCACACACCCACGGCACCCACAGCACATCGGGCACTAGGGAAGATAACCCAGGCTAAAGGTTCTGCAGACTTTAAAGCATTAAATCGATGCCCGTCATGATGGAGACTGGCAAAGCCGGTTTTCCTCACTGCAAGTCTGTGAGGAATGGAGGACAAGTATTATTTGTCATGTTTTACAGATGATAAAACTGAGGATGGGCCTCCCTTCTTGGTAAAGGTGGAGGGGCAACAGGTGCACAAAACATCCTTGTTTGTAAATTTTTGTTGCAAAAAACTGTTCACTGGGGGAGGTGGGGATAGGGATAAATTTGGAAATGAAAGCCATGTAAAAACAAAAAATACCCAAGCCATTAAAAATTATTTTCAATATAAGAAGTAACTTTTGGGCCAAAGAAAGGAGGAAAACAGAAACCTTCCCCCACCCCCCTTACTTCCAGAAGTAGGGGATTATGGGTATGGAATGGCATTGTTCCTGTCACATTCAGATGTTGCATTTTTGCTGACCAGCTCCCCCTCATTTTTATTCTTTGTGATGGGAGAGAACTCTCTCGGGAGGGGAGAAAGGAGAGAGACATTTGAAACTGCTGAAGATATAAGGAAAAAAATAGCTTTTTTTTTTTTTTTTAATTTGGAGGAAAGAAACTGGTTCCAACAGTGAAAGGGGGTGGGCCAGAATCCAGGGCAGGACTTGAGCAGGCCTTTCCATGTAGCCACTGGCAGCTAAATTTTCTTATCAAGGAGGCAGGTAGCACAGCCAGGCCTGGTCTCAGGAGAAAGCCAAGCTCAAATCCAGCTTCAAATACTAGTTATAAAGCCAAGTTCAAATCCAGCCTCACACACTCACTAGTTGGGTTACCCTGGGCAAATCCCACCTCAGTTCCTTCATCTATAAAATGGGAGTAAATTTAACACCTTCTTCCCAAGGTTGTTGTGAGGATCAGATGAAATAATATTTGTGATGCATTTACCCCAATGTTTGACATGGAATAGGCACAATATGAATACTTATTCCCTGCCCACCCCCTTGAAGATGTGAACCTATTTGTAGCTTCAGTGATCAGCAGAATGTTTGACCCCCACTAAGTTTGCCCATTCATTCAATCACAAAAATACATCTTCACACCTTCAGCCATCCATCTGTTCACTCCTTCCTGCCTTCTTTTCCCTTCCTTCTTTCCTCCCTTCCCTGCCTTCTTTTCTCTCTCCTCTTTCCAGCCTTCTTTTCTCTTCCTTCTTTTGAAAGCTCCCTCCCAGCCTTCTTTTCTCTCTCCTCTTTCCTTCCTTTTTTCTTTCTTCCTTCTTTCCTACTTCCCTGCCTTCCTTCCTCAAAAGATCAAAACCATGGGATTGAGGAAAGGCCTACATAACACTAGCTGAGGTTCAGCCTTGATATTTTGAGTTTTTGTTTTCTAATGAATTTTGTCACTATTTTTCCAGTTTCATAAAATAACTGCTTGGTACTGTGGGACACTGGTAGGACACTGAATATGTAGATTAGCTCAGATAAGATTGTGATGATCCCTATTTGGAGATTAAGTGAATTGACGAGGGTTCCACAGCTAGTAAGTATCTGAAGCCACATTTGAACTCAGGTCTCCTTCCTTTGAGACCCCCTCTTTCCACTGAGTCACCAGGCTGCCCAGCTTGTCTTGGGCACATCACTCTCTACACCCAATTCCCCATCTGTAAAAAAGAGCAGCTACAAGTTTCACGCACAACAGGTTCTGCAAACCCTTATGGGTAGAGAAACATGAGTTATTCAGAACTCGGGGTTGAAGAGCCGGCTTTGCTCAGTCCACATCCCCACTGCCATCAGCTGCCGGGATGCAACTTCAGGGCTGATGTGTGAGAGGAGAGAACTGAGCGTGGGATGATGTCCCTTTAAATAAAGGCAGGGGGGCAGGGCTACTGCAGCTGCGGGGAGAAACGCTCTCTCTCCTTGCCTGGCTCAGTCTCACTCGCCACCCACTGATCTCCCTTTCCCGGCCATCCCTCCCCATCTCCCAGCCCGACTGCCCCTTGCAGCAGCTGAGTTAAAGATGGGCCCCGGGCATTCTCCCCGAGAGCCTCTCTCCTCCGTGAGACAAAAGCCACTCACTGATGCAGAAAAATCAAACAGGGAAAAACCAAAGGCTTAAAACTGAACGTGTCAAGCTCGGGCGCGATGGACACCCCCAAAATCTGCAGACACGGCGGGGACCGGTCTTACAAAGCGCCCCCCTCCCAGGACCCTCCCTTTTTTGCAAAGCCCCAGATGATTTCAAGACTCACGAGTGCCCAAAGAGCCTCGGTTACCATTGTCCAAGGTGGGGACCCTCCCTCCCGAGGGACGACCACTCCCCAGTCATTGCCCCCCAGTGCCCTCATCTCCAAACAGAATCCACGGAGTTCAGGATCCTCTCCCGCAACCTCCACCAGCTGCTCCTTCCCCACTCCGAGGCAGCCAGGAGACAGACTTCCCAGATGCAAGGCAAGCCTCCCCCCTCCCCCCCGGTCCCCCCGCCGGCACTCACCAATGAGCATTGATTCTCTCTGGTACTCCTGAGAGAGGTGGGAACGCTGGGTCACGCAGTGTACGTATCTCTCCAAAACATACCAACACATCTCATAGTAGAAAGGGTACCGGAATTTGGCCTGTACCTAAAAGCAACACCCGGTGGGTGGAGGTCAGTTTCCGGAGGAGTGAGCAAAGAAGGGGGGCGGGGGGGCGGGGAGGAGGGAAGGGAAGGGGAAGGGGGAGCACGAGAAGTTTACAGCAGAGGGGCCCCCTGAGGCATCATTTTGATCGTCCTTAGCGAGAGCATGAATGATGTGGGGAGGAGAGGGAAGGAGGAGGGAGGGAGGGGCTGGACGGGGCCAGATGCCAGCAGCATACACAATGAGCAGCCAGGGGGGATAGCATCGTTTCAGGGTTCACTAGTGTGCGCACCCAGGGAGGAGAGAGTAGGGCTGGGGGGCCAGGGAGCTGCCCCCATTCACACAGGGCTCCCACCCACCCCCCCGCAATTCACCTGGGAGACTCAAAGAGGAGGACACCCTATCTAGATTTGAAGTCACTATTCCAACTCCCGTGGAGACGGGCTTGTCTGATTGCCCAAATGATACTTCTTGCAGCCTCCCACCATCCTCCTTTTTCCCTAACCCATTGAGAAAAGACAGGCCACGGCCCCCCCGGAAAGAAAACATTTTTTTTCCCCTTTTCCATCTTCGTTAACCCTAAGAGACTAAATGGACTCCAGAAGGGAGAACACAGAAGCCAGACAAACGAGAACGTACCAAGAAGATATTCTCCCTCTGTCCACCCACCAGCACGGAGTTACAGCTGGACACGGTCGTCCCCTAGAACTCGGGACTTCCCAGTGGGATTTAGACGCTGGAGTTCTGGTCACGAGGCCAGACTGGGATTAACAGAGCTTCTACTACTAACTGCTTCCTCTTTACTTCTAAGGACTGAGGGGGTGGGATGGGATCACCCTTAGTCATCACTGGAACGGTTCAGCTCCAGAGAGGGCTGGGGACACTCTCCCTGTAACCCGGCCAGGTCAGGGAAAACGAGGTGGAAAGGATCGGGGAGAGCCCCAATGCCCCAGAGCAGCTGCCTCATTTGGACTCTGCTGGGTGAATGCTACCACAAGGATGGGAGACCAGGGAATGGGGTGGGGAGAGGGAGAGAAGAGATGAGGATGGCAGAGGGGGAAGGAGAGAAGGATAGGGAGGGAAAGGGGGAAAGGAAGTGGAATATGGAGGGATGGGGGAGAAAGGAGAGGGATAGGGAGGGGGTGGGGAAAGGGGAGAGGGCTAGAGAGGGAAAAGGAAGGAGAGAGAAGAGAGCTAGGGAGAGGAGGGAGGGAGAGAGAGAAGAGGGATAGGCAAGGGGTGAGAGAAGGGAGGAGAGGAAAAGGATAAAGAGGGAAAGGAATGGAAGACAGGTAGAGAGAGAAAGAGAGGGATAGGAAAGGAAAGAGGGAAAGGAGAAAAAAGGGAGAAGGGGGAAGGACTCTTCACATGGCCCAGGTTTTCTATCTGGCAAGGGCAGTCTCCTCCCTGGCTCCCCGACAATCCTGACTATGTGCAGGGCTGAGCAGGCAGGTGTGATGGAAGGTTCCTTGGCCATTAAAGAAGGGCCTTCATTTCTCTATCTCCGATAAGTGCCGAGGGGAGAGGGGAGAAATCTGAGAGCAGGGGAGAAAAGGGAATCCATGGTACAAAGGAAAATCCCAGCTGTCCACTTCCTGCCTGTGTGATTTTATTCACTTCCCAGAGTCTATTTCCTTACGTATAAAACAAGAGTGGAAAGGGATAGACAGTGTTCTCTGAGGTCCCTTCCAATTCTAAATCTGTTTCTTGAAGTCCCTCTGCTTTCCGGGTCTCAGTTTCCTCATCTGGAGAACAGAGGGGCTGGACTAACCAGCCTCAGAAATCTCAGTTCTCAGTCTAGAACTCATCCAAAACCTTGTGTGTGACCCTAGTTTGGGGCCTCGGTTTCCTCCTCTGCTCTGGGGTCACACTAGGTCTCTGAGGTCTTTTCCAGCTACAGAGAAGGGATCCCACAAGTTTTACTCTCCTCTAGGTCAGGGTAGTAGCACAATACTCGCCCTCCCCAGGGGTGTCTGGGCTTTAATGTGTGTGGGAGGATAGAAGGGCTTCTGCCCTCTTAGGGACCTGTCCCAAGACCCCACAGTATCCACAACAGGTGGGTGTAGGTGGCCCCTCCGTAGACGCCAAGACAAGGGCGACGCCTCCAGAGCCGACAAGAACCGAGGTGTCCAAAAAGGCAACCAGCCTCCTGCCTAAGCGTCAATGAGCCTCAGTGAGCCTTATTCATCTATGCTGCCCCAGCCCTGAACCCAAAACCTTTTCCAGCAGGAGCATTCTGATCTGGCAGCACGCCTCAGGGGGTACAGGATGTTCTGTGGACCTCCCTGAGTCATCAACAGAGGACACGATCTGAGCCTCTCCTGGGCTACCCCGCTAAAGACCCCTTCCAAACCACCTGCAGAACCTCCTCTGGTGTGAGGGAAACTTGTTCCCAATCCAGATGGGAAGTAGGGCCACTAGCTCCTCTTTCTGTCTCCCTTTTCTTCTTCCTTTCTCTTTCTCTCCATCTTCTTTTTCCTTTATTTCTCTCCTTTTTTTCTCTCTCCCTTTCCCTCTCACTCCTTCCCACTCCCTCTCCTCAAACTGCCAGCGTCACTGCTCAATAGCCCTCCCTACCAAAGCAAGTCAGCACCTTCTCTAAGACATACACAGTTAGAGTTGCCCGGGGCATCTAGTGGCCAAGCAGCTTGCTCAAGGCGCTTCAGCCAGTACTTGTGAGAGGCAGGACTTGAACCCAGATCTTCTGGCTCTCAGGCCAGCTCTCTGTCCCTAGTCATCATGCCCCACAGCTCTCTGGAGCTCTTGGACTTTGCACTGAGGGGGGAGGGAAGGGAGGATGCATTAGGTTGGGCTTCAGTCCAATCTGATAGCTACATTTTCTTTCTTGAGCTGCCCATTTTCAGCTGAGAAGATTTTCCGATTCTATTTTTATCAGTCCATCAGTTCTCTCGATGTCTTGGGAGGAAAAAAAGTACTTGGCTAACTAAGGAGCAAATCTGGTCGTCCTGGGACCAAGGGTCCGTCAGGTCTTTGATGGCCCCTCCTTGACAATTCCTCCCCAGCTTATACAATCAAGTCTAAACTCTCCTCCTTTATTCCCTCCCGATAAAATGGAAGCTCCCTGAGGACACGGCTGTTTCATTTTTAGCTGTGTCTCCAGCACCTAGGACAGCGCCTGGCTGCTTACTGAGCCAAATTCTATTCCTTCTCCTCCAAGCCTCCTTAAGTCAGTCTCATAAGACTGGTTGGATTCCCTACACTCTGGGTCAACATGCAATTGGCCAAGCACCATCAAACCCAAGTGTCTTTTTAGATTAAAAAAAAAAATTAATAATGAAAACCAAAAAAATAAAAAATAAAAATAAAAAAATAAAAAACTTGTTCATGGATCAGGAGGGTAGGAAAGATCAATCCTCCTCTCAGTTGCTGAACCTCGAGGGAAATCAATCGGGTGAAAGCAGATGCTAACGAAGGAACTCAAAAAATAATAATAATAATAATAATGATGATGATAATTTTTTTTCCAAGAGAGCACTGCAGGAAACAAAATTTGCAAAAGAATTGACTTACAAACAGGGAGTCGCCTTCCACCCTTCGCCTTCAAAAGGTTTCAGCCACATGCCTGGGGATATTAAAGACAGCATTGCTCAACATTACTTGGTGACAGATTGCAGAGCCTCACCAAATTTCCATGTTACTCATGTTAATCGAATGTGAATAACAAGGCAGTCGAGTCGGCCTCAAGCATGCAGTGCTCCCAAGCTCTCTCAGGTTTTTTAAGGATCAAATTGAGTTCCTTCCCATTGACCTCGTTACTAAACTCTGACCTTGACTAGTGAATACAGAAGCCCAAAGCCACACTGGAAGTGAGTGAGCCGAGGCATTACGAGGTACAGCAAGGGGCCTGGGAAGTCCCATAACCGGCCGATACTTCCCTTAGCATTCAAGTGTTAGGTGATGGAAAAGTCCCAAGTATCTGATGGTGTTTGGGGGAAGGGAGGGAGTCTGTTGGGTTTCTTTCTCCTGGAAAAAAAAAAAATGGGAGTCTGGAAGCAGTCAATTGGAATGAAATCGTTTCCACATCTGCAAAGATGGCAAGGAGGTTTCCGTTTAAAGATTGCTAGATTTGGAGTCGGTGAGCTGAGTTCAAATCCTGACTCTGACACTAACCTGTGCTTTGGGGCACAAGGTAGGCCACATAATACTCGACTGACTCTGGAGGATCTGGACCTGCATCCATTCACATTGCGGCTCTGTCACTTTCTACCTATGTGATCTCGGGCAAGTCGTTCCATATCTCGGACTGTTTCCTCATCAGCAAAATGAAAGGTTTCCCACAAATGACCTCTCAGATCTCTTCTAGACCTGATCTGATAATTCTGCATCATTCTTGGGCCACAGTTTCATCATCTGTCAGATCAAAAAACAAGACAAAGTTCCCTTCCAGTTCTAAAACTAAAAGTCTGAATTATGTATTTCACCTTCCTGAGCCTCGTTTTTCCTAATACTCAAAATGAAGAGATTGTACTAAAATTATCTCTACCATCCTGTCTAGCTCTATAGCAGCCGTTACATGCTTTGCTTGTGGTGACGACTTAATAAATGTTATCAAATGACTGTTGATTGACTAAATGATAAGTCATGGAGCCTCAGTTTCCTCATCTTCAACGGCAAAATGAAGGGGTCAGAGCAGATGCTTCTAAGATCCGTGCCAGTTCTAACCCTATGATTCTAAATTTTAAATCCCCCTGCTTTCCACTTTGCTCATGTGTAAGTGAGAGATCAAAAGTGATAAATTCTAAAGCAACTTTCAGTTCAAAATTACTGATTCTATGATCCAAGAAGGGCAGTTAAATGGTACAGTGGATAGAATGCCCGGCCTGAAATCAGGAAGACTCATCTTCCTTAAGAGTTCAAATCTGGGCTCAGACACTTCCTAGTTGGGGGACGCCGGGCAAATCACTTCATCTTGTTTGCCTCAGTTTCCCCATCTGGAAAATGAGCTGGAGAGGAAATGGCAAAGACTTCATTATCTTTCCCAAGAAAATCCCAAATGGGGTCACCAAGAGTCAGGACAGGACTGACATCATGACTGAAGAACAAAATGATCCCAGAATCCTTAGTTGAAGAGGAATCGGACAAGTTATGTGATAGTAACTTTCCTGGGCAACTGAAATGCATTCTATTTTAGAGACATCCAAGTAAGACAGGGAAAAAGATAACTCGAAAGGAGCTATCTGTGCACTAAATGATCACAGGGATGCTTCCTGGTATAGTGATAAGCTGAAAAGTATTGTATGGGAACAATGAAACGGTTTTTAGCAATTTCCTTAAAGCATCCAGTGGCTACTCCCAGTCATAGCATCAAACTTTCTACCTGCTTCAGATTAAGCCAAGTTAAGTCTTCACTGGGGGAGGGAAGAGAGAAACAGATATTACTCCATGTCCAACGGGCTAAGGAGGAGAAAAGGAGGAAACTGATCCACTGATGACGAAACTCTTAAGATTCTGGGGAATATAAACAATAGGGAGCTCTCCATTTGGACGTGGCTACCGTCTTTCCATCAGTTTCTTGCAACAGGTTCAAACAAATATGCTCAGCTGGATAGTATTCAAAGGATGAGGATTTATCCATTCCTTGGCAAGCCCAGGAGAGCTGACTGAGGGGCCCAGGGCTGGCTGCTGAGAAAATATCTTTTGTTCCCCTGGCTGAGCCAGTAGGGGCCAAGACGGCTTAGTCAATGGGCCTGCCAGTTCCCTGGTTTCTATCCTGGGACTGAAAAGTCAAAAAAAATTGTTATTTCACCCCCTTCCCCTTTTACTAAATGAGGAAAGAAAACCACAAAGCTTAAATAACGAGTGTTTACCTCCGTTCCCCCATTAACAGGTGCTTCTAATCCAAGACATCTTTTTTATTACTGCTGAAAAACTATTTTTAAATGGCCATAACCTTCTTTAGAAGTCTCCCAGGGATAGGGAAAATTAAGCCAGAGTGGGTATGACAAGGAAACTCGGTATTTTATCTGACTCGGAGAGTCTATTAGCCTGAGTTCTCCCCTGCTTTTTTCCCCTTGTCTTGGCTCCCAAGGCACATCAGTTTTGTTGCCAAACCTCTCCAAAGACCAGAAATTGAAGAGAATTTGACAGCTTGCCAATGAGAGGCCGCCTGTGCTCATGGCCCTGCCAGGGGTGGAGGCAGGTGGAAAAGCCCCGTCCAGGGACAGTGAGGGACGTCGTCACTCTTTTTCATCCTGCAGTAGGTTGACTATTTCAAAGGAGTTCAAGGTAAAAATACCTTTCCACTTCTCATGGTGGGGGAGAGAGAGGGAATCTGGATTACAGATAAAATCATGGGAGTAAAGAGCAACGATTAGAGGCAATTCTTGTACCTGCTCCATCCATCTTTTGTGGAGGGTGTGACCTTGACCAAGTGACTTCCATTTCCCCATCAGTAAATTGAGGGAGAACATAGATTTAAAGCAGGAAGGGACCTCAGAAGTCCAAGTCCCAGTCTCTCATTTAACCCGGATGAAGAAATGGAGGTCTAAATGAGGGACAGGGCCAAGGTCACAGGGGCAAAGTGACACAGAGTGGGATTTTAGCCCCAGGTCCCCTCTCTAAAGTCCCTTCCTATGAAAATGCATTCACCAAAGATAAGAAGCCAGACTCCTCAGACCCACCCATCCCCAACCCAGAGAAGAAACGGCCTTTGTAAAAAGCAAGAAATCCTTTAAAGTTCCCAGTTTAACTGACAAGTTTATGAAATGTCTGGAAGCTCATAGGTATGGCCTTTATTCCCCGGCTATTTGCCGGCAAATAAAACTGGTCATTTCTTACAGGGAATTTAAGGAGCATTTGGGCCTTAACCTTGGAAAGAACAGCCTAGTGAAAATATGTTGGTTTGTTTTTAGGAGAGTAAGGGTGGGTGTAGGGAGTCAAGGCAGCCAGACCTGCAACTTCACCATTTTCTGGAGCTTCCAGTATGGAAATCCCTTTCACTGGCAACTCCTTTGCAGCTTTAAAGTCTTAGAGAATTACCTAGCACAGGGACACAGTTAACCGATTTGCCTGATATAGGTCAGAGCAGAGTCTTGAACCCATGTCTCCCAGACCCTTTATGCCTCATACATGAGCTCTGATTGTCAGAAGAGGTCCCATATACAATCCCCTTCAGCTGCAGGGGACCTGGGTCAGGACTGGAAGGAAGAGGAGGAACAGGTCCAATCTCCACTTATATGGCACTTCGGGGGTAGAAAAGCCCTTTGTGGATGAAACCTGCAGGTAATTTTTCCCTTTAAAAATATCTAAAAATCGACCACATCTCGTGGAGGCCTGTAGCAATTACAAGGGAGCAATACTCAAATCTGCAGGTTCCCCCAATTATTGCAAACATCTTTCTAGGACCCCAGGAGGTGGAGTGGGATGAGTTCCAGCCTTCGAGGCAGCAAAACCTGGATTCAAATCTTGACTAAGACAACAGCTGTGTGACCCTGGCCAACTTATTTAAATTCTGCCTTGGTGTTTCTTCTGAAAAATGAAGGGAGTTGAACTTGATGACTTCTACTAGTCCTTCCAGACCTAAACCCATGATCTTCTCAAGAGGAAGCCCAGTGCATCCATCCCTCCGTGCTGCTTCCCTCCAGCACAAACTCCCAGAAACTTAAAAACTGGGTCAGCGAGACCCAGAGACTGAGAATACAATGAATTTCTATTAGATCCCCCATATCCAGAAGCATGGAAATGATCAAAGGGAAAACGAGGACTCTACATACTTAGAAGCAACTCGTGGCGCAGTGGATAGGGTATCAGAACTACAGTTAGGAAGATCCGAATTTCAATTAAGCCTCCAATATGTGCTATAAATCACTTAACATTTACTAGCTGCCTCAGTTTTATCAACTGGAAAATGGAGCTCATGACAGCACCTACCTCTCAACAGTCTTTTTCAGTGTCGGGAATAGTAGGCAGAAAAGAGGGAAGATTTTGAATAGTGAATGTGTCAGGGGGCAGACAGGGAGAGAGGGAAGGGCCACCCCCCCCCCCACACACACACACACATACAACATCCCTACCTCCCAGAACCCCTCGAGTCCTGGTTTTCTTGAGCTGAGAAGTAAAGGAGAGGCAGCTAGATAGCGCCACAATACTGGAAGCACTGGGCTCAGAGACGGGAGGACTTTAAACACTTACTAATTGTAGAACCTTGGATAAGTCATTTAACCTGTTTTCTCATAACCATAATTATTAGGACTAATGATGAAACATGCTATCCATCTTCTAATTAGAGAAATGAGAGACTCAGAGGACAGACTGGAAATGGATAGACAGAGAAATATAGACAGATAGATAAAATAAAGTTAGCTAGATACAAAGATGGAGATGGAGATATACCTATAGCTATAAACACTTATATGTTTGTATATATAATATACATGTATTTAAATTGTTTTCTTTTAGATATGACAAATATAGAAATTTGTTTTGCTGAAACACAAAGAGACAGTCTGTTTGGTACAGAGATTTTAGTTTTCTCAATTGTAGGGATGAAAGAGTGGAAGTTAGTGAGAAAGGGGATAAAAAGGAGAAAGGGCAAATATTTGTTGCCTGAAAAATATAAAATTTAATGGAAAAAAAATCGATGAAAAGGAAAGGCTGGGCAGCTAAGTAGCGCCATAGTGGATACCGTATTGGGCCTGAAATGAGAAAGACTCATTTTCCTGAGTTCAAATGTGACCACAGGCAATTCCTAGCTGTATGACCCTGAGCAAGTCACTTAATTCTGCCTCAGTTTCCGCATCTGTAAAATGAACTGGAGAAGGAAATGACAAACCATTCCAGTCTCTGTGCCAAGAAGACCCCAAATGGGGTCATTAAGATTTGGACACAATTGAAAAGACTAATTAAAAACAACCAAAAAAGGGAGAGATTGATATTATTGTCTGCTCATGAGCTGATGGGACGCTAGACTCTCCAGCCCATGGAGGTAGGCAGTCTCAGAGGCAAAACTCAGGTCATTTCTGGTGTGCCGATCTCTGTTCCTCTGGGCAGGTCCCCTACACATGGGCCAAAGCCTTCTGTGGGAATGATTGACTGTGACATGTTATCATTTAGTTAAAGTATCAGACTAAAATGACATGGGGGATGGGGGCAGCTACACGATGCAGTGGGTAGAGTCCACTGACCCTGGAGTCAGGAAGCCCGAGTTCAAATCCAGCCTCAGTCACTTAATACTTACTATCTGGGCAAGTCATCCCAACTGTCTTGTCAAAAAAAAAAAAAAATGATATGGGAAGAGAGGTTGGACTTTATTGGCTCTAAGGACCATCCCCGCTAAAAAAATCTATGAATTTTAAAAATGGAAAGCCTCAGGACCTAAGCCTGGGATTACACATAGCCGGGGTTCCCCAGCAGATTCTGGCATTCCCTAAAAAAACACAAAGCAGTAGAAAGGAAGCTAAGAGGACTAATCTGTGCCTCAGTTTCCCTAAGAGGTTCCTTTAACAAGTAAGAGGTGGAAAGGCCCAGATTGTGGTTTCCTTGGGGTCACTTCCTTATTGACAAGGGGTTTTTTGCTGCCTAGAGAAAGAGAAACTCTGGAGGAGGAAGGTGCTGGCCGAGCTTGACCTCAAGTGGCCATCCTCCTGTTGTCACACAGGGATGGGGAGGAAGGTCGGGAAAACAGAGAGCTCCCGAGGGTGATGGTGGCTCTCTCCTGCTACCCCCGACCCTAGAGACTCCTAAGTGTGTGGAGCTAGAGTCCAAGGTCCTGCCCCAAATGAGGGAGAGAAAGAGGGCTCCTTACCCGCGTTCTGTCCTCTATCTCATGGATGCGCAGCTGCATGGGCACATTAAAGCTATGCAGGATGTTTCCGCCAAAAACCAGGGAATCTACTGGCGTGTAGACAGCATGGATCCAGCCTGCAGGAGCAGAAGGGAGGGCAGTGAGCTCACAGGGTCAGATCATCACAGAGTCAGAACAGGAAGGGCACCCCCTAGGGCACTTTCCAGAGGAGGAAACTGAGGCTGGGAATTTGAACCCAGTGCCGCACAGCAAGGAAGGAGCTGAATTAAGATCCGAAGCTGAAGCAGTCTTCCTGACGGCACCTCTGGTTCCCCACCGACTAAACCAATTCTCAGCCTTTTTGGTCTCAGGACACCTTATTGTCTTAAAAAATTATTAAGGACCCCCAACTACCCCTGGGGAAGCTAAATGAGAGGAGTGGGTCTGGAGTCCAAAATATTCATCTTCCCAGATTTAAATCCAGCCTCATAGCTGTGTGATCCTAAGCAAGTCATTTCACCTTTTCTGCCTCAGTTTCCTCATCTGTAAGGAATGTAAACCAGTCCTGTATCTTTGCCAAGAGAACTCCCAAATAGGCTCATGAGGTGTCAGAAAACACTGAAACACTCCCAAAGAACTTGGGTTTGCATAAGTTATAACCATCAGCATCCCAGAGCCCGTCCGTGAGAGATGAATGTTAAATTATCGGTATGGACGTTGATGCTTGGAAACTGGCAAATGCTACAAGTCAGGGGTTAATACACAGTTCTGTTGATTGTTTAGACTCAAGAAAGTGATGGGAAAATGTTAATAATGGAAAGTGAATCTAAAAGTGTGTCAGGAACACCTGTGTCCCCTGGAGAGTGAGTTGTTAAACATTTACCAGCACAGCCCAGTTATCTACCAGTTTTTACCATGTTAAAAAGGAAAGTGCCTAGATGTCATCGTGAAAATCATTTCAGTTTGACAGACCACCCTCTGAAAGGGGCTCCGCTTGTCCGGGGGCCTCCCCACGTGCTGAGCGATGGAGCTACAGCAAACAGGAGGCTCCCTTTGATGCCCCCTCGTTGGCATGGAGATGTTCAGGTGAAGGAGAGAAAGACCTAGTGAAGCCGCCAAGAGATGCGGAAAGACAAAGAGGTGACAATAAATAGGAAAGAGGAAGGGAGGGAGGGGGGGAGGGGGAATAAGAGAGGGAGGAAGGGAGGAGGGAAAGGAAGGAGAAAGGAGGCAGGTGGGGGAGGGGGAGTGAAAGGGAGAGAGAAGGAGGGAAAGAGGGAGAGAGAGAACGGGAGAAAAAAAGGGTAAGATTGGGGGAGGGAAAGATACAGAAAGAGAAAGTGAGACAGAGACAGAGAAAGAGTGAGACAGATATAGACAGAGAGAGGGAGAGACAGAGACAAAGACAGAGTGAGAGAGACAGAGAGAGAGAGTCAGAGAGGGAAAGAGAGACAGAGAATGATAAAGACAGAGAGAATGAAGGAGGAGGGAAGGAGACAGAGAAAAAAATCTTTACATTGCTCTCCACCCATGCCAGGAAGTGAATGGCTCCCCCCTGCCCCAAGGCAGCTCTACTTCAGTCCCAAGCTCCCCAGAGTCACTCAGGCACTGTTAGCTCCCCAAAAGCCAGGGTGGACAGGGCCCAGAGAAAGGGTCCCCTACCCCTTGGCCTGAGCCACAAGCAGCTTTCTCAAATGGAAGGAGGGCCGGGAGGGCCCCAGAGCCAGGGGATCGTGGGGGAAATGGTGCTCTGCCCAACATTCCTGGAAAATGGGAGGGGAACTTCCTCAACGTGCGCTGGGATCGAATGGTCCGAGGGAACATCTGCAGAACGCTTTGCAGACCCTCAGGCATTAAGTAAATGTAAGGGACTGTCTAGGTGCCCTCCTGGCCGGTCCCTTCCTGATGATGATAACACTCCCTGAGCCTGACCGAGAGCTTGAGAGTTTACAAACGGGGCCTCGAGGGAGCCTCTGGACAACCCGATGGAGGAAGCATTGGCTCCCTGCCCCCTGCCAGCACCATCGTCCTCCTTCTTCAACTGAGGAAACTGAGGCTCACCAACATGAGCCAGTCGGGCTCCAGATACAGAGTTTAGTTAGCTCCAGGAGGCAGGATTGGAACCCAGGTTCTGAGACACCAGATTTTCTTGCTTCTAGATGTCTACGTCGCCTCTAAGATTTGCTTTTCATCTCCTTCCCAAGAGCCAGATCCCACTCTGTTTTCTCAGTAACTGCAGTTTTTGTTTCTCCTGAGGGGGCTGGAAGCCTGGGTTATTATTAGTCGTACTGTTATTACATCCTCGGCAACATGGCTTTTAAACAGCGTTTCCTGCCATCCGCGTCCCTGGTCCTGCTCGTTGGACGCTTGGGGGTACCGAGCCGGGGAACAAGAAATCCCGGCTTCTCTCTGCAGCTCTAACTCACCAACCAGGAGGAAGAAAGGGCCCCCACAGGCCCAGCCCACCCGGTCAGGCTGTCGGAAGCTTCGTCGTGCGGACAACAGGGGTCCCAGCTCCACCAGCTCACTCAGAGTGAGCCCCCTTCTGGGCCTCCGTTGGCCCTCTCCCCATCTGCAAAATGGGGAGAAGGATCCCCACACAAGCACACTAACGTATGAGGGGAGATGGGATCATCGGCGAATGATGGACACAACGTGTGATTTCACGGGTATGAAGACTTCCAGGTGAGGGAATTCCATCCACCAGTGTAGACCAGCGTCTTTACTTCCTAAAGCAATGAAGGAGTCAGGGACTTGCCAGGGATCACAGTCAGATTGTGAACCAGGTGGGATTTAATTCAGTTTCTTGACAATTCCTACCCACCAACTCCGAGCTGCCTCTGGGTGGGGAAATGATCAAATTATTCAAAAGAACAGGGCCGTTGACAGAGCTTGACTTCACTGAAGAATTGGGAAAAAATATACCTCCCTACCCTCTATAATACTAATAACAACTAGGATTCATGTAGCATCTACTATGCACCAGACAGTGCTAAGTGCTTTACAAATAATAGTTCCCTGGACAGTAGTTATTATCCCCATTTTACAGATGACATTGAGGCAGGAAGAGGTAGATTGACTTAGCCAGGGTCACGCAGATATGATGTTCCTGAAGCTGGTTTTGAATTTGGGTCTTCTTGCCTCCGAGCCTGGAGCTCTGGGCACTGTGGTTCCCTGGCAAGTTTCTGCCCTGGAAGTTCCCTCCCCTGATGGAATCCTGGGTCTGGGCAAAGACCAGAAACCACGGAGAGAAAGGGACAAGGAGAGGGGAGGATCCCAGGACCTGAGATCTCCACCAGAAAGGTTCCTCTCCTAAGAACATGGCCACATTTTACAGAGGAGGAAACTGAGGCAAGAAAGTGAAAAGAAGGAGGGAGGGAGGAGGGGAGGGAAGGAGGGAAGGAAGGAAGGAAGGGAGGGAGGGAGGGAGAGGGAAGGAGGGAGGGAAGAGGGAGAGAGAGGGAGGGAGGAGGGAGAGAGAGGGAGAAGGGAGGAGCCTTTTCCCTCCCTCCATCTCAGATCCCCAATCCTGGGCTGTCCTTGTTGCCCCCCTACCCCCAAGCCCAGAGCAGCCTGGCCCACTCCATGGAGGTTCCGAGCAGCTTCTGATCTCTGCCGCCCCACAGCCCCCACCATCTGCTCCCATGTGTAAATGCTGTTTTCACCAGGATAAAGCCCATTAGGCGACAGGAACAAGGCTGAAGGTTTCCCAAGCCGTTCTCAGAAAGGCCCCCTCCTTCCCTCCCGGCCCTAGCACCTCATTACGCCCAGGAGTGCGGAGAACAGGTGTTTCAACCCCGGGCAGGCTAGTCACAGAATCCCAGAGGCCGGCAAATGCCTCCTGCTTCTGGACTGGGGGCCCTCACACACCTGGGAGCTGTAACCCCGGCCCCCCGAGGCAAACAGAGCTGAGGAAGGGGGGGAGGGACAGACGTGGCAGCTGTGTGTGTTGGGGGGGGGGGGGGAATCCACCACGGAATCTGGTCCCAGTCCTTGTTGGTGTCCTAGAGCCGAGGCAGTGGGGAAAAAGGACCAGGGCAGAGGGTGGGGCCTCCTTCCTCCATCCCACAGGGAAGCAGCTCGATGGAACAGAAAATGCCTGGCAGAGCCCCTTGGAGAAAGGAGCATGCTCTAGAAGCAGTGGTTCTCAAAGTATGGTCTAGAGAATCCTGGGGATCTCTGAAACCCTTTTAGAGGGTCTACAAATTCAAAAATAGTTTTTATTTCCAATACGGTAAATGTCTATAAATATAATCCAGATAAACAGAAACTCTTTGGATAGATCCTCAATAATTTTTAATAGGCTAAAGGTACTGAAAACAAAAGTTTGAGAACCACTGAAGAGAATGTTGGCTATGGAACCAGAGGAGCTGAATTCAAATCGTTACTCTGATGCTCGCTGCCAGCATTTCCTTGGGCAAACCACCTCCCTGGGCCTCAGTTTGCTCATCTGTGACATGAGGGAGTGGGACTTGATGGCCTTTGAAGTACATTCTAGTTCTAGACTTATGAGCTCATGATCCTGGGGCAACAGATAACTGCCCATTTTACAGATGTGACAGCCGAGGTACAAACAGAGAAAGGAATTAACTTGGTACCTGCTTTTCCAATGGGTGGATCGATGATAGAATTTAGCACCCCGCGAGAGGAATAGGAGGTTTTCTCCAGCACTTTTCTCTCATATGTAACATGTTCAATGTCACATGCCCACAGCTCTCAGAAACGAGAAAGGCTGAGCTTCACTCACTCCTTTTTCCAAATGTGGAAAGAGGGGGCCATGGTAGTCAATGTCCTCACACGCCAACAATCCCAGGCTCGGGATTTCTGGCCACGGGAAGGATAGACCCCGAGTCCACCCCACTATTGAAAAGCAAATTCTGTCTCCCCTCAAAGGAATTTTGCCTGGACACAAACCCCTATATACAAGCTGCTCCACAGCAAGAAAATCAGCACATCCTTAGAGCCCCTGCCCAGCTGGCATCGGACCTAACGCTCGCCTGCTGCAGAACTCAAGGCAGTTTGCCCTGGTCCTGCCTTTCCCTGGCAGAGAAGCCTCCTCTCCTCATCCCTCCCACAACATGGCTTCTAACCTGACTGCCCCTTATCACCCAAATGTACCCCCCCTGCCCCCACCCCTGATCCAAGGCAAGTGGGGGGGGGGGGCGTGCTACTCTGCCTAATGACCAGGAAGAGGAAGCCCCAATATTTGTTCTAACTCAGGAGAAGTGCTGAAAACGGGGACTTGTCGGCCCTCCAGGCTATGGAAGCTCAGTGTGAGGGAGGGACCCTGAAAGCAGAAAACTTAGAGCTGGGAAGGAGCTTGGAAGAGGGAATGGCAGGGCTTGAAGGGGTCTTAGATCCGGGAACGTCAGGGCTAGAAGGGGTCTTAGAACGGGGAATATCAGAGCTGGGAAGGAGCTTAGAACAGGGGATATCAGGATTGGAAGGGGTCTTAGGACAGGGGATGTCAGGGTTGGAAAGGGTCTTAGAACAGGGAATGTCAGAATTAGGATGGATCCTTAATCTTAGAACTGGGAATGTCAAAGTAAGGAAGAACTTTAGAACACAGAATGTCAGAGCCGGGAGGCCCCTTAGAACCATTTAATCCAACTTCCCCTAGAACAAAGCATTTTAAACTTTTTCCACTCACGACCCCTTTTTGCCCAAGAAATTTTTTATGATCCCACTTATGTCGGCATATAAAATAGGAATACAAATCAAACATTGAATGATAATAACCCAAAATTTCCTGACCCCCACATTCAGCTATGTGGCTCCGTAAGGGGCCAAAATCCACAGTTTAAGAAGCTTTGCCCTGGAGAAAGAAGATCCAACTTGTCCAAGACATGTAACAACCCATGGCATAGCCAAGACAAGAAGCCCGGCTTTCCAAGCTCTATGGAGTGCTGTTCTTTCCCAGACTTCCAGTTGCAGAACTCAGAGAATATCGGTCCCAGAAGGAGCTTTAGAATGTACCACGATTCACCCCGATGAGGGGACGATAGTGGGAACTCTCACAGGGAGGCATCTTCTTTATGACTTGGTCCCTGCCCCTAGAAACCCCTCAAAAGCCCTCAACAATCAGCCTGCCTCGGGACTGAGCCAGGGTCCCAAAGAGGTGACGGAGAGTAAGACTTTCCTCCTACACCATCTAACACAATGTTAACCAGCTTCTCCCTTCAGCCTGAGCCCCAGGCCCGATGCCACCCTACCAGCTGCTCAGTGACCCGTAGCTGGCTTTGGGACTGTCAGAAATCTAACCTTCTGCCTCTTGCACCTCTATTTCCTTGGAGCTCACCATCCCAACCTCCTGCAGAAGTGCCTTCGATATCAGTCCAGGCAGTTATCCAACCTCCCTCGGCTTCCATGACAGGGAGCTCACTGCCAACGGGGAGACCCGGTCCAACTAGAACTGCTGAACAGCACCAACTGAGAAGACACGTTCCTACCAAACAGAATTTTGCCTGGACACCAAACTTCAAGGCCAAGCAGAACAAGTCTCTAAGCTCCTCTTCACTATTGTGGCCCATGAGGGAAAAGTGGTGAATGAAGTTTTAATTAATACCCAGATGGACATTATTGTTCTAGCCCAGTGGAAACATGCAGTATGATAAAGCACCCATTTCACAGTTTTGTGATTCACACTAATCAGGACAGAGTTGTCCTGTACTTGGAGTCCCTCCTAGGACAGTGAGACGCTGCCTGTATAATTTTGGGAGCACCCAATCCTTTCTTCTATGAAATGAAGAAGTAGACTCAAAGGGTTAAAGATCCTAACTCTAAGACTTAACTCTGTGACTTGAACTAGTCCCTGAATCTGACCTCTTCTTCTTTGGGATGGAGGGGAGGAAATTAGAAAATCTCCAAGGTCCCAAATTCCCCTCCTATGTCCTCTCTTTTCTGCTCAGCTCTTTCCTTCATGGCAAGAGTTGTATATAATCCATAAATTCTCTCTTTCTGTCTCACTCCACTGTGCCGTAAGGACCTACTCCAAGAGTGGTGGTGACATCAGGTCCAGGTGATGGGCTGCTTCTTCTGCCATGTAATCTTTCATTAAGTCCAATGTTGAGGATGCAGACAAACGTGAGAATCTAGTCCCTTTCCTCAAATAGTTTATCTTTTAACAGGGAGAGGACAATAGGGTTATAGACTTAAAAAATACAAACTATATAGGGGAAAAAAAGACAAGAGAATGATGGTAGTTCATAAGAAGCCGGCCTGAGAATTAAGAATCGTTTTTGACTTGCTCCAAGACACAGGGCTGATCATATTGTTATAGAAGTTTCCACCCTGGGATTCCCCTATATCAGGGCAATCATAGGTTCAACCTTCCTGCTCCTCCATCATACCCCTTAACTCAACCTTACATCAATTTAGTAGCCACTAGTCCAAATAACGTAATCAACAAAAATCCCAGGTCTTATCACCCGAATTACTTGTTAAGATGTATCTTTCCCATCCTCTATTTTCATAGACCCAGCTTCTTAAATTACGGTTCACGACTCCACATAAGGTCTCCTAATGAATGTGGGGGTTGTGAAATTATGATTTATTTCAGCAAATGTTTGATTTGTATACCTATTTTACATATCCATGTACTCGGTCATATCAAAATTTCTCAGGCAAAAAAAGAGTTGTGAGTGGATTAACTATAAGAAGCCATGTTATAGATGATATGATTGGGATATTTTTTAATGTTTCTTGTCACTGAACTCCACAGAAGGAAGCTGCCTCACATTGTCTTTCCACAATCCCCTTTATCTTTGTTCCCAGACCACCCTAGGACAACTGACATTATTGACAGACCGATTACACAGTAGCCCACCTTGTGGATTACAGCATCTTCATGGGTTCTGACCAACACAGGACCGTCCAGCCCACCCTGTCCATTTATCAGATCAGAAACTGACAAGTAAAAGAGATCAATCCTTTCGATTTTACGAAGGAAAACTGAGGGAGACTGAAAAAGGAAGACGATATACACAAACTCACATGGGTGGCAAAGAGGGGATTTACACCCTGATCCTATTTCACTCCCAACTGCCTCCTAGCTCCCAAGAGTCAGACCAGGCTCTAAGAGCACCTCGAGAAAGAGTTAAAATGGGAAATAATATCATCCCCATCTCGGAAAACAACAACAAAAAAGACCTATGTCAAATAGAGTCCCCCTAGACAAAAGGTAGCCTCAAAGGCATCACCACGGAGTTGCAGGATATTAAGTTAAGAAGCAGACTATGTCTCAGCGATACATCTCTCTGACAAATAAACAATCTAGAGGTAGGAGATCATTTCAAATGATGGAGAGGACCACCACAGAGGCATCAGCCACAGCTCCCAAAAAGGCCCACAGGCCTGGGCCCAGGCCACTTACCGGAAGGGATAAAAAACGTGTAGCCCTGGGTCAGCTCAATTCTTTGGCATTGTTCAACTCGGTCTCCCAGGAAGATGTCGCTCTGCTTTCCTGAGAGTACCCACTCTTCATAAAGTTCCAAGTTGTGCCAAGTGGGGGGGATCAGCCAGAATATCTGAGAAAAGAAACGAGTCCATCACAAAGCTTGGCCCAACCTCTCATGCTTTCCAACTCGCGTTTGTTTGTAAAGGAGTAATCCAAGGCTCGGTGGCTGCTGGTTGCTGAGGGTTGTGCTGGAAGAGCTGGATTCAAATCCCACCTCAGCACCAACTAGCCAAATCTCTTTGCTTCTAATCTCAGTTTCCCCAGCTGTAAAATGAAGATCTCCCAAATTCCAACGATTCTGGAACCTATGTAGGACATTAGTATGAATTCCCCATGGGTCCCCTAAAGGGGCCAGAGACAGCAGCTTCTGGCAGCTGACAAGGATAGAGCAGGGGGTCTGAAATCAGGAAGACCCAAGTTCAAATATAGCCTTAGACACTTCCTAGAGGTGTGAACCTGATTAAGTCACTGTCTGCCTCAATTTCCTCATCTGTAAAATGAAGATAATAATAGGAATTATCTCCCAAAGTCACTTCCAGGATCAAGTGATATATCTGTAAAGCACTTAACAAAGTATTTGGTACACAGGAGGCACCTAATAAATGCTTATCTCCCTCTTCTCAACTCTATAATCCTTAATAGAACAGACCTTTTGATTTACCTTTGTATCCCTACCAGTTCATGGCACATAGTAGGTGAGTAAAAATGACTGTTTTGGTGATCTCATTTGAGCCCGGAAACTACTTCAGGAAGTAAAGATCTTAGGTTTTATTATCTCCATTTTATAGATAAGAAACCTGAGGCCTGATATTGTTAAATGACTGACCCAATAATTAGGATTCCATAGCAGAATCTAAACTCAGGGCTTATGGGAGATTTTTCTTTGTTCTTTAGTCAATTGGGATAAAGTGGCTTGCCTGGAGTCACACAGTAGGAAGAGTTAAGTGTCTGAAGTCAGATTTGAACCCTTAATTCTCCTGACTTCGTGGTCAGTGCTCTACTCACTGCATCATCTACTTGCTCCTCGATTTCCTTTTCACTACAGCAAACTGCCTCTCTAGAAACTGATGAGGGGACTCCTGTGGAATCCCAAACCTCCTTGGTTCATCTGTGTTAAGTGGAGTCATTCTGCTAGGCCGGGGAGGGAAGGCAAGGAAATTCATAAAGAATAAAAATTAAAAATAAAATAATTGTTGAACAGATGGAAAAACATCTGGAAGAGAAACCGTACCAAGATTGTGTGCAAAAAACACACACACACTCAAAAGATAGGCAAGACCTATCCATGACCATTAGGGCACGGGGCCTTAAAGCCAATGCAAACCTAAAAAGATACATCCATCCCAATGTAACAAAATAGCAACAGAAGTTCCCTTAGAGTCTAGTTCAACCCTTTCATTTCATAAATGAAGAAACAGAGCTCAGGAGTAAAGTTACTCTCCGGGATCACAAATACCCCCAAGCAGATCATAACTCAAACCCAGATCTTCTGAATATAAACTTGGAATAGGCTCCCTTAAGTTCTCACCAAGGGACAGCAACAGCAGCAACAACAACAACAAAACAAACAAACAAACAACAGACTTATTAATGCTCTAAGCCTCGGTTTCCCCAACTACCAAAAGGGGATAAGAGTAGTATTTGGTTCACAGGGTTAGTCTGTCTTCTCCAATAGAATATAAACAATTTGAGGGTAGGAAATGTTTCTTTCTTTCTTTCTTTTTTTTTTTTTTTTTTTTGGTCTTTTTAATCACCCAGTAATTAGCAAAATGCTTCTCAGTAGTGTTTAGCGACTGATTAATTGGAAGCTCAAATGAAACACTCTATATTATATAGAGCATTTTTTAACATGATATATATGTAACATGCATTTTACATGCATATATTTATATATATGAACCACTTATTAATTTTCTAATAACAACAAAGATGATAATAGTAATGAAAAACAATCAACATTTATATGGCACTTAAAGGTCTATAAAGGGCTTTACAATTATTATTTCATTTGATCCTCGAAACCACCATGGGAAAGCAGGTGTTATTATTATGATTCCCTCTTTACAGATGAAGAAACTGAGGCACACAGAGATGAGTGACTTGACTAAGGTCATACTGCTAGGAAATATCAAAGAATTTGAATTAGGGCCTTCCTAATTCCAGACTAGCACAAATTTGGGGTTCAAAAGACTCAGGATCGAACGGTCTATTACACTGGGCACTTCTTTCCAATTAGTAGTAGTATTTTACTCCTCATCTCCTTTGAGTCTTGAGAACTAGAGGCATCTAAGTGACAAGTGAATAGAATACTGGGCCTGAGTCAGCAAGATGGGAGTTCAAATCTCACCTAAAATGCTTACTAGCTACTGGGACTCTGGCAAGTCACTTCATCTGTTTGCCTCAGTTTCCTCAACTGTAAAATAGGAATAATAATAGCACTTACCTCCCAGGATTCTTGCTGAGAATCAAATGAAATAATAATTGTGAAGTGCTTTACAAATTTTAAAGTACCAAATAAATGCTAGTTATTATTAACCCATTTTACAGATGAGCTCTCAGAGGCTGAGAAAGTTAAGGAGCTTACACAGGTCACACAGTATTTAGTAGGACTTAGTAGGACTGATTCTAGCTCTTTATGACTGCTGGGACCAGTGGGCTATGACCACTCAAACCGCCTCTGGAAACATCCTATTCATTCTCGTCTCCCCTGTGTAAAACCTGGTTCCTCAATGGTGCTGTCACAAAGTTATGGCAACTGCCCACAAAATTGAGATTCCCCATTCTGGGGTTAAAAGCAGAGAAGAACAATGAAGTCCCAGGGAAATGGGAAGATCCTCCTTTTAGGGCCTCAGATAAAGCTCAGTCCAGATGTCAAAACAGGACCACATTGCTACAGAGATAAGGGGACTTTTACTCAAGATCATGAAGTTACAAGTGGCAAAATTTGGACTCGGGTCTGAGATTCAGCCTTTAGCCACGCTCTCTCTGGTACAGCCTGAAGTAGTGCTGCAAGATCCTAATTGTTCCCTAATCCCAGATCTTCTGGTCTCCACCCATGTGCCTCAGGAACACAAGGGCACCCTCCAATCCTGAGGGTGGGTGGGTGGGGGGGTGACCTGCAGGGCCAAAAAATGAACCTGGGAGGAGGAGGGGAACAGAGAGAGAAGGAAAAGAAGATAAGCTTAAGAGCTAGAAGGACGCACCACGGTCACTGCCTTCAATCCCTTAATTTTTACAGCTGAGGAAACTGAGTTCAGAGAGATGAAGCGTCTTGCCCTACAGCTTGAAAGTGCTCACAGGTTCATGGATTTGGGACTGGAAGGGCCCCCACAAGCCACCTATTCCACACCCTTCATTTATCAGGTAAGCAAATCCAGGCCCAGAAGACAGGGACCTGGCCGGAGTGCCGTGGGCAGGCAGTGATCAACGGAGCCAGGGTTGGGATCCAGCCCTAAACCCAGCGTCTTTTCAAGTCCCCCACGGCTCACTCACCTTCTTGCCCCGGAAGACGTGGTACCACACAGATGTACCTCCAAAATCGATATGGAAGTCCGTGAAGCAGCCTTTGACGCTCATCAGACAGTATCTGTAGGCACCCAAGGGGGAGAAAGAGAAGGAGAGAATCCTGAAGGTCTGTTTCATGAGGGGCCAAGTTCATATCCCAGAGGTGCCTCCCTTGCTAAGACACAAGGGAGCTGGAGGTAAATAAACACCAGCTACCCCTGGTGATCCCCTTGGGGGAAAGCCATGAGTTTGGGGACCATGGCCAAGCTGCGACGACCTGCTCCTTTTGGCTGGGGGGAGATTCTTATTTTCCATGAACTGGTCCCAAACCACAGGCTGTTTCATATCTCAGCACCTCCCCACCTCCCGCCTCCACTCCCAGCTCCATCCCACAGGCAGGTCTGGTCCGACCTTCTTCCTCAGCTGGGCCCTGGCTGAGCGTAGTGGTCAGCTAAATCCCTAATACCCAATCGTCCCCCCCCCCCCAATTCATCCATTTATCATCCACCATCTACACAATATCCACAGCGAACTGAGGTCTAAACTCTCTTCCTGGCCCCAGAGAGCTTCCAGTCTCCTAGGGGAGGGAGAACAGACTCCAAGCTGAGTAACATTATAAGGGGGGTCCCAGGGCAGTCCTCGATGAGGGTTAAGTGAGCTGGAGGAGCTGGCAAGAAGGGAGCCCGGACCTGGGACTGAGAGACAGAACAGCCGGTCCATTCCCTTCTCTTAATAAATATAGACAGTGAAGCTCACACAGATAATAATAAAGTGACTTGCCCATGGTCTGGGACTCCAAAGCCGGCACTCTGACACCCCTGCCTCGAGGCTCCCGCAGGTAAAGCGTTCCAGGAAGGACAAATGGCCCCTGCTCCCCCTTTTCCCTGCTCATATCACTACTGCAAAGTGGGGGAAAAAGGCTGTCCACCCTGTGAGCACGCCCCCTCCTTCTGGTCTGCCCGCTCTGCCGAACCGCTGCCCTGCTGGGTGGTGGGCAAGAAGGAAAAAGCAGGCTTCGAGGGCAGGAGCTCAGAGCTCCGCGGACCCGTGGGACCCCTCCCCAATTGAGCCAGCATCTAGAGCGGATGCCTCCTCACTGCATGCACCCCGCTACATCACGGAGCCCGTGCACACACACGCTTACCCCACTGACCTCTTTTCTCCGTTCCACATTCCTTTTCCATGGTCTGGGGAAGGGGAGGGCTTGGGGTGAGGGGGAGTGGGCAGCAACCCCTTTGGACCGGACTTGGTCCAGAGGAAGGACGGGAAGGGAGGTGAAGCCCAAGAGAAGGCGGGAGGGGGGAGCTTTCTCTCTTTCCCTTCCTTTCTCCCCCTTCCCACCCCACATCCAGGTAAAGGAGCATTTGGCAGTATGCAAACGGCGTGCCCCCAGTCCCTCCACCCGATAGGCTGAAGGGAACCTTAACCATGTGTCTGCAGGAGGCTAGCAAATCACAGGGCCTTCCCGTACATCAGAGCCTGGCTGCCTAGCAACCCCATCGGAGGGGTGTAGGCAGTGCTGTCACCCAGACAGGCAGCAGGCATTGGCGCTGCCTTTTTAAAAGTCCTTTTCAGCTGGACAGCCTGGGCAGGGCCGTGGGCACCTTCTCTCGGGCACCGCTGGGCTATCTGCCCCTGTCCTGTCCCCCTCCAATCCAGCTCAGCCGGGCCCCACACTCTGAACTCGCTGCAGCTTCCATCTGAAGCTAACTCTTGCTTTTTCCAAAGACGGCAAAAAAAAGGGGAGGGGGCAGCATTTCCCAAGCTCTGAACCCACCACACCTCCTAGGACCAACTCAACTAGGCGACGTTTCAAAATATGAGTCCCTCCCATCCCCTTCCCCCTCGAATTATCTGGTCTCCCTTCTAAATCTTGGCTCCATTTCTACTGAGCATGAATCTTGGAAAAAAATCCTCAGAACCCCGTTTTGGGAGAGAGAACCCCGACCAGACTACTGTTACTCCACCCCCCTCCCAACTTGTTTTCCTTACTGAAATTGGGCTCAGGTGTCTACAGAGATGGCAGGGGAGGGAGCCAGTAAGGAAGTTCCCTCCCCTTCCAGGATGGACACTAGCCAAACTTTACCTCCCCCTGCACCCCCAGATACTTCTACTTCTAGAAAACTCCCGAGCACCCGGTTCTCCTAAGTCCGATCTCAATGCCCAACCCCGATGCTCCCCCTCCAGCTGGCCACCAACAACTCAGGCTTAAAGTCAGTTAGGGAAAGGAGGGATAAACTTCTCAACCACACTCCCCGGGAAGGGGGATTTCCCGCTGGAGGAGGAAGGAGGCCTGAGACAGCCCCATCCGCGCAGTCACCCACTCCAGTCCCAGGCACACTTGCAATGCTAGCGGAGGGCCGAGACCGATGGCCCTGGAGGCCCCCGGGGCCCCCTTAGAACCTCTCCCCTCCTCCCCCCCCCCTCCCAGCTGGACTTTCCAGCCGCTGTATCTCTCCAGGCTGCCAAGGACCGAGAGCAGCTTCAGTGGGAAGGAGGATGCAGGCTAGGGGGGTGCTGGGAAGGATGGCCCCTGCCATCTCTCCCGTCCTCCCCCCTCCCCTGGCTGCATGGCTCCGGTAAGCTACGCCTTTGCACTGACCTCTGCTGCTTCCTCTTCCAAAGCACACCGCAGTCACATGGGCCACGCACGGCTCTCTGCCACAGCCAACTAATCTTCCCCCCAGCCCAGCCTAGCCCTGGCCGGCCCCGGCCCGCGGCTCCTCCCGAGCCCACCCGTGGGCACGGAACGCACACATCCACACCGTCTGTCTGTCTGTCTGCCTCTAGCCAGGTCTCCCAGCTTCCAGATGGGCGGCCCTGCTCAGCTTGGGCTTTTCCAGGGCGGGAGATGGGGACTACAGTCCTCCTACAGTGGGGGAGGGGGGGGGGCTGAAAGACCCCCGTCCCTGCAGAAAAAAGCCCCCAAAGTAAGAAGCTCCAAAGTGGACGCCTAGAGGGGGTCTCTCTCTCTAAGAAGCCCTAATTGGCTGGGAGCTCGGAAGGTCGGGGCACCTGAGGGGATCAACTTTCCAGTCCTGGCTCAGGGTCCTCCCCCCGGAGGCAGGGAGCGCCGCGTCGGTCCCCGCCCCCTTCCCCCCAGCCCCGGGCGGCTTCACCCAGTCCTCCAACTTGAGAAAACTCCGCCCGCCCGCCTAGCTGGCGGTGGCGAGCACGGGTACTGTAGGCGTCCCCTCCAGCAGAGGTCCGAGCCCAGACCGAGCAGGGGTGACAGTGGGGAGGGCGCGCAGGCGCGCACGCACGCAGGACATCCGTCAGCCCCCCCAACACACACACACTCACGCGCGCGCAGCTCCTGCCCACACAAAGCCGGGACACAGACACACACCCGCGCGCACACTCGCACACACACACTGGCGCGCGCACTCACACCCCTAGAGCTGCACACAGAGGCGGGCTAACACACCCGCTCGCCGCCGCCGCCTCCTCCCCCTCCGGGGCACAAGCCGGAGACCAGCCCACCACACACATCCAGGCGCACACACAACACGCGCGCACACCCCCACGCAGGCAGACAGCGCTCGGGGGCGGGGGCCGGGGGCGCACCGAGCTCCGCGGCACCCTCCCCGGCCGCCCGGGCCGGCCCTGCCCGCGCCACGCCGCGCCGCTCCCTCGCTGGGGTTACCCCGGCCTCCTCGGCCCCGCGCACCCCAGCTGCCAGGCCCGGGTGGCCAGTGAGCCCAGGGGAGCCTGGCCTTCCGTCCCCGCTGGGCGGGCTTCCTTCCTTCCTCCCGGGAGCCGGGGGCTAGCTGGCCGAGCTCATCCACGCGCTGAAACTGAACACCAGCGCCCAACCAAGCCGAGCCGGAGCCCGGGCGGGCGGGCGGGCGGGCGGGTGGCTGGCTGCAAGGGGGGGACGCGGCGGCGGCGGCGGCGGCGGCGCCCAGCCCCAGCGAGCAGCAGGGGACGCCGCCGCCCACAGCTCGCCCGGCCTGGGAGGGGAGGGGAAGCGAGAGGGGAGGGCCACTTTCACTCTCCCAGACCCTCTCCCCCGGCTCCTTCCGACCAGAACCCCTCCCCCAGCCCGCGAACCCCAAGGGGTGAGCACTCAGGCCCGACGAGAGTCCCGGTGGCCCTCGGCAAAAGTCCATCCTTGTTCGACATGGCACGCGCTGCGGCGTCCCAGCCACTAAGTGGCACGCAAGGGGAAAGGGGGGATCGCGACTTAAGACACCCTTGGAAGGGGATCACGATCTGAGGAGGGAGCAGGACAGCCCTGGAAGGGGCTGAAGTAGAGAGAGAGAGCCTGGGGTCCCGAAGCCAGAGACCAACCTTGTTCAAAAATTCCAGGATCTAGGAAGCCGGGAGAGAGATGAGTGCTCATCTGGTCTCAGTACCCTCGTTTTAGAGAGGGAGACAAAAATGCTACTCTCCCCATCCCACGCCCCTCCTCCCCCCAAGTAACGGCCTGAGGAGGAGAGATTCGCACTCGTATTCTGAGCCTCCAAGTCCATCTCTGCCCATCTCTCCATTTGCTTATTCACTTCTAGGTGACCTTGGACAAAGGACCTCCTCTGTCACCCCGGCTTCAAAAGGAAAGACTCCCGGGGACTGTCTAAAAGTCCACACCAGCTCCAGTATTCTAGGAATCCTCCGGGATCGACCTGAATTTCCCCAGGGGAGAGGAGGGCCCTGGGGGGTTTAACAAACACTGAAAAGACGCTTCCAACTCAGAATCCACAACTCTTCATTTTCGCTGGATGGAGAGGGGAACTTGAAGGGGGGGGGGGGGAGCCCCAGTGTTGAGGGGAGAGATCAAGGCCAAAATGACACACATCCAACCTAGAATTCCTGACTTAGGGCAGAGCCCCCTTTCCACTCTACCACAAATGACCCCAGAACCACAATGAGTTCATTGGATACTAACCACCCCATATCATGACTTAAGAGAAACCAATCTAGACACCCTCCAAGATCTGGGTCCGAAATGGGGTCAGTGTGGACTGGCCACTGCCAAGCCCATCTTGAAATTATTATTAATTTTTTTTTTGAAGAAAAAAAAAGAGAGGCAGGAGAAAAAACCTATACAGTGGGGGAAAAAAGTTCCAACTAATTGATCTCTAAGGGTTCTAGGTTAAAAGTCTTAACAGCTTAAGAGAAGGCGGCAGATTTTTGCTCTGGAAATAAAAGTTCCCACAATCCTCTCTATCCAGTAAGCCACTTTCTGTGGCCTCATGTTCACGTTGCTGTGCCCCACAAATGGAAAAAGCTATAAACTTGGAAGTCAGAAAACACGGGTTTGAAAAAGCTCAAACAGAACACTGTGGAATGAAAATACCCAAACTTGGTCCGAGAGGGAAAAGCGGAGAAAAATGCACCTCCTTCCTCGCTTTACACAGGTGAGCGCCTATGGCAATGGAATAGGGATTACACCATCATTCCTTGGTGATGGACTGACTGATTTTTGTTGAAATGTTTTCTTTCTGTCTTTGTCTTAAGAGATGGCTCACTCCTCCCGGGATAGGTTCAGAAATAAAGATTGGTACAGAAATTAAAAAGCCAATAAAACGAAGGAAAAATGTGAATCGAGTCCTTAGACTACATGCACTCCCCACCTTTGATCTCTTCCACCTCTTAGAATCTTAAGATTCAACTCGGGAAGGTTTTTTTCTGACTCCATTTCATTAATAGATGAAGTGAGGATGGGGGGGCGGGGGGGGGAGGGAGAGGTCTCTATTCCTCTCTCCCATCTCAAATTATCACATTTATGCAAATACATTTATATTTCCTCCTAAGAAATTATGTAAAATATATCACAGTAGGGACTATTTTGTCTTTGTCTCCTAAATGCTAGCAGGATTGGATTCCTAGCTCTGTGATCTTGGAAAAGCCCCCTTTTCCCCTAAATCATCTGGTCTCCAACTTGTTGACCTCAGGACCTCCTTGACATTCTTAAAATTACTGGAGTCTCCACCACGGGTTATACCTATGAATATTTAACTGTATTGGAAGTTTCTTTGTATTACTATGAAAATAGTTTTGACCTTGCAGCCCACCCCCCTGAGGACTGCTGGTTTGGATGTTCCCAAAAGGGTTTTTCCGGGTTTATAGCCTATAACTCATTCTTTTCTCCCTAGCCCTGTGATTTTTAGACTCCCCACTTACTCAAACTTGAATTTCTAGGAACTCTCTATTTCAAAGGAAAGTGTCAGAAAGGGAGGATCATATAATTTAAAAAGGCCTCTGGGGACAGCTAGTGGATCCTCATTTTACAATGGGGGAAACTAAGGCCCAGAGAGGAGCCCCAACATCATAGTGGAGGGAAGTAGAAGAGGATTTGAACCCTGGTCCTCGAGGTGCTTTTCCACTATCAACATCCCTCCACAATACCCATCAACGGAGGTTTCTACTCAGCTTCCAATTCAAGAAACCCCAGAGAGTAAGGACTTAACCTGACCCCTGGGGGCGAAGAACAAGTCTTTCCTTGCATCCCCTGCAGCTTCTCCTCAGCAGCACTAAGAGGCAGAGGGACTAGCAGCTTTTCAGAATGGATTCGTTACCTAAATGGTACTTCCTCATTCCCACTGCCCATCCTCTGGTGGCCCCTTGGCTTGCCAGCTGGGAGAAAGAAGTCGACCCTCTTCGAGGCAAACAAAAGAAGTGGGTTCCGGTCCACGCTTCAAACTCCCCAGGTCTGTGACTCTCTACATATGACTGTTTCTTGAGGTCTCAATTCCCCCATCTGGAAAATGGGAATAAAAATGTCTGCCCTTTCTACTCCTACTGTTTGTTTAGTGAATGGAGGTGAAAGCACTCTGAAATTCACAAGACCTAGGAATCCAACCAGTTCTTTCTTGGGGAGAGGGAGTGTTAGTCTTGGGGGGCAAGGGCCTTTACCCCAGGAGCATAGAAGAAGGATTGGAAAGGACTTGAGAGATCACCTAGCCCAGCTCACGCATTTTACAGATAAGGAAAACTGAGGTCCCGGGATATGAGACCCAAGGTCACATAGCAGTAAATTTCATCCCTAAATCTCAGAAAACGTACTAGCTGTGTGACTGACCATGGGCAAAGTATTGAACCCCATTACCTCAACAATAAAAAACATTTTTTTGGAGGGGAGGAAGTAAGTGATTAAATGACTTGCCCAGAGGTAACCCAGACAGTGCCTGTCGGGCGTAGCAACCAGGTCTTTCTAACTGGTCCTTATGGTATACTATCCTCAATGCTACCTGGGATCATAGAGGCATGGTTGGGAATCAGTATGGAGGAGTGAATGGGTCCTTGGAGTTACAGTCCAAAACGCCCATGTTCAAACCTCAACTCAAGATACCTATGAAATACATAATTACAGGTAAATCACTGAACCTCAGTTTGCCCCTCTGTAAAATGGGGGTCGTTATACTGACACCCCAATCTCACATAGGGAAGAAGGCATCTTACATTCTAGCTATTATCCTCATTTTATAGATAGGGGTCTGGGTTGAAGCTGAATTCAAATCCAAGTTTCCCTTGACTCAAGTACAGCGCTTGGAGAGGGAAGCATTAGCACAGGGATAATTCACCTAATCCCAAGAGAGAAATGCCAGGTGCAACAGGTAAGCTCACCTGCAATTCCTGCTGCCCTGGCTCTCTTCAAGTCTCAGCTGAAAAGTCACCTCCAGAAGAGCCCCTAGTCCCAACCCTATGGGAATACTCCATTACCGAGGGGCTGAATACTGAATCTGGACATTTGCTAAAAATTGCACCCAACTTATCTCCTCCTGAGTAGGACATTGGACAAGTCACTTAACCAGTCACTGCCCCAGATAACTGGTAAGAGGCTATATGGGGCAGAAGAGGGGCTCAGCCTTATATGTATGGCTAGGCTCCCCTTACTTGGAGTTTCTCTCTATAAAGGAAATTACAGGTCTGGTTAAAAAAAATCACCTACTGTGCGCAAGCCACAGTGCGCATTATGCCAAATGCTGGCTTTTCCTGGGCATTTACATGACAGATAATTTCCCTGACACTTGTTAAGAAAAAAGAATATGCTGAAGCAGGGGGTATGTGGAGGTCTTCACAGTTCTTTTGTTCCCTCATTAAGCAGCAATGCTCCTTCAATTCCAATTACCCTCCCATAGCTTCCCCAAACACCTATGAAAAAGCAGTATGAAAATTTCCACACAAGAGAATACACAGTCCTAAAGATTCAGAGTTCAGGATCATTACATTTTTAAAACAGTTCATAAACCCTTGAATAATTTTATCAATTGGGCACAACCCAATAAAATGGAGAGTCTAAATATTCTTCTGCCCATTTTACAGATGAAGAAACTGAAGTTCCAAGCTGCTAAGTTACTTGCCCAATGACACACAGCTAAGAAGCAGCAAAACTAGGCATATAAATTGATAAAAGATTTGGCTCTCTTTCTACAAACAGCTAGCTAGAAACCTAAGAAATTGTCCAGTTAATATGTTATCCAGTTAATACATCCCCCTAATTTCATTCATTTCTACGACCACAGGACTTTCGCAGGAGAAGAAACTCCCCTAAGCAGGAATTCCTTGCTCCGGGGAAACCCCAGGTGCAGGGATCTCCGAGTCCCTCAGAGGCCCAACCGCCAAGCTCCCGGAACAGCCTAAAAGCTGGCATTTAGACAGAGCTTAAAAGCTTGCAATGAGCTTTACGCTGGGGTCTTCCTCAAACAGCCCTGGCAGGGGAAGGTGCTATTATATGATCCCCATTTTACAGACAAGGAAACTGAGGCAGAGGGAGCCTATTGGCAGGGTCCCATAGCTAGTGTCTGAGACCAAATTTGGGTTTTCTGACTCCAGGCCCGAGCAATTTCCAAGGCCTAAACCAGTCTTCTGTTCTTGTATGAAGGCCTGCAGTGAAAGGGGAACCTGAGGCTCCTCTCAGAGAGCAACATTAGTTTTAGAAAGAAATCCCAGCCCTGTGGGAGCCCTGGCACAATTGGGTCCTCTGTCTCAGCCCAGAAATCTTGCTCCTCCATCGAATCACTGAAGGCAGGGAACACCCTTCATAAGAAGTCACATCCATGTGACCTATGACCTTAGCTGAGCCCCATTAAGACCCTCCTGAAAAATGGGAGCTTGGATTGAATGGCCTAGGAGGGCTCTTCCAGTTAAGAGACCTTGACTCTAGAATCTGGATTTAAATTCCCCAAACCAAGCCAGCACCTTGTTTCTTAGTATGACCTGGGGCAATATTACTCAGCTCTCAGGGATTCCCTGCTCTTATCTGTCAGAGGAGGCTCTTCTAGCCATCTATCTTGGCTCCCATGACCTACCCAAGATGGCGCTCCACAGGATGGAAGGGGATTGGGCAGAATTTGGAATTTTTCCTTTTAGGGGCAGAGGGAATAAACAAAACCCTCCCACCATCTTTCTTGCAAATCATCCCAGCAGGAAGAAATAGCCCCAAGGCTTCAGAGGCTTCAGATGGTTCCAAGACCAGAAGCTACAAGAGGGAAAGCATCATTAAGAGGGGGGAATTCTGGTCAAGAGAAAAGTGGGTGTGAAGAATAGGATTTGGTCTCTACAGCTTCCTAGCTCTGGTACCCAGGGCAACCTCCCAGACTGCCTCAGTCTGCAGGTCTTTAAAATGGGAGGAATCTCTCCAGGGGCCAGATGGGAAGAAAGAGCATTGAAAACGTTAAAGCAGCCAGCAGAGAAATGGCTACAGTGCTTTGTTCCAATCATCCCAGACTAAGCATGGGCTCTTTGAGGTCATTCTTTAAAAAGATCAGAGGAAAAGCATTTGGGAAAATGTTTTAAAAGCAGCAATTTTCCAACTTGGTAACTGTTCAGAGGCAGAGCCCAGCCCACAGGAAGGTGAGATCTAGCAATATATTCTTGGGTCCCCAGGATGAAGAGCTGGGAAGGACCTGAGGACATAGAATGGCAGAACTGGAAGGGATCTTAGACCAAGGGATGTCAGACATGGAAGGGATCTTAGAACAGAGAGTGTCAGACATGGAAGGGATCTTAGAACAGAGAGTGTCAGATATGGAAGGGATCTTAGAACAGAAAGTGTTAGATATGGAAGGGATCTTAGAACAGAGAGTGTAAGACATGGAAAGGATCTTAGAACAGAGAGTATCTGATATGGAAGGGATCTTAGAACAGAGAGTGTCAGACATGGAAGGGATCTTAGACCAGGGGATGTCAGAACTGGAAGGGATCTTAGAACAGGAGGTATCAGAAATGGAAGGGGCAGGAGAACAAGGAATGTCAGAGGTGGGAGGAACTTTAGAACAGGGGATGTCAGAGCTGGAGGAATTTTAAAACAAAAGGCCTTAGTACAGACAATGTCCAAGATGGGGAGCGGGAAAGTTTTAGAACAAGGAATGTCAGAGCTGGGAGAGAACAAGGAGGGATCTCAAAACAGGGAATGTCAGGGTTGGAAAAGGCTTTAGAACAGAGAATGTCACAGCTAGGAGAAGCCTTAGAACAGGGAATATCAGAGCCAGAAGGGGCCTTAAGCCAAGTCATTAAGCATTTATTAAGGGTTCTCTGCAGTAAGGGATTGGAATAGAAAGAAAGGTAATAACCAATTTCTGCCCTGAAGGGGTCACATTCTAATGGGGGAAACCACATGCAAAGAACTCTATATAACCAAGCTGTATACAGAATAAAGTGGAGGCGATCTCAGAGGAGAGGACACTAGGAAAGCCCAAAACACAGAACTTCCAAGTTGGAAGGGTCCTTGTAACAGAGAACGGCAAAGCTGGGACACGAGAACAGAGAACGTCATACCTTGAAAGGCCCTTGGAACACAGAATGCCAGAAAGACAAACATAATGACAACAATCAAATTACTGACACTGAAAGATTTTGAAAATTCTGAAAGCCGTGACATGATTTCACCGGACAAACAGCGAAGGGAATCTTAATAAAAAGGCAGCGAGCTACGGATGTAAAATATGGCATACATCATCAAACAAGCACAGTGCATTAGTCTGTCTTACCTATACTTCTCTGCTAAAAAGGAGATCTCTAGTGGAGAGATGGACTTGAGAATTAAATTAAAAGTTGTCATTTTGAAAAGCATCCAAAAAGCTGATTTGGAATAAAAGGTTAGATGCCATCTGGGGGAGGGGGTGAGGGGAAAGAGGGAAAAAGTTGGAACAAAAGGATTTGCAACTGTCACTGCTGAAAAATTACCTAGGCATATAACCTGTAAATAAAAAGCTATAATAATAAAAAATAAATAAATAAAATGGAAAGAAAGAAAGAAAGAAAGAAAGAAAGAAAGAAAGAAAGAAAGAAAGAAAGAAAGAAAGAAAGAGAAAGAAAGAAAGAAAGAAAGAAAAGGTTAGAATGAGAAGGCAGTTTAGAACACAAAATGACAGAAGAGGGAAAGGGGTCTTAGAATTTCAGGACTAGGGTAGGCCTTGGAACACAAAGGATCATGGTTACCAAGGACTTCACCACTGGAAGACATCTTAGAACACAAAAGATCAAAGCTAGAAAAGCTGGAAAGCTACTGTAGAAAATAATGTCGATTACACAAGCAATCCTTAGAAGTGACAGATGTGGATTGGGAGGATCTGGGTATGAATCTCAGATCTACTTCCTGACCTGAATTTAATCACTGGCATTCACCTTTCTTGTAAAATGAAAGGACTGAATCAACTGACATCTCAGGTACCTAATAGTTCTTATTTTAGGATAAGAAGAGGAGGGAAGGAAAGAAATATTTATCAAGCTCCTACAATACTCCAGACATTACCTTAAAGTATTTTCAAACTATCTAATTTGATTCTCATAAAACTGGGGAAGCAGGTTGCTATTACCCTCATTTAACAGTTAAGGAAACTGAGGCAGACAGTAGCTAAATGATTTTTCCAGGAACACACACTTAGGAAGTATTTGAGGTTATATTTGCACTCGTCTTCCCGATCCCAGGCCCAGTCCTCTCTCCACTAGACCATCTAGTTGTCTTGAGAGTTCAAACTTGTTAAAAAAAGAGAGACAGAAACAGAGAGCCAGAGAGAGAGAAAGAGAGAAGCAGAGACAGAGAAAGAGAGACAGAGAGAGGGAGGGAAGAAGGGAGACAGAGAATATTTGTAAAGCACTCAATACAATGCCAAAGGCTTGCGATGGTGATGGTGATGATGAGGATGAGGTCAGAGCGATGAGATTTTGGGGACGTATTCTAAATTTCCTCATTTCATGAAAACAACTGAGGTCTGAAGAAATTACACCAAAATTCCCCTACCTTAGCTCCCTCTGCATGCTCTATGTGATCAAGTTGACTCTGGTCTCTCTGCTCGCTCCTTCCACCATCTAAGGGCCTGGTTTTCTGGGCTTCCTCCAAATCTCAGCTAAAATCCCACCTTCTGTAAGAGACTTTTCCCAATCCCCCTTAAAGCTGACGATTTCTCTTTATTATCACCTCCACCCATCCTGCTCATCTTGCATGTTGTTTTGCCAATTAAATTGTGAGCTCCTGGGGAGAGGAGACTGGAGGGTGTTTTTGATTTTATTTTCTTGGCCTTTCTTATTATCTCCAGTGCTTAACATAGTGCCCAGCACACGAATAAGACGGTCCTTGATCAACACATTATAATAACCAAGAAAAATGGAAAAAGTTTCAGGAAGATCTGAGTTCATATCCAGCCTCAGGTACTCACTGGGCAAAAAAATTCCTTCTCAATTCCTTCATCAGTAAAATGGGGATAACAATAGCACCTACCTTCCAGGACTGTTGGGAGAAGCAGATGGAACAGAATTTATAAAGGGCTTGGGGCAGTGCCTGGCACACAGCAAGTACTCCATAAATGCCAGTTGCTATCATTATTATTTATGAAAAAATCCCAAATAAATCCCCCAGAAGTCCAGTCTTCTTTATCTAGTTTGTTAAAAAAACATCAACTTTTTTTTTACCTGAGAGAACAAATGGACTGATTCCAAGGTGACAATTTTGTTTCTATCACAATCCGAGTACCCATAAGGCACTCCCCTGGTCACCAGCTGGAGCTGGGAAATCTATCTGCCCTACAGCACAATAGGCAAATTAGAAGAGAATGAACTTTGGAAGGATTGTGTGTAAACCTAATTCAACAAATTCTATTCCAGTGGTGAAACAAACAAGAGAGCGCTGTTCAGTGCTCTTCAAAGGAATCCCATTCTGAAACCTTTTCTGAGGAAAGTGAAGGTGGTTTTCTTTAAGTCAAGTGCTGGTCCTGCTAATTTTTCTTCCATGTGGATCGAGATTTGCCGGGTTTCCCTAATGTGGAGTATGAGTGTATATGGTGCCATTTGTGGAAAATGACTTAAATTCATTTCCTATTTAAAACTATACTTAGTTGGGAGCCGCGAGAAAAGGAAATGTCTGGTTGGAGGACACTGTCGGTCCCAGAATGGTCAGTGGGAGAAGTCTGGAATATCAAAGTCCTTTCCCATTGGTCTGACTTTGGGCTCCTGCTCTGGCCCAGAAGGAAGCCTTGGCTCTAATGGGGGAAAGAGAGAAAAGCCAATACAGTGGGAGCAAGGTCCACAGACTCGAGTCCTCCATGGTGGAACTCGCTTGAGAATATTCACTGTGCTCTGGGATTTAATGAGATACTTTAGTATTTTCTAAGTCAGTGGGGTTGAGAACTTCCATGTTATAACTGACAAGGAAAGGGGTTCTTCTACCCAATACAAAGATGGAAAAAGAGAGTCCAGGGAAAGACTAAGACCCTTACCTGGGCTGATGGTGTCATCCCTGTATCTCTCTAAGTATGCTCCCCAATTGGCACAGCTATTAAGTAGCTCGGGAAAGACTGGCTCCCAATACGGCAGGCTACCCGTTATGACCTACCACCTGTCACCAGGCTGTATGTACTCAGCTGTGGCAAGCTCCTCGAGGGCAAGAGCTGTCTTCCATTTTATTGTTGTATCCCTAGCACCTACAATGGTGAGTGTCATACAGCAGGTGCTTAATAATGACTACAATGATCTGCAGCCCTTTCTACACAAGACCGAGGTCCAAGGGTTTGGGGACTCTTGGGAGAATCCCCTCGAAGGCTGGACCCAAATAACAAGAAGCCCCTCTCCACTCCTCAGCCCTCCCTTTAAACTGGGAGTCTACACCCAGGCCCACACCGCCCCCCTGCCCTCTACCCCAACCCTGAATGGCCTTACTTCTTAACTTTGGGGTACTTCATCTCTGCAATGAGATTGGTAGACTCCGTCTGCTTCTCTTTCAGGTGCTGGGGCCACATGTTGTCTACCCAGTCCACCAAGTCGATCTGAAAGCCACATAACCACGCACCCGTCAGGGCGGCTGCCCCTGGCTTGGCTCGGCCTGGCCTGGAGGCCCCGTCCTTCCCTCTCCGCCAAGGCCAGAGATCTCTGAAAGCCGTGCTCCCATTCTCACCTCTGCTTCTTGGAATACCAAGCTTCGGCTACCGGCTCCTACAGGAAATCTTCCCTGATTGCCTTACCTGGTAAATCCTCCACAGGTCTACGCTCTCTGGCTATATTTTGAACCTTCCCACCACTCCCAACCCATCCTTCCGGGAGAACGTAAATATCTTTAGGAGCACCTGGCACACAGTAGGCACTTAATAAGTAATGGCTGGATTAGACTGGCTTAGTTAAATTAGATGGATGATATCGACTTGGATTGGGTTGAGTTGGTTTGAATTGGATTGGCTGGTTTAGCCTGGACTGGACTGAATTAATTTGGTTATACTGATTTAAATTGGACTGGGTTGGGCTGAACTGTGTCAAATCCAATCCAAAGGGTTCTATTGAGTTGGGTTGGGTTGAGTTGAATGCTGTGGACCTTGGGCTCCAAGGACGTCTGGAGAGATTCCTAAATATCTCACAGATTTTCTCTAAGCCCCCAGTCATCAGCCATCTCCAGAGCTGAACCAGCCCTTTTTATCCCCCGCAACAGCCCCTGTTCTGGCCAGGAGCTGGCCAAGGAGCCTTCTCCCTGGTGCCCTCTTCCTCTAGTCTCAATCACCACTTAAGCCAATGATACACCACAGGCAGCATGGAGCCACGAACGGAAGGAGCTTGGGACTTGAAGGATCTAGTATCCCCTGGGATAAGTACCTCACCTGGGTATTAGTTATTTCCTCTGGGAAAGGAGAGGAGGGGGATCGACTAAATGCTCTCTAAGGTCCCTTGCAACTCTACGTCCAGTACAATCTCAGCTTGTGACAAAGGCCATACTGATCCACACCAGCAGGGCCCAGGGCCAAGGAGGGAGGAGATGGGAGTCCCTGGGGAAGGAAGGGAGGGAAGGAGAGTCTTTACCACATTGGGCCGCTTGACCAGGTTCTCCAGCTTGGTGTGGCTGAACTCGAGGCTGATGACATTGTACAATTTCTCCCGTTGGTTTTCAGGCATCTCATAGTAGCGCACGAACTGGGACATACTCATCTCCGTGCCCTTCTGGCTGTTGACGTCCATCACATCCACCAGTCGCCGGCTCCCTGGCGGCAGAACCCACACATAGGCCCCCCAGCTGACTCAGGACTCAGAAAGCCGGGCTCCCCCAACCCCATCACATCCAACCAGCCAGCCAGCCAGCCACAGAGCTGTGAACAGGGGCTGTCTTTTGGGTTTTTCTGTCTTCCTAATACTAGCACAGTGCTCTGGCACATAGTCAGAGCTTTACAAATGGTTACTGACTACTATGAGGGGAGACCCACTGCCCCCCCACAAACTGACAAAGGAAGAGATGTGATCTGGGTTCTAGTAAAGCAGCATGACTGGAGTCAAAGGATCTTTGATGCTGACTGCTTACGGGGAATGAAATTACACAGTGGCTATGAAGTCAAGGAACCTGGGTTCAAATCCCACCTTTGACACTTAATACCTAAGGAGTGACTCTGAGCAAGTCATAATTTTATTGGGCACATTTTCATTATCTGTAAAATCAAAAGAATTACAATAGGTGGCCTCTGAGGCCCTTTACATGGTCCCGTGACTTTGAAAGTATAAATCTCCCCATCTAGCAAAGGGATGGTAGCAGTACTTTTCTAACCAGAGAAAATTAGAGAAATGTGAAAAATATCAGAACTCTGACCAATCACCAACCCTGACTGCAGAGGACTGAAGGCAATATATGTGTCCCTTCTTTCAACAGAGAGGTGAGGGGCTACAGGTACAGAATGAGGCATATATGGTTAGACATGACCAATATGTTGATTTGTTTTACTTGACTATATTTTGTTGCAAGGTTCAGATGATGGGATAGGAATCACTGGGATGTCCTATATCATATACGTTATATAACATAAATATATTTTTATTGTAAAATATCTAAAATTGTATTATACTTATAAGTTTGTCATTAGCATAGCATTTTATTTAAAAATTTGTAGGTGAGTTATTACCATTAAACTCTAGAATCTACCTGAATCAGAGAGACCCACCCACTTACACCCACTTCCACAATTGATAATCCAATCAGAGAGCAGTAGTGGAGTCTCTCCGTGGGTTAGAATGCTAGCTTTGTAGTGGAGAAGGCTAGAGTTCAAATGTTCCTTTGGGCACTTAAGCTGTGCGACTCTGGGAAGAATCATAACTCTGATACTTAGTTTCATCTGTAAAAATGAGTATGATAAGGACTGTAAGTTTTACCTCAACAATGAGTCTATATGTAAAGTATTTTGTGACTATTCTACAAGTGGGAATTAATTCAAGCTTAGTCTCCCAAAAGAGAGAAGGGAAACCTCACTTTCTGATTCTTTGCCAAAGTGAGAAACTATGTTGCAAAACATTACATATAAGACTTTTTCAATATGTTGGTTAGTTTTGATGGACTGGTTTTTCCTCTTTTCTTTTTCTTCTTTGTTACAAGTTGACTTTTTAGAAGGGGCAAGGATATATTGAGAAATGTAGGTGACATAAAAACCAAAGACATTAGTAAAAAATTTTTTTTTAAATTTCAGTTAATGTTATCATAAGGAACAAGAGAAGGCTAAACAATCTGCCTGATTGCTTGTTTACTGTTTGGTTGCCCTGGAGCCAAAAAAAAAAAAATTTTTTTTTTTCCTTTTTCTTTTGGAAGAAGAAATCCACCAGAGGGCATCACTGAACCAATTCTTGGCCTAGAGATCTCCAAATCCTCATCAAAAAATTGTCCGAGGGTGTTCCATTCACAAATCACTCTCATCTCATATCCTCAGCATTGTGCCCCTCCTCCCTTACCCCTTCTGGACTTCCTTCTTCTACTCAAAACCTATTTCACCTAGACTAGATCCAAGGGCAACAAGGGGACTAGTACCAGAGACCTTGAAGATTCCCTGCTGCCCAATTCCCTGGGCTCACTTTCCTCCCTTAACACCTCCGGTCTTTCTACTCACTTCTCTGGAAGTCAGAAATCAGGAAATAAGACCTGGCTTATGGACCTTACTGAGTCCTGTACCTTTGAATAAATTTCTTCTCTACTCAGCCACTTCATTTATCCTTATCTGTAAAATCACAGTAATAATCCCTTCCCTGGGTACCCCCCTCATAGGACACTGGTGAGAGGAGGTTGTCATAACTAGCTAAGATCTAACCTGACAAGAGCACTAGGAAGAAATAAGGGATGAAGTTATCTGGGAGACGCACTCAGTGACACTAAGAAAGTCACTCTATGTTTGTAGGCCTCGAGTTTCCTCATCTGTAAAATGGATATAATAACAGTACCTATGACCTAGGATTGCTACAAGGGTCAAATGAGACAACATTTATAAAGTGTTTAGAATAGTACTTGGCACATAGTAGGGACTATATAAATGTTAGCTTTTGGTTTTTTCCCCATTTGAAAATGTTAAAATGGCCTTCAGTGCCAGGCTCCCTCCTGCTTCTAGAGTGGCAGTAGCAGCAAGTACTGAGAATCACATGATGGTTAGGCTTTCACAAATCTCTAATTTGGTGACTGATGCTCTCGATAGAATTTCCTAGTCTAATGTCAAACATGCAAGGTACACTGCTAGAAGAATGGAACTAAATCAGATGAATTTTGACACTTTCTATAAATGAAAGTTGAACAAGGACAGAAGTGTCAGCTAACCAGAAGTATGATTAACAGATATTTCTCAGAGAAAACAAATAGATAAGCATTTTACTCTGTTGTCATTCACTTATTTTTCAAGAATCATGTCTGATTCTTTGTGACCCCATTTGGGAATTTCTTGACAAAAATACTGAAGTGGTTTGTTATTTTTTTCTCCAGTTCATTTTGCAGAAGAGGAAATTGAGGCAAAAAGTTATGTGTCTTTTCCAGAGTCACATCATTAGTATACTGGGCCATATTTGAACTCAGATCTTCCTGACTCCAAGTCCAGTACTCTGTCCACTCTACCACACAGGTGCCCAGTGTTATTCTGAAATTGACTCAATGGGCAAAGGAGAGGCTCATGGGATCGTCAGAGTTTAACACTGCCATTTAACTGCTATGATCTTAGACTAGTTACTTCTCCAAGAAGGGGAATCAGACATAAAAATCCCTGAGGTCCCTCTAAAGCCCTTGAGCAGCGGTTCTGTGATCCTATAAAGACATAGTACACTTGAGAAATAACATAAAAGATATTTCATCATCAAAACCTTGAGATTCAGTAATCTGACTCCTGACCAGATTACAAAGATGGATCAAAGACTGAAAAAAACACCATTCAGGCCCCAAGATCTTCACAGCCCCATTTTCTGTGGCTGCCAAAAACTACAGATAGAGTGGTTTTCCATGGTCTGGAGAATGGCTGAACAAACTGCAGAATGTGACTATAATGTCATATTATGGCACTAGAAAATTCAGAAAAACTTGGGAAGATTTATACAAGCTGATACAGAGCAAAGTAAGGCAACCAGATGAATAAAAAAAGACAGTAACTACTATGAATTATATATAGCAGAGCATGGAACTCACATAGAAAAAGTTTAGCATGCTGACTTAGAAAACTACAAATTAACATTATTCTAGGTTGTGCTGAATTTTTCTCTTCTCAGTCTTCATTCTCCTTGACTTCTCTGCAGCTGTTGACACTACTGAAAATCCTCTCCCTCCTTAGTACTCTTTTCTAAGTATTTGAGACATCTCTCTCCCTTGCCTTTCCTCCTCCTTATCTGAAGGACTCTTCTTCAAATATCACTCTCTGATCATAGATGTCCCATAGGGTTCTCTCCTGGGTCCTTTTCTCTTCTGCCTCTATACTGTTTGATTTGGTGATCTCATCAACTCGCGTGGATTTAATGAGCATCTCTATGCTGATGGTTTGAGAACCCACCTTTTATGCCTCAATCTCTCTGCTGATGTCCAGTTTTGTGTCTCCAGCTACAAACCCCTCAAATGGCATGTCCAGTTATTTCAACGTGTCCAAAGAACTGATTATATTTCTCCCTAAATCCTTCCCCTCTCCTACTTTTCGTTGACCAAAAAGAAAGTACCATCCTTTCCAGTTCCCCAGGCTCCTAACCTAGGAGTCATAGGAATCATCCCAGTCTCTTCACTCTCTCTCACCCTACCACATCCAAGCTGTTGCCATGGCCTGTTCACTTCTATAGCATCTTCTATCTGTTTTATTCTTATAACACCTCTTGCTGATTTCACCTCTGTGGCATCTCTTGTCTATTTCACCCTTTTAACATCTCGTGTTGATTTCACCTCTGTGGCATCGCTTGTCCATCCCACCCTTATAAGACCTGTTGCTGATTTCACCCTTACAACATCTTTTGTTGATTTCACCTCTGTAGCATCTCTTGTCCATTTCACCCTTATGCATGCTGGAATTCTACCTGCCTCCAGTCTCTTCCCATCCATCCAATTCATCCTTCATTTAGTCACTAGTGATTTTCCTAAAAATCAGATCTGATCATGTCACCGCCCTACTCAATAAACTCTAGTGGCTCCCTATCACCTCCAGGATCAAATATAAAAATCCTTTTTTTGGCATTCAAAGCCCTTTATAACCTGGTCTGCTCCCACTTTTTTCAATCTCCTTACACTTTACTCCCTAATGCAGAGGTTTTGATCTAGTGACATCAGCCTCCTGGCTGTTCCATGAATAAGATTCTGCATCTCTCAGCTCTAAGTATTCTCTCTCACCAACCCCCATGTCTGGAAGATTCTTCTTCTTTTACAATGACTATCTTCCTGGCTTTCTTGAAGTTTTAAATAACATCCCATCTCTAACAGCAAGTTTTTCCCAAACCTTTTTATTCCAATAACTTGATTATTTCCTATTTATGCTGTATATAACTTGCTTTAAACATGTCTGCATATGTTTAGACTGTAGACTCCTTGAGAATAATGACTATCTTTTGACTCTTTATGTATTCTCAGTATTTAACACAGTGCCTGGGACACAGTAAATGCTTAATATATTTCTGTCGATTCATTATTTTGTAAAATATTTCCCAATTACATTTAATTTGATGTTTCTGTCACTCAAGAGTTTCTGTGGCCTGCAAGTTTTACACCTCTCAAGTAAATGACTATTTTTGTTCAGTAATTTCTTGGCAGAGATCCTGGAGTGATTTGCCATTTCATTCCTCCAGATGAGGAAACTGAGGAAAATAAGATTAATAACTTATCCAGGTTCACACAGGAAGTGTCTAAAGCCAGATTTGAACTCAGGAAAAGGAGTCTGACTGATCGCAAAGTCTAGCACTCTCTGCATTATGGTGCCACCTAGCTGTAAAGGTTAGCAACACTGAAAAGGAATCCCAACTCCAAAAACTTGCAATGGCCAGCTTTAAGCCTAGAAAGCCAAAGATGAAATAGGTCTCCTTCTTGGTGAAGGGCCACAGGTGTGAAATGGTACATACATTGTCTGGCACGGCTGGGTTTGCCTGACTGTTTGTGAAGAGGGAGATTTCACCGATGGAGGTGATACAAAAATTACTATAATGAAGAAAAAAAGAGGCACCAATAAAACTCGTGCCCCAGAAAGGAAATATATGAATGCAAAAAGACTTGTGAGAAGAGTGCCTGGAATGAAGGATAACCTGAGAAGTGGTCAAGAAGTACCTTCCTCTATAGAGCAGAAGGGTAGGGGGCTACAGGGGCAGGATGGTATATATGCTATCACCAACATCATACTGAAAAAGACATTAAAAGTCACCTAGCCCAACCCCCTTGTTTTGCAGATGAAGAACGGGAGAATCAGAGAAATGAAGAGATTTGCTAACGATTCCAAGGTAATAAGCTTGCTGATAAATGTTCAATAACCAGCTTGGGGGGAGAAGGGGCACTGCATACACTTTTAAGTTTAATATGCATTATTAACATTTTCTCCATTGCTTTCTCAACTCTAAAGAATCCACACAACACGACTAAAGCCCCCAATGGGTAGCGTTTGTCAATTTCTGAGAAATGTATGCTCACACTGAAAAGGTTTGCTCTGGATCCAGTAAACCCCTGGAAAGCATAATTTGAACTCAAGTTCTTCTGACTTCCATCACCAGTGCTTTCCATCATTCCACACTGCCTCCCTATCCCAAATTGTGACTTCATTCATAGGTTTTTCTTAACTGTTTTTTTTGTACAAGGTACTGCCCCTCTGTTATATGAACATAGATGGGGAAGGGAACTGTGTACAAAAGCCTGATAAGATCTGACAAGAAACAGCTCCACAAATAAAGATGTTTGAAGAGAGTCACAGACTATCCTATGAAGCTGAGAGAAAAAGCAACCTACCATTAAGTGTCCTACAAGGATCTGTTGGAAGGCAGAACATCGAGGAAGCTGGAGATATCTGGAGGGCATTGTACATCAGTTCACTCATATATGATTTTTTTTCAGATTTTTTGAAGGTTATAACTGAGAAACTGTAAATCAAAGTACTATTTGGGGACTGTGGGATGAGGAAATAGGAGCTGTCAAAGTCACACCTGAAAGAGAAATCCTTTTTCATCTTAAATTAGAGATGGGCACTGCTTTGGAAAAACCTATGATGAAGACAGAAACAGGAGAAATAAATGAGTTCATGAGGAGTTAGGGCTAGAAGACAGAGAAGACTCAACCACAAGACATGCTTACAGATACTGAGCCGACTAACTGGAGCATGGTAGATTTTTGCTGGAATTTGTGCCTTTCAGGAGAGGTGACACTTTGCCGAGAGCTGATTGGATAGAAAAATACAATATTGCCCTTTCGAACTACTTACAGGCTGAGAAAAAGGAAACCTCTCAGAGATTTGCCTATATTGTCTCATTGTGCTTCCCCCTTCCCACCCCCACCCCCCCAAGCAACTGGGGTTATTTGTGACTTGCCCAGGGTCACACAGTTAGGAAGTATTAAGTGTCTGAGGCCAGATTTGAATTCAAGTCCTCCTTACTTCAGCGCGGTGCTCTACCAACTGAACCACCTAGCTCCCCCTCTTTTTCTGCTTTCTTTAAGAGAGAGGCTATTATGATAGATATAACAGTGGAGCAGAAATCAGGAAGATCTGAGCTCAAATCCAGCATTAGACACTCAGGTGTGTGATTCTGAGCAAGTCCCTTAAAATGTTTCTCTAAATTCTCTCATCCATTGGAAAAAAAAAAGATAATAGCAACTTTCTCAAGATGAAATAATGTTTAAAAAGCACTTTGAAAACCTTAAAGTGCTATGTAAATGCTAGTTGTTATTGTTGTCATTATTGTTATTTTTATATGGGACCAAAAAAAGCAACAGAGGGAGAAAGTTTGACATCTGAACTGCTGTGAATTATGCAGACTGAAGAAAGGATGTGGCTTCGCTGACGGCTGACAGGAGAAAACACAATTTTCTGCTATTGGACGCTAAGAAAGGCAGCCTGACTCTATCACAATTCTCAGAGGCCCAGAGAAGATCCGAGGGGCTCAACAGTTCTCAGGCTCAATAAAATTGCTTGTCATGAAAGCACACAACAATTTCACAGGCCCCTGCCGAGGGTGGCTAGGTGCTAAAAAGAGCCTGACCCTGTTTCAGCAGCCCAAGAATAACAGAGAAACACAGCCTCTCCCAACAGGTGACACACAGTTCAGACTATTCTCTAAAGAGAGCAACAATCTCAAGGCCTCTTGTCCAAAATCATAAGTCTCCTGAGACGTGAAGGTTTTCCCACTTGTGGGTTTCACATGAAGGTTTAAGTGTGTGCCTGCTGTCCCTCGTGGACGCTGCAACATTGGTGGGAGAGTCTGCCTCACAAGTGGATTACGGTTAGACTTGTGTTTTGGTTATTCCTGTACTTGCCTCCCGCCGAGTAAATGTGATGATATGATATTCCTGATTTATAGTCAATAGAAGAGGATATGTCATGATTATTCTTTTTCTTGTTTTTTTATTAAGTAAACGTTCTGGTTATTGTTTTTCCACTCTCATTTGGAAAATGTTTCTTGTTTGTGTCAATTTTGTTATCGTGATGGATTATATATATAAATGGTAAACATATGCTTGGAAGTTCAGGGGCGACAGTGACAAGTAGGAGGAGGGCACTTCATCCCCTCCTCCACCCAGGGTTACTCCTAGGACTTTTGACACAGTTTGAGGTACAGCAACACCTTTACCTGCTCACTGGGTACATAAAGGTGGGGTAAACAAACTAGCCCCAGCTCAGGCAGAGAGACAGAGACAGAGAGACACACACAAAGAGAGACAGAGAAAATGACATAAATACAAAGACAAAAACAGAGAGATTCTTAGAGACAGAGAAAAATTCACACACACACATACACACACAGACAAAAAGAGACAGACAGAAAGTGACAGACAGAAACAAGAGATACATAGAAAGACACATAGAGACAGAGAGACAGCAACAGAGAAAGTGACATAGAAAGACACAGCTTCATAGACACAGAAAAAGACACTGAGAGACAGAAATACAGAGACAGAGACACAGAGAAGTGACATAGAGATTCATAAAGACAAAGAAAGAGACAAGGAAAGTGACATAGAAAGACACAGCTTCATAGACACAGAAAAAGACACTGAGAGACAGAAATACAGAGACAGAGACACAGAGAAGTGACATAGAGATTCATAAAGACAAAGAAAGAGACAAAGAGAAACAGAAAGAGACATAGAGACAGAAAGTGACAGACAGAAACAAGACACAGAGAAAGACAAAGAGACAGAATTAAACAGAAAGAGACAATCAGAAATGAGATACATAGAGAGAAAGAGACACAAAAAGACAGAGACAGAGAGACAGTGACAGAAAAAGTGACAGAGACAGAGATTCAGAGACAGAGAAAGAGACACAGAGAGAGAGAGACAGGCACAGAGAAAGTGACATAGAAAGACAAAGAGATTCATAAAGACAAAGAAAGAGACACACAGAGAGACAAAGACAGACAGAAAGACACAAAATGTCACAGACAGATACAGAGAGAGACACTGGGGAGAGTTGTAAATTGGTGCCATGCCTTTTCTGTACTTCATTCTAAGGGAGGGCTCAAGGGTTGGGAGTGAAGATTAATTTCTGGAAAGATAAAATGAGGGAAAGGGAAAAAAGACTTAAAACTCTAAGATTTCTTCCATGTGCAAATCTCCAATCCTACGTCCTAACAAACCTTATTTTCAAATAACAAAAAAGGCTAACACTGACAGAGCAGCCACTCTGGGCCAGGCACTGTGCTGAGCACTTTACAATTATTTCCCCTTAGTAAGTGTCTTCTCCCCATCTTCCCCGCAGCTTCCCTGCCCCCCAATTCTGACTCTCCAAGGGTCGCCAAGCTGCTCAATTAAGCGAGAATCACCAGAAAGACCCTGTCCTGGGCCCGGACTCCACACTCTCTCGGAGGGATCTCTTGAGGGATCAATAAGCACCTCCACACAGGTGATTTTAGCTCCAGACCCAACCCGCCTCAAGAAACACTAGCAGATACTCCCAACTCCTTGGAGATTCCACATCCACTCCCCAGCTCCGCGTGTAAAAGGAAAACAGATGATGGAATTCCTTCCCCAAACTGTCCCTCTTCCCGACTTTCCAGGTCAACCCCATCCTTGCGGCCAGCCTCGGGGACATAATGGAAAGAAGGCTAGCTTTGGGGCCAGAGGGCCCTTGGTGAAAATCTTGCCTCTGAAAGACGTTTGGGACAAACCATTTACCCCAAAGGTAACTGGTACCACAGTCCATGGAATACTGGTCCTGAATCAGGAAGATCTGAATTCAAATTTAGTCTTAAGACACTTACCAGTAGTGTGATTTTGGGCAAGTCACTTAACCTATTTGCCTCTGTTGGCTTAACTATAAAATAGTGGTTTACCGGCAACCTTGCATGGTTGCTGTGAGGATTAAATAAGATAATAATAGGAAAGCATTTAGCTATTATTATTATTACTTAAGGTTTCTCAGCCTCAGTTTCCCCATCTGGAAAATAGGGATAATAACAGGACCTACTCTGCATGGTTGTTGTGAGGATTAAATGACATAATAGTAGTGTTTAGCCACAGTAAATATGACAAATATTAGCTATTATTGCTTTTTAAGCTTTCTCAGCCTCAGTTTTCTCCTCTGGAAAATAGGAACAATAACAGCACCTACCTTGCATGGTTGTTGAAAGGAAAGTGTACAAAGGATACACTTATGAGATAAATGTAAAGCCTTTAATTATAATAAGTTCTATATTTTATTGCTGTCCATTCATTTCAATCATGTCTCACTCTTCGTGACCCCCTTTGGGATTTTCTTGGCAGAAACACTGGCGTGGTTTACCATTTCTCCAGCTCATTTTACAAATGAGGAAACTGAGGCAAGAGAGTGAAGTGACATGTCCAAGGTCACACAGCTAGTAAGTTCCTGAGGCTGGATTTGAACTGGATCTGAATGAGTGAGTCTCCTGACTTCAGGCCTAGCATTTTGTGCACTATCATATCACCTAGTTGTCCAAGCCTACAAACATATTAGCTATTATTATTTAACTTCTCAGCCTTGGTTTTCTCATCTGGAAAATGGGAATAATGATAGCAATACTTCCCAGAATTGCTGTGAGGATCAAGTGAGGCAACATGTACACTGTGCTTTGTAAACTTTAAATTTATACAGGAATAAATGGCTATTCTTATTCTTATTCCACTCACCCTGTATCCTAACCTCAGTGAAAGTTTCTCTCACTATTCTCATCAAATCTTTCTGTCCCTTTCCATGGAGGACATATCTGATATCCTTCTGCGTCTTCCTGCCTCATCAGTCCCTCAATTTACATTAATCTGGGACCAAATGTCATACTACCGTAAGTACCACACAGGTCCTGGAGTGACACAGTAAATGACCCTCATCGTTACCCACGCGCCACATCCTCATCCTAGCATTTCTCCACCTTGTGCCCATCTGGCCCAGCCCAGTCCAGGAGGAAGGTCAAGCTGTGACCTCTCAGCCCTGATTTGCACCTAGGCCTGGGGCTGGGGCCGGGCCAAAGCTGGCTTCCGGACCTTTCCTGCTGCTCAGTGCCAGGCTCACTTACCCCCCAGCCCAGGAAAGGAGTTAATTCCCTAAGAGTGGCCCATGTTCTGCCAGAAGCCAAGGCTTGAGCCGGCGGGGAGAGGGAGCGGGGAGCTGGCGGCGTGTGAGGACAGTGATTTACAGGGATGTTCTGTGCTAAGAATAGCTGCGCCGCTCTGAGCTCCGGGCCCAGATTCTGGACGGGCCACAGCTCCCCAGGTGTCCTGGAAGCCACGGCCTAAGTGGGGGCTGGAGGGACTGCTGAGAACAGCACTAAAGGCAAAGATCCCCATCTCATTAACCATTTCTGGAGCTCTCGAGTCCAGTGGAACGCATTAACAGTGATAGACACATCATGGAGGCTGCGTCTGGCTGATAGAGGGCCGGACTTTCATGGCTAGAAGACAAGTCCAAATATGACTTATGGAAGGCTATGACCCAAAGAGCTCACAAACAACATACACAATTAACCCCTCACCTCCTATGTGCCCTATTCCACCAGTACCTGACACACAGTAGAAGCTTCATAAATATTTATCAGGGCAGCTAGAAAGGGCGGGGGAAAGATAGAGCCCCAGCCCTGAAGTCAGGAGGACCCGAGTTCAAATCCAGCCTCAGACACTTAACACTTCCCAGCTGTGTGACCCTGGGCAAATCACTTAACCCCAATTGCCTCAGCAAAAAAGCAAAAAAACAAAAATAAAAATAACATTCATTTTTTAAATTTTGAGTTGTATATTTTCTCCCTACCCTATAGAGAAAGCAAATAATATGATATGGACTGTCCATATGAAGTCAGGCAAAAGATAGTTTTATATTAGCCACAACAAGCATTTTTATTCATTTTTTTTAACCAGCATTTTCTAAAGCATAAGCACCATGATGTGTTGGGCCCCAAACTGGGGCAGCTCTATCTCTGAGACCAGCTCCCCAAAAGCTTTCCACAGAGCCCCAAGTCATTCATCAGTTTCTCCTTCCACAAAATGGGCTTAGTGATAACTGGTCCTACTTTTGACGACAAATGAGATCACACAGAGGAAGGTTTTGCTTTATTTATCCCGGCTCTGCCCCAAACTCAGGGTTGTCACGAGGGGAAAAATCAGATGATATCTGTAAAGTGTTTTGGCACACAGTAGGCGCTATATAAATGTTAGCTATTATTATTAGAAGAGATGTTCCCTTTCGAAGTCCGGCTTCCTGGACAGTGTTCAGGAGCTCGAGTTACTTCTGCTCTTCCCCCAACTCCAATGTCAAAAACATGCACTGAGTTTACCTCCAATAGATGGTCAAATGGCCTGCTGGTCTAGGGGAATGAGGTCCACCAGGTATGTCCCTACATCATTCAGTGGGCTGGGGGATGGGGGTTGGGAAGGGAGAAAGGATACTCAGGGAAAATTCTACAAGCTGCTTCTTCTTCTTTCTTTCTTTCTTTTTCTTTTTTTTTTTTTTTTTTGGCTGAGGCAGTTGGGGTTAAGTGACTTGCCCAGGGTCACACAGCCAGGAAGTGTTAAGTGTCTGAGACCAGATTTGAATTCAGGTCTTCCTAACTCAGGGCTGGTGCTCTACCCACTGAGCCCCCCAACTACCCCTGAGCTCTCTACTTCTGATTAAAGAAAGGAAGGAGACTCTCCTGCAAGCCAAGATTAACTGCCCACAACCAAATCTCTTCCCAATGTTAATAAAAACGAGCTGGCCCACTGCCCACATAGACCCCCCTCTGCCCTCAAAGGATTCTTTCTATTATCAGTCAACAAACATTTCTTCAGCGTCAGACCTTGTGCTAAGTGCCCGAAATGTAAAAGGAGACAAAATATATAGTTCCTGCCCTCAAGAAACTTATAGTCTAACAGGGGAGATGACCAACTGTGGGCAAGCAGCGGCAGACAGGGTAAATAGGAAATAATTAAGGGAGGGGAGGCACTAGAGTTTAAAGTGATTGGCAAAGGCTTTCCCAAGGAGGTGAGATTTTAACTAGACTTGAAAGGAGCCAGGGAAGCAATGAATTTGGGGTCGATCTGTGTTCAAATCCCGATTCCAACATTCTGTAGCTCTGCAGGACTCTGCTGATGTAAATGCAGATCAAGGGAATGCTCAGGTCACAGATTTCGAGCAAGATTCTACAAGGTTCCCCGGCTACACTTCATTTTACAAATGAGGAAACCGAGGGCCAGAGAGGTTGGCAGACAGACAGGAAGTGAGTCCTCTGCTGGTCTGAAATCTCAGAACTTCTCACCGAATATGCAGCCCCCTCCCCCTGGAGCATCCTGTAACCTGGAAGCCTTTCCCAGGGATCCCAAAGCCTCCCTCTTCTGGACCCTCAGGAGCTGCTGCCGCTTGTGGCCCGGGGCCTCTGGGCAAAGGGTTCTGGGAGTCTAAATTACAGCAGGAATTTCCCCACTTGCAAGCTGAAGCTCAGAAGCCTAAGTAGGCCAGCAGCTTCCATGCTCCCCTCCTTTCTCCTCCCCCTCCCCTCCTTTCCCCTTTTTCCCTCCCCTCTTCTCTCCTCCTCTCTCCTCCTCTCCCTTACTTTCCCCTCCCCTCCCCTCTCTTCCTCCTCCTCCATTTGTATTCTCAGCCCACAGCCCCTGCCTCCTGCTGCACATGCATCAGACAAATTCCAACAGGGGAAATTAATCCTCTGCCCGCCTACAGCTTTCAAGCATCCCCTGCCCTACCCCCTCCCCTCCCCAGGGTCCGGCGTGTGGGGCCCAGGGCCGCTACCCGGCCTCCAGCTGGCTTAGCGCAGTCTATTTTAAAGTCCCATTGAAATAAAAGCCTAGTGTTTGACCCGGGCCCGAGGGCACGGGAGGCTCTGGCCAGCCCTCCCTCCCCGGGTCCCAACCAAACAACCATCAGGAAATGCTTGGATTTCCTCCCCTCCCCACCTCCAAGTGTCTGACATCCCCCAGGATCCCCCAGGGTCCGGACTGGCACCATCCCTGAACAATCTGGAGCAGCCTCCCGGAAGTCCCATTCCCTGCCTTCTTGCATGGACTGAATGGGGTGGGGTGTGGGTGTGTGTGTGTGGGGGGTGTTCTCCTCTTCTTCACTTCATGAAAGACCCATTTCCAGCCTAGGATCAGCTCAAGCATCCCGCCCCCCCCCTTTCAGGTGTCTCTTCCTGCTCGTCTCCCTTCCCCCCCAATTAATTTTTGCCCACTGTGTTATTTTGAATTTACTGATTTATCCACGTGCTGTTTGCATTCAACTGAAATGAATTAGGATTATTTTTTAGCATCTGAATCAAGAAACATTTATTTAGCACCTACTATGTGCCAGGTGAGCAGCTAGGTGGCACCATAGTGCACCGACTCTGTCTTTGGAATGAGGAAAGCTTATCTTCAAATCCAGGCTCAGACACTTCCGGGCTGTGTGACCCCCCCCCCCCCAAGTCACTTAACCGCAAATGCCTCAGTTACCCCAACTGTAAAATGAGCTGGAAAAGGAATCTTTGCCAAGAAAACCCCAAATGAAGGCAGCTAGGAAATGCAATGGATGGAGCACCAGTCCACAAGTCAAGAGGATCTGAATTCAAATTTGACCTCAGATACTTAACACTTCCTAGCTGTGTGACCTTGGGTAAGTCATTTAACCCCAACTGTCAAGGAAGAAAGGAAGGAAAGGAGAGAGGAAGGGAGAAAGGGAAGAGGGAAGAGAGGGAAGGAGGAAAGAAATTAAGAAGGAAAAAAGAGGGAGAGATAAAAGAGTAAGAAAAGTTAGGAAGGAAAGAAGGGATGGAAGAAAGAAAAAGAGAAACAGAAAGGAAGGGAGAGAGGGAGGGAGGAAGGAAGAAAGAAAAAAGAAAGAGAGGAAAGGGAGGGAGAGAGGGAAGGAGGAAGAAAAGAAATTAAGAAGAGAGGGAGAGAAAGAAGGGAAGAGCATGAAAAGGAAGGAAGGAGAGAGGAGGGATGGAAGGAAGAGAAAAAAAGAAAGAAAATGAAAGGAAGGAAGGAAAAAAGAAAGAAAAAGAAAAGGGAGGGAGAAAGGAAGGAAGGAAAGGAGGGAAAGGGGGGGAGGAGGAAGGAAAGAAATTAAGGAGAGGGAGAGAAAGAGAGAAAGAGCATGAAAAGGAAGGAGAGGAGAGATGGAAAGAAGAAAGAAAGGGAGGGAGGGAGAGAGGGAGAGAAAAGGAAGGAGGAAGGAAAGAAATTAAAAAGAGGGAAAAGCATGAAAAGGAAGGAAGAAGAGGAGGGATGGAAAGAAGAGAGAGAGAGAAGAAAAGAGAGAAAGAAAAAAAAAGAAAGAAAGGGGGAGAAAGGAAGGAAAGGAGAGAGGGTAGGAGGGGGAGGGAGGGAGGAAGGAAGGAAGGAAGGAACAAAGGAATGAAGGAATGAAGGAAGGAACCAGTAAAACTTTCAGGTCAGCTTAGCTAATTAGAGACCAGCATTTCTGGCTTTGGAATCAGGACCTTCCTTCAAATTCTGTGTGACATCGAATGTTTGTGGCAGCCCTTTTTGTAGTGGCTAAAAACTGGAAACTGAATGGATGTCCATCAGTTGGAGAATGGCTGAATAAATTGTGGTATATGAAAATTATGGAATATTACTGTTCTGTAAGAAATGACCAACAGGATGATTTCAGAAAGGCCTGGAGAGACTTACACGAACTGATGCTGAGTGAAATGAGCAGGACCAGGAGATCATTATATACTTCAACAACAATACTAGATGATGACCAGTTCTGATGGATCAGGCCATCCTCAGCAACGAGATCAACCAAATCATTTCTAATGGAGCAGTAATGAACTGAACTAGCTATGCCCAGAAAAAAACTCTGGGAGATGACTAAAAACCATTACATTAAATTCCCAATCCCTATATTTATGGACACCTGCATTTTTGATTTCCTTCACAAGTTAATTGTACAATATTTCAGAGTCTGATTCTTTTTGTACAGCAAAATAACGTTTTGGTCATGTATACTTATTGTGTATCTAATTTATATTTTAATATATTTAACATCTACTGGTCATCCTGCCATCTAGGGGAGGGGGTGGGGGGGTAAGAGGTGAAAAATTGGAACAAGAGGTTTGGCAATTGTTAATGCTGTAAAGTTACCCATGCATATATCCTGTAAATAAAAGGCTATTAAAAAAAAAAAATTCTGTGTGACATGAGCAAATTACTTAATGTCTCTGGGACTCAGTTGTCTGTTCTGAAAAATGAGGAAACTCGAGCGCCGAGATCCATAGATCTGTAGGTTCTAGAGCCTGTGTTTGGGGATTTAAAATCTCTGTGCCTCAGTTTCTAAATGGCCCCTGTGATGCCCTCCAGTGTGAAGCCTGATTTAATGATCCACATTACACAGTAAGAAAAGCAAAGATGGCTGACAGCCTTCCTTCTGGTCCAGCGAGCCATCAGATGGTCACCAAGCATTTATGAAACGCTAAGAGTGGGGCCAGGCCCTGCGCTGAGCACCAGAGGGAACAAAGAAAGACAAAAACAACACCGAGACTCTTGAGTCAAATGTTCAAATCTGTCTCTGAGACTTGCTAACTCAGAGACTGGACTTGCCCAGGAGCCAGCTTCTTCCTTTGTCACATGTGCTGGGGGGCCTGAGGTCCCTTCACCTCACCCTCAGCCCCAAAGCCGGCTCTGCACCCCGCTGGTTGCCTCCCAGAACATGGGTTGGCTGCCCATCACCCGGGAACCTCAGGCTACGTTTTAGCACCCAGCTTAGTCAGGAAGTAGCTCCCCCTTTCCCTTCTGGGAAATGCAAACGTGATGTAAGCAGTCTGCAGTAAAACCTGTGAAATCCACTGGGAAAGAGAAGGGAATAAAGGGGTAAAGGGAGTGTGGGGAGGGAGTGGGAAGGAAAAGGAAGAAGTGAGGAAGGGAAGGGAGAGAAGAGAAAAGGAAGAGAGAAAGAAAGGGAGAGAGGGAGGAAAAGAGAGCAGGAGGGAGGAAGGGAAGGAAGAAGGGAGATGAGGAGGAAGAAAGGGAGAAGGGGAGACAGGGAGGAAGAAAAGGAATGAAGAAGGGGAGGAAAAAAGAAAGAACAGATGGGAAAATGAGAACAAATCCAAACAAAAATTTACCAAACAGCTACACTAGAGGGAGATAATTCACTTCCAGGAGACAAAGAAAAAGCTTCACACCTTCCCCAGCTCTCCCAGAAAAGCTCAATAGGCTGGAGCTCCAGCAAGGCAGCAAGGGGGGGGACAAAGGTCAAAAAGCAGGGTAGCTGACCCCCCCTCCCCCTAACAAGAGAGCCTCAGGAAGGGAAGAGAAAACATTTCAGAGAAGAAAGTCAATAGGGAAATCCCAACCAATTAACACCTAACTTTCCAGTTAACAGCTCCTGGAAATTCTGAGGCTCTCCCAGGGGCACCCATCACCGTTTGGGGGAAGATTTCCAGAAAACACACGCGTTTCCAGACTGGGGGCTCTGCCAAGAAAGGGCAGTGTTCAGCCCAGGAATCCCTCTCCCACTCTCGCCCCAGTGTCCCCAGTACCGAAATGAGATAAAAGAGGCCTTTCAGGCTCTTAGGAGGATAGTGCTAAGCCAACAGAACATGTCCTGCAAGGAGACAGCCCGGTACAGTGGGAAAAGACAGACAGACCACCAAACCTACCTGCCCCCACTGGGCCAATACCTAACTAGTATGGTTTCTGAGCACTCTCCCATTTCTTCCTACCTCCCTTTCCTCCTCTCTCCCTCCCTTCTCTGCCTCTTCCCTTCTTCCTTCTTCCCCTCCCTTTCCTCCTCTTCTCTCCTTCCTTCTTCCCTCCCTTTTCCTTTCCCTCCTTTCTTTCCCCTTTCCCCTTTTCCTCCTTTTTTTTTTTTTTTTTTTTTTTTTTTTTTTTTTTTTTTTTTTTTTTTTTTTTTTTTTTCCCCTTTTAAAAACCCATTTCCTTTACAAAAGGAATTTTTCCAAAGGTTCCCCGGGGGAAGAAAAGGGTTTTTTTTTAAAAATTTTAAAGGGAGATATTCCCTGGGGGGTGTTTTTTGAAGCTTCAACAAAAGACAACAAATAAAAAGAAGATTCAATTTAAAAAATACTAATGAGCTTGGTACAAACTAGCGATTTCGTCAGCAGAACAAATTCCCAAATGAAGACATTCCCTCTACCAATGAAGGTCAATACTTCACTCTCATTTACACTCTTAAAAGGCTTGGGCACAGAGAGATTGAGTAACTAGTCTAGCATCACACAGCAGGACTTGAATCCAGATCTTTTTGGCTCCAGAATTCTAAAGCTCACTCTCTTATCCGGGGTGTCATGCTTCCATCCCAAATCGAACATGATACATTTTTAAAATAAAAATAAGCTTTTTTTTAATTTTAAAATTAAAAAATGGACTTTTATGCATCACAAAAGCAGGAATCTGAGAGCTGAAGCCGACTGTAACACAACGAAGGCTTCAGTGTTAGCAAGAAATAATGCTGGCCTATGTGCTTCATCATTACTCATGGAAGGCACCACCAACCTTCCAATGCCGCAGGTTTGCATCCGCAACCTCCATGTCATCCCTGGTTCCTCACTCTCCCTTAGTCCCCACAGATGCAATCAGTTGCGACTTCTTACATTTTATTTCCACATTTTCCTCTTCTCTCCACTCACATTGCCACTACAGACTCTTGCCACTACCGACTCTCATCCCCTCTCCCATGGATTATCACCAGTCTCATCAGTTGTCCTGCCTCTCAAGCCTCTCCCTGCTCCAACCCATCTTCCAATTCAGCTGCCAAAGTGATCTCCCTAAATCACAGATCTGATCAGCTGTGACCAGTCATTCCCTGCCCTCACTCAATAAACTCTAATGGCTCCCTATTACCTCTAGGATCAAATATCTACTCCCGTTTGGCACTTAAAGCCCGCTCCTATCTGACTCTCTCAAACCTTACCTTTTACCTCTCCTCCTCACTTAATCCAACCACAGTCTACGTCCCATCTATCACCTCAGATTAGGGTTAGAATGTTTCCCCTCCTCACCTTCAGCTCTTTGAATCTCTAGCATCTTTTATCACAGACTCGGATGACATGGCGACTCCTATAAGAAGTCTTTCCCCATCTCCCCACCGTGGCTATCTTGTACTTACTTACAGAGGCATACACACACATACACACACACACACACACACACACACACTCACTCACACCTATGGGCTTGTTACCTTCCCCAATCCGATGTAAACTCCTCGAAAGCAAAGACTGATTTAGATTTTTCTTTGTTTTCTCAGAGCTTAGCCAAGTGCCCGACACATTGTCAGGGCTAAATAAACACTTGTTGACTGAATGATTGTGGAACTGAAAATTTCATGCAGTTACAAAAACATTTATGATGGCTCTTTTAGTAGTAGCCCCAAACTGGAAACACCTGTTGAGGGATGGGGAAAACAACAGGGATGGAACAACACTACTGAGCCTTAAAAAATAACCAAAAGGATAATTTCAGAGGAAACTGGGAAGTCCTTGAGGATCTGATGCAGATGGAAGTGAGCAGAAGCAAGAGAACCAGTCTCATAATGACAACAATCACAGAGAAAAACCACTTTAAGAAACTCTGCAAAGCCAATCGGTGCAAAGAGAAACCAAGTCCAGAAAAATGAAGTCGAAACATGAGATCCATTTCTCATCCAAGAGAAAATGAATGTAAAACGCAGAAGGAGCCATACATTTGGGGGCATGGTCAATGTGGCAATCTGTTTTGCTAGACCATGAATGTTTGTTGTAAGGGTTTTGCTTAATATTTTTTTAATTGTTCAATTTGGAAAGACAGTGAGAGGGAGAGAAAATGCAAAAGGCAGGAAGAAAGGAAAGAAGGAGGAAGGAAAGAAAAAAGAAGGGAGGAAGGGAGGGAGGGGGGAAGGAAGGAAAAAAGGAAGAAGGGAGGAAGGGAGGGAGGGAAGGAAGGAAGGAGGGAGGGAGGGAGGGAGGGAGGGAAGGAAGGAAGGAAGGAAGGAAGGAAGGAAGGAAGGAAGGAAGGAAGGAAGGAAGGAAGGAAATTTTAAAGCATGATTCCATTTTAATCCCTTCCAACTGATGTCATTAGCTATGAGTGCCCTTATTCCTTTAGGAAACTCTCCTTCTCTTCCACCTTCAGCCCTCAAACTGCCTCTTTCCCCTTGATCATTTCACAAAACTCTGGTCCTTGACAAAGCTCAAAATCTCTTCCATGTCTTCTCGAATTAATCTAAATCTGCCTGCTGCTGTAAAGTCCACAAATTCCTGGGCACTTCTGTATTTGGAATGGTCTCCCATAATACGTACATCTAGAACACAGATATTCACTCATCTTCCCTTTCTGTTGGACTATCTACTTCTGGCAGAACAAGAATCAGTTTCTAAGAAGGCCCGAGAGCTCCCTGGGATCCAGGCAAAGCCCACAACTTGTCAAGAACCTTAATCCAAGCCAATGCCCTTTTGGGAGCATCTACCCGGCCAAGGGCCAATCCGAGTAGTGGGCACTCAAAGAAATTGAGAAAAAGAGAGACGAGCTTCCTGAACCCGGAAAGTGCGCAGCCTCAAGGGAGAAAAAAGTCACTTTCCCAGGATTCAAGAACCCATCTGTATTGCCCCTATGTCCTGGAAGGCTCACAGTGGATGAGCTAGAACATCCTAGGAAGAGAGAGGGAGAACCTTGGGCTAGATTCTGGTCTCAGCACTATGGCCGACTCCTCCTCTCTAAAAAGTAAGTGTGTGGTTAGAAAGCACTGACATCTCTATTCTAGGGCCTCTCCCAAGCCTGACATTCTGTATTCCCACGATTCTCTCAAGCCTGATATTCTATGTCCTAAGGCCCCAAACAATCCTGAGACCCCTCCAGCCCTGACAATTTCCTGGTTTAAGGTCTCTCCTACCTCTGACACAATCCCTTTTAACTCTGACACTCTGAGTTCTAAGGGCCCCTTTTAGCCCTGGCCTCTTCCTGTTGCCATTATTCTACTGGACACGGAAGAAGATTTCTACTTCATTCTGCAACATTCAAGCCATACTCCAGTTCAATTTTTCCTGAGGCTGGTGTCAGCCCCCATCCAACTGTCTCTTGGAAAAAGATGGCGGCAATATCCACAGGACCAAGGGCCGAGCGTTCCCTTCAGTTCCCTCTGCCCTTACCAGCTAGATTGTAAGTGACCAACCATTTCTTCCCCACCACCTCCCAGGGGACCCCGTGCCTAGCCAAGTCACCAAAGGGCTTTTATCATTTTTTAATTTTTTCCAGAAAAGAAAAAGGAAAAAGCCAGTCACTTACCCACTAGGAGTTTGACATCCCGGACGGTAAAATCAGGGTCGGGCATCCTGGAGGTGACAAAAGACACCAGATAAGAAACTAAGTAAACAGAGCCCAGGAATCAGAGGTTCAGAGCTAGAAGGAACCTCAGGGGTCCTTGAACTCCAGCTCAATCCTGAAAGGAATCCCCACCTGTCCCACAGCCATCCCACTTCTGCCTAGTGATCTCCAGTGAGGGAGAAATGAATGATCTCCCACAAGGACCCATTCATTCCACATGTAGACACTTCTCATTTTCAGACAGTTTTTCCTCAAGTCTAACCTAAAACTGGTCTAGGCGGATTCTATTCATTACTTCCAGAAACCCACTGAGTTCTCAGGTTCTCTACCCAACAGCCCATTGTAGCAGGACTTGAGAGCTTACAAGATCACAGACAGAAAGCTTGAAGAGCCCCAAGTCATGGAACCAAGCATTCCGGAGAACCAGCAACCAGAGGAAGATGTGACTGGGAGATGGTTAACAAAATAAATAATAAAAAATATGAGAGAACACAGACGATGCTAATATGTGGTTTTCTAAGCCAATATGCAGGGGTTGGGACACTTGAGCTTGACGTTGGTGATCTATTCCGACCTCCTCAATTTTCAGATGAGGAAACGCAGGTCACGTGTTTTTCCCAAAGATCACATAGTTAATATCAGAGACAGATCATAAGATCAAATTTAAGCTAGAAGAGACCTTAGAGGCCATTGTGTCCAACTCCTTCCTTTATAGATGAGGGAACTAAGGCCCAGATAGGTGAGGGATTTGCCCACGGTCACATGGTCAGTTAAAATTAGAGCCATATTTCAAATCTCAGTATTGACAACAAAAACAGCACTTCTCACCCTAAGTCTTTTCAAGGTTAAAAACCTATAGTTCCTCCAATTTATGTGGGACCTTTGACTATCTTCTGGACATTTTCCACTTTGTCAATGTCCTTCTTAAATCGGGAGGGCGCCTAGAACTGAACACAGTCTTTGGGATGGAGTCTGGCCTAGGCACAAGGAGAGTTTGGAAGGAAGCAATTTTCTGAGCAGCTCCTGGTGTTCTAAATAGTGCAACCAGTCAATGAATGGGAAAGGAGCAGGCCCCCGAAAGTGCCAATCTTGAACTTAAGGGCCTAAACTACTTCCTGCTACTAACACCCTTCCTTAGCTGCTCTCTTTTCCAGGCAGCCCATCCCTGGGCTACTCTTTCCTCTCCATCAATTACCTGATCTGCTATGGCCAAATCCAGAAGAAAAATGACCAACTTCCCACCTCTGCCCCACTGTAGAAAAAGGAGGGAGAAGGCAGAAATCACAGAAATCATAGACCTAGAGCAGCACTTCTCAATTTTTTTTTGGTCTTAAGAACATTACTTACATTATTGGAGACCTTCTAAAAACGGTTTGTTTACACAGATTATATCTCTCAATATTTATCATTTTAGTACTAAAAATGTCTTATTGTTTATAAAGAGTCTTGACCTCCAAGACCCTTGGAAAGGTTTATACTTTGAGAATTATATTTCCAATATTCAACATATTAGAACTAAAAATGTTTTAGTTAGAAAAAGAATCTTGACCTCAAGGACCCTTGGAAAGGTTTACACTTTGAGAATCACTGACTTAAACTGTGGAAGGAAACTTGGAAAGACTGACTGTTCCCCATACAAGATACTCCCATCTCCCACCTCAATCTTTGTACTGGAAAGCTCTCACTTCTCAATTCCATCTCTTAAAAGTTCCTAGTTTCTTTCAGGACTCAGCTGACTCCTAATTTAGGTTGTAACTCCCTGAGGGCAAGCCTGTCTTTTGCTACTTTATATATCCCCACAGCTCAGCATACAGCAGGCACTTAATCAATATTTACTGAATTGAATTATACTTGAACTACAAACTCTGGAGGAGTCTTTCCACTCTCTCCCTTGATTCCCAAGTTATACTGTACCTGTCTTGAATATACCTATAATATATATAAAATGCACACATATACTTTATATATATATTATATACACATATTATATATATCATATACACCAGAGGTCCTCAAACTTTTCAGATAGGGGGCCAGTTCACTGTCCCTCAGACTGTTGGAGGGCCGGACTAGAGTAAAAACAAAAACTTTGTTTTGTGGGCCTTTAAATAAAGAAACTTCATAACCCTGGGTGAGGGGGATAAACGTCCTCAGCTGCCGCATCTGCCCGCAGGCTGTAGTTTGAGGACCCCTGCTATACACATATGTATACACAGATGTTGTCTCTTTAGAATGTAAGCTACGTGAGGGGAAGGACTGTAGTGTTTGACTATATATCCTCAGCACTGAACCCAGTGTCTAGTACACAGCAAGCACTTAATAAAGACTTGCCGATTCATGACTAATTGACAGAAGCCACAAGTTAGATCTGGATCAGAGACATACTAGGGGGTGGGGGTGGGGGAAAGGGAGCTCAAATACCTGATTTCCCTTGGGGCTTCACAGATCTCTTGTACATGTTTCTCCCCTGGGACTTCCTCTCCTCACTCCCATCCCCTAATTCCCACCAGGCCACTTGCTGAGCCAGAGAGGTTACTGGGAGGGGGAAGGGGAGAGCACATCTTCAAAGGGATTTGTCATCATTAAACCATAATGGTTGTGGCAGTATTAATTAGACTGGTTCTGTGATTTCACTGACATGGGGAAACTCTCCTGAATGAGGCCATTCCTGTTGCGGATGTAAGTTCGCACCTTTGAGGCAACTTAAACAGCGTTAAAAAGTTGCCCCGTGCTAATGAAGAATAAATAGTGACCTGGCTGATTTGAGTCCGAACTCCCCAGAATTAAGGATCAGGGCTCAGAGCACTTCTGATGCTGGACACGAGAGACATGAATGATGGGATTGGAGCCTCCTCCCTCTGTCCGTTCTCCAAAGGCAGAAACCAGTTCTTCCACCCTGCACTTTCCCAGCCCAGACATCCAGCTGCTCTCACCTCCCTCCCTCTCTCTTTCTGGGTTTTGACAGATCTCAACGTGAAAGAATGTAAGGGGGGAGTTGGAGGCAGGGGGGAGAGGAGGCAAGCTGAGAGAGGGAGACAGGAAAACAAGCCCCCTAGCAAGCAACCCAGAGAGAGAAAGGTAAACTCGGAATATTCCTCAGGATATAAGGTGAGGGGGGTCCCAAGGGGGCAAGCGCACGTCCACATCTGGACATGGAGCTCGGTTTCTGTCCTAGGAAAGCCCTGTTTTGGGGATTATCTCAAAGGGACCCCTGGGGATGATCCACACCAGCCAGTCAGGCCTTCCAGGTATCTTCCAGTCCAATGAGAAAAATAACATGAACAGATATAGGAATATAGAAAGAGACACAATGGAAGGAGGTCTGAGGGAGAGGCTGCAAACTGAACAGTACTTAAGAAAATGCAGCTCGACTAGAGATCACTGCTGTGCTTGGGCCAGCTCCTTTTCAAAAGGGCCAACCCCATTCAGTCCTTTCGCCCAGTGTCAGAAAACTTGGCAGCCGGGAAGATGCAGAGGGAGGGAGAAAACACGTAACATAGACTTACTTAATTCCTAGTCCATCGGGGTTTGGGAAGACCAAAGGCACTCTCAAGGCTTCTCTCTGTACGTACTCAAAGTTGAAATCTGAACATTTGGATTAAAGCAAATCGATCAATACACAAAGGAATGAAGGAAATTTCCATTCTGCCATAGACCCCCACCCCCCCAGTGAGATTTGAGCTGCTTTGCCTCCCTGTGCCTCAGTTTCCTTTTAGGGAAAAGGAGGCAATTAGGCTACATGGCCGTCTCTAGGCTCTGTACCTCATCAGCACAGGCTGGTCCCCATGATCAAAACGCACCCCCTCTACACATCTGCCTCTTATAATCCCTAGATCCCTTCAAGGCAGAATTTATGTGCTACTTCCTACCGGAAGCCTTTCCCAATCCCCATAATCCTTAGGGCTCCCTCCTTCCTCCTCATAATTCTCGGTTGACAGGTTACATTCCCCCTGGAGGATGAAAAGTTTCTGGAGAATAAGGATTCTTTTTCCGTGTTGTATTGGCAGCCCAAGAACCTATCACAGTGCTTAGTACACAAAAGGCCTTTAAGAAACACAGATAAGGGGGCAGCGAGGTGGTGCAATGGACAGAGCACTAGCCCTGAAGTCGGAAGGACCCGAGTTCAAATCTGACCTCAGACACTTAACCACTTAGCTGTGTGATCCTGAGTGAATCACTTAACCCCAGTTGCCTCAGCAATAAAGAAAAAAAAAAACATAGCTAAGTGTCACAGGGACAACTAGGAGCAGGCCCAAGTTCAAAACCCAACTGAGAAACTTAGCTCTGTGACCCAGGGCAAAGTCACTTAACTGCTGTCTGCCTCAGTTTCCTCAAATGTAAACTGGGGATGAATAATAACATCTACCTTCAAGGTCTCTTCTCAATCTAAAATCTATGCTCCTAAGAACCTTCAAGGTTTCTTCCAGCTCCAAGCCGATTTCCCAGCTGGATAAACCAAGGAATTCTGGGGCATCAGAGGGGAGAGGGCTGTTGCCTGAAGAAACAGCCCAGATAAGCAGAGCCCAGACTGCCTCTCTTCCTACTCAGTCATTCCTAAACCCACTGGTCAGAACTAGTCCAGAAACACCCTGAAGTGGGGGGAGGGGGAGGAAGGGAGCCTAGAGCTATGACCGATATCAGGGTGGAGCCTCAGACCCAAGCTTCTAGAGAAGCCCTTCCCAGCCCAGCCTGACACCTGGATGGATGTGCGGAATAGGGAAGAAAGCTCGGAGGAGGGCTCCCATTGTAGCCCCAGATCTCTGAAGGCCTTATTGTAATTGCCTGCCTAGTGAAGGGGAGGGGAAGTGAGCCGTTTCCCTGGAAACTATGTATTTGGTGCCAAAATAACCAGGGAGTTTAGGTACAATTCTGTTGTCTTGACAGTGTCAATTCTGCTACATCCATCACGTATTTCCTTCCACCTAGAGGGCTGGCTAAAGGTTTGGGGGGGATTGGGTTCTTTGGGAGGGCAAGCCGAGAGAGTTTAGGGAGAGGGAGCCAGAAGTCTCAGGTCTTTGAAAATCCACAGGTGGCAGGTAATCCCTCTCCTCGTCCCAAAGCTGATCTGGGTTTCTCGCCTCTAAAACCCCCTCCCCACTCCCCCAAATTTCAGAGAACAGGGTTTTGAATTCGTTTTTTTTTTTTTCCCCAATGAATGAACTGTTCCTAAAAAGACTAAGGAGTGCCTGCCTTTGAGCCCCACACCCAACACAGTCACACTTCTGGGAGAAGTCAAGTCAGAAAGATAGGGCTAAAAGTCTTAAGCAAGAGATAGGGTAACGGGTCCCACCCCCACCCTCCCCACACACGCCCATCCCCACAAGGCAAATGTCACTCCGGTCATCCCAGCCCTAGGGACGGATGAATAAACCCTTTTCTCCGGTTCAGGGGCCCGGAGTGCAGTGAGATGGAAGAGGTCTCAGCTAAGATTCAGCCTCAGGACCGGGACACACACTCTCCCCTCCCCCCAACTCTCCCAACCATACCAGGGGCAGTTTCCCTGGGGGCAGGTCACCCGGAACTCCACACAAGCCCACTTTCAGAGAGAGGATAAAAAGAAAACAGAGAACTAGCAAAGAGCTAAAGGGTGGCCATTTTCAGAGCCTCGAGGGCTCAAATATTCAGGATTAAGAAGGGCAGTACAAAAGTTTTAACAACTCAAAGCTCAGGGTAACAAGATGCAGCTGAAAGAGGCCGGGATTGGGAGTCAGAAGACTTTAACTACCGAATGACCCGGAGTTTCTTTTTCCCATTCCCAACCCCACCTGGAAAGACACCGCCTCCCCCCTACTCAAGGTCACGGCAGCTCCAGAAAGAAATCTCCATAGATTTAAGGGAGAGATCTCCGTGGCGCCAGTTAAAAGAGTCCTCCCCCACCCCCAACACCTCCCCAGGTCAGCAATTCAAAGACTCCAGGCCAGCCTTCGGGGTCATCCTCAAAGAAGCTCCAGAGGTGCTAGGAGATCCTCCCGGGAAAAGAGGAAAGGAAGCTTCCCTGTTTCTCTGCCCCCTCCCCCCTCCCGCCCCAAGGTTTGTTAAGGGTGGCGAACTAACGAGAAAGTGCAATGGGCAGGAAGGCCGGGAAGAAAATCCTCCCAGTCCCGAGCTCTTAGGCCCAGCCCCAGGGGCCCGACACACAACTTCTAAGGACAAATGCAAGATGAGGTTCAGCCTTTCCCAGAGTGGACAGGGAGGCGGAATCGTGCAAACGAGCCAGCAGCTAAAGTCGTAGGGATTTAGTTTAAAAGACAGGGGACAAAAGAAAATGAAATGGAGGCTATCTGTAGAAAAAGAAAAAGGTTGTTTTTTTTTTTTCTTTGATAAATAGAGGTAAAAAAATCAAATCAGAAAGAAAACGCTATGATATAAAACCAGGGGGTGCGAAGGCATAGAATCCCCCCCTAAAAATGTGCAAAAAGACTGGCTGAGCCTCTGCTGCTGGGCTCCGGGCGGGCTGAGGGGGGTACCCGAACAGTCTCGGACCGGCCGAGAGGCGCACAGGGCGCCGGGTTCCGGCGCAGGGAGCTGTCCCGGTCTGGATCGACTTCCAGGCGACCAGGCTCAGGTGCGGGGGCCGGAAGGAATCCCACAAAGCCGGCTTATGTCTTCTAGCCCTTGAGGGCTCGGGCCCTATCTCCCTTAGGATCTCGGGCTGGGAAGGAGGAAAAAGCTGCCGGTGGACACACGGGCAGAGAGGAGGGACAAGGGAATGCGGGGCCCGGAGAGCGCTCGGGGTTGAGGGCGAAGCCAGGATTGCACCAGCCGGCCAGGGAAGCCCGCAGGAGATCGGCAGAGGAGACGGCCCAACTAAGCGGACTAGACGGCCTGGTCCAAGGCGCGCGGCCCCCTCCTCCCCAGCTCGGGACCAGGGGCACCAGGGTGCCCGGGTGACGGGCATAGATCCGGCCTAGGCCCCACTGGGCTACCCACCCCTAACCCCCGGCCGTCACCCTTCCCCCAGCCCACACCCTCCCCCCTCCCCCCCACGGCTCAGCCTCCTTTCGTCACCGGATCCCCTGGAATGGGGGACAGGAGCGCGAAATACAAACCAGCCACAGCTTTCCCACGTGCGCGCACCGCCGACTGGGATGTTCTGGGCCGGCCTGGGCTGCTCGGCAGCGGCCGGCCCGGGACCCCCGAGTGCCAAGCAAAGACGGGCAGGATGAATACGAGAGGCAGACTACGCGGGGTCAGACTCACCTTTGCCGTCCATGGCTCGCACGAAGTCCCCCCGATACTGGTGGCTGCGTAATTTCTCCTCCAGGCTGAAGCCCCTGACGCTCACAATCTCCTCCACGTCCGAGGAATCCTCATTCTCGTCATACCCCTGACGGTTGATTGAACGCTGCGGGGACCCAAGCCAGAGACCCCGCGGCGTTACTGCGGGGTGCAGGGAGGGCGTCCCTCGGGTCTGCCAGCCCGCAGCAACCCGACCCAGCGGGCAGGTGCAGACGCAGGGCACCTACACAGTGACCGTCCCCCCCCCCCCCAGGCCGACTCCCCAGGAGAATTCACCTTTACAATCAGGGTGGGGGCCCGGGGGTTCTCCCCCCTCGAAAAGCCAGCCGGAGGGAAAACTCGCCCACAGCCATTTCATATTAGTCCCGGCCGGATAATCGAGAGCGATGGGACCCTCGGGCAGTTAGCCCCACCCGTACTACTTTGGGGGCGTCCCCCTACTCTGCGACATCACCCCACCAGTAGAAGCCGCGGGCCAAGCCCGGGTTATGTAAACTAAGAGGGCTCTCCAGGCAAGGAAAAGCCAAGCGCTCCGGCCGGACGGGGCTGGGGGGCGCCGCGAGGGGGGTTGGAGGTGAGGGGCCTGGAGAAGGTGGGCTGCTCGGGAGGGGGGAGTAGGCCCCGAGAGCTTGTAAAGCCTGGCCCGGTAGCAGCGGGTGGCGGCGGCTCATTGGGCGCTGGACCGGGGTGGAAGAAAGGGAGATCTGGTTATGGGGAAGCGAGGTGCCCCCAAGGGCCTCCGGGGAACCGGGCAGCTGCAGCACATTGAGCTCGTCTGCGCCCGCTCGAAGAATGAGAGGGGGGGGGGAGAGAACAGGGACTGGAGAAAGGTGGCCAGCCGCTCACAAAGCTCCCACTGGGGACCCCAAACACACCAGCAGCTGCCTCCATCCACTGCTCATTCCCCCCACCACCACACACACATACACACACACGCACGCGGCGTGGAGGGACATTCCCCCACCCCTTTCCCCACATCTCCAGCTCAACAACCCTCCCACACACACCCCCCCCATCACCACCACGCTGGCGAGTCCTAATCCCCAGCGATCGCCCCCCACACCCGGTTCCCACTCAGGCAGCCACCTCCCCCAGCTGCCCTCCCCACCTAAGTGTCTGAGCTGGGGGGGGCCAAGAGTAAACTGCCTGCTTCCTTTTGCATGCAATTTATTATTTCTTTTCCGGTCCTCTTCAACACACGGAAAGGAAAGAGAACGCAGGAGAGGAGAGGGGGGAGGAGGAGGAAAAATTAGAGATCTATAATATACAGACACAGATTAAAAAAAAAAAACCAGCTACACACCAATCTTCGTCCAGAGCCTTTCTCTGCCTCCATTTTTTTTGGGAGAGTTCACCAATTAATTGGCAACACTCCTGCCCCCTGCATTTTGGCCCCGAGGGGGAAGGAAGAAGGACCGAAGGAAACAAAACAAAAACAGAATCTGAAAGAAAAAGAAGCCGAAAAAAAAAAAAAAGCCCCAGCCGAGATCTACAAAGTTTTTTGCACCAACACTTTGGGGAGATCCGTTTTGCAAAGTCCTAGGAAACCATTTTCACTGGGGAGGGGGGGGAGGAGGAGGGCGGCGACGTCATAATCCCCGGAACGTAAACATTGTTGCCGATCGCGTTCGGAGCAGGGAGGCTCGGCCGGGAAGGGCGGGGGCGGGGGCAGAGAGCGGAGGGGGGGGGGGTGAGAATTCGGCCGGGCGGGGGCGGAGGCTGAGGCTGCCGCGGGAGAGAGAGCCCGGAATGCACCGGGCGGGCGGGCGCAGCTACTGGCTTCCCATTGCTGGGTTTGGTGGTCGGGTCACGAGTGTGCAGCAGGCAGCACGCCTGCGCCGCCGCCGAGGGCTGCGGGGACTTCTGAGGGTTCCGTTGGCCCCTGGGTGCAAAGTCCTAGGAAACCATCTGGAGCCTCCCCTTCCCGGCTGCATCCCGCCCCCCCTCCCACATCTATCCCAGGATATCCCATCTCTAGGCTCCCAGCCTTGGCTCAGCCCGTCCCTCGTGCCTGCCCCCCGGTTTTTAGAATCCCGTGCTTTCTTAGAGTGGGCTCTCGCACCGCCTTTTGCAGGAGTTTCCTCCCCACCGAAAAGCGTCCTCTGTGTACCCATTGTCCCTTCTAAAAAATGGGCTGTTTGTTTTTTCTTTCTTTCCATCCCCGAGGCCAGCACGGTACCTGGCTCACATGCCTTTAAAAAGTCAGTGAACACTTATTAGGCGCCCATTGTTCCAGGTGCCGTGCTAAGTGCAAAATGGAGAACAGAGCTCGCCTTCTAAAGGGGCAGGTAACTAATAATGCAAATGCTATGGACAAATATCGGATCGGCTGGAGAGCGTCCCCAGGGAAGATAGTAGAATGAAGGGGATTCATGCAAAGGCTTTTGGTGGAACTGGGAATTTTAGCCAGCACTTGAAGGAAGCCACTTGGTCCTTTGGGAAGAGATGGAAAAACAGTTCTGGGCTTAAGCAAGGAGATCCCGGTGGCTGAATTGAAGACTACATGGGAATGGGGAAGAGGGCCTTCAGGTATACAGATAGTTAATAAAGCTAATAATTATAAACTAATATCGATTAGCTCGATGGATCTTCACAGCCACCACCCATTATTATCCCGTTTACTGACTAACTAGTTTCCTTAACATTTTCTACAGGAAGTCCCCCCCCCCCCACTCCTCTTAATCCCTTGTGAATTATTTCCTATTTATTCTGCGTACTTTGCTTTGTACCTCTTCGTTTGCCTGTTGTCTGTCCTGTTGGATTGCAAGCTCCTTGAGAGCAGGCGTGTAGTAGTCACTTAATTATTGAATTAGATGGAATTGAAGTTAAATGAGTAAGACAGAATTTGAACCCAATGCCACAGCGATCTATCTGCCTCCACAGAGCCCTTGTTTTGAAAGGAAGAAAATAGTACTGAGTGAGAGGCAGAGGGAAAGAGGGTTTGGAGAGACTTTTCTAAAGCAGGAGCACCTGTATTCAGGAGGTGTGTACTTTTGCTCAGGCCCAGATCCAGCAGTCCGCAGGTTCTCAGCTCTCAAAGAGCTTCCTAGGTGAAATGGAAGACCCCCAAAATGCAGACCCTGCAGGGGCAGGCCAGACTGGGCGGACATTTATATTCTGAGGTTGTGTCTCTCCCAGTAAAGCCCTCTGAAATCCCATCATTCCCAAGAGTCTGGCCCAGCAGGCCTGCTTTCCACCCCTCCCAACATGATCATCCCATCCCCAGCCCTCTGGCCTTTATCCAGACTGATCCCTTCTTCCATGGCCCCCTCTTAGAATCCCTGGCCTCCTTCAAAATTTTAAGACCCACCTCCTTCACGGAGCCCACCAGCCTTCACAAGACATCCCTCTTTATTACTTGTTAATTTATTCTGTATATATTCTATATCTATGTTCAGAATGTGTTTGGATGTTTACATATCCTTTCTTAGAGAGTTTCATAGCATTTCCATAATTGAATGCAAACTCCCTGAGGGCAAGAACTAGGTGTTTTGTTTTGGTTTTTTATTTCTTTTGGGGTATTGACTGATTGATTTTGGGGTACTGATTGATTGATTTTGGGGTCTTTATATTCCCAGCATCTGAATACTAGACCTGGAGTCTTGAAGACCAAGATTGAAGTCCTGCCTCAGAAACTTGCTAGCTGTGTGACCCTGGGCAAGTCCCTTTAGCTCTATTTGCCTCAATTTCTTCAGCTAATAAATTGGGGATAATATGAGGTAGGAGATAAAGTGAGATAATATTTGTACTTTGCAAACCCTAAAGCGCTCTCTTGTTATAAATGGGTGAATGGACAGATGGATTGGAGGTTCTCCAGCGTGATATCAATAGAGCCCAATCTCTGGCAGGTTTCCCTCAAGCTGGAAAGGCTTCTAAGACAGACCCCATATTGGATTATATCTTTTATTCATGGCCAAATTGGAAGAGGCATGGATCCAGAAAATTGGCTACCGGCTGATGAATTTAGGTGAGCAAATGGCCACCCAGGGCCCGTCTACAAAGGTAAAGACAGGGTTAGGTTCTGCATGGACGACGGATTCCCCTTCAGTGATTAATTTCACAAATCCTGATAGCTTTGGGAGTCTGTGTTGTATTCTAGTGAACAACCTGGATTTGGCTGGGGATAGGAGAGATCTATATTTGCAGTGAGATGATGGGGGTTCAAAGCCCAAATCTGCCATCTGTCACCTATATGATCTCGGACAAGCCAAGAGGCTTCGACTCCTATCCTGTGCTAGAAGTTGAGGCTTCATTCCTGCCTTCTAGGAGCTTCCCTTCTATTGGGGAGGTTTAAGATTTACAGAAATAGATTCATGGTGGATCAGGGAGGGAAAGGAGACTGAATTTGAAACCCAACTGGATTTTGATCTTCTTGATTCCAGGTCTTTCCACTTTGTTCTACCTAACCGATGGTTACTGAGAATACAAACACACACAAAAACGTAACAGTCCTTGTTCTCAGGGGCTTTGCTCTGTATTAGGGAAATGACATGTAAACAAAAGAATAAAAATAAGATTAAACAAAGAGTAAACTAAAATATATAGGGAATAAAGAACGAAGCAATGCAAGGGCAGTGATGGTTCTTGTAGCTGAAAAAAGTGGAACAGGGGTTGTATGGGCCTTAAAGGAAGCAGAGATGACACAGGATTCGATCCCAAGCCATCACGCCACCACTCCAGATGGTATCCTGTGTGAAAGGCAGAGAGGGGGGAAATGGTATGTCAAGTTCAGAGAACAGGCAGTTTGGCTGGAACATGGAGTGCATGAAGAGGAGTAATAAAAAGAGGCTGGAAAGATAGATGGGCGCCAGAATGGGGGAGGAGCCCTCAAATGCCAGGCAAGGAATGATTTTGGCAGCTGTCTGGAAGACAAATTGGAAAAGAGGGAAGACTGGAGGCAGGGACACTGACTAGGGAGCTATAGATCATAAAAATCTCAGAGACCATCTAACCCAACTCCTTCATTAAAGATGAGAAAACCGAGGCACTAGGAAATTTAAGCAACTTGGAATTGGTCACACAATGGTAGAATTAGGGTTAGAATCCAGTGCCTTTCCCACTGTTTCAAGCTGTGTCCCCTTCTTTTCAGTTGTCAGGGAGAAAGGGAAGAGGACACGATGCTTCTTTAATTCCTGAACTGGAGTGGGGGCCCTATTGCACATGAAGAAGGATATTTGGGGGGTTTTTGTTTTGTTTTTTAAATTTTTTATTATAGCTTTTTATTTACAAGATATATACATGGGTAATTTTCAGCATTGACCCTTACAAAACCTGAAGAAGGATATTTGTGACAATAAATAATTAAGGCAGCTAGGCAGTACTCTGGTTAGAGCGAAGGTTCTGAAGTCAGGAAGATATGAGTTCAAATATAGCCTCTTAGACACTTCCTAGCTGTGTGACCTTGAGCAAGCCACAGTTTCCTCATCTATAAAATGAGCTGCAGGGGAAAAAAAATGGCAAACCATCCAGTATCTTTGCTAACAAAGCTCTAAACGGGGTCACCAAGAATCAGCCGTGACTGAATTGGAATGACATCTGCAGGTAAGCACAAAGAAGGAGATTCCAAACACTAAATACTTGTTAGCAAGACATCTATGACAGACTTAACTCTTCTCAGCAATACATGATCTAAGACAGTTCCCATAGTCTTGAGATGGAAAATGTCTTCAGCATCCAAGGAAGAACTCTGAAGACTAAATGTGGATCGAAGCATCATTTTCACCTTTTTTTAAAATTTGTTTTGTCTTTCTTGTGGTTTTTCCCTTTGTTTTGATTTCTCTTTCACAATATGACTAACATGGAAATATGTTCAAAATGGTTGTACATGGACAGCCTATAGCAGATTGCTTGCTGTCTTGGGAGAGGAATGGAGGGAAGAAAAAAAATCGGAATTCAAAATTTTACAAAAATGAACGTTGAAAACTAACTTGCCATTTAGGGGACGGGTAGAAGGAGGGAAGGGAAAAGTCAGAACAGAAGTGAGTGCAAGGGATAATGTTGTAAAAAATTACCCATGCATATGTTCTGTCAATAAAAAGTTATAAATTAAAAAAAAACTAACTTTACTAATAATTGAAAAAATAAAATGCACTATTAAGTATAAAAAAAAGTTAAAGCCTGGCTTTAACAAATATTTATCTGCTTTAAAAAAAAACTTAATAAAGGATTTTGAACTAAAGTCAAACACATGAACCAGCCCTTTCATTGTAGAGATGAAGAAATTGATGTGGAAGAGTTAAATGATTTACCCAATGTCATACATACATATCATTGTAGTCTGAGATAGGATTAGAAATCTAGGCATTCCTGACTCCAAGGCCAGTATTTTAGCCTGAATTTATTAGTCAGGACAACTACACTTGCTTACTTTTCCCAATCATTTAATTTTGCAATTCTGATTTATTATGAATTGTGTATTACAGCTGTCTGAAGTTTCATCATATTCCCTGTTCAATTGTAAACTCTGTTCATCTTCAGTCTCCCTCTGGGGCTTGCAGTCCTTAGAATACAGTAACAGTAGATCTTGACAAAGGAGTTGAGTCACAGAAGGAAAATGGCTACTTTGTGTCCTTTGGAAAGATAGGAACTACAGCCTGAATTCACAAGAGCTTGATTCTTGAGCCAGCATAGATCAGGGAATGTGAGTTCAAATCTTATCTTGGACAAGATTGTATCAAGAAGATTCGAGTTCTATACTAGCTAAATACACTGGGCAGGTCATTTAATTTCTCTTGGCTATATTTAAAGTGAAGGACCGGATTTAATCTCCTCTAAAGTCTCTTTTGGTAGCAGAGCTCTGATACTTTGACCTTCTATCTTGAAAGCCCAGTTCTGGAGTCAAAAGACTTGTTTTTCAACCTTGCCTCTAACTGGGAGTCCGTGGGCAAGTCTCATTCCTGTTCTGGTCCTCAATTCCCATCACTATAAAATAAGAAGTCCATATGGATTAGAAGTGTAATGTCGGAGAAAATGAGCAAGGTAGAGATTAGAGAGTATTTAATAGTTTATTAAATGAAGAGATTTACTGAAATCGAATGGATCCATGTTTGATCCCAGGGCTGAAGGAGACTATGGTCTCCAAGAATTCAGCAAAGAATCAAAATTCTCAATGACATATATACAGGTGGCTCAGACGCAGAGGATAGACTGAGGCAGGAGCTGAGTCAGGGTATTGAGAGCCGGAACAGGATTCTGACAGGGTGGGGTGGGCCTCCAGAGAAGGGGATGACATAATCAGGGGGAGACACTGGGGACTTAGGGAGAGGCATGTTGATAAGATAGTATCTGATATTCTAATAGCTTGGGATGGGGAGAGGCTTTCTGATACTCTAAAACAAAGTATTCTGATAAAGGGGGAGGGGAGGTTTTGCAGAACTGAGAAGCTGGGAAACCGAGGCAAGTCTGAGTCAGGATAATTAGGGAAACTGAGTCAGGACAATAAAAGAGAACTGTGTACCAAAGTCCCTTCCAGTTTTGTCATCTGTGATCCTAACAACTCTTCAGGCAGCTGGGCGGCCAGTGGAGTGCTGGTCTTGAAGTCAGGAGGATCTCAGTTCAAATCTATCCTCAGACACTTCTTTTCTGTGTGACCCTGGGCAAGTCACTTCACCCTGTTTGTCTCCATTTGCGCATTTATAAAATGAGCTGGAGGAGAAAATGGCAAACCACTCCAGTGTCCCTGCCAAGAAAACCCCAGATGAGGTCAGGGAGAATAGGGCCTGACCAACTAAATCATGAACTAACTCATCAAATCAAGCTTTTAGTAGGTGTAGACAGGGAGCAAAGAAAGGTGAAAGCCAGTCTCTGCCCACAAGAAGCTTACGATTCTTATGGGCGGAAAGACAATACATAAAAAAGAAGCGGGGGAGGAGAGTAGTGGGGAGAAGAAGGTATCCAGGAGAGAAAGTCAAGTACGGAGTCAGCCAAGAGAAGAAGGTGGGGTGGGCGTATTGTTAAAATGGAGGTTAGGGGAGGAGCCAGGAAATCTGAAAGAAGGGCCACTGGGACAGTGAGTACTTCTAAGGTGTGAAACATCAAACATCAAGGGGAAGGATCTTTCCACTTTGGAAAGGTTTCCTGAGCCTTGGGAGGAGAATCAGAGGGCTATTTACAAAGCACTTTATCTCCTGGAGGCTCACAGCCATCCTATGAGGTAGGATGCCACAGATTTTAATTCGCCCATTTTACAGATGAGGGAAGCAGGGTCTGCCAGAAAGCCTGTTTGCCCATTCTCGTGGTACCAATTCTAGCCTTCTATCCACAAAAGAAAGACTTGAAATGGGAGACTATTGAGGAACAAGAAGGACCTTCTTTAATTCTTCTGAAAATGTAGTCTGGGCTGAACCTCCCCTTGGAAGTGAAGGGGAGGTTTCTTGATTCATTCTAAGTGAAGGGCCTTTCTTGGTCCTTCCTTCCCAGAGTGCCTCGGGAAGTTCTCCGGAAGTGCTTAGTGAATGTCTGTTGATTGGTTAATTTCTCCCAGTTTTCATCAATTTCTCTAAAGATAAAAACAATCAGTCCCTGTCCTCTAAATGTTAATTTTTACACTGGTGGAAATTATTATTCCCCAAGTTCAATGAGTGGAATTCAAAAAATATGAAAATGCTGTTACATTTAAGACGCTGCCCCTGCCCTGGAGGAGTTTATATTCCACTAAGTAACATAGACTAGGAAAGATGATTTTAGGGGGCTGGTAAGTGATGCTGTGGTTGGAATCAGGAGGACCTTGAGACCTAAGACACTTGACTAGAGATGTGGCCCCTGGACAAGTCACTTAATTCCGATGGCCTCACAAAGATGATGAAAAAAAAAATTATTTGGTCTGGGACAGGGGGGACATTTTGATGTTTTAGGAAGAGCCTCAGATTCTATCTCAGAGCCAGGTATCTTAACAAATACTTGTTAAAGTTAGCTAGGGAATCGAGGGGAAGACCTGAATTTGAATCCTGCCACAGATATTGGTTAAGTGACTTTCAGACTCGGCTTCCTTATCTCTAAAATGGGCCTAATAATGGCCCCTTCCTCCCAGGTCTCTGATGAAGACAAATAAGATAATTTATGTCCAGGGCTTTGCAAACCTTTAAAGCACAGCATAGCAATTAGCTGTCATTATTGTCTATTGATTGTCTAAATGTTCTGAAAGTGTCCAGCTATTCCCTAGAGTCCTAGGGCTTGCTCTGCCACTAAGGTAAAATTGGATTCTTCATGTGCCTTCTCAGGTCCCCATTTCCTCTTTTTTAAAATAAAGGGCCTGGAGTAAATGATCATCTCTATGCTCTGATAAACTAAGCTTCTTGCTTTTTTGAACTGAGTTGAAGTAGCTATTGGCCCTGTCCCCCCCCAACCTGTTCTCCACCCTCCCCTTCCTTTTTAAATACCCCTTCGGAGTGTCCTTAGGTGACCTCCTTTCTGAGTCCAAGCTTACTCACGTCAAGTATTTATTAAGTTTTCCCTATGTGCCCGGCACTGTGCTAAGATACAAAGGAAGGCAAAAGACAGCTCCTGGTCTCAGAGATCTCGGTCTAATGGGGGAAGACAACGTGTCAGCAATTAAATACATGTATGAAGATGGGACATAAATGGAGGTGCTCATTAGAGGAGAGGAACTAACTCTAAGGGGGAGGAGGAAAGACTCCCTGTAGAAGGTGGGATTTTATCTGGGACTTGCCAGAAAGCCAGGAAACAGAAAGGAGGAGAGAGAGACTCCCATGAAGTTCCACTTAACAGCTGAGTAGCAGATGGACCGGGAGAGATCTAAGACAGACAGAGGTACCGGCAGCCATTACAAGAGTGAGGTGATGAGGGTCCGCACCAGGGAGGAGAGACAGAATAAGTACCAGAAACGTTACAAAGGTGCAATCCACAAGTCTTAGTAACTGATTGGATATGGGGAGGGGGACAGCGGGAGGAGCCCAGGACCACACCTTGGGAGGACCAGGCTAGGGGAGCTTGGGGGATTAATGGTACCCTTGACCTATTGAAAAAGTTCTAGAAGGGTAAGGCGTGGGGGGAGGGTAATGGTCTTCCCTTTAACTTGACATTCCCAGCAATAAATCTGTGTAGGTTGAATGAATGACAGACCCCCACACTTATAGTGAATGACAGACAAACACCTCTACCCTAATTAATGGAACTGGAAGATTAGGGGGTCTGCCCTTTACCTTTACCATAGACTAATAGCACTGATCCCCTCACATCAGTTTTTTGGAGGATTTCTTTTCCACTCATTTTGAACTTAAATACACAAAGACCAAAAAAGAGAGAACGTTTCCATGTACGTATGCGCACTACATAAAAAGAAGATTCAATATAGAACCATGAATTTCCATTTCACACTTTAATTTTTTTAAAAGCTCTATAATCTTTTCACCTTTTTCTGTTATTTTTCCTCCCTTTTGTTCTGATTTTTGTCTATGACTCATATGGAAATATATAAAAAATGAATGTACATGTATAACCTAAAATCTTTTTAATTTAATTTTAAAAAGAAAGAAAAACTATAATAAGCAATACACATCATTTTCCGAGCTACTCTGTTTTCTATGCTTCTTTCTAAATTTTTATATTTTTATTCTCTGTTGTGCACTTTTTATATTTTTTCCCTCTCCCTTTCCCACCCTAGAGATGGTTACCATTAGATACAAGTTTGTATGTGGATTTAGAATCATACTATTCACCTATTTATCAGTTCTTTCTCTACAGGCAGATAGTATCTTCCTTCATAGGACCTTTGTAACTGACTTGAGTATAATATTCAAAATTAGTTAGTTGCTTCAAGTTGTTTTTAAAACAATATTGCCGTTACTGATTAAAATAGTCTCTTGGTTCAGAAAGTTTCGCCCTTGATTGATATCTTTCCATGATTTTTTTTTAAAATCAACTAGCCCATTGTTTCTTAGAGTACAGTAGTTTTCTATCACAATCATATACCACAACTTGTTCAACCACACCCCAACTGATGGGCATTCCCTCAATTTCCAGTTCTTTGCCACCACAAAGAGAGCTACTATAAACATTTTAGAACATATAGGTTCTCTCCCTTCTTCCCCGATTATCTTGGTAATAGATCTAACAGCGATATTGCTGGGACAAAGGGCATACATAGTTTTATAACTCTTTGGGCATGATTGCTTTCCAAAATGGATGGATCAGTTCACAGTTCCACCAACAGTGAGTTAATCTCCCCTCATCCACATCCCCTCTAACATTTGTCATTTTCCTCCTCCGTCATTTCAACCAATCCGCTAGGTTAACAATGATTTCTCAAAGTTTTTAATTTACATTTTTCTAATAAATAATGATTTAGAGCATTTGTTCATATGACTATAACTCGTTTTGATTTCTTCACCAAAAAACTGCCCGGTTTATATCCTTTGAGCATTTATCAAGCTTCCTCATATTTATAAAATAGAAGAGACACACTGGGCTCTCTTTCCAGTAAAGGAAATAAAAGTAGATATTATCTGGATTTTACTGATGAGGAAACTGAGTCTCAGGTAGGATAATACTTCATCAAGATCTGCTAAGTTTCCTCAACATTACAGTCCAGTTATGTATACATATATTGTATTTAATTTACACTTTAACATATTTAACATATATGGGACTACCTGCCATCTGGGGGAGGGGATGGGGGGAAGGAGGGGAAAAATTGGAACAAAAGGTTTGGCACTTGTCAATGCTGTAAAATTACCCATGCATAGAGCTTGTAAATAAAAAGCTATAATAATAAAACAAAAAAGATTAGAGTCCAGTGCTTCAGCTGACTATCCTCATGGGAATTGTAAACATAGAGGGTATACTTTATCATAGTGTAGCAGGGATGTCCCCTGCTTCTCCCTAATTAATGGAACCATCCAGATGCCCTGAAAAAAGTATGGAGGAGTAGATTGGGGGGTGTTCAATGGGATTTAGGATTCAGAGCTGAAAGGGTCATCTGCAACCTACTTTTGCAAACGAGGAAACTGAGGCCAGGAGAGGAAGTGACTGTGGTTTCTCTTAAAGCCAGTTTCTCTCTCTGAGGCCCCCCCTTCCCCAGTCCCCAGTGTGGGATGGGGGACATCTCCTCTCCTCCTCAGACTTCAGTCTCTGAAAATCTCTTTGCCAGAAGTAAGCAGAATAGTTCCTTCTAAGACTGGTCTCTTTGCCTTTTAGCGTCCTTCATGATCTGGCTGTCTTCTACCTTTCCAGGGTTATCACAATCCTTCCTGTGTGCTTAGGTACAGTTGCTCTGACCTCCCTCTAACAGAACAATCCAATTGACCTCTCCATGCCTTTGCCCAGTCTTCCATGCCTGGAATTTACTTCCTCCTCAGTCCCCGACAAAATCCCTAGACTCCTTCAAATGTCAATTCAAATGTCATCTCCCCCATATAAGTCTTGTCTTACTCATCCAGGGCGGTGGATGTGTGTGTGTGTGTGTGTGTGTGTGTAGGCAGACAGATAAATAGAGAGACAGAGACAGATAGAGAGAGACAGAGAGACAGAAAGACAGAGAGACAGAGACAAAGACAGAGAGAGACAGAGGGAGAGAAAGAGAAAGAGAGAGAGAGAGAGAGAGAGAGAGAGAGAGATGCCCCTAAGTATTTATTTAAATTTTCCCATATGGAATGGTAAAGTTCTTGAGGGCTGGACTGCTTTATTTGTGTTCTCTGTCCTTGTCTTTCCAGGGCTTAGTCCCTCTTCAAGTATTTGAACTATTGATTTCAGGGGCTCCTCATTTTTGGATGTCATGGGCCCTTTATCAGAAGCATGCTAGGTAGCCCACTGAATAGATTGCTTGACTTGAGTCAGAAGGACCCGAGTTAAAATCTAATCTCAGATTTCAGAAAAGTCTGAAAAACACATGAACTGATGCTAAGTGAAGTGAGCAGAACCAAATGGATATTGTACATAGCAATAGCAAGATTACAGGAAGATCAACTGTGATGGATGTGGTTCTTTTCAACAATGAGGTGATTAGGGCAACTCCAATAGACTTGGGATGGGAAGTGCCATCAGAATCCAGAAGGATAATTGTGGAGACTGAAGGTGGATCAAAGCATAATAGTTTTACCTCTTGCTTGTTTATTTACTTGTTTTTTTTTTCTTTTTTGTGATTTTCCCCATTTTGATCTGATTTTTCTTGTGCAGCATGAATATGGAAATATTTTTAGAAGAATTGTACATATTAAATCTATATAGGATTGCTTACTCTCTTGGGGAGGGGGAAATGGGAGAAGAGAGAAAAAAAATTGGAACACAAGATTTTGCAAAAGTGAATGGTGAAAACTATCTTTGCATCTATTTGGAAAAATAAAATACTATGAAGAAATGAAAATAAAATCCAGTCTCAGATATTGACTAGCTGTGTGGTCCTGGACAGATTACTTTACCAGCGTTTGCCTCAATTTTCTCATCTGGAAAATGGGGGTAATAATAGCACCTATCTCCTAGGGTGGTTATGGGAATCAAATACCATTGTCTTTCACTTGCTTGGCATATAGTCAGAGCTATGAAAATATTAGTTATTATTATTATGTTTTTAAATGCATGAAATAAAATACATAGATTACAAAAAAAAACAAATTATCATGAAATACAGTTATCACAATATTAAAAGAAAAAATTCAGGAACCTCCTTATCATTTATCTGTTAAGATTTAAGACCTCTGTTCCAGAAGGAAGAAGATAAATTAGTTGGGTTTCATCCCTGAGGACAGACCTGGGGATCATGGAGACTAGTAACTGAGAACAAAATATTGGCTATATATGGAAAACCTTCCTAATCATGAGACCTGTCAAAAAATAGAAGGAGCTATGTTGGGAGAAAGTGTGGTTTCCCATCCCAGCTGATCTTTAGGCTGGATGAATGACCACTACAATGAATGAAAGTTATAGCTTAAATCCTACCTTCTTCAAAAACTCGACCCTCCCCAGTCCCCCCAGATTAACTTCTACTTTCTCTGTACAGCTCTTGCCTGTTATTTCCCTGGGATCCGCCCCGAATCCCTCCGGAGGACAGGGATCCTATCTTTGCTTTTCTTTGCACCCCCAGTGTTTAGCACAAGGCTTGGCACTTAGTAAACTCTTTACGACTGTTTTCTGACTCTGCCAGGCCCAGTGCTAAAAATCTGGGGCTTCAGTTACAGGATCCAGACAGTTCCTGCCCTTGAGGAGCGTGCTTTCAAAACGGGAGGAAACAAAAGCCCCATTTGTCGGGTCCCTGGAGAGAGGACCATAGTGCTGGTAGGGAATTGAACTATGGGAGACTGTGTGTTCCTTTCAGGTCTGGCATTTGTTGACCCCCTTTTTATCCGGCTGGAATCCGAAGACCTGATCCGGAGAGAGTGACAGTACCTTGCCCTGGGGGAGCTTAATAGATGTGTGTTGTATTCAAGCTTCTTACCCAAACAAAGTCCCACTGAGAATCTTACTCTTCTTTGGGGCTGGGGGAGGATGGAGCCTGGGGGTTCTCAAAGGGAAGGCATTCAGTAAATATTTGTTGATTGATGGATTAGCTCTCTCTGGGCTATTTGCATTTTAAGCTTTATCTCTAATTGGGAAATGAAAGGCTTTGTTGCACTGCTGGAGGAATTTCAGACTCTGGGAGCAGAGTAGGAAGGGGGCGGAGGAAGGGACTGAGAACAAGCCTTTGAAATCCTTCTGGTCAATTCTTCTTACTCTCACCGGACGCCCCCACCTCCACCCCCACCTCCAGTGGAATTGGGGGGGGGGGAATGTGCCAGATTAAAAGTCCCTGAGCCCAAGATATTTGGGACATAGTATGTGCTTAATAAATGCTCTGTCATACATTCATTCATCCACCCACCTATCCATCCGTCCATCCCTCCATCCATTCATCCATCCCTCCCTCTTCCCTCCCTCCATCCATCCATAGACACAAGCTGAAAATTATACAGGATGTCCCACTCCACACTCCATCTCTTATCTGGAGACTTTACACTGGTTCTTTCCCCTGCTTGGGATAAATTCCCTCCCCCCTCAGCCTCTTGGAATCTCTGGTTTCCTTCAAAAAGCGGCTCAAGTGACAGAGTCCGGCAGCCTTTGCTGGTTCCCCGGCCACGGATCTTTTTGCCCATCCGGCTTGCCTTTCACCTGCTTGGCTTATACTTCTGGGGGTGGACTTTGTCTCTGGTGTTAGAAAGTCAGCTCCTTGAGGGCAGGGACTATTTCTGTATCTCCAGCATCTAGCACAAAGCTCCCACTTCAAAGCTGCAAGTTGAAGGATCGGCGTGTTTAGTTCAACAATTGGACTTCACGCTTGGAGAAACTGAGGCCCAGAGAAGTCAAATAACAAACCCTCAGGCAGATTTGAATGAAGCTCTTCTGACTCCCATCCATCTCTTGTTACATAAGTGATTGACAATTATTATCTCATTTGATCCTCACAACAACCCTGGGAGATAGATGTTATCCCTGTTTTGCAAATGAGGAAATCGAGGCACACATAGGTAAAGTGATTTTATGTGATTTCACCCATTCCTGTATCCTGTTACGGTCCGATGGGCCCGCAAACATAAATGGAATACCTCTCTCCCAAATAGAACGCCTTCTCTTCTCATGTCCACTTTTAAGACTTCTCCAGTCAGTCTCAAAGGGGCAGCTAGGTAATGCAGTAGATAGACTGTCAGGAAATCCCCGAGTTCCTCTGGCCCCAGACATTTAGTAGCCATGTGACCCTGGGCAAGTCACTTCACCCTGTTTTCTTCAGTTTCCTTATCTGTAAAATGAGCGAGAGAAGGAAATGGCAAATCCCTCCGGTATCTCTGCCAAGAAAACCCAAAGGGGTCATGAAGAGTCAGAAATGACTGAAATGATTAAATGACACCAAGCCCCCTGCAAGCTCCTGTGTTGCCTCCAGTATCAGTTTTTCCCCTATTACATTGTGAGCTTGTTGAGGACAGTTTTTTTGCCTTTCTTTGGTGGACCCGGCACACTAACTGCCATTTAATTAATGTTTATTAATGGGCTGATTCTACTAGTTTTTAGATCTTCTAATTTTTTGGAATTACTTTATATAATTTCTATCTTTGTATTTACTCATTCATTTTATTGAGGGAAGTAGTGAGTGTATATATATATATATATATACACAGAGAGAGATGGAGATTTATATACACATATACACATGTTTATACACAGTATATGTGCACTTATAATTCATATGTACACATTTTATATATTTATACATATAGGTATGCATACACATATATATATATATATATATACAAGTTTATATATACACATATACATTCATAGTTGTATATACTCATATACATACAGACATACATATTTGGATAGACACATACATATATGCACAGATACATAATTTCTATATACCTACCCATATTCATACATATACAAACCGAGTAATATATACATATATTTGTAGGTTGATAGATAAATATAGACATGCATATAATACATATGTACTCTATACATACACATTTACAGGTATATATATATATATATCTCCACATATATATATGGGCATATTTGGATATACACACATACAGAGGGATATACATATGCATATATTCATAGATACATAATTTATAGATACCTACATATGTGCATACATATACAAACCGAGTAATATGTACATATATGCATAGGTTGATATATATGTATATAATACATATGTTCTGTGTTTCTATATACACTTTTATAGGTATATATACACCCACACATATACATATACATGGGGATGTTTAGATATACACATGCATGTATTGATACATATGTATACCTGCATAAATATACAAATATATGGTCTCTTTATATCTACACATATACATACCCAGGTGTCTATACACACACCCGTGTATATTTTTATGTTCATACACACACAGGATTAAGGACAGACTTCTTGTAGAAGATGATCTTGGAACTGACTGGAAATTTTCAGGGGAGGTGTGGGGGTGGAGGTGGGGGTGAAGATTTCCCATTCTAGGGGCTAGAACAAAGGGATGATGGGAAATGTAGTAAAGATGCCGTTCTGAAGGGCAGCTTTTTATCTTATCTGTCTCCCCATTCCCAGTAGATCATCAGCTCCTCAGGGTCAGAATTGTCTCTCTTTGTCTTTGTCTCCCCATCGTCCAGCACCAAGCCTGGCACACACAATCATTAAGTGTTTCCTGAATTTCAGCCCTAAATCTTGGAGCTGTGTGTCTGGCCCAGCCCCAGCCGGATTGGGTGGGTGGTTGCTAGAAGGGAGAGTGAGCTGATGGGTAGAAAAGTGGCTTTTGAAGGGACCATGGGAAGTCAGTTATTTTAATTTTGCCGAAAGCTCTAATTTAGCTTCATGAAAGAAACACTATGGTAAGGCTTTTAAGCTCCCTGGAACACAAGGTGTGTTAGGAGAAGGAATACTGTAATCACAATAATAATAACTTCCTCACTAACACCTTCTGCTCACTCACCCAGAAAAACTGCCTGGAGCAGGAATGTGTGTGGCCCTATTCACTCAAGCCCATATTTATGAAGACAACTTGTCCAGCCCTGAGCTCCAAAATCTAGGCGATCATAGGAGCAGAGTGTCACAGACTGACAGCTGGAGAGGGTCTCAGAAGCCATCCATCCTCCCCTCGCAAGATTTTCAAGGTACCTGGAAAAGAGGCTTCCAGAGTCTGGGTTAGAATTCTGGCTTTCTTATTTAACAGTTGTGACCTCAGGCAGGTCACTTCACTCTCCATCTAAGAGGGGAGTCTCAGTTTGAGAATTTGTAAAATATAGTTCTTGGACTAAAGGATCTTACATTTTTCTTCCAATTTGGAGTTCTATACTCTGATTTTTTTTTTTTTTTTTTAAATAGAGATCATATATTTATATCTGGAAGCAGCCGTATGCCCATAAATGTTTAACATCTGACTCTTGGGAGGCAGGCGGGATTTTGTACACTTGATACACTTGCAAGTTTAATCTGCCTTGTGACACTTTTTCTCCTTTGCTTTGTCAGATCTAAACAAAAAGTCCTTATTTGTAGCCTTTCTTGATTTCCGAGCTTTCTTTAATCATTTGTAACTGTTTTCAAGAGCTCCAGCACACTCCTGACAGAAAGAAAGGGACCTCAGAGGCTATCCAGTTGAAGGCCCATGCTTTTCTTATTGCCTTTAAAAACTCTTCAGGGCTGGGCACTGATCGCACTCCAGAACAAAGGTGGCTCTCTGAATTCTAGTGATCCCCTTGAGGGACTTAGGAGTTCCTTCTGATGCAATGGGCTGACGCTTGGAGAAATCAATCATTATTCACAATTAGCATTTCTCTTATTTCCTCGATAGAGCGATTAGCCTCCTGGGATAATCTGCTAAATTAATATTAATTAATATCTTAATTAATTTACTGATTAATAAATATTAATATTAACTAATAATTAATTAATCTCCCTTAATGAAATAATTCCTTAAAATTCCTTCAACAAAGATATTTACTGAGAAGATGTAGCAAGAACAACAAAACGAAAGATCCCTCAAGCTCTAGAACTGCTCTCCTGTATTATCTCAGGCTCTGGGGAGAGTGGGCTCAAACTTAAAGGAATGGCAACTGTCTTCCTCACCAAGTTCACTTCTAAGTGCTTCATTGTTAAAGAGCTAAACTCCCTTTAGCTTTTTTCTATCTATTGCTAAAGTAGGTCTGTAAAGGGTATTCCTCCCCAGACCCCACTACCAACAAACTCTGGACCCTTGGTGCTGTCCCCCTTCCCCCTTTTATAAGTTCCTAAGGTTCTATCTCCAATGCTTTTTTCACCTAAATCAGGAAAGAACAGATAAAGCAACAGTGGAGCCATGTTATCTCCTAGGAGATAAGTACCTCTCCCTACCTGGGGCCTCAGAGCAATTATTGTTTCCTTGTATGTAGGGGCTCCCATCACCCATGGCCCGGAGTAGCCATGTTCTCCCCAAACCAAGCCTTCAGTGACCTGTCTCCCCTCCAAAGGCAAGCATGGAAGTCCAAAGATCAAGGAGGTCAAGTGACTTGCACTCAATTGATCAGCCAACTTTTATGAAGAACCTACTATGTTCCAGGCACTGCGCTAAATACTCAGGATACAAAAAAGGGCCAAAAGATAGCCCTTAAAGAGCTTACAATAAGGGGAGACAATGATTACATAAAGGCGGATGATTATGGCATATATTCAGCTTATGGAATAGAATGGCAAAGCATCCATTAAGTGTTTAGTCTATAGAAAGCATTGCACCAAGCTATGGTAACATAAATAGAAAATCAAAATAGTCCCTGTTCTTTTTTTTTTTTTTTTTTTTTTTTTTTTTTTAGAAATTGAGGCACACATAGGTAAAGTGATTTTTATGTGATTTCACCCATTCCTGTATCCTGTTATGGTCAGATCCTTTTAAATCTTTCTTAAATAGCATTTTCACTTTTTGTTGTTGTTGTTGTTGTTTGCTTTCATTTTATTTTCTTTCTCATTTTTTCCCTTTTTGATCTGTTTTTTCTTGTACAGCAAGATAACTATATAAATGTGTATGCATATGTTGGATTTAACATATATTTCTAGTCCACATTGGACTACTTGCCAGCCAGGGGAGGCAGTGGGGAAAGGAGGGAGAAATTGGAGCATGAGGTTTTACAAGGGTTAATGTTGAAAAATTATCCATGCATGTGTTTTGAAAATAAAAAGATTTAATTAAAAATTTTTAAAAAGTAAATCTTTGTTAAATCTTGGTTATGCATGTTTGCTTGCTGCCAAGGGGAGGAAGAAGGATATATTCAAAAATAAAGTTGATGTAAAAATAAAAGATGTCTGCAATCAAACAGGAGAGATCACATGTATATGAAGTAAGCGATTAGAGGATAAATAGGAAATAATTAAACAAGGGAAGGCCCTGGAAATTAAGGGGGTTGGAGAAGTCTTCCTGTAAGTCATGGGATTTCAGTCTGGACTTACAGGAAGCCAGGGAGATAGCATTTGGAGTGGAGGAAGGAGAGTTTTCCCAGCATGGGGGACAGCCAGAGAGATGGAACATCTTGTTTGTCACAGTCAGCACCAGAAGGAGGTCGCAGGGGGTGGAATTTGAACCTAGCTATTCTTATTCTAAATTCATTGCTCTTTCCATGGTCTCAACAAGAACACATATACACAAAGACTTCAATCATGTAAAAGATTTCCTGGCCAAAATTTGTGATTTCATTCATTTAGAGAAAGCCATACATTGACTCCTAAGAAGATGCTGGGGCTCCAAGAGGGTCAGTAGCCATACAGGATCAGAGATTTAGAACTGAAAAGGACCCCAGAGGCTCTGAAGGACAAGCTGCCCATTTTACAAATGAAGAAGGCAAAGGTTCAATTAAATTGGGGTTACACAGCTAGGTTTGTATTCCACACTCTACCACCTCTCTCTGGTGCCAATTGTCACAAACAAGATGGTCCATCTCTCCGGCTGTCCCCCATGCTGGGAACACTCTCCTTCCTCCACTCCAAATATTGATCTCCCTGGTTTCCTTTAAATCCTAACTGATGCAAAGTGAAATGAGCAGAACCAGGAGAACACTGTACACAGGAACCCCAACATTATTCAATGGTCAATTATGGTTGAGTTAGCTCTTCTCAGCAATGCAATGAACCCAGACAATTCCAAAAGATTCATGATAGAAAATGCTATCTATATCCAGGGAAAGTGGGGTATGAAGATAGATCAAAGCACACTCTTTTCATTTTCTTTATTTTTTGTAGTTTTCTTTTTTCACAACATGACTAATATGAAAATATGTTCTATATGATTGCACAGATGAAACTGTATGGGATGGGTTGGATGCAAGACCTCCTTCCCAATCCAATTAACTAATCGGAGACATCTTCAGGTACAAAGAGAAAACATTTATTTAATCCCTGCAGGGAGAGGCCCAACACACAACTGGGAGCCATCCCAACTCCCGCCATGTGCTCCTGGAACCTGGTCAACTTCTGCCTTGTCCAAGGTTTAAAAGCAAAAGACTGGAGACTTCTCATTAGATAGACTCACAGGATGTAACCATCCTTGAACAATGATCCAATGATCGCTAATGCTGGCTGCCTCCCACAGGTATGTCACTTCCTGCAACTTCCTACATCTCCAGGTTCAAAGTTCATTCCTCCAGAGAGCAAGGTCTCATTGTGGGAACATGTGACTCAATACTGAGAAATACTTCATCCAATCAGTCCCATTCATAACCTATATCAAATTGCTTACTATCTTACGGAGGAAGCAGCAGTGAAAGGGAAAAAGAAATTTTGGAATTCAAAACTTTCTTTCAAAATATTAATCATAAGAAAAAAAAATTTATCTTTTTTACATGGAAGAGTTAAATAGATGAGGGCGAGGGAGAATTAGAAATGATGATTTTTTTTTGTTAAAGACAATAGACCATCTCTTAAAATAAAAGTTTTGAACCTTTTTACTATATAAAAACAAAGACACTTTCTCAGAAATATAGTTTTAAGTAAATAAAACAAGTTAAAAATCAATATTAAGTAAATAAAAAATAAAATATAGGATTGCAAAAGAAATCAATTGAAATACAATTATCAATGAGTGTGTGTGTGTGTGTGTGTGTGTGTGTGTGTGTGTGTGTAAAGTTTAGAGACCTCAAGCTTAGAACTTCTTCCTTAAATTTCAATAGACTTAGGATGTTATCCCCTTCGGGAGAGAAGACTATGGAGACTGAATATGGATGACAGCATAGTATTTTCACCTTTGTTGTTCTTGCCATTGTTGTTTGTTTGCTTGCTTATTTTCTTTCTTTCTCATTTTCCCCTTTTTTGATGCAATTTTTCTTACACAGCATGATAAAAGTGGAAGTATGTTAGGAAAAAAAAAAACTCCTGCCTTAAAATCTTATGAGAGAAGTAGAGTACCCACACTGAAGTCATTTACCTTTCACCAGAAGTAATCTCTTAAATCCCCTGAACTGCCTAGCAGTTTATATCACAATTCTTCAGGAATATGTTTTAGGATTGCTTGTTATTCACCTATGTAACCCAAAGGACCACAAACAAATACAAGAAGAGAAGAAAGAGGGATGTTTCCATCTCATTTCCTGGTACAGAGATTTCCCAGACTAATTCATTAACCAGACAACTCTTTTATGTTGTTGTAGTTTACAAACTGAGTCAGGAGGGGAAAGAAAGCTGATCTTGAATTTCATATCCTACTTCTTGTCATCTGAACAAAGGGCCCCTGTAGCAAGACTTCTTAACCTGTAGTTCATGAATTTTTTAAAAATATATTTTAATAGTTTATGTACAATTGGTTTCCTTTATAATCCTGTGTATTTTATTTTATGAATTTTTCCTTTGATTTTTTTTTTGCAATCTTTTAACATTTTTATTTAAAGTTTTGAGTCCTATGCCCAAAAAGTTATCAAACTGTGCATAAACTTTGATCCAGCAGTGTCTCTACTGGGCTTATACCCCAAAGAGATACTAAAAAAGGGAAAGGGACCTGTATGTGCCAAAATGTTTGTGGCAGCCCTGTTTGTAGTGGCCAGAAGCTGGAAAATGAGTGGAAGCCCATCAATTGGAGAATGGTTGAATAAATTGTGATATATGAATGTTATGGAATATTATTGTTCTGTAAGAAATGACCAGCAGGATGAATACAGAGAGGATTGGCGAGACTTACATGAACTGATGCTGAGCGAAATGAGCAGAACCAGGAAATCATTATATACCTCAACAAGGATACTGTATGAGGATGTATTCTGATGGAAGTGGATTTCTTCAACAAAGACAAGATCTAACTCAGTTTCAATTGATCAAAGATGGACAGAAGCAGCTACACCCAAAGAAAGAACACTAGGAAATGAATGTAAACTGCTTGCATTTTTGTTCTTCCTCCCAGGTTATTTATACCTTCTAAATCCAATTCTCCCTGAGCAACAAGAAAACTTCGGTTCTGCACACATATATTGTATCCAAGATCTACTGTAATCTATTTAACATGTATAGGACTGCTTGCCATCTGGGGGAGGGGGTGGAGGGAGGGAGGGGAAAAATCAGAACAGAAGTGAGTGCAAGGGATAATGTTGTAAAAAATTACCCTGGCATAGGTTCTGTCAATAAAAAGTTATTAAAAAAAATTTTAAAAAAATAAATAAAGTTTTGAGTTCTAAATTCAATCCCTCCCCTCTCTCCTTCTTGAGCTGGTAACAATCAAATATAGGTAATACATATGTGATTATGCAAAAAACATTTCCAATCAATCATTTTGTAAAGAAGATTCAAATAAAAGAAAAGAAAAGAAAGTGAAAAATACCATGTTTCAGTCTATTCAATCAGTATAAATTCTTTCTCTGGAGGTGGTTAATATGCTTCATCTTTAGCCCTTTGGGATTATCTTGGATCATTGTAATACTAAAAATAGCTAAGTCATTCACAATTCTTCATGGAACAATATTGCTCTTACTATATACAATATTTTCCTGGTTCTGTTTGCTTTACTAATATCAGTTTATGTGAGTCTTTCCAGGTTTTTCTGAAATCATCCTACTTGTCATTTCTTATGCTACAGTAATATTCCATTACAATCATATATCATAGCTTATTTGGTCATTCCCCAATTGCTGGACTTCTGTTTGATCTTAGCCACCACAAAAAGAGCTGCTGTAACTTGTATGATCTGATGCTAAATTAGTAGAATGAAGAGAACATTGTACACAGCAACAAGACTAAGTGATAATTAACTATGATGGACTTGGCTCTTTTCAGCAATGAGTCGATTCAGTCCAATTCCAATAGACTTGTGATGGAAAGAGTCATCTGCATCCACAAAGAAGACTATGGGGACTAAATGGGGATCACATATTTTCACCTTTTTTTTGTTGTTGTTGTTGTTTGCTTTTTTTTTTTCTTTCTTTCTTACTTTTTTCCCATTTTCCTCTGATTTTCCTTGTGCAACATGATAAATGTGGAAATATGTTTAGAATAATTGTACATGTTTAACCTATATTGGATTGCTTGCTGTCTGAGGTGGTGAGAGAAGCAAGATTTTGCAGGGGTGAATGTTGAAAACTATGTTTGCATCTATTTTGAAAATAAAAAGAAATTATTAAAAAAAAAAAAACAAGAAGAAAAAAAAGAGCTGCTACAAGGTGGCACAATGGATAGAGCACCAGCCCTGAAGTCAGGTTGTCCTGAGTTCAAATCTGGTCTCAGAAACTTATCACTTTCCTGGCTATGTGACCCTGGGCAAGTCACTTAACTCCAACTTCCTCAGCAAAAAAGAAAAAAAGAAAAAAAAAGAGAGGTGCTATAAATATTTTTGTACAAATAGGTTCTTTTTCTTTTTCTTTATTTTTTGGATATCTTTCAGCTATAGACTAAACAATGGTATTGCTGGATCAAAGGGTATACACAAGTTTCATAGCCCTTTGAGCATAGTTACTAATTGTTGTCCAGAGTAGTTGAATCACTGCACTCCACTAACAGTATATCCACATCCCCTCCTGTATTTTCCTTTTTTTTGTCATATTAGCAATCAGATAGATATGAAGTGGTACCTCACAGTTGTTTGAATTTGCATTTCTCTGATCAATAGTGATTTCGAATATTTTTTATGCGACTTTTGATTTCTTTATTTGAAAACTGCCCATTCATATCCTTTGATGACTTAATAGTTGGGGAATGACTTACATTTTTGTAAATTTGACTCAATTCTCTATATATTTGAGAAATGAAAGCTTTATCAGAAACACTGGATGTAAAAATTATCCATTATTAAGTATAATTTTCATTGCATTATGATCGGAAAAGGATGTGTTTGCTATTTCTGTCCTAAAACATGTCAATTTTTGTGCAGATGCCATGTACTGCTGAAAAAATTCATATTCTTTCTCATTCATTTTTCTTCAGAGATATATCATAGCTAACTTTTTTTTTTTTTTTGCTGAGGCAATTGGGGCTAAGTGACTTGTTAAGGGTCACACAACTAGGATGTGTTAAGTGTCTGAGGTCATATTTGAACTCAGATCCTCCTGACTTCAGGGCTGGTGCTCCATCCACTGCCCCATCTAGCTGCCTCACAACTATTATCTTGACATAGAAATATAAACAATTTAACCTTTTGAATTTCTTTTTTTTTCTTTCTCATTTCTGTTTTTTTCTTTTTTAACCTTTTTATGTTCTGGTTCAGTTCTGGTTTTTTAATTAGAAATGCTTAAAAGAAATCTATTTTGTTAAATTTCCATTTTTTCCCCTGAAAGATTATTTTCAATTTAGCTTGATAGATGAGTCTTGTTGTAATCCTAACTCCTTTGCCTTCCAGTGTATCACATTCTGGTTCTTTAATGTGGAAATGCTGAATTCTGTAATCCTGATTGTAGCTCCATTATACTTTTGGCTTGCAACGATTTCTTCTCATTTTGTGAGCTCTGGAATTTGGCTCTGATGTTCCTGGGAGTTTTCATTTTAGTTTCTTTTTCAAGCAGTAATTGGTAGATTCTTTCAATTTCTATTTTGCCCTCTGGTTCTAAATATATGAAGGCAGTTTTCTTTGATAATTTCTTGAAATATGTTGTCCAGGATTTTTTTTTTAAATAATGGCTTTCAGGTAATAAAATAATTCTTATATTTTTATCTCTCCTGGATCTATTTTCTTTTCTTTTCTTTTCTTTTTAATTATTAAAGCTTTTTATTTACAAAACATATGCATGAATAATTTTTCAGCATTGACCCTTGCAAACAAAGCCTTCCATTCCAAATTATCCTCTCCTTCCCCCCATCCCCTCCACTAGATGGCAGGTAGTCCAATACATGTTAAATATATTAAAATATATGTTAAATCCAATATATGTATACATATTTATACAGTTATCTTGCCACACGAGAAAAATCAGATCAAGAAGGAAAAAAAAAACTGAGAAAGAAAACAAAATGCAAGCAAACAACAACAGAAAGTGAGAATGCTATGTTGTAATTCACACTCAGTTCCCAAGGTCCTCTCTCTGGGTGTAGATGGCTCTCTTCATCATTGAACAAATGGAACTGGTCTTAATCATCTCATTGTTGAAGAGAGTTATGTCCGTCAGAATTGATCATGGAACAGTATTGTTACCTTGTATAATGATCTCCTGGTTCTGCTCATTTCACTTAGCATCAGTTTATCTAAGTCTCTTCAGGCCTCTCTGAAACCATCCTGCTGATCGTTTCTTACACAACAATAATATCTGGATCTATTTTCTAGGTCATTTTGTTTTTCAATGAGAAACTTCACATTTACTTCTATTTAAATTTTTAAAAATTTTGTTTTATCATATCTTAGTGTCTCATAAACTCATTAGTTTTTACTTTTTCAATTCTAATTTTTAAAGGGATTATTTTCTTCAGTCAACTTTTGTACCCCCTTTTTCATTTGGCCAATTCCATTTTTTAGGGAGCTAGTTTCCTTGGTAAATTTTTGTATATCTTTTCTTTTTCTTTTGACTCTTTTTTCATAATTCTCTTGCATAATTCATATTCATTTTCCTATTTTTTCTTCTATTTCTTTAATTTGCTTTTAAAATCTTATTTAAGCTTTTCCAGGAATTATTCTTGGGCCTGAGACCAAATTACATTTTTCTTTGAGACTTTGCATATAGCCATTTTGACAGCATTGTCCACTTCTGAGATTATGCCTTCATTCTCCCTATCACCATAGTAACTTTCTAAAATTAAGCTCCTTTTTGTTTGGTTGGTTTTCTCTTTTTTTTCTGCCTGGTTCTGCACTGTCCCAAGGTTTTCGTGCTGAGGCTCTGGGTCTTACTGCTGGCTTTAATTGGACTTCAAGACTTAGCTGCTTGCTTTCTCTAGAAGGTAGTTTTCCCTTTTGACTTATACCAGGAGTAGGGGTTACCGCTTGATCTTCACTGGCTGTGGGGTTTGGTTGCTGCCCAGTTCTAGGGGTACAGCCTTGCTGCTTGATTGCTATGATAACAGAGTCATTCTGGTGGCTGGTTCTGAAAGAGGGGCCTTGTTGCTAGTGTGCCCCAGAGGTGGGGCCCTGGGGCTGAGTTTTTCTGTTGGTATGCCCCAGGAGTCTCCATATTGGCCAGCCCAAGGGTGAGACTGCACCCTAAGTCCTGGCTGGTGGCTTGTGCTGGGAATAGGGGGTCTCTAGAGTAGAGCTTTTTTGTTTACTTGCCTAGGGGACTACTGGTTTGCAGGAGATTAGAACCTTCATAGTTGATGGCCTTAGACATGGAGCCTTGCTATGGGCCCCTGCTATGAGGCTGGCTGCTCCTGTGGTTTTTGGACCTCAAAACTTCCAACCCCAAAGAAACCAACCTTTGAATACTGGCCTGGTAAGCCACTTCCCTGCTCCTGCTTCAATTCTGAGGCAATTTTCTAGTCATCTGGTGGAGAGTTTTAGAGGTTTCCTTCCTCCCTTTGCCATATCGACACTAGAAGTCTATTTTATGAATTTTAAAAGATAGTTTTGGGAAGGGATTGGTGTTATTATTTTTCAGTTATATCTGACTCTGTGATCCCATATGGAGTTTTCCTGACAGAGATACTGGAGTGGTTTGCCATTTTTTTTCTCCAACTCATTTTACATATGAGGAAATTGAGGCAAACAAGGTTAAGTGATTTGCCCAGAGTCACACGGCTAGTAAGTGTCTGTACCAGATTTGAATTCAGGTCTTCTTGACTCTAGCCTCTAACCACTATGTCTCACCACACTATTGAATCGAGTGATTGCTCTAAAGATTATAATAGAAGAGCATATAGTGATTTCAACTTGCATGAGTAAAGGAAATTTCATGACAGAAGTTGTCCTTACATCAGTGAAATCACTAATCCAGTTAAAAAAAAAATTCCCCATCACTAAACACATACACAAACAGTACATTACATAATTTATTTATGATTTAAAGGTAGAAGAGATCTTGGAAACTATGCAATCCAGGCCCCTCATTTCATTTTATTATGAGTCTAACAAACAAAAGTATTTCAACAGTCAGTAAATCTCTTTTATTCAGTTATTTTTAAGTGTCCATTAACTTTAACACTATAGTACTAACATTGCCTAACTTGACCATGACCCCTTTTAGTACTTCCTCCTACCCTCTTCTGGTACCTCTTCTTAAGGTTCTCTTTTTCTCCTTCTTCCTTTTTTCTTTCAACAAAAAAAATGGACAAAAAGTATTATTAAGCAATTATTATCTGACAAGTAGGTAAAGGTAACACACGATTTCAGGTACCCATTCACCCCCACTCACACCTCTCCTTTAACAAAATAGAAGCAAATTTTTTTTTTTTAATTTAATAGCCTTTTATTTACAGGTTATATGCATGGGTAACTTTACAGCATTAACAATTGCCAAACCTCTTGTTCCAGTTTTTCACCTCTTACCCCCACCCCCTCCCCCAGATGGCAGGATGACCAGTAGGTGTTAAATATATTAAAATATAAATTAGATACACAATAAGTATACATGACCAAACCGTTATTTTGCTGTACAAAAAGAATCAGACTCTGAAATATTGTACAATTAGCTTGTGAAGGAAATCAAAAATGCAGGTGGGCATAAATATAGGGATTGGGAGTTCAATGTAATGGTTTTTAGTCATCACCCAGAGTTCTTTCTCTGGGCATAGCTAGTTCAGTTCATTACTGCTCCACTGGAAATGATTTGGTTGATCTCGTTGCTGAGGATGGCCTGGTCCATCAGAACTGGTCATCATATAGTATTGTTGTTGAAGTATATAATGATCTCCTGGTCCTGCTCATTTCACTCAGCATCAGTTCGTGTAAGTCTCTCCAGGCCTTTCTGAAATCATCCTGTTGGTCATTTCTTACAGAACAATAATATTCCATAATATTCATATACCACAATTTATTCAGCCATTCTCCAACTGATGGGCATCCATTCAGTTTCCAGTTTCTAGCCACTACAAAAAGGGCTGCCACAAACATTCGTGCACATACAGGTCCCTTTCCCTTCTTTATAATCTCTTTGGGATATAATCCCAGTAGTAACACTGCTGGATCAAAGGGTATGCACAGTTTGATAACTTTTTGAGCATAGTTCCAAACTACTCTCCAAAATGGTTGGATTCGTTCACAACTCCACCAACAATGCATCAATGTCCCAGTTTTCCCGCATCCCCTCCAACAATCATCATTATTTTTTCCTGTCATCTTAGCCAATCTGACAGGTGTGTAGTGGTATCTTAGAGTTGTCTTAATTTGCATTTCTCTGATTAATAATGACTTGGAGCATCTTTTCATATGACTAGAAATAGTTTCAATTTCTTCATCTGAGAATTGTCTGTTCATATCCTTTGACCATTTTTCAATTGGAGAATGGCTTGATTTTTTATAAATTAGAGTTAATTCTTTATATATTTTGGAAATGAGGCCTTTATCAGAACCTTTGACTGTAAAAATATTTTCCCAGTTTATTGCTTCCCTTCTAATCTTGTCTGCATTAGTTTTGTTTGTGCAAAAACTTTTCAGTTTGGTATAATCGAAATTTTCTATTTTGTGATCAGTAATGATCTCTAGTTCTTCTTTGGTCATAAAGACCTTCTCCTTCCACAGGTCTGAGAGGTAAACTATCCTGTGTTCCTCTAATTTATTAATAATTTCATTCTTTATGCCTAGGTCATGAACCCATTTTGACCTTATCTTGGTGTACGGCGTTAAGTATGGATCAAGAAGCAAATATTTTTAATAAATAAATTATTCCTTTTTAATAAATAAAAGTAGTCAAGCAAAACACATTGATAATTCAGCTGGGTCTGAAAATGTATATCTCATTCTGCACTTTTAATCTGCCATCTGTCTACCAAGGCCTACTCCATCATTGATTTCAGGAAGTTTTGTTTAGACATTGTATTGACCTGAGTTAAGTCTCTGAAAGTGAGATTCCTTTACCTTCTATTGGTCATTATATAAATTGTTCTCCTGGTACTACTTATTTTGCTCTATAGCAAATCCTACAAGTCTTTTAAGGTATCTCTAAATCTGTCCCTTTTGCAGTTCCAACACTATGATAATATTTCATTGCATTAGTAAACGTTTATTCAATGGAAATATGTTTAGACAAATTGCATATGTTTAACCTATAGTGGATTGCTTGCTCTCTAGGAAAGGGGGAAGGAAGAAAATTTTGGGACACAGGGTTTTGCAAAGTGAATATTATAAGCTATCTTTGCAAAAAAAATTTTTTTTTAAAGCTATCTTTGCATGTATTCAATAAAAAGCTAATTTTAAAAAAAGTTTATTCAGTCAGTACCCCAACTGATGGATATTCACTTTCTTTCCAATTCTTTGCTATAACAGAAAGTACAACTATAAAAATTTTGTAGATATGGGGACTTTCCTCCATCTTTGATCCCTTTTGGGGAAATACTTAGAAATGATAATGGTGGTGAAAGAACTCTGGAAGATGATTATGAACCACTACATAGAATTCCCAATCCCTCTATTTTTGTCCGCCTGCATTTTTGATTTCCTTCACAGGCCAATTGTACACTATTTCAAAGTCTGACTCTTTTTGTACAGCAAAATAACTGTTTGGACATGTATACTTATATTGTATTTAATTTATACTTTAACATATTTAACATGTATTGGTCAACCTGCCATCTGGGGGAGGGGGTGGGGAGAAGGAGGGGAAAAGTTAGAATAAAAGGTTTTGCAATTGTCAATGCTGTAAAATTATCCGTGTATATAACTTGTAAATAAAAAGCTATGAAAAAAAAGATAGAAATGATAATCATGGGTCAAAAAAAAAATGCTTCATTTAGTGACTTTTTGGGTATAGTTCCAGATTGTTTTCTAAAATGGTTGTACCAATTCATAGCTCCTCCAAAAGGAGCATATTAGCGTGCTTATCTTCCCACATCCCCTCCAACAATTGTCATTTTCCTTTATTTGTCCTGTTTGGCAATCTTATGGGTATTAAGTGGAACCTCAGGGTCGTTTTAATTTTTTTTTCTGAAATAATGGTTTTTCATGATTTCTCCTATTTTAAAAATATTTTATTTTTCCCAGTTACATGTAAAACAATTTATTTTTAACATTTGTTTTTAAAACTTTGATTTCCAGATTCTCTCCTTCCCTCCTTCCTCCCAGAGAAGGCACAAGTGAGATTTCTCTTATTTGTTAATGAATGGTTGTTAATCAGCTTATTTCACTGATGAATAAAGAGATAGCCTGGGAAGTGAAAGCACATGACTTACTTAAGGTCTTCCCAGTAGTTAACATCAGAGGAGAAATTTGAACTTCACTATACTGACTCTATAAACAGTGTATTTTATACTGAATCATTCTAAGTCTTGCATAGCCAAGATTTCAATTGCCCAAATACCAGCCCTTTTAAGCAATCTGAGCTGTCTTTATTCTCTTTCCCTGCCATGCCCCCCCACCCTTTTTAAAACAGATTTGAAAAAAATGAAGTCACTAAAGAGAAAATCCAGTTACCCAAGTAGGAGGGACCAGGACTGGAATTCCAGTTTCATAAACCCTGTTCTTTGCAGGAAGTCTAAATAAGATTAGCTTTAGTTGAAAGGCTTCTTAAAAGTAAGACTAAGAGTGTGAATAATTTCCTTTTTTTTCATAGGAACATATGGATTTAGAAGTGGACAGGACTAATCCAACTCTCTCATTTTGCAGATTAGGAAACTGAGATCGAGAAAGGAGAAAATGATTTATCCAAGATCACACAGCTAGTTAATAATAGAGCTTAATCTCAAACCCAAACTCCAAATCTGGATCTAATTCCTCTATATTAAATTCCCAGGTTTTACAAAAGAGGAAACTTTTTTTCTTTTTTTTTTTCTTTTTTTGCTGAGTCAACTGGGGTTAAGTGACTTGCCAAGGGTCATACAGGTAGGAAATGTTAAGTGTTTGAGGCTAAATTTGAATTCAGGTCTTCCTGACTTCAGGGCTGGTGCTCTATCCACTGCGCCACCTAGCTGTCCTGAAATTTAAGTTTCTTAAACTTAATAATGTACATTATTATTTTTTCAATAGTATTTTATTTTTTAAAATACATGCAAATATAATTTTTAACATACATGTTTGTAAAACTTTGGGTTGTAAATTTTTCCCTTCCCCTTCCCAAAACATCGAGCAAATTAATATAGGTTAAATATGTTCAATCTTTTAAAACATATTTCCATGTTTGTCGTGTTGTCCAAGAAAAATTAGACCAAAGTGAAAAAAACACGAGGAAGAAAACAAACAAAAAGGTGAATTGTTCGATATTATTGCGCAGAGTATTAGAGATCAAGAAATGTGTAATCTTAAAATAATTCATTTTTTCTCAATGAACAAAGATCTGTTTTGTCACTATTCATTGAAAAAGAAAAAGAAATACCTTATAACAAATATACATAGTTAGGCAAAGCAAATTCTCATGCTGGCCGTAGCAAAAAAAAAAAATATATATATATATGTATGTCTTATTCAGATATGTATGTCTTATATATATGTTGAGTCTGGCCACCTACAACCCGAATAGTCTGTAAAGACATGGATAGCAGCATACTACCTAATGTTAAGTGGTTAAGTGGTGTGGTAGTCCCTTGAGCTCCTAAAAATGAGAACACCACTGATGGGGGCTCAAGCTGATGGCAAAGAGATTCTTTAAGGTATCCCTCAAGCCTGAGGGAAAATATAGTCTACCTTGCCTTGAAAGAGGGGGCCAGAATGACCATGCATTAATGCATTAACAAATACTATTTTTTAAAATCTATCTCCTAGAGTACTATTGTGCTATAAGAAATGATGAGCAGCATGGTTTCAGAAATCCTGGGAAGATTTATATGAACTGATGACTATATGAAATTATATATGAACTGATGAAATTATATATGAATGATGATTATATGCACTGAACTGATACAAAGCAAAGTGAGTAGAACCAAAAGAATATTGTATAGTATAACAGCAAAATTATAAGGATGATCAACTATAAAAGACAACTACTCTGATGAAAACAATGATCGAAGATGATTCCAAAGATCTCATGGTGAAAAGTGCTTTTCTACCTCTAGAGAGAAAACTGATAAACTTTGAGATTAAAACATAGTTTTTAAACTTTATTTTTCTTGGGTTTTGCGTGTCTCTTCTTTTGAAACAGAGCCAACACGGGAATAGATTTTGTGTGACTTATGTGTATAATCAGCATCATGGTGCTTGCTTTCTCAAGTGATGGGGAGGGCTGGGAGGGAGAGAATTTGGAATTCGAAATTTAAAGAAAACAAATATTAAGAAATTTTTACATGTGATTGGGGAATATTTAATAAAACAAGTAAGAATATTTGAAAAAAATAATAACTCATCAGCACTGATTCTCTGTGAAAGACAAAAGATCTTTGTGGGACTGCTGGACCTAAATTTCACTTTCACCTCAAGCCTATACTGTCTTGAATGACTCATAAAATCCCTATTTCCTGGACAAGAAGGGTGTGGTTTGAGTTTTCTTAGTCCTTTCAGCTATGGCATCTGGAAGAAGTATTTCTTCTCCTCCAAGAAACAATCTAGCTCAAAGGATTGGAAATTGAGAGAAAGCCCATCAGTTGGGGAGTGGCTGAACAAGTTGTATTACAATACCATTGTGCTATAAGAAATGATAAGCAAGATGATTTCAGAAAAGCCTGGAAAGACTTACATGGATTGGTGCTGAGTGAAGTGAGCAGAACAAGGGTAATATTGTGCATGGTAACAGCAATATTATATGACAATCAGCTATGATGGACTTAGAAATACAATATTCCAAGACAACTCCAAAAGGCTCTTGATGGAAAATGCCATTCATATCCAGGGGAAGAAATATGGAGTCTGAATGCAGATCGAGGTATACTATTTTGACTTTGTGTGTGTGTGTGTGTGTGTGTGTGTGTGTGTTTTCCCTTTTGTTCTGTTTCTTCTTTCACAGCATGACTAATGTGGAAATATATTTACATGATTGCACGTGGATGACCTATATCAGATTGCTTACTGTCTTGGAGAGGGAGAGAGGGAAAGAAGGGAGGGAAAAAAATTTAGAAGTCAAAATCTTGTTAAACAAAGAATGAGTTATGAACACATAATTGGAAAAAAAACAAGATACTATTTACAAAAAAGAAAAGAAAGAAAGAAAGGAAGGAAGGGAGAGAGAGAGGGAAGGAGGGAAGGAGGGAGGGAGGAAGGAAGGAAGGAAAGAAGAAAGGAAGGAAGGAAGGAAGAAAAGAAGGAAGGAAGGAAGAAAGAGAAAGAAAGAAAAAAGAAAAAGAAAGAAAGGAAGGAAGGAAGGAAGGGAGAGAGACAGGGAAGAAGGGAGGGAGGAAGGAAGGAAGGAAGGAAGGAAGGAAGGAAGGAAGGAAGGAAGGAAGGAAGGAAGGGAGAGAGACAGGGAAGAAGGGAGGGAGGGAGGAAGGAAGGAAGGAAGGAAGAAAGGAAGGAAGGAAGAAAAAAAGAAAGAAAGAAAGGAAGGAAGGAAGAAAGAAAGAAAACAGTCTGACTGCAAGAAATGTTTTCTTTTAAACAGCTGGTACCAACAAAGGAACCCAAGACATCTCAAATCTGAGAAGTGGTAGCCAAGGGGGGAAATTCCCTGTCTTTCTTAGAATTACTGTTCAAAGAAATGTACTCAGGCATCAGTCTGCTTTGCTGCTGCACTTTAAAAACCACAGGCCCTTTCCATCTGACTTGGAGATGAAACCTTCCATGTGTGTTGTTTTCCCCCTTAGAATGTGAGCTCCTTGGGAACAGGGACTTTTCTGTGTATTTCCCCTGTTTTTAGCACATAATAATTGTTTAATAAATAATAGTGCAGGCCCTAACATCTTGGAACCTACAATCTTGGAAGTCAACGATGGGGTTCATTGTTGAGAGAAGAAGAAGATTTATGAGACACAGCTTATTTTTATGGAGAGCTTCCCAGAGCAAAGAGGAGCAACTTTCTTTCCCTTCTGCATCTGTCCCCGGAAGGAAGGGGAAGAGGAAGAGGAGAATCAGTAGGGATTGGAACTTTTCATCTTCTGCCTAATCTTTAGCCTTTGGAAGGAAGATGAGGAGCAAAATGGTGCTTCCCACTTGACTATGTGCCTTCTATTTCATGCTGCTCATGGCTCCTGTCTGATTTCCAGCCTCATCTGGGAAGAGGAATTGAACGATGAACATCACACCCTACACATCTCATTGATTCTGAACCCTTTTGGGTCACCATCCAAACCCTATTTTCCACTCCTACTACTGGATTCCTTATTCTCATCTGCTTCAAATTCACATCCCAAAATCCCAAACAACTGCCCTCTGGAACACCTATTTCATAAGCAATTAACTGTTCTTCATCTCAATCTTTTCCTTTCCTATTTCTTCAAACTCTAGCCATCACTACAAACCTGTCTCCCCAATGATGATAAAGTACTCCATCTTTCCTATTTGGTGTCTTTTCCTTCTTGACTCTGGGCACTTATTTAGGCTCTCCTCCATGCCTGGAATACATTCCCTTTACATTCCATCTCCTGACGTCCTTCAAATCCCACCTTCCACAAGAAGTCTTTTCCAATCCCTCTTCATTCTAGCGCCTTCCCTCTGTTATTTCCTACAATTCCTCTTCCAATTTCTATTCCTATTGAAATATTGGGATATTCCTAATCCTATTCCTATTCCAATAGTTTATTTTACAAGTGTATATTTGTTTGTTGTCTCCCCCCTTGAATTGAGGACTCCTTTCCTCTTCTTTTTTTTCCTCTTCTTATATCTCCAGTGTTTAGCACATTGACTGATACATAACAGACATTTAATAAATGCTTTTTGACTGACTGGTAGCCAAAGAATCTCAGATGCAATTAAAAAATGATTTTGTTTTTATTTATTTAAACTTATGACAATATAACAATTCTAACCATATAATTATTATAATACCTTAATATATAATTATAACAATATAATAACTTATATAAGAAGAATGATAATATTCATATTATATTACACTCATTTATGATTTTAGAGGTAAAATTGTTGTTAGTGCCCATCTTCAGCATTTCTGGAATGAGGGTTGTGATTTGCAGATTGTTTCTGCTTTTCAGAAGTAGGTCAGGATGTCCTTAAATAAGGAGTTTCCCAAGCAACCTGATAACAAAGTAGGGGACAACCTCTTGTTTAGTCACTGACTAAACTGAAAAAGTTCTTCAAGCAGTTCCATGACACATTATATGAGTCACTCCATTGGAAGGTGGCCACTAAAGGAACCCAGGAAAATCCATGTGATTGGCTGGTGGAAAATCAGCCTTATGCCTTACAACCTATAAAAGTCATTGGACCTGATTCTGTCATGTGTCTCACCGTTTTCTTTGGGTAGCTGCAAAATGAAGGAGGGGAGGATTTCCCCACCTAAACCAGAATGAACCCTGGTAACTTCCTGTAGAAACACATGGCCATAGGAGACCTATGCTTTCATGGAAGAAAAGTGATTCCAAGTTCCCTAGACACCATTTCCTCAGAATCTAGTCTTCTAGAAGAGAAAGGAGATTCTTTGGGTCGTAGTTTATAGGGATTCAAGCTTTGGAATGCCAGATAAGGGATCTTCTTGAGAGAGAATTTGGGAATATATTCTGTTCTATTGAGAAGGAAAAAAAATAATCCAAATCCTTTTGGGAGTAACATGTGACACTGTCCAGCTGAGTAACCGAGAGCATATATGTTCTCTACATTTGTGCCTTTCAAATCAAGACATCCACTTTTGCCATTGATGTTGTAGAAATATACACTTCAGATTTATGGGGGGAGATGTCTTGTCACTACTTTTCTTTTCTTTTCTTTTTTTTTTTTTGGCTTTGATAATTTTATTGACAGAACCCATGCCAGGGTAATTTTTTACAACATTATCCCTTGCACTCACTTCTGTTCCGATTTTTCCCCTCCCTCCCTCCACCCCCTCCCCCAGATGGCAAGCAGTCCTATACATGTTAAATAGGTTACAGTAGATCTTGGATACAATATATGCAGAACCGAAGTTTTCTTGTTGCTCAGGGAGCATTGGATTCAGAAGGTATAAATAACCTGGGAAGAAAAACAAAAGTGCAAACAGTTTACATTCATTTCCCAGTGTTCCTTCTCTGGGATTAGCTGCTTCTGTTCATCCTTGATCAGTTGAAACTGAATTAGATCTTCTCTTTGTCAAAGAAATTCACTTCCATCAGAATACATCCTCATACAGTATCGTTGTTGAGGTATATAATGATTTCCTGGTTCTGCTCATTTCGCTCAGCATCAGTTCATGTAAGTCTTGTCAATCCTCTCTGTATTCGTCCTGCTGGTCGTTTCTTATAGAACAATAATATTCCATAACATTCATATACCACAATTTACCCAACTGTTCTCCAATTGATGGGCATCCATTCATTTTCCAGTTTCTGGCCACTACAAACAGGGCTGCCACAAACATTTTGGCACGTACAGCTCCCTTTCCCTTCTTTAGTATCTCTTTGGGGTATAAGCCCAGTAGAAACACTGCTGGATCAAAGGGTATGCACAGTTTGATAACTTTTTGAGCATAGTTCCAAATTGCCCTCCAAAATGGCTGGATGTGTTCACAATTCCACCAACAATGTATCAGTGTCGCTACTTTTCTTGATGTTTTATTTCAATAAATGCTGGTTCTGTGAGCTAATTATGTCCTCAGGCTGACTATTATAAAGGTGAGGTGATTGGTATATTCAACTACGGGTGTTATGAACAACCCACTGATCTGATAGACCTTAAATCAGTGGTTCTCAAACCTTTGTTCTCAGTATCTTCATGTTGTTAAAAAACTATCGAGGATCTGTTCAAAGAGTTTTTGTTCACATGGGTTATATTTATACCTATTTACTATATTAGAAATAAAAAATAATTTTGCATTTGTAGACCCTCTGAAAGGGATTCAGAGACCCCAACAATTCTTTGGACTCTACTTTGAGGACCACTACCTTAAATGAAGAATAGGAAAGTGCTTTGATCTGTGGTAACTTGGCCCAAAAATCATATTCAAATAGGTGGAAGATACTTAATCATGTCCCAAGAGTTATCTACAAATTCTCAGGCTAGAGAACTAATCAGCAGAGAAGGTGGTATTCCAGCACATAGAGGGGCAAAGGAAGGGCTGCACTGCTGCCTAGAAGGGAGACACTGAGGAAGGTCATTGGCTCTGTGGGGATCTTAGAGCTCAAGATTTAGGCTAAGGGAAGTTCCAAGAAACGGTCAACTTTTTTCCCGACTTCCCCTGACCACCCACAAATATGTTACTATTATATGATCTGTTCTTTAATTATTTAGAATTTTTTCAGTAAACTGTAATTTTTCTCATCCATGAAATGGCCAAGGATTAACCTGAGATAGATATAAATGGAAATGTGGGCACAGAGCCCAACTTCTATGTTAATAATAGGAATTTTCCTAACTGCAGGCTCCAAGTAATTGTAATTAAATTCATAATTTTTCATCTAAGAAACTCTATAAAACCAAAAAGGAGAGAAACACTTGTACCTCACGGAAGGAGATGAGCATTTATTAAGTACCTACTACATTCCAGGCACTGGGTATAGTGCTTTACAAATATGATCTCATTTGATCCTCACAACAATTCTGGAAGGTAGGTGTAAATATTAAATCCCTTTTGCAGTTGAGGAAACTGAGGCAGAGAGAGATCCCGTGATTTAGTCACATAGTCAATAGGTACCTGAAACTGGATTTGGATACAAATCTTCATTATTCCAGACCTAGTATTCTATCCCCTGTACCACCAAGCTGCCTTAAGCTGCCAATATTGGCTCTAGACCTAAATAAGTTAATCAGTATAATAGGGTGTTACACTATTAAAATATAAACATATCAATAAAAGCAAATGGCTTATAGTTTTAGAGGTGGGGACCCACAGAATATCTTGAACCTTGTAAAAGGCATTAAACTCTAGGATGAAGACAGGAACAGATGGTCTTGTTTCTTCCCAGCATTGACATTCCATGCTCTATGAGCCCTCCTAGGCCTGACCATCCCTGTTCTAACAATTCATATTTTGTGTCTCTTCCTCCTTGACATTTTCACAATTTTAATCCATAAAATTTAAGATCACGTTTACCATATGCTTTTTCTCCATACCTTGTTTTTAACAATTCATTGTCCTTGAGGGGTTGGCCCATTGATCCCTGGAGTTTAAAGTTATAATAAAATACACATTTGTTTTATTGTACTTTACAAAAGATATGAAATGACCTGCCACAGAGTCATAAAACATGCATTAGATTTGGAAAGAACTGTATGACCTGTTTCTGAATCAATTTCTGCCTTTAATAACTGTATGACCTTATATCTGTCATTTACATTCCCTCTGGGTATCAGTTTACCCACCTTTAAAATGGGAATAATAATTCTCTCCTCCCTATTCCACAATAAAAAGCTGAGTTAAGAGACCTGAGTACAAATTCCAACTGAATAAGCACTAAATATTTCCTTAGGATGGAACCAATTACCACATTTTACATAATATGTTTGATAATTTTGAAAAGTTGGAATTCTGCGACTGCTTCCCCAGGATTCATTATTCAAATTGGGACGTAGGTGGTATTTGCATTCATTGAGATCTAGTTGTTCAGTCATTTCTGTCTCTTCATGACCTCATTTGGGATTTTTTTGGCAAAGATACTGGAGTGGTTTGCCATTCCTTCTCCAGCTCATTTTATAGATGAGGAAACTGAGGCAAACATAGGGAGATGACTTGGTCAGGTTCACGCAATTAGGAAGTATCAGGCCATATTTGAAGTTAGGTCCTCCAGATTCCAGGGCCAGTGCTCTATCAACTATTACGCTACCTCCATCCCCCTTATTAGAATGTAGTCTTAGTCTTTAAAAGTTTTCTGTGGCTCTGAGAGGATACTCAAGTTTCTCAGTTTCACACTTTTCCTTCTTCTTCTTTCTTCTTTCTTCTCCTTCTTCTTTCTTCTTTCTTCTTCTTCTTTCTTCTCCTTCTTCCTTCTTCTTCTTCTTCTTCTTTCTTCTCCTTCTTCTTCTTCTTCTTCTTTCTTCTTCTTTCTTCTTCTTCTTCTTTTTCTTTCTTCTTCTTTCTTCTTCTTTTTCTTTCTTCTTCTTCTTCTTTTTCTTTCTTCTTCTCTTTCTCCTTCTTCTCTTTCTCCTTCTTCTTCTTCTCCTTCTTCTCTTTCTTCTTCTCTTTCTTCTTCTCCTTCTCCTTCTTCTTCTCCTCTCCTCCTCCTCCTTCTTCTTCTTCTACTTCTTTTTCTCCTCCTCCTCCTCCTCCATCTTCTTCCACTTCTTTTTCCTCTTCTTTTTCTTCACTTTTTTTTAAATTGAAGCTTTCTATTTTCAAAACATATGCATGGATAATTTTTCAACATTGACCCTTGCATAGGCTTCACACAGCTTCTTAGCTGGTAGATAGAGATAAGTTTTGAACATTATGCTCTCCCTGTTTTCAGGTTCACAACATCAACATTTGACCAACTATGGCTACCATCAAAAGCACAATAAAAATCTTGTCATGACTATACTTTGGAGTGGAGAAACTCCACCTTTCTATCTCAGCTCCCTAGATGGAACTCTTAAGAAAATACCATGTGGGGGAGGCAGCTAGATGGCGCCAAAGTGGATAGAGGTCCTGGAGTCAGAAGAATCTGAGTTCAAATCCACGTTCCAATACTTACTAATTGTGTGATCCTGGGCAAGTCACAACCTCCAATTACAAACCTCAAAAACAAACAAACAAACTGTGTCCTGGAAACTTGTTGAGCTACTTAAAAATTGGGGGGAGGAAAGAGCTATACAGAGAAAAGAAAGAAAGTCTTTGTTCTGTCTGTGTTATAGGTGTGTCTAGCCAGAGTGTTGGGCAGATTATATTCCTCCTGGAAAGGAACAAAATTATATTCGCTGCCCAAAGATCTGGATGGTTGATAAGGACCTTTCCAGCAGTGTATCTTGCTTATATAAGTGCTCTGTCGTGCTTTATTTCTCTATCACAAAACCTTTGTGCTAATATCAAATTATCTGTGTTTGAGGAGCAATTGGCCATTCGGATTCTTACCAAAAAACAAAAACAAAACAATAACATTTGGCTGAGTTAAGAGACCTGATTACAAATTCCAGTTCTGCAGCTAAATAGCCGTGTGATCTTGATCAAGTCATTTAATTGTCTAAGTCTCAGTTTCCTCATCTGAAAAATGACAGTTTTTACTTTTAAGATTTCTCAAAGCTCTGAAAACTATATTCTAGGGCAGATCTGACATTCTGTGTTCTAAAGTCCCTTATTCTGACATTTTGTAATTTAAGATCCCTTTCAGCTTTGCTATTTTATGTTCTAAGGTCCCTCCCAACCCTGAGATTCAGTAAGAATGCCACTGAGGCAGCTTTACATAATATAATTGAAATAATTCTGGAATTGGAGGTGGGAGAATAGATTTTTTTTTTTAATTAGAGAATGGATTTCAATACCAGCTGGGTCTTAATGAGCAAATCTGTTACCCAATCTTATCATTTCTTTCTCTACAGAGTCCTACCTTTTGCTCAGAAGCCTTTGGCAGCCTTCTTTAATCTTAGCATCTTCCTGGACAGGACACCGGCCCTGGAGTCAGGAGGATCTGAGTTCAAATCCTGATCTCATACATTTAACACCTACTAGTTGTATGATCCTAGGCAAGTCACTTTACCCCAATTGCCTCACCAAAAAAATAAAAAAATAAAAATCTCAGCTCCTTCCTTTTAAGACTGCCCCCAAGTTATCCTGTCTAGATCTTGTTTGTACATAGCTGTTAACGTATTGTCTCATCTCAATGACTGTGAACTCCTTGACATCAAGGACTGTTTTTGTGTGTGTGTGTGTGTGTGTGTATCTAGCATTTAGCAAAATCTCTACCACATAATATTCAGTTATATCCAACTCTTCATGACCCCATTTGAACTTTTCTTGGCAAAGATACTGGAGTGGTTTGCCAAATAAATTTCGTTCTCCAGCAGATGAAGAAACTGAGCCAAACAGGGGTAAGTGACTTACCTAAGGTCATATAGCTAGAAGGTGTCTCAGGCAACATTGGAACTCAGAAAGTTGAATCTTCCTGACTCCAGACCTGACACTTTGGTGCCCCTTAGCAGTCCTATAGATCTAGGTGGTCTATTGATCCTCTGCCTTAAATCTCTCTCCACTCTAAATCATCCTCCACTCAGCTGCAGAGGTGATCCTTCTAAAGTACAGAGCTGATGTCCCTCTATTCAACAAACTCCAGGGACTCTTTCTCCAATCCTTCCAGGATCAAATATAAAGTACTCTGACATTCAAAGCCCTTCACAATCTGGCTCCTCTGTACCTTTAGATTCTTACATATCACTCTCCTCTCTGAGACAATTCTTGGAGAGAATACCCACACATTTCCAAATATGATAACAGACAGACTGGAATTGGAACAAAGAAGTCCAGACCAAATATTCTGAGAAAAATTGAGGAAAGAGATAGTAAAAGGAGAGGAAGACTTCATGAAGTAGTTGGAATAGTAGCTGGATCTGGAAGGAAGAAAAGGATTTCAGATTAGTTGCCCTATTTTAACAGATGAGCAACTGAGAGTATGACTTACCAGGGGTAAGCTAGATGGCTCAGTGGCCAGAGCATGAAGTCTGGAATCAGAAAAGCCTGAGTTCAAATCTGCCTTTAGTTACTAACCATGACTGCACAAGTCATTTAAGCTCTGTTTGCCTGAGTTTCTTCCTCTGAATAATGGGGATTTACTTTAAAGTTTATAACATATTTTATAAATATATTTATAAATATTATTTTAATGATTGTCCTATAACAAATGATCAACAGGCTGACTTCAGAAAAGCATGGAAAGACTTACATGAACTGATACTGAAAAAAATGAGCAGAACCAAAAGAACTTTGTACATAGCAATAAGATTATGTAACTTACTGATCACAAAATAGAAAATTTCGATTATACCAAACTGAAAAGTTTTTGTACAAACAAAACTAATGCAGACAAGATCAGAAGGGAAGCAATAAACTGGGAAAATATTTTTACAGTCAAAGGTTCTGATAAAGGCCTCATTTCCAAAATATATAGAGAATTAACTCTAATTTATAAAAAATCAAGCCATTCTCCAATTGAAAAATGGTCAAAGGATATGAACAGACAATTCTCAGATGAAGAAATTGAAACTATTTCTAGTCATATGAAAAGATGCTCCAAGTCATTATTAATCAGAGAAATGCAAATTAAGACAACTCTAAGATACCACTACACACCTGTCAGATTGGCTAAGATGACAGGAAAAAATAATGATGATTGTTGGAGGGGATGCGGGAAAACTGGGACATTGATGCATTGTTGGTGGAGTTGTGAACGGGTCCAACCATTTTGGAGAGTAGTTTGGAACTATGCTCAAAAAGTTATCAAACTGTGCATACCCTTTGATCCTGCAGTGTTACTACTGGGATTATATCCCAAAGAGATTATAAAGAAGGGAAAGGGACCTATATGTGCACGAATGTTTGTGGCAGCCCTTTTTGTAGTGGCTAGAAACTGGAAACTGAATGGATGTCCATCAGTTGGAGAATGGCTGAATAAATTGTGGTATATGAAAATTATGGAATATTACTGTTCTGTAAGAAATGACCAACAGGATGATTTCAGAAAGGCCTGGAGAGACTTACACGAACTGATGCTGAGTGAAATGAGCAGGACCAAGAGATCATTATATACTTCAACAACAATACTAGATGATGACCAGTTCTGATGGATCAGGCCATCCTCAGCAACGAGATCAACCAAATCATTTCTAATGGAGCAGTAATGAACTGAGCTAGCTATGCCCAGAAAAATAACTCTGGGAGAGGACTAAAAACCATTACATTAAATTCCCAATCCCTATATTTATGCACACATGCATTTTTGATCTCCTTCACAAGCTAATTGTACAATAATTCAGAGTCTGATTCTTTTTGTACAGCAAAATGATGTTTTGATCATGTATACTTATTGTGTATCTAAGTTATATTTTGATATATTTAATATCTACTGGTCATCCTGCCATCTGGGGGGGGGGGGGGTAAGAGGTGAAAAATTGGAACAAGAGGTTTGGCAATTGTTAATGCTGTAAAGTTACCCATGCATATATCCTGTAAATAAAAGGCTATTAAATAAAATAAAAAAAAAATAAGATTATGTAACGATCAACTGTGACGGGCTTGGCTCTTTTCTTTTTTCTTAATTATTTATTTATTTTAATATTATAGCTTTTTATTTACAAGATATATGCATGGGTAATTTTACAGCACTGACAATTGCAAAACCTTCTGTTCCAACTTTTCCCCTCCTTCCCCCCATCTTCTCCCCCAGATGGCAGGATGACCAATACATGTTAAACATGTTAAAGTATAAATTAAATACAATATAAGTATACATGTCCATACAGTTATTTTGCTGCACAAAAAGAATAGGACTTTGAAATAGTGTACAATTAACCTGTGGAGGAAATCAAAAATGCAGGTAGACAAAAATAGAAGGATTGGGAATTCTATGTAATGGTTCATACGAACTTGGCTCTTTTCGACAATATAGTAATTCAAGGCAATTCCAATAGACTTAGGATTGTGATGGAAAATGCCATCCACATCTAGAGAGAGAACTATGGAGACTGAATGTGAATCAAAACATAACATTTTCACCTTTGTTGTTGCTGTTGGTTGTTTTTTCCTTTCTCATGGTTTTTCCCCCCCTTTGTTCTGATTTTTCCTGCACAGCATGACAAATAAGGAAATATGTTTAAAAGAATTGCACATATTTAATCTAATATCAGATTGCTTGTTATCTTTTAGAGAGAGAAGGTGAGAGAAAAATTTGAAAAATAAAGTCTTACAAAAATGGATGTTGAAAATTATCTTTATATGTATTTGGAAAAATAAAATACTCTTGAGAAAATAAATAAGTAAATATTATTCCATTTTACCCCCCACAACGACCCTAGCAGAGAGGTTCCATTTATACCCCCAATTTACAGATAAGGAAACTGAGGATGAGAAATGTTAAGCAATTTGTCCTAAGTTTCTCCAACTTAGGCTGCATTTGAATTTTGGACTCCAAATCCAATAAACTATCCACTATACCATGCAGTATTTTCTAAGCCTGGGAGATATTTTATTGAACCACATCTTTATTAAAGTCCTGTGAAAACCAGCTTTCAAATTCTGCAATTCACTTATTAAGCATTTATTATGTGCTGGGTACCCACACAAAGAAAAAGTAGTCCCTGTCCTTAAGGAGTTTACATTCCACCAATGGAATACACCATGCAAACAAGTTGTCCCAAAAGTTTTGTGCAGTTTGAAACATAACAAAATTACATTAAGGATTTTAGATCTATCTGTATACATAATTTGAGAAGGATGGGGACAGCAGCGGAAACTAAGATCTCAGAAACATCATGAAAGCAGTAGAATTTAAACCCATTGAAGGATATTGCATTGACCTTTGATGTGGTTACAGATTCGTCCTATGGGATCCAGGGTTAATCTGAGTTTTCTCATCTCTAAAATAAGATGGTTGGATTAGATGATCTCTGATGATCCTTCCACTTTAAATCTGTGAGAGAACTGAAGTTTAATTTGATAGGAATACAGAATACTTGAAGACAGTATTGTGAAACAAGCCTGGGAAGGTATATTAGAGCCTGGGAAGGTTCTCCAAATATCAGGCTAAAATATTTATAAGAGAGATGATCAGAAATGTTGGAGAGGATATGGGAAAATTGGAACATTAATGCATTATTGGTGGAGTTGCAAACTGATTCAGATATTTTGGAGAGTAATTTGGAACTATTTCCCAAAAGGCTATAAAACTGTGCATACCCTTGTTCCAGAAGTGTCACTACTGGGTCTGTATTCCAAGGAAATCATAAAGGAGGGGAAGAGATCCACACGGGCAAAAATGTTTCCAGCAGCCCTTGTTGGAGAGAGAGAAAAAGCGAGAGAGAAACAGAGAGAGAGACAGAGACAGAGAGACAGACAGAGAGACAGAGAGAGAAAGAGAGACAAAGACAGAGAGACACACAGAGATAGAGAGATAGGATGTTAGAGAAAAAGGAAGAAAAGGCATAACAGTGACAAATCATTGGAAATTGAATAGATACCCATCAGTTGGGGAATGGCTGAATAAGATGCCATACTTGGATGTAATGGATTAGATGAGATTGTTCTTTGTTCTCAGAGGACCAGAATGACATCACTCTGCTAGAAGAGTCAAATTACACTGTGTCCTACCTTGGCTGATCAGACCAATAGGAGTACCGACTGCTCTGCCACAGGTAGGAGGCAAATAGTTCCTATCAACATGACGAGCGGATTCTCCAACTTTGTACATCTTGCCTCTCTTCTGAGCTAATTGAATTCTGCTTTGGTCATAGAGCTCAGTGCCCTCTCTGACGAGGCTCGCCATGCTGGGCAGTCCTGTGTCTCCCATCAGACACTAAAGTTTTTAAGGGAGAATTTGAGAGTATCCTTGTATAGCTTTTTCTGGAATACTGTTGATTGTATATAAGAAATGATGAGCCCACTGATTTCAGAAAAGCCTAAAAGGACTTACATGAACTAATGCTGAGTGAAGTGAGCAGAACCAAGAGAACATTGTATGCAGTAACAGAACAACTGGGACAGACAGCTCTTCTCAGCAATCCAAGGCAATTCCAATAGGCTTGGGACAGAAAATGGCATCCATATCCAGAGAAAGAATTGTGGAGACTTCATGCCATTTGAAGCATACCATTTTTGACTTTTCTTTTTCTTTTTCATGGTTTTTCCCTTTTGTCTTGATTTTTCTTCCACAACATAACTAACATGGAAATGTTTAAAATGATTGTACATATATAACCTAGATCAGATTGCTTGCTGTCTTGGGATGGGGGAAGGGAAGAGAGAAAGAAGGGAGGGTGAAAAAAATTTGAAACTCAAAATACAAAATGGATGTTGAAAGCTCTACATGTAATTGGAAAAAATAAAATACTATTAAGTGAAAAAATATTTTATTGACTTTATTGATTTCTTTCTACATCAGCCAGATTCTACCCCTTGCCTCCCATCTTTCTCCCCCTTTCAGAGAACTGACTTCTTAATGAAAAAAAAGTTTTATAAGTAATTAGAGGGGAAAACAGTAAAATCAAGCAATTCTTCTGATTGAAAAAAACAACAACCAGTGTATACAGTTTTCCATGACCTTGCATCCCCATTTCTGCAAAGAAGTGAGGGGTTTTCTCATATTTTTCCTGAGGGCCATGTTTGTTCATTGTAATTTTGGAAATTTTTTTTATTTCTTTGCAGTAGTGGTTCTTTTCACTTCTGTTATTGTTGTCTGTGTGTATGTTATTTTTCTGGTTCTGTCTATTCATTTTGCATCCGTTCATAGAAGCCTTCCTGTACTTCCATGTGTTCCACATGGTCACTGTTTCTTACTGTCCAGGGGGCATTCTACATTGATGTACTACAATTTGGTCCCCAATCCTTGGCCATCTACTTTTCTTCCAGATCTTTGTTACTACAAAAAGTGCTGCTCCAAATAGTATGTATGACATATATTTTGATACCGATTTTTCTCTTTGGTCTTCTCTTGATCCAAGAGCTTGCTCACAGCAATGTGAAATGAAGTTTCTGGCTTCTGTCTTGAACCTGTTGGCCACTGTTACCAAGCACCGGGGTCTAGATAATAAATACATCTTACCACCTGCCCTGCTTCTATCCCTGGGTCTCACTAGGAACAGAGACCTTTCCCACCCCAAGAGAGACAATCAATTTGCTTTTGGAATTGATTTGGGAAGGATGCCTTAAATTTCTATCATTAGCCAGCTCTTATACTCATCTCCAGCCTGGGATTGATTGCTACGGTTTATGTTATCCTTGAATCTGAGGTAACCTTGTCCCTAAGATTCTGTTTATACTTTCATTTTCCCAAATGTTTTCTGAGCTCCCCAATCCCTTGTTAGCTGGGATCAATGGTGAGTCCTTTGGCAGGAACATGGCCTCTACTGCTCAAACAGGTTTTGAATTGAAACACCTGGAAGGGATGTGGGGCTCTCCGAAGGAGAAGCAACCCTGGACCCTCATATTTGGACTGCAATCAAAGACAGGAATTATTTTATGGCCCTTGGCAGCTAAATGATGTGGTAGCTACAGAGTTGGACTTGGAATGGGGAAGACTTGAGTTCAAATGCTTCCCCAGTCATTTCCTAGCTGTGAAGTTGACTCAGTTTCCTCATCTGTAGAATGGAGGTAATAATAGCACCCAACCTTAGAGTTGCTTTGAGGAGAAATTGAGAGATATGCATTTTGCAAACCTTAAGATACTTACATTAATGCGAACTAATAATAAATGACCACAAAGTCAATGACAGAATTTGGCCATATCATTCAGTACCAAGGACAATTGCTATCTGAATTCTTGTTGCCTATTGACAATAATAATAGAAACAAGAGAGATGATACCTTCTGAAGATGTAAATATGACCTGAATGACCCAAGAAGTCAATGGCTATGGGGATGGCTCAATTTAAAGATATCTGTAAGAGATGTAGCTTTGAAACAATCTTTCAACTGTGTGACAACTCAATAGATTATATGGAATGATTCAAACATTTGGACAGAAGTCTATGAGTCAGCCACGATCAAAGACCCCAACTTCTTGGGATAGTAGTTTTGTTTTTTTGTGGTTTTTTTTTTTTTTTTTTTTGCTGAGTCAGTTGGTGTTAAGTGACTTGCCTAAGGTCACACAGCTAGGAAATGTTAAGTGTCTGAGGCTGAATTTGAACTCAGGTCCTCCTGATTCCAGGGCTGGTGCTCTATCTACTGCACCACCTAGCTGCCCTTGGTAGTAGTTTTTTTACTCAACCCCCAACTACCAACAGGTCATTTTCTCATTTGTAGTCTGAGAAAGCAACATCCAAGTTAACTCACAAAAATTCCAGAGAGAAGATTCTATTCTGCCTGGAAAGGTAACGGGACAAAGAAATGGAGATTGTCAGTGATGGAAAACCAGCAAGAGCAAATCAGAGTCAGAAAGTCCTTCTGTAACAAGGAAAAGAAGGCTGTCTACAGGGCAAATAAATTTGTTTTTTGTTTATTTAATTGAATTTATTTTTCAGTTTTGAATCCTTTCCCTCCCTTTCCCTGTCTTCCACCCATTGAGAAAGCAAAAAAAAAAAAACAAAAAAACAAAAAAAAAAAAAAACAAAAAAAAAACCCAAAGCTGTTGTAAATGTGTATAAAGAAAATATGCCTCAATCAACACACTGAGACTTCATCATCTAACAGGAGATGGGTCCTGAATCCCTTCGGACTTAGAGTTGTGGTTGGTCTTTTTGTTGATTAAATTTTGTAAAATCTTTCAAAACTGATTATCGCTACAATATTGTTGTTATTTTACAAACCGTTCTGGTTCTGCTCACTTCACTTTGCATCAGTTCATATAAGTCTTTCTGGGTTGTTTTGAAACCACCCCCTTCATCATTTCCTATCACCTTCTTAGACTATAACTTGCTCAACAATTCGTCGCTCCTCCTCGGGTCTCTTCTTAGGTTTCAATTCTTTATCACTATATAAAGAGGTGCTCTAAATATTTTTCTACATATGGTATGTTCTCCTCTCTCTCTGTGTCTCTCTATTTCTCTATTTTTGTCTCTTTCTGTCTCTCTATCTCTATCTTTATCTGTGTGTCTCTCCCTTTCTCTTCTTCCCTCTCTGTCTCTCTCAGTCTCTCTCTTTTACCAGAATACTGCAAAGAGAAAACCAGAGACAACTAGAATCTTAAAATTAGATTTGTATTTCTGTCTTTTTCTCATTTATCTTCCTCTTCTTTCTTCCTTCTCCTCCTCCTTTTCTTGCTTCTGTTTCCTATCTCTATCTCCCCACATGTCACTTTACCTGTACCAGCTCAGCAGAGTCCAGGGCTGATTTTCTTAGCCATATTAATGAAGTCCAAAATATTATTTTAACCAAATGGTTATGCAAACAAGCAGATCCCAGCTCGTCTTCTACAGGTTTATTTATTTGGGGGGGAGATGGAAAAGTCCCCTTTTCCTATTAGGTGTCACAAAGGTTGCCATTTCTCTTATACTTAACAGATTTTCCTTTGTATAGTTACACTTTTTTCCCCTAGGTTTTTATTTTTGTTGTTGTTCTTTGGCGAGTGGGAAGCCTCCCCTACTAGATTGGGAGCTCCACAAAGAATATAGGAAAATAGAATTACTGATGTAGAAACTGAGTCAGGGAGAAATCAGAGGCCATCCAGACCAAGTTCCTTCTTTTACATAAAGCTCTTTTTCATGTCTCTAAAGAAGGAGACACCTTTTAATATGACTCTTGGGTAAGTCTAGAGATATTTTTTCCTTCCCCACTGGGTGGTCCATTTCTTTATTGCAAACGCTGCCTCAGAACGTAATGAAAAATCAACTTATCCTTATCTGGAGACAAAACCCATTATAAAAGTACAGACAGTAAATAATGAGATTTAAAGAGATCAGGAAACTGGAAGGTAACTGATGCCAGCTCACCAGGCTGAACGGATGGGGCATAAAAAGGGGAGGAAGTAGAAAATCAGCAGCTGTTAATGGAAACGACAGTTATAGAAATTGCAAAATTCTGTCCAGGAAGATCATCTTGTAATTGGGTCAATGAGCCAGACTGACTATAATTTCTCAGGTTTACCTTCTGCTTAGAGCTTCATCTGCAATTGAATATCTAGTTCTGGTACCTATCTATCCCCAGGCCTTTCACTTTTCAGAGGAGTTCCAAAGTTCCCCAGACTTTCCCTCCTTCCAGTTCCTCTACCTCCCATAACTCTTCAGTTCCCATTTCCTACTTGAAACAATCACACGCTTCCCATCAGCCCATTTGCTGATAAGAGGCTACTTGTACATGAGGAAAGGGAAGATCAGAAAGATGAAATGATTCATTAGATCATAGATTTACAACTAGAAGGCAACTCTGAAGGCCTTCTAGTCAAAACTCATTTTACAGAAGTACTAGGGAAGGTAGGTCATCTGCCTAACATCTCACAGATGGTATTTCAGAAGTAGGATTTGAATCCAGGTTTTTTATTGATTCCAAGGGCAGCTAGATGATTCAGTGGATAGAGCACCAGGTCCGCAGTCAAAAAGACTCATCTTCATGAGTTCAAATTTAGTCTCAGATACTTCCTAACTGGATGACTCTGTTTGCCTCAGTTTCCTCAGTTGTGAAATGAGAAGGAAATAGCTAGAGAAGGAAATGGCAAACCACTTCAGTAACATTGCCAAGAAAACCCCTAATGGAGTCATAAAGAATCAGACATGACTGAAAAACAATTGAAGAACAGCAAAATCAGAAGATTCTGGGTCCAACACTCTAACCACTACACAATAAATAATTTTAATTATCATCCTTAGTGCTGAGCCCAGAGCCATGTGCATAGTAGGTACCTATGAAGCTCAAACATACCTTTTCTTTAATTTCTATATTTTTCTTGGGGGTTTTTTGTATGTTTTTTCTTTCATAGAATGACTTACATGGAGATATGTTTTGCGTGTATAACGCAAATTGCTTATCTTCTCAGTGAAGGGAAGGAGGGAAAGAGGGAGAGAATTTGAAACTTAAAATTTTGAAAAAATGTTAAAATTGGTTTTATATGTAATTGGAAAAAAGTAAAATATTAAATAAAACTTTAAAAAAGAAATGTGTGTTGAATTAAAGGCACACCCATCTTATCTATTGGCAGAAACTGGCTCAGGTTGTGATTCCTGAGTCCCACTTCTCACTTCTGCTATTTCCTGTCATCCTTTGATCTCAGACCTTACCACCCTTCTTGAACTCTGAACTTCTCTGCTTTAATAGAATGTTATCACATCTGCCTCAGCAGGTGCCCAAGTTTTCCTGAATTAATGAGGTTCCCTCCCCACCAAGTCCTGAAATGTATGTTCAAAGGGAAACCCTGATTATTGTAGCTTATAACACCACATTAGCTGGGCCCTGGAAAAATTTAGGGGATCTTGGTGATCTTAAGATGATTGGGGAAATCATTCCTTGCCTAGAGTGTTCATCCTCATATGAGCTTGGGAAATAAATTCTAGCTCTCAGATATATTTTCTTTCTTTCTTTTTTTTTTTTTTTTGAATTATAAATGTATTTATTTACAAGTGTTAAACTATATTTATTAACCCAATACTCTGCTTTTAAAATTCTGTGGCCTAGCTACATAATACATTTAAGCAAAGCGAGTCACCTTATCTAAAAGATAGATATCAGAGTAATTTTCATCATGTTATTGCTTCCTCATTCTCCTTTCTTATATCAGAATTTTTGCAATGAACATTAGTATCATCTACCTGCTGAAAATTCAAATTCCTAATTTTTCTTGCTCAAAATAACTTTGAAAATCATTTCAAAAAGTCAAATGCTTATCAAATAATATTATTTAAAGACTTACCTCTCTTTCTGCTTTCTCACTTTTACATTTACATATTTGCTCTCTTGAGTGGTTACATTCATTGATTAACTCTTTATTTCTCTCTTCTATCACAAGAACTTGTTTTTCAGTGTCAGCATGAAGTTTACTGAAGAAATCCTAAATTGTATCTGGAAATCATTGAATACTTTTTCTTCATTCACACTTTTGTTTCAGGCATCTTCAAGCTGTTATTGAAACAACATATTTTCACTCTTTCAGATATATTTTCAATTTGGATTTGGCTGATAGGATTCAAAGTGAGGCAGCTAGATGGCACCACCGTGGATAGAGCACCGGAGTTAGAATCAAGAAGATCTTGATATCAAATTTGCAAAATGTTTTACAAATAATCTCATTTTATGCTATTACTCACCCCATTTTACATATGGGACAACTGAGGCAGAGAAAGAATAAGTGTCTTTATGTCTTCTTACCAGACAGAATGTAAGGCAAGGGCCTGGCCCAGAACCATAGTGTCAAAAAAAACTTTCACTCAGCTTGGCCTTGGGGCTGAACCAGAACACAGACTCACCAAAAGATCTACAGCACAAATGTTGAACTCATAGGAATGGAGGCCGCTAAAATCATACATAAAGCATACACTGACTTAGAAAACCACACAATAGCATTATCTATGTTCTATTGAGTTTTTTTTTTTTTTTTTGGTTGTTGCTGTTAAATATCTCCTAATGACATTTTAATCTGATTGGAGTCCATTCTGGAGTGTGTCCAATCGCAAGTGTTTGACACCTCTGGTCTACACAATTTTTAATAGACCTCGTTTGCTAGGAGGGACCTCTCTCCATCTTGGGGACTCAGATATCATTTTATTTCAGGGAAGATGAATCAAACAACCACCACTGCTTCTGGAAAAAGCAGAAACAAGACAAACTCCTTTGTTCTCTCCTTATGGAAGTGGATGGCTGGACAGTAAAGCGATTTTAACCTAATATGAATTTAATACAATAAGGAAGGGAGAGAGGCAGGGAGACAGAAAGGGCATCCTGAAGGAAGGGGTCCCGCACAGGTGCAAGGACCTAGGGGGAAGGGGACAGAGAATCAAGAGGAGGAACATGGCTTGCTGGATTTGACAAGAAAAAATCCAGGTAAAACATGGAGGTTGGACATGGACACAGACCAGGTGACATGCAGGGTCTGGGATGGCCATACAAAGGTTCAGATATTAAGGTAAGTGGACAGAAAGGAACAAATGTTTTTCCTTTTAGGGTCCCGAGTCACAGCTTGTCCATTCTTCTCCATTGACTTAGAAAGTTGGTTTTTTTGGTGGAGGTGAGTGGTGGATGGGAAGAGGGACCTGAGCATAGAAAGAGAGAACACAGTAAAAGTAATATCGGTGTGGGTTTTTTTTTTTTTTTGAATGCAAATTTCTTTCAGAATTCTTTACCTAAAATCATAAAGTTGAATTTACATAAAATAATCACTGTGTGTATAATGGATAGGGTCAGGAAGATCTATGTTTGTATACAGTCTCAAATACTCACTGGCTGGGAAAATCATGGAACATCTCTGCCTTGGTTTCCTCAGCTGTCCAAAGGGAAAGGGGATTGGATTTAATGATCTCAAAGGTCCCTTTATATTTGAAATCCATGCTTCTATGACAAAAAGCTGCCCTTCAGTTCCAGTGATCCTTCTGGTAATTTCTTCCTTCCCAGGATTCTAATTCCCTTCATGTGTTGCCTGCCCCATTCAAAGATAAGCTCTAAGAAGGCAAGGTCTAGCTTGCCTTTGTCTTAGTATTTCTAGTGCCTAACATAGGGTTTGGCAAAATAGCGGAGCTTAGCCAAAACTTTTTCATCCATCCACCCATCCATGTGTCCATTCATTTACCTTTATGGATGTAGTCCTCAATTTTCCAGCTTCCGGGATATGTTGGAGGAAAGGAAGAAATCTTGGACTACACCATTCTTCAGAATTTGGGGGGAGAGGAGGAGAGGTAATATTAGCATTTGACTAAGCCATTAAGGGGAGGGGTTGGGGGGGATTAATCACTTTCCAAACAGGCCTCCCTAGGGCTTTGAAGACAGATTGTTCCCCACCGAGATGGCCAGGAGGACGGGGAGGGAGAGGAGTGGGGATGTGGGTCGGGAAAGGCCTGCAGTGGGGGCAGGGCAGGGGTCTGATTGGCCCTCGGAAAAAAGAACAATGGAACTTTTTTTCCAGAGGAAATGGAGTGTGTGGGGGGGTGTTTTGGGGGTGGAAGATAATCTCTCCATCCTGCTGGGGCCCCTCCCCCATTTGCCCAGCCTAGCAGGAGCTTTCCTTCTTTCTTTCTGCTCAGACCAACTTTAGGGTCTCCCCACCCTTTGATACTTACGGTGAGAGGACTTTAATGTTAGAAGCGAATTTAGGGCAAAAGATGATGGGATTGAGAAGGGGCTGAGAAATCTCTTTAGAGATCATGGATCAGCCAATCAATTAACAAATATTTCTTAGGTATCTGCTATGTGATATTTAAACAATTAATTGTTCTTACCCCCACAGAGCTTACATTCTAACTGCACCATGTATTCTCTCTCTCTCTATTTGCTGAGGCAATTGGGGTTAAGTGACTTGTCCAGGGTCACACAGCTAGAAAGTATTAAGTGCCTGAGGCTAGATTTGAACTCAGGTCCTCCTGACTTCAGGGCTGCGGCACTATCCATTGCGCCACCTAGAGTTAATTGAGTTTGTTGAGTAGAGAGATTAACATTGCATGTGAGGAAAAGGATTTATTGGACTGGGAGAGACTTGAATAAGAGTGTTACCAAAACCAATATAGAATAATATAGGAAGTGGTACAATGTATCCAGTGCCAGATCTGGAGCCAGAAAGATTTAACTTTGTTAGTTTGATTCTGGCTTCAGACACATAATAGCCGTGTGACCCTGGTCCAGTCACTTTAACCTGTTTGCCTCAGTTTCCACATCTATAAAATGAACTGGATGGAGAAGGAAATGGCAAATCACTTCATTATCTTTGCCAAAGAAATCCCACAAGGGGTCACGAAGAGTTGGATCCAAGTGAACAACAACAATAATTATTATTGGTCAGAATCAGGAAGATCTAAGTTTATATCCCCTTGAGATCATTATTCCCTGGGTAACCTTGGGAAAGCACTTCACCGATCCAGGTCTCAGCTTCTTCATGTATAAAATGAGGGGATTGGATTTCAAGGCTCCTAAATTCCTGTTCAGCTTTAAATAGATGATCCTATGAAGTAACCCTAGTGTCTAGTTATTAAAAATAACACATTAAGAATGTTGAAAACTATCTTTACGTGTAATTGGAAAAATAAAATAATTTTAAGCTTATAAAATTTTAAAAAAATAATTAATTTAAAAAGGGAGCTACTGGTGACAAGGTCTCCCTGGGGAATGGGGGCAGAGAAGGTGAGTGAGCAGCCTTCTCATGTTGTGGTATCCAATCCCTCCCTATTAGAGGGAGCTTTTTCTGCTACTTGGCCTGAGGAAGGTTTGGGATGCTTCCTAATGAGCAGAGCATGAATTCCCATTTATGGCTCTATCCTTCCAAGGTTAGCTCAGTTTTTAAAGGGCTTTAATTTTTGAAGCATCAATTGATCACCTGGTGTTTGGAAATTGTTTTGTTTTAATTATGATTTGATTTTATAGTTTCAGATGTGATTTTTCTTAAAGAATTCAGTGTCTAATTATGGAAGGTTTAGCTGTAATGTAATCATAACCCTTTTTCATTTGGTATTAACGTTTATTTCTAAGAGCCAAATTGCTTCCCTGCTTATTACTTTTTATATGAGGGTGAAGGAAGAAGAGATGATTTAATACTTTAGATTTTCACATTCTTTATGAAACAGAATCTAAACGAAAGAAATTGATATTTTATTATAATTAAAATGACTTGAATTACTTAATATGGTACAAGTCTTAGTCCTAAAAATGCACAAGGCTTGTTCATATAGTGAATTTATTAAGGGTAGAATAATTTCAAATAATATTTATCAAGTAGTTTATTTTTTCAATTCAAGGAAACCTCTGTCTGCTTAAATAGTGAAAATTATTTATTGGAAAGATGCTCAGCATTAGAAACATTTTCAAGCTAAAAGTTGTCAGACATTTTGGATCAACACCTTTCAGCTGCTGTTCCACTCTTTTGGTACGAATTTTCCCTCCGGTGTCTTACAGATGTATCCAGTATCACTAGTTTTGGTTGTAAATCATCTGGGATCTACAGAAAAACCTCTGCCCTCAGAGGAATCTTGTGCTCTGTCTTGAGATTCTCCAAGAAGCTTGTAACTGTATACAAGTTAAGTACAAAACATGACAAATGATTAAGGTGTATTTGGCATCAGTAGGCAGGAAAAGATTTCTAAAACTAAGTTAATTGAAGTGCGTTTAGTTGTGACTTGCCGCAAGAGTAATGATTTCTCTGACTTAACTATGTGGTCTCTCTAATTGACTTGTATGAGCTTACCTTGTGGAAAGTTGTGAATTTCCATTTTATATATGAGACCTTTTTACAAGAAAATTCTTCCCTTTTAAGGTTTATAGCTCAAATGCCTTATTAATTAATTACTTTATCAAAATGGTAACATTTCTCTGAAGTTCAGCTTTAAAGTTTTAAAATGGCCTTAAAACTTGAAGATCATATCTTACCATCTTGATTAAACATCATTTATGGCTTATGTGATTTATGTCACTTATAGTAGAATATGATTTTTCTTTTTTATTATTATTATAGCTTTTTATTTACAAGATATATGCATGGGTAATTTTTCAGCCTTGACAATTGCCGAACCTTTTGTTCCACTTTTCCCCCTCCTTTCCCCTACCCCTTCCCCCAGATGGCAGGTTGACCAATACGTGTTAAATATGTTAAAGTATAAGTTAAATACAATATAAGTATACATGTCCTAACAGTTATTTTGCTGTGCAAAAAGAATTGGACTTTGAAATAGTGTACAATTAGCCTGTGAAAGAAATCAAAAATGCAGATGGACAAAAATAGAGGGATTGGGAATACTATGTAGTGGTTCATAGTCATCTCCTAGAGTTCTTTCACTGGGTGTAGCTGGTTCAGTTCATTACTGCTCCATTGGAACTGATTTGTTTCATCTCATTGCTGGAGAGGGCCACGTCCATCAGAATTGATCATCATATAGTATTGTTGTTGAAGTATATAATGATCTCCTGGTCCTGTTCATTCATTCAGCATCAGTTCATGAAAGTCTCCCCAGGCCGCTCTGAAATCATCCTGCTGGTCATTTCTTACAGAACAATAATCAGAATATGATTTTTCTATAGTTACTTTGATGTATTTGTTAAAATATGATTAAAGTTTTGGAAAACAAAACCAAACCAAAAGGGAAATTCAGTAGCCAGACATTCTGGATGTGAATGCAGCTAATAGGAGCACAGCCCGTTTAAAGAGACTAAAATATGGGGGTATCTGACCCCATTATTCTCTGCCCCTTTGAGAGCACATTGGGAAGTCCTCTGTCCAGCTCTGGGCAGGGAATTTCTTTGGAAGGATATTGATAAGCTAGAGTTCAGACTGGGAAGACTGAGATCGTCAAGCACCTTGAGTACATTGTACATAAGAATAAGCAGAAGAAACTGGGCAGGGTTAGTCTTGAGAAGAGGGAGAGATGGAAGCCGAGTTCCAGGATTTGAAGAGTTGTCATGGGGAAGAGAGATTAGCCTTGATTTGTTTGACCCCAAAGGGTAACTCCAAGAGTGATGGGGGAAGTTGTAAATCCAGCATGTTGTCAGGGAAAACTTCCTAACAGTTAGAGCTGTCCCACAGTGCAATGGGGCTGTCCCAGGATGCCATGGGACTGGAGATTTGGAAACTAGAAGGGACCTAGAGCTTGCTGAGTTTTAAAGTTATTTTTTTTTAAATAAAGTAAAATAGATTTTCTTCCTCTCTCTTTTCCCATTAGGAAAAAAGAAAGCTCTTGTGGCCAGAAAGCTTGCCCTAACTGTAACGAGACAGAATTCTACTAGAAAAAAAACAAGGAAAACATTAACCCCTTGGCTGATCTACTTCTCGGAGCTCTCTCAGTAGCTGATTCTGGGTCTTAGCCCTTGATGTCTCAATGTGAGTTAAGTTCTGACTTGTTTAGGCGTCTAGCCTCCCAGTGGGTGTTTCAGTTTCTAGCAAAACTTTAGGAGTACATCAAAGGTAAGATCTACCTTAGAGGTCATCTAGGGGAGGTCTACCATCTCTCTTCAGATTTACAGAGGGAGAAACTGAGGCTCAAAGAGATCAAATCATGAATTTATTTATTTCCCCCCATTTAATAGTATTTTATTTTTTGAAATACATGTAAAAGTTTTCAACATTCATTTTTGGAAGACTTGTGCTCCAGATTTGTCTCCCTCCCTCCCTTACCTCTCCCCTCCCCAAGACAGCAAGCAATCTGATATATTATAGCAAATCATGAATTTAGAGCTAAAAGAGACCTCAGGGATCACATAGTCCCAACCCTACAGACGTGGCAATTCTAGTCCAGACAGATGAAATCACTTGCCCAAGGTCACCAAAAGGAGTTTTAGAGGTAGTATTGGAACCCGGAGCTCAGATTTCAGTCAGTGCTTCTCCCATTGCACTTGGAGTATCTTTGCCTTCCCCGTGGGCCCTCAAGGATTGCTTGACACGAAGTTCCAGGCATGTAGGGAGTTATTATTATTATCAAGCTAAAATTGTTCTCCTGGAAAGAAATACCCCCAGACTAAAAGGCTTTTTGGGGCCAAGCCTGGGGATTAATAGCAGCGGGGCCCAGTCCCGGGTCAAGAGACAGTCTTGCTTGGAGCCTTTTCATCTAAACCTTAAAAAGCTTCCATTACTTACTCCCACAGCTTGCAATGTCACTTTAAATACATGTTGGGCAACATCAGCTGTTCTATTTTTCTTTTTAATTATACAAAGTGAGACCTGAGAACGGCTCAGCTCGAGAGGGGGAGGGTACTGCCTGCCAGAGGCTTCTGGCAACAGGCTCAAGTGACAATTAAGACCCACTTGCTGCCTTTTCTGGGGCCCTGAAAGGAGAGAGTCCCCCCAGTTCTGCCAAGGTCAGAAAAATGCTCAGAGCCTGGGAGTTTGGGGTGAGGAAGGAGTCTCCATCGGAGGGAGGGGGTCGGCCCCTGACTCAGCGTGTCTAAAAGGGGCAGGAGCAGTCAGCGGCCCAGAATGGGGCTATTGGACAAATGGTTAACGGTAGGGGATAAAAATATCCCCAATACCAGGGCAGCTACTCATGTCTTGCAAATAGCTGTTTAACACTTCAGCAGCTCTGGGATTGCCAAGATAAATACAGTACAGCACCTATGCCCAAGGACGTTACAATCTAATCGTCTCCCACCTTTGGGCCTTTGCCCAGGTCGTACCCTTCCCCTGTAATGCTCTCCTTGGCTATCTCTAGCGCCTTGAATTCTGGGATTCTTTGAAGTTTGATTTATGTCCTGTAGTACCGAGAGAGTTCTGGGCCCCCCGGGTCAGGAAGTCGTGTTGCTGTTCGGCCGTGACTGACTCTCTGTGACTCCATTTGGGGTTTTCTTGGCAAAGACACCGGCCTGACTGGCCATTTCCTTCTGCAGTTTGTTTTACAGAGAAGGAAACTGAGGTAGGGGTAAAGTGACTTGGCCAAAGTCACAAAGCTGGTAAGTGTCTGAGCCAGGATTAGAACGCAGAAGTTCCCAACTCCAGCTCTTCCCCTCTTTCCAGAGACACAGGAAAACCTAACTTCAAATTCTGTTTACTTAGAGTGCCATCCTGGGCAAGCCTTGTAATCTTTTTTTCTTTCTTTTTTTATTGTAGCTTTTTATTTACAAGTTATATACATGGGTAATTTTTCAGCCTTGACAATTGCCAAACCTTTTGTTCCAACTTTTCCCCTCCTTCCCTCCACCCCCTCCCCCAGATGGCAGGTTGACCAGTACATGTTAAATATGTTGAAGTATAAGTTACATACAATGTAAGTATACATGTCCAAACAGTTATTTTGCTACCCAAGAAGAATCGGACTCTGAAATAGTGTATAATTAGCCTGTAAAAGAAATCAAAAATGCAGGTGGACAAAAATAGAGGGACTGGGAATTCTATGTAGTGGTTCATACTCATCTCCCAGAGTTCTTTCCCTGGGTGTAGCTGGTTCAGTTCATTACTGTTCTATTGGAACTGATTTGTTTTATCTCATTGTTGAAGAGGGCCAGTTCCATCAGAATTGATCATCATATAGTATTCTTTTAACCTTTTTTCAACCTCAGTTTTTTCATTTGTAAAAAGAAGTGGAGCTCTTCCAGCTCTTTCTTCTAGATTATTCTGCATATATAATTTATCTATGCTCACGTTGTTTCTTTCTAATAGAATGTAACTTCTTGAGGGCAAGAACTTTTTCTTAGTTGTTTGTTTCTAATGGGACATAAGCTCCTTGAGGGCAAGAATTGTTTCTTTTTGGTCATTTTTCCTTTTGGTTTGTATCGCTTTCTCTCTTAATACAGTGTCAGGTACACAATAGGTGCTTAATAAGTGCCCATTGAATGATTGAAGTCAACCTTCTGAGGGAACTAGTGAAAGCAGAATTATTTCCATTTTACAGATAAAGAACTGAGACTCAGAACATGTGTAGAATGACTTGCCTAAATGAATATTAAAATGGCAAGTAAGCTCTGGCTCTCTTCTCAAGAGCAAGGTAGGCTATGGCTACTCTTTAGTGTTTGTGTGAGGGAAACCCTCAAGGCTGACTGATTATCTCTCTACTCCATTACGGGCACCTCTGGCACCCTTCCCCTACCTTTAAGGTGCCAATGACTTAAACCTCAGTTCTATTTAATACTTAATGGTGATTATTGATTATATTTTACAATGCAATAACTCAGTTTGCCTCATTTTCCTCATCTATAAAATGAACAACAGAAGGAAATGGCAAACTACTCCAGTATCTTTGCCCCCAAAACCCCAGTGGGTCACAAAGAGTGAGACCTGACTGTAATAATAATAAAAATTTACTTTGAAAATACAGCAAGAACAAAATATAAATATTTCCCCCCCAAATCCTGCCTATATCCAGTAGATCTCTAGGAGGGCTCAGATTACCTCAACTCTTCTGTAGCATGGGTCTTACCAAGTTCATGTTCAAAGTCAGTCAATTAGCATTTATTAAGTGCTTATTATATATGCCAGGCACTGGGCTAAGCATATAAACAGCATGTGGGGGAATACAAAGAAAGGCAAAGAGAGTCCCCATTCACAATCTAATGGTGCAAAATTTTATACAAACAAGCTGGATACATGATAAATTATTATTTTTTTATTAAAACTTTTTATTTACAAAACATATGTGTGGGTAATTTTTCAACAGTGACTCTTGCAAAAGCTTCTGTTCCAAATTTTCTCCTCCTTCACCCACCTCCTCCCCTAGATGCTGTATCAGGCAGTGATATAGAATAAATTAATAGCAATATATACAAACAAGTTATATATGAGATAAAGAAGAAATATTTAAAAGAGAGAAGACAATAGTGTATTAAGAGCGATTGGAAAAGGTGAGGAATTTTAGCTTCAACTTAAAGGGAGGCACTGCTCCCTAAAATGGAAAAGAGCGAATGTGGAGGCCATGGGGAAAGCCCATTCTTGGGGCTTTCTCTTTATGGAATTTTCTCTCCCTGAATGCTGGGAATGGAGCAGAACTGATGGAGCAGAAGAGCGGAAAGAATTGAGGCAAGAAAGATGACAGAAGCCGATGGAATGCATCCATGTCCAATCTAAGAGTCTCTCGTTCACCTCGCGGTCAGTGGACCAGAACCAGTTACAGAATGTCTGTGCATGCTCCCTAAGAGTCTCTGTAAGAGATTTATCCCTTGCATGATGACTGTCCTAGTAGCTGCTCCTCTGTAAAGAGGAAACCCATTCCAAGCATCTGCATGTAAGGCAGACCCATTATAGTGGTTAAACTGACATTTATAGAGTGATTTAAGGTCTGTAGAGTGCTTTTATGGAGAACCTTGCTTAATGCTCATGGATACCCTGTGAATTATGGGCAAAATTATGCCCATTTGACAGATGAGGAAATGGAGATTAGGAGACTGTTGTTTGTCCTTCCTCTGAAAGAGGACTATTGCATCAGGGAGGTGATGCTGCAATATACAACTGAATTGAATTTATGTGAGGGAGGGCTGTGCAAGGTCACTTACCTCACTTTCCCCTCTAGAGCCATCGGATCTAGTGGCCAGATAAAGATCAAGACAACTGGAGATGACCCAGGATGTAATGGGAGATCTTAACCTTTTTAAGCTAAGGTCTTCAACAGGTCTCAGCTTGATTGAGGCTGAATTCATGCAGTGATTAAGGCTAGGTAACAACTGAGGCAAAACATCTCCTTTTTCACCTAGTCCAAAAAAACAAAAACAAAAACAAAAAACTAACTAAATAAATAAATCTTGGCTTGTCCAGGGTCATACAGCTACTACATATCCATGGTAAAATTTGAACCTAGGTGCAATAACTGCTATACTACATTACCTCTCAAGGCAAATATACAAATCACTCTTACATGACTAATGTGAAAATACGTTTAACGTGATTGTACATGTAGACCTATATCAGATGGCTTGCTGTCTTGGGAAGGGAGGGAAGGCGGGAGAAAAATCTGGAACTCAAAAATCATAAAAATGAATGTTAAAAACTATCGTTATATGTCATTGGAAAGTGTGGGAAAATATAAAACACACCATAGAAAACTCTAAAAAAATCTTTATTACAAGGGGAGATGTAGCTAGATGAAGCAGTGGATCGAGTTTTAAGTTTGGATCAGAAAGTCCCATGCTTACTTGCTATATGACTCTGGGCAAATTAGTTAACCACTGCCTCTCTTTGCCTCATATATAAAATGGGCATAGGAATAGCATACCCTTCCCAAGGTTGTTGTGAGGAAAAAATGAGAATATATTTGCAAAGCATTTTGTGAACCTGAAAGGGCTATATGAATGGTAGCTGTTATTATGAAATGCAAAGGAGAGATCCAGTTAAAATATTAGGAAGCAGCAAGAGAAGTAAGAAGACCCTTTGAAGGAGAAGCCACTTGGGTTGAACCCTTAAGACGGTATGAATTTCCATTGCTGGAGAAAGTGAGAGAATCCATCTGAGACCAGAGGGACAGTGGGAGTAAAGGGGATGGCAGGGGCAAGACTAAACAGAGCATGGAAAGCAGTCTAATCAAAACCCACAAAATAGAGGGAACCCTGTGGGAAGCCTTGAATGTCAGAGTCAGGAGTCTATCATTTATTCACTGGGCAACTGGGAGTGTTCTTTTGAGTAAGAATGACATGCTCAAGACTATGGGCTTCAGGGATTATTTGGGCAGAGGTAGGAAAGGATTAGAAATAGGACAGTCAGGGAAAATTTCTATCCACTTTTTTTTAGGGGGAGGGCAGTCAGTGAGGGTCAAACAGCTGAATTTGAACTCAGGTCCTTCTGACTCCAGGACAGATGCTCTATTCACTTCACCACCCAGCCGCTACTTCTAATATATCCCTTTCACCCCCGATATGTACTAAATGTGGGGCCAAACACATGATAGAATCTCAAGAATATTGAAGTAGGCTTTGAGTACCTACTTCCACAAACTTGCTAACTACTGTGTGATTTTGGACAAGTCATTTCTCTGTGAAATTCAGTTTTATTTCTTTTAATGTAGCAATTGATATCATTTTTCTCATGAGTACCCCAGAAAAGCTATTCCTGTGTACTTTATGGGTCTCTCCACTCACAAGGAATAAATTTATTCTTATTCCTTAGCTAGACAACACAGTAACCACCCCAAAATCACATTTAATTAAGAAACATTAAGAAAAGTAGGAATAAAACATTTCCCCATATATCTGGGCCACCCTTTCCTGTGACTTCAGATCTGTGGAAAGATTGGAAGGATTCACCGAGGCCCAAATCCTTGGCTGGAATCTGCATGGATATATAGTATTAGGGATACTGATTTAAGGTACTAGGAAGGTCTGCCCCCCAGGAAGTCTAGAATCTCACTAGGGGAAACCGAGGACCTAGCTTATATAGCTCATCAAGAGAAAGAACCCCAGAATCACAGACTCTTGAGTTAAAAAGGAGCTCAAACATGAGCTAGCCCAACCCATTCCCGAACATGTTTATAACATCTCCAATTGGTGGTCATCCAGAATTTAGCCCCACCCAACGTCAATCTTCGCTTCCATTATTTTTATTATTAGTATTTTGGTTTTGGAAGCAATCAGGATTAAATGGCTTGTATAAGGTCATAGAGCTACTAATCATCTGAGATTATATTTGAACTCAGGTCCTCCTGACCCCAGAGTTAGTGTTCCATCTACTGTGCCACCTAGCTGCCCCAGCTTTATTTTTTATTTATTTATGTATTTTTTAAAGATAAGAGTTGCTGACATTTTATTATTTCTATCTTAGTAAGGAAATGGTAAATCAGGCCAGTTTTAAAATTTGTTTCTCATTTTCATAATTCAACATCCTTTTATGATACCTGAAAATTATTATTAGATTCAAATACAAACCATAAATAATACCACTACTGAATCTCAATTACATACAGTAGAGTATAACCACTACTAGAGTGATTAAAAAGTCCAGCTTTATTTTAAACCAAACTTTTGTTGTTTTGTTGTTAAGTCATTTCTGTTTCTTCGTGACCCCGTCTGGGATTATCTTGGCAAGAATATTGGAGTATTTTTTGCCATTTCCTTCTCCAACACATTTTACAGATGAGGAAACTGAGGCAAACAGCATTAAGTGACTTGGCCAAGGTCACCCAGGTAGGAAGTGTCTGAGGTCAAATTTGAACTCGGATCCTTATTTCTGCAGTTTGGCACTCTTCACTATGGCGCCACCTAGCTGCCCCGATTTTTAAGATAAAGAGAAATAGAGAAGCTAGAAAATAATTCTTTGGAGGAATTGAAAAGCAACTTAACAGGGCACATTTTCCTCCTTTTCAAAACTCGAATATGAGGATGTATCTCCCAGCAGAAGTGGGGGACTATGGTTGTGAAATATTGCATATACTCTCTAATCGTTAGTTAATTTCTTTGAACTTTTTTTTTCTCTTTTTTTATTCTTTGTTGCAAAGGATGGCTCTCAGTGCCCAAAGGGCTGTCAAACTGTGCATACTCTTTGATTCAGAAGTCTCACTACTCAGTCTGTATTCCAAAGAGATCATAAAAAAGGGAAAAGGACCCACATGTGCAAAAATGCTTCAAGTGGCCCTTTTTGTAGTGGCGAGGAACTGGAAACTGAGTGGATGCCCCTCAGTTGGAGAATGGCTGAATAAATTGTGGTATGTGAATATTATGGAATATTATTGTCCTGTAAGAAATGACCAGCAGGAAGATTTTAGCGAGACTCAGAAACTTATGTGAATGGATGCTAAGAGAAGTGAACAGAACCAAGAGAACATTGTATACAGTAACAGCAAGATTATGTGATGATTAATTGTAATTGTGGCTCTTCAAAAATTAAGTGAGTCAGGGCAATTCCAATAGACTTGTGATGGAGAGAGCCATCTGCACCCAGAAATAGGACTATGGGGACTGAATGTAGATCACAACAAATTTTCTTTTTTCCTCTTTTTCTTTTTTTTTATTTTACCTTTCTAGTTTTTTCTTTTCTTTTCTTTTTCTTTTATTATAGCTTTTTATTTACAAGATATATGCATGGGTAATTTTTCAGCATTGACAATTGCCAAACCTTTTGTTCCAACTTTTTCCCTCCTTCTCCCTCCCCCCTCCCCCAGATGACATGTCACCAATCCATGTTAAATATGTTAAAGTATAAATTTATACTTTAACATATTTAAAGTATACATTAAATTCAATATAAGTATACATGTCCAAAGTTATTTGATCACAACAAATTTTCACCTTTTTTTGTTGTTTGCTTGCTTGTTTTTTTTCCTCGTTTTTCCCCCTTTTTTGATCTGATTTTTCTTGTGCAGCATGATAAATGTGGAAATATGTATAGAAGAATTGCACATGTTTAACCTATATTAGACACTAAGTGGGGGGAAGAAGGAGGGAGAAAAATATGGAACACGAGGTTTTGCGGGGGTGAATGTTGAAAACTATCTTTGAGTGTATTTTGTTTTTAAATTTATTTTTAATATACATTACTTTATGAATTATTTTGGGAGAGAAAAATTAGAGCAAAAGGGGAAAACCAGGGGAAAGATTAAAAAAAAATAAAAAAGAAGTGATGATTTACATTTGGGCTCCTTAGTTCTTTTTCTGGATGCAGATGGTATTTTCTATCTAAGTTTATTGGGATCGCTTTAGATCACTGAACCACTGAGAAGAACTGAGTCTTTCATAGTTGATCATTGTATATCCTTGCTATTACTGTATACAATGTATCCCTGGTTCTGTTTGTTTCTCTCAGCATCAGTTCATGTAAATCTTTCCAGGCCTTTCTAAAATCAGCTTATTCCTCATTTTTTATAGAACATAATATTCCATTATCTTTATTTACCACAGCTTGTTCAGCCGTTCCCCAAGAACTGCACATGTTTAATTTATATTGGATACTAGAGGAGGAGGGAAGGGGGGAGGGAAGGAGAAAAATCTGGAGCACAATTTTTCTCAAGGGTAAAAGTTGAAAAAAATCTTTGCATTTATCTCGAAAAATAAAACGCTATTATAAAAAATAAAGGATGATTCTCTGGGCTGAGAAGGGATATATTGGAAAATGGAAGGGATGTAAAAAAAAGATGACATCAATAAAGAAATAAAGAAGATACAATAAAGAACCCCTCAAAGTACAATTTGGACAGACTGAAAGAGAATGAAAGGCTCTAGTGTGGGGTGGTCCGCCACCAGAGGGTGCTGTGGTCCAAGGGGGTCACAAGCAAGAAAAAGGTACTTTAGTCTTCCCATAACACCCATGGGAAGTAGTTCGTGAAAATAAATGCCCATTTTAGAGATGAGGAAACTGAGAGTCTCTGAACGAAGGGCCAGGCTGACAGTCAAATACCACAAACAAAGAGTTCAGCCAAATGCTAGCCAACTGGGACTACTCATAGATTCCACGTGCTGGGCTCAACGTGCCCAAACCTGAAGCCCTCCTCCTCCTAGTACATCTCCTTGTCCTGGAACCTGCTGCTCCTCCTCCTCCTCCTCCTCCCAACTTCTCTGTTTCTGTGGCTGGTACCTCCGTCAACTAGTGCTCACATGCCAAGCCAGGGAGTCATGTCTCACTCCTCCCCTCCGTCCCCTCCCCCAACATGAGTCTTGTTGGTTAAAGAGACCTCCGATTTGGCTCCTTAATTTCCTTAATTCAACCAAATGAAGCATCTGGGATGTTTGGATGAAATCCCGGGGATAGACCCTCTCCTGACCCCCCCAAAATACAAAAAAAAAACAAAACTGGAGTTTATATTGGGATGGGAGATAGAAAAATGCTGCTGCTGGTTTATAAGATGTAAACATATAAATATAAATATATAAAATCTAGAGACTAAAAGGACACCCGTGAGGCCCTGGAGCTCAACTCCCACTTTTTACATATGGGGAAACTGAGGCTCAGAGAAATAAAGCGTGATTGCACCAGAGGACGATAGGATCATAGATGTAGAATAAGAGAGGGCTTCCAGGGTCATGGAATCCAATATTCTCAGCTTTTTCTCTCTGATGATGTGATATAACAGATGGTTATGATCTGAAGACTTCAAAGTGCTTTAGGGTCTTTAGCTGCCCATTTTTTCCTCACACAACAACCAGAGGAGAGTCAGCCTGGCCTAGTGGTGAGAGAGTTAGTCTTGAATTCTGGAAATCTCTGTTCAAATATTCCTGGCTGTGTGATCATTTAACCTCTCTGTGCCCAGGCTAGAAGTAAGGAGCCCTTCCTCATTTGGGAGTTCTCTATGTCAAGGAAATCAGAGGACCTATCCCCATCCCTGCCAAACCTGTGCAGTAAGTTCTCCAGGCAGATTATTCCCATTTTACAGATGAGGAAACTGAGGCTCAGAGAATTTAAATGATTTGCCTATGGTTATCCAGCTAGAATGGTTTAGAGTTGAGATCGGAACTCAGTTCTTGATTTCAAGTTAAGCCTTCTATTGTGCTTCCTAATTATGACACTGACCTTTACATGTAAAATGTAAGGGATAGCTGGGTAGTACTATGGACACAGCATTGGTCCTGGAGTCAGGAGTTGAGTTCAAATTTGGCCTTTTGGTCACTTACTAGCTTTGTGATTCTGGACAAGTCACTTAATCTCAATTCTCTTGAAAATTTTTTTTTAAAAATGTAGACAGGAACTCATTCCCAAATCACAATATTTCAAATTAAAGTTATAGAGACTTTTTTTCACCTTTGAGGCTCTATTTTTAAAAATAATAGCTTTTTACTTTTAAAATACATGTAAAATTTTTTATTTCCTTCACAGGTTAATAGTATAGTATTTCAAAGTCCGATTCTTCTTGTGCAGCAAAATAACTGTTGGACATGTATACATGTATTGTATTTAACTTATACTTTAACATATTTAGCGTGTATTGGTCAACTTGCCATCTGGGGGAGGGGGTAGGGGGAAGGAGGGGAAAAATTGGAACAAAAGGTTTGGCAATTGTCAATGCTGAAAAATTACCCATGCGTATATCTTGTAAATAAAAAGCTATAATTAAAAAAATAAAAATAAATAAAATACATGCAAAGCCAGTTTTCAACATTTTCTTGCAAAATCTTGTGTTCCAAATTTTTCTCCCTTTCTTCCTCCACCTCTCTCACCTAGACAGCAAATAATCCAACATAGGTTAAACATGTGCAATTTTTCTATACATATTTTCACATGAATTGTACTACACAAGAAAAATCAGATGAAAAAGGAAAAAAATGAACAAGGAAAAAAAACAAGTAAACAACAAAAATGGTGAAAATGCCATGTTGTGATTTACACTCAGTCCCCACAGTTCCCTTCCTGGGTGCAGGTGGCTCTCTTCATCACAAGTCTATTGGAATTGACCTGAATCACCTCATTGTTGAAAAGAGCCACGTCCATCAGAACCAATCATCTTATGATTTTGCTGTTGCCGTGTATAATGATCTTCAGATTCATTTCACTCAGCATCAGTTCGTGTAAGTCTCCCCAGGCCTTTCTGAAATCATCCTGTTGGTTGTTTCTTACAGAACAATAATATTCTATAACATTCATATACCATAACTTATTCAGCCATTCTCCACTTGATGGGCAGCCACTCAGTTTCCAGTTTCTTGCCATAAACATTTAAGATGTTAAGATCTTTTTAAGATCTCATTGGATTACAGACCCAGTAGAGACACTGCTGGGTCAAAGGGTACGCCCGATTTGATAGCCCTCCTAGTATAGTTTCCTGAAATTCCCACCCACTGCTTCTAGTTTTGTCCTCTGGGGCCAAGCTTTGTTGTTCATACATATATGGAAGTGGTTTGCCTTATCCTTCTCTAACTTATTTTACAGAGGAGGAAACTGAGGCAGTCAAAGTGAAGTGACAAAGTGAAGGTCATATAGCGTGAGAGTTTGAGGCTGACTTGATGTTTCTTGGCAAAGATACTGAAGTGGTTCGCCATTTCCTTCTCCAACTCATTTTACAGATGGGGAAACTGAGGCACATTCGGTGACTTGACTTACCTAAATTCACACAATTAAAATCTGAGGCCAGATTTGAATTCAGGTCCTCCTAACTCTAGGGCTGGTGCTCTATCTACTGCACTACCTCCCTGCCCTTAGTTATTAATAGACAAATACCACCTTCCTTTTCCTTTCTGTCCCCCAAGTCTTTAAAAATTTTTTCCCAATATTTCTAACTTATCTGTGAAAGACTGATTTACCAATTATCTCTCCAGTCTGATCATTTAACAGAACACAATCAGCTTGTCAATATTTGAGGCTTATAAATGTAAAATATATCTATATTTTTTTGAGAACTACATTTCAATAGGCATGGTATTCTTTGTAATCCTATGTCTTATGCAGCGAGGTGGCACAGTAGACAGAGCACCAGCTCTAGAATCAAGAGGATCTGAGTTCAAATCTCACCCTAGATACTTACAAACCCCCAATTTACCCCCAAATAGAAACATTTACCCCCAATTTTCTAAAACTAACAGCTTCTCTTTTATGCATTTAAAAAGATGATCCTGTGAAAACTCCATCAGATTGCCAAGGGGGGCTCCAGGACACCAAAAAGTTCTGAGCCGCTGCTCTAAGATGGAGTGCCCAAACCTTGGCAGAATAACCTAGATGTGGCCTGAGGACGGCATGGCACCACGGGACTATCGTATTCTTTTTCTGAACAATGTGTCTAGGAAAGGCAATGTGGTCTCTGAAGTCAGAGGACCTGAGTTCAAATCCTATGTCTTATGCAATAGAGGACCCGAGTTGAAATCTCCTCCCTGAGGTTCACTACCCTTCTGACTTTAGATAAATCACTTTATTGCTGAGCTAGCTGGGTGGTAAAGTGGGCAAAGTACTGGGCCTGGTATCAAGACTGGCTGCATGATCCCGGGTATATCACTCCATCTCTCTCTGACTCAGTTTCCTTAACTGTATGTAATCCTAGTGCCAAAGCCCCTTGGGATGGCACTCGCTCTCTCTTGGTGGAGGTGAAAGCTGCCTCTGAGTTTTCTTCAAGCCCTGGCATCCCTTCAGGCGCTTCTGCCTTCCAGCTTCAGAGGGGAAATGGAAAAGGTCAGCCTGACTTCAGTTTGGTGAGGGAAAAGACCCTGGGGAAAGCCTTTTATCAATTTGAACGAGAGGAGGTGGCGGGGTCTTCATACCCCTGTGCCCACTTTGGGTGAGAGCTTGAGATCTCTGTCTCTCTTTCGGTCTCTACTCTCTCCTCCTCCTTTCTCTTCCTCCTCCTCCTCCTTTTTCTCTGTCTCTCCTCTCTTCCTTTTCTTCCTCTTCCTTCTTTTCATTTCTTCCTCCTCCTCTTCCTTCTCTTCTTCCTGTCTCTCCTCTTCTTTTTCTTCCTTCTCCTTCTTCTCTCTCACTTTGTCTCCCAACGAGAGAGCTCCTTCACCTTGTATGGTCTGACGTACATGTTCCGTTGTAGACCTTCTCTGTTGTCTTTTTTGCTGCTGATTTGAATAATGGGTTTTTCTTGACCAAGGACTAAATATTTGGTGGGAAAGGGGTAAGCCTTGGATATAAAACTTAGGGTCCTTCTCCCGCTTAGGGAAAGAAGCCACCAGAAGTTAGCTTGAATCTGATCATGTCCCCCCTGCTAACAGCATGCAAGGGAGTAGCTAGCCAGTCTTCGGGTACTGCCCTCTTCCGAAGAGAACAGAGAAGTCTCTGGCCCCAACTTCCTGTTTCCCTCCTGGCAGGAAGTAAAGTCTACCTTACTAAAAGTGTGTGTGTCAGACAAAGAGAAACAGAAACAGACAGACAGAGAGACAGAGAGAGACAGACAGACAGGAGACACAGTGACAGACTGAAAGAAACAGAAAAAGAGATGCAGAGAGAGATAGAGAAAAAGAGACACAGAGACAGACTGAAAGAGATGGAGACATACGGAGACAGAGATACACAGAAAGACAGAAAGAGACATGGAGAGACAGAGACATACAGAGACAGACAAGACAGACAGAAGGAAACAGTGAGGCAGAGACATAGAGACAGAGACAGACTGAAAGAAACAGAAAAAGAGATATAGAGAGAGAGAGATAGAGAAAAAGAGACACAGAGACAGAGACACACAGAGAGACACAAAGAGACAGAGACATTCAGGGACAGACAGATAGAAAGAGGGATAGACAGAAAGAGACACCCACACAGAGAAGAGACAAACTGAGAGATAGAGACAGAAAGACATACTCACAAAGACAGACAGAAAGAGATGGAAAGAGAGAAAGAGATTCAGAGAGACAGAGACAGAGAAAAAGAGACTTGAGACATAGAGAGATAGAGAGGCTAGAGACAGATTTTCTGCCTCCTTTTAAGCCACACAATGACGCCTCTGCTACATGCAGGGAGACATGTAAATGAGAATAATAGCAGCAACTACCCCACAGAGTAGTTATGAGATTAAAAGGGAGATAATCTGAAGAGTATTGAGCACAGTATTATAACGCCTAACATATAGTAGGTACTTTCTAAATGTTCATTCCTTTCCCTTCCTACCTCCTTACATTTTTTGGGGGGGGAGGCAGTCAGGCTTAAGTGACTCGTCCAGGGTCCAGCTACTACGTGTCTGAGGCTGGAATTAAACTCAGGTTCTCCAGGGCCAATGCTCTGTCCTCCCCACTATATTTCCTTACACCTCAGTTTCCTTGTCTGTAAAATGGGGGCATTAGACCTCAGATCTGATCAGGTTCTTCTGGCCACAACACGTGTTTGGTTGCCTTATATCCCTTAAAAAAACCCAGGTCTTTTTCACATCAGTATCTGATATTTTTTTCCCCCAGCTGCTCATTTCTTAGTGATTAGCCACAGCTCCCCTATTCTGTTCTTTCTGTGGACTTCTCAAACCAAAGTAGAAGGACTTTCTGTTTCTTCCTTTTAGAACATATGTAAACAGAAAAGCTCTGGGCAAACATCTCCTCTCACCCACCCCCTCTCCATTTCTTCTTGGATTATTATAAAAGCTGAGAACTGCTTTTCCTCCCCCTAGTCTCTCTCCTCCCTGATTCACTAGAGCTACATGTTGCCAGACTAGTGTTCCTAGAGCACCCCTCTAATCATGTCCTTCTCAAAGGTATTTCTTCTTAAACTGAATTTCATTTTGCCCAATTACACATAAAGGCGATTTCAAAATATGCATTGTTTTACAATGTTGAGTTCCAGTTTTTCTCCTTCCTTCCCTCCCCACCCTTCCCTAAAAAGGCAAGAATTTTAAATAGGTCACATACGTGGAATCATGTAAAACATATTTCCATATTAGTCACGCTGTGAAAGAAGAAATAGACCAAAAGGAAAAAAACCTACAAAAAAGATAAAGTGAAAATAGTTTGCTTCGATCTGCATTCCGACTCCATGAGCTTTTCCCTCTGGATGTGGAGGGTGTGTGAGTCCTTCGGAATTGTCTCAGATCATGATGTTGTTGAGTAATCGTAGTCGGCCATCACACACTGTTGCTCTTACTGTATACGATGTTCTCCCAGTTCTGTTTGCTTCACTTTGCGTCAGTTGGTGTAAGTCAGCTCCATGTAAGTTTTTCTGAAATCATTTGTCCTAACACGATACTATTCCATCACAATCATACACCACAACTTGCTGAGCATCTCCTCAGTTTCCAGTTCTTTGCCGCCACAGAAAGAGTTGCAGTAAATAGTTTTGTACATGTGGGTCCTTTTCCCTTTTTATGTTCTCTTTCTTCTTCTTTTTCTTCTTCCTCCTCCTCCTCCTCCTCTTCTTCTCCTCTTCCTCCTCCTTCTCCTCTTCCTTTTCTTTCTCTCTTCTTCTTCTTTTCTTCTCTTCTCCTTCTTATTTTCTTCTCTTTTAATTCTTTTCTTCTCCTCCTCCTCCTCCTCCTTTTCCTCTTCCCCTTCCTTCTCATCTTCCTTTTCTTTCCCTCTTCCTCTTCTTCTTTTCTTCTCTTCTCTTCACCTTCTTCTTTTCTTCTCTTTTTATTCTTTTCTTCTTCTCCTCCTCCTTTTTCTCCTCCTCTTCCCCTCCTCTTCCTCTCCTTCTCCTTCTCCTTCTTTTCCTCCTTTTCCTCTTCCTCCTTCTCCTCCTCCTCCTCCTTCTTCCTAAAAAGTATTAAGTGTTTGAGATCAGATATGAACTCAAATCCTCCTGACTTCAGGGCTGGTGCTCCTGTAATCTTCTTTCAAGCAGGGATTGTTTTCATTCTTTATACATGTACGCTCCATGCCCAACACAATGCTCGGCACATAGTAAGAAATCAATAGATATCTGCTGAATTATTGATTCTTTATTTCCAGGGCTTGACAGTGCCCAGTTGCCTGAAGTCTCTTCCACCAGAGGGAGCCATGGGGGCAAGCCGGGGAGTGCTGATGCAACTGTGAGCTCTAAGATTACTGGATAAGACAATTCACTAAGTTCCTGTTGTGTGTTTGGTTGTACTGGGGATCAGGGACACAAATGTAAAAAAACAAAACGATCCCTGCCCTCCAGAAGTGTTTGTGTTTTACTGGGAAAGACAAAACAATTTGTGAATGATTAGGAAATAGAGTAATTTGAGGAGGGAGAGTGATTAATAAATAGGAACATGGAAGAGCTTTCATGGAAGAAATGACTACTGAAGCAGAACTTTGGGGAAGGCAAAGATGAGAGGGGCTAATTAACATTCTAGAAATAGTCATAACCTATGCAAAGATGGCAAGAGATAGCAGGCTAAGTTTGCAGAACAGGAAGAAGGTCATTTTTCCTGGGACCCAGAATATGTGAAGGGGAGAAAAATGAAATGTCTGGAAGCAGGAACAAGATTAGGGAAGGCTTAATGGGGAATGTAAAGGGATAGTTGTGGCAAGCCACTAACATTTTCCCAGCAAATGCTTACATTTGAAAAAGAGCTGGGGGTTTAAGTGGACCATCAAAAGCCAAAAGTTCAACATGGTAGCCAACAGTGAAATCTTAGATTATATTAAGAGAAGGAGTAGGGAAGGGGTTTTTTTGGGAATTTTTTATTTGGGGTTCCGTTTTTATATGGGCTGAGAGGATTTTTTTTTTCCCTTTCTTAATTAATTTCATGTTTTATTAAAAAAAAATCTTTTCTATTATTTATTAAAAAGAAAAGACAAAAAAAAAAAGACAAGATAAATATAAGGTAGGTAGAAAGACCCTGGGCTTTCTTTCTGGGTGTGGAAAGGTCAATCCTGGTGAAGAGGTTCAGCAGGGAGGGTTTGGTACCCCTTTTCTGGTGGAAGTCCTTCATAAAAATTTCGAAGGTTAAACTTGGGGCTTATTATTAATTGGGAAGTCACCCCTAGAAAGACGAATTCCTTGGTGGAAGGTCCGAAAAGGGAAAAAGTTTTAGTAGGGTCCTTAAAGAGAGTGGGAGAGAGAGAGAGAGAGGGAAGAGAGTTTCTAGGAGAAACCGTTGAGGGGTGAATAAGGTCTTTTAGGGAAACAGGGAAAGAGAGAGAAAGAGGGGAAAGCGAAAGGAATTCATTTTCAGCGGGCAGAGGGTTGCAGCGTGCCAAGGGGGGAGTTCTTACTCCTCCAAAAGGAGATGGGGTTGAAAAAGTTTGTTTATGAGCAGCTCTTGGTGGGATGGAACCGTTTGATAAACGAAATAGAAAATCTTAACGTGAGTGTTCTTTAAATATCCAACTCAATAGGTTAAAAATTCCAGCCAACTAGGGTAGTCTGGACCAACTTCCCACCCAGATAACAGAATGAAACCACTTTATCTTGATCCCCTGGGGCAGGTCTGTCAGGGGAGAGCTTAGCTTTTCCCCCAAAGTCAGAGAGAGAGAGAAAGAAAAAGAGTTTTGGGGGTCTCCTCGGCATTCCCCCCTCATTGGGATCTCTGGAGATCAGATTAATTTTAATAACAACAGGCTTCCACAGCTCATTGTTTACCCAGCCTAAACCACTGAATGGGTGTTGCCTCAGACAAACAGACCTGTTCAAGACCTTAGCTTAAAAATGTCAAGCTCTCCCATGCATCCAGGACCACCTCCAAGTCATCTTGTTGACACTAGACCCAGATGGCTCTGGAGGGGAAAGGGAGGCTGAAATCCAATTCACTTGCACATCATGGTCCTTTTTGAGAAGGAAGGGCAAAGCAGCAGCAAAAACAACAAGTTTTCCAAACCATTCTTTCCTGCCTAAAGTCTTGCCTTCTGGGAGCAGTCTTGTCCTGACCCTTTAGAGTTTAAGTGACTTGTTTTCAAGATATCACTTTCTCAAGTCCCGGAATAGAGCAGCAAAGGGCAGCTAGGGGCTGCTGTAATGCATGGAAGCTGAGTCTGGTGTCAGGAAGTTCAAATCCAGCCTCAGACCCATCCTAGCTGTGTGACCCTGGACAAGTCGTTTCACTCTGTTTACCTCAGTTTCCCCATCTGAAAAATGAACTGGAGAAGGAAATGGCAAACCACTCCAGTATCTCTTCCAAGAAAGCTCCAGGAAATAGCGAACCTCTCCAGGATTTCTGCCAAGAAACCCTAAATGTGGACATAGTCAGTCAGGACTGAAACACGAGTGGACAGAGAAGCAAAGGAGTAAATGAGTAGCAGAAGCATAATAGAATCATCTCCGCTGGGTTCATATGCCGGCTCTGGAGGCAGCAAAAAGAGCATGGGATTTGGGGTCAAAGGCCTTTGTGTGACTTGAGGCAAGTCCCCTTAGGGACTCAGTTTCCTCATCTGTAAAACGGGTACAACAGGCAAGGGGATTGGACAATAGATCTCTTCTAGTTAACATCCCATGAGCTTACGGACTTCCTCCTTGGTCTTCTCAACTTCCCCTTTGTAAAGAAATCGGATCAGATGGTCTAGCCCGCCTCGGAACCCTGTGATTTCAGTTTCTTTAAATTGTAGGTTTTCCCTCCGGACTTCTGGCTGTTTGCTCTTCTTTGGGGGGGGGGGCTTAGTGGTGACTCCCAGTAGGGAAGCCCCCTCCCCCTTGCAGACCAGTCCGCGTTCTAAAGCCTGGAGAGCTCTGGGTTCTAGCCCAGTCCCCCCAGAAGTGCTAGACTGAGAGTCGCCCAGGAGCACGGAAGGGATGGGATGGAGCGGAGGGAGGCGAATAAGGGGGCTGCGTTGCCCTGTAACCAGAGACGGCTCAGCTAAGAATGCTCCCCGCGGCTTCCCCGGCTGCCCCGCCCCCAGCGTCCCCTCCGGGCCTGGAGCGGCTTTCTTCCATTGTTTTTCCTAAACCAGTTTGGGAAGGTCCGCGCCGAGCGGGTCCCAGGCAGCCTTTTCTCTGACCTCCCCGGGCGGCCCCCCAGCCCACTCCCATTTCTGCTGCTCTCCTGCGCCCCCTGCTGGGGAGCGGGCTCTCTCGCGGCTTTCCGACGCCTCCACGCTCAGATGCTCGAGACAGGAAGAGCATCCGAAGATCTCGCTCTTTGGGGTAATTACATTTTAAAACAGCCAATTGTTGATTTATTCTTAATCCTTCCAAGTCCTTCCATCAGAAAGAAAAAAAGAAAGACAACCGTTCTGGACACTGCGGCCCGAGAAATCTGGAACTGCAGATACTTATCCTATGACTTATATATGACATTGGGCTCCTTGCCATCTAGGGGAAGGGGAGGAAGGGGAGGGCGGGAGGGAAATTTGGAGCGCAAGGCTGTGCAAGGGTGAATGGGAAACCTCTTCTTGCGCGGATTTTGGAAATGAGAGGCTGTTCTTAAAACGAAGTATAAATATTGGACATTTATGATAATTTATTACGTTTCATATAGAATGATGTGATATATAATAGAATGCACGATTTAGACTAATAAATGCATATATAATAAATATTAAAAATAAAAAAGGAAACTAAAAGAAGCTTTTAGAGCCGTGCAAAAGACATTCTCGCCTTAAAGGCTGGTCATAAGTGGGATCTCAGAACTCGAAGAGCTCGCCGGGAGCGTCCACGCGGGCTTTCTTGACAAAGACATTTCTTTCTTCCATCCCTGCTCACTCGACAGGCGGAGAAACTGAGGCAAGCAGGGTTAAGTGACTCGCCCGTGCCATTCAGCTCGGGCACGGCACTCTGTCCGCCTTTTTGCTGCGGGAGAATAGTTTGCTTGGAGCCTGGCACTGTGCCGAGGGCTCTTCCCAACCACCCCGGGAAGGAGCTGCTGCTGTTTCCTCAGGTGAGGAAACGGGCGAACTGAGGCGAAGTGACTTGTTCGGGGTCTCGCCGCTAGGAAGTCGCCCGGACGCCCGGCAGCGTACAGGCTATGACCTCATTCCTATGACAGTTTCCTAAGCCTGGTCGGTTTCAGGAGCCTGAGCGTGTGAGGAGCTGTCAAAGGAAGTGGCTGGGGGGCGGGGGGCGGGGCGGGGTGAGCAAAAAGCCGGAGGTGGGCGCGCGCGGCGGGGTGGGAGCCGCCGGGGCTGGGGGAAGCAAGGGAGGGGGGAGGGTTGAAGGCCGAGGGGCTAGGCGGGAGGGGTGGGTGGTGGGAGGAGCCGGGTCACACGTCCCCCCACGCCCCGCCCACTCCTTGCCCCCTCCCCGGCGAGGGTGCCGAGCGTGGGCGGAGCCCTCGGGGTTTATGCAAATGAGGCCGGCGGTCTGAGGCCAATCCCCGGGCGCGCCGGGGGTCCGGGCGGCGGGAGGCGGCGGCCCGGGCTCGGCTCGCCAGTGCGCTCGCTGCCAGTCGGCCGCTCGGGCTGCTCGGGGCGCGCTGCGCTGCGGAGGCGAGGCCGAGGCGCGGGAGCGCCGAGCCGCGCGGGCCCCTCCCGTTCGCCAGCCGCCGCCCGGGCGGGCCTTCGCAGCGCGCTCCATGCATCCGGAGCCCGCCCCGCCCCCGCCCAGCAGCAGCAGCAGCCCCGAGCTTCCCCTCGCCAGCGGCGGCCGCGGCAGCTCCCCCCCGACCAGCGGCAGCCGCCGGAGCCGCCGCCGCAGCGGGGACGCCGCCGAGCCGCCCGGGGCCCCGCCGCCGCCGCCCGGGGCTGCCGTCTCGTACCCGGACTGGGTGGGCCAAAGCTACCAGGAGGTGATGAGCCTCAACGAGCACTCCATGCAGGCGCTGTCCTGGCGCAAACTCTACCTGAGCCGGGCCAAGCTCAAAGCCTCCAGCCGGACCTCGGCGCTGCTCTCGGGCTTCGCCATGGTGAGCCTCCCGGTCCGCCCCGCGCCCGCCCGCCGCGGGGAGGAGGGGCCGGCGTGCGGGGCCGGGCTGGAGAGGGGCTGCTGGGAGGGGGGGGGCCGGGGGGCCAGCTGTGCCGCCGCCACGGAGGGGGGCAGGCCGGGGAGCAGCGGTGCCCCGGGGACAGACCTGGGGAGCAGCGGTGCCCCGGGGGACAGACCTGGGGAGCAGCGGTGCCCTGGGGACAGACCTGGGAGAAGTGGCACCCTTGGGGACAGACAGACCAGGGGAGCAGCTGTGCCCCGGGGGACAGACCTGGGGAGCAGCGGTGCCCCCGGGGGACAGACCTGGGGAGCAGCGGTGCCCCCGGGGGACAGACAGACCAGGGGAGCAGCGGTGCCCCCGGGGGACAGACCTGGGGAGCAGCGGTGCCCCCGGGGGACAGACCTGGGGAGCAGCGGTGCCCCGGGGACAGACCAGGGGAGCAGCGGTGCCCCCGGGGGACAGACAGACCAGGGGAGCAGCTGTACGGGCCGGGGTTAAGTGGGGGGGAGAAAAGGGGGTGCCGATCCTAGCAGAGGAGACGAGGGTTAGGGGCAAAGGGGAATAGTCCAGTTGTACGCGACTATAATAGTCCGGTTACGTCGGGGAAGCGGCAGTGGTGTTTGTGCCGGAGGGGAGGGATACGAGTGGTTTGTCGGGCTCCGGGTTCTGACGGGCCAGCTGGGTAGACAGGTGGCTCGGACGTCTGTGGCCGCCAGGAGTAAGAGGCCTCCAGCGGCCCGTGGATGTGTCGGGGAGAGGGGATGGAGCAGACAGCGGGCGGCGTTCCTGTCCCGCCTTCCTTTCCCCTTAACCCCCTTCCTCCCCTCCCCCACCTGTGCTTATGCTGGCAGCTGTGAGCCGGGGAGACCCAGCAGCCTTGGAGCATCGGAGGAGAGACCCCCGCCTTCCCCCCGGCCTCCCGTAAGAGTCGTGTCCCCTCCGGTTGTTCTCACCGCTGGGAGGCTGCAGGTGGGGATCTCCGCCTCCTGCTTCCTCCCATCGCCCCTTAACTTGACAGCTCTTTTCTCACCCCCGTATAGCTGAAAGCTCAGCCCGAGCCCCGGCCGCCTGCCTGCCAGCCGGAGAGTGGGAAGTGGGCCCAGCTTTGAATCTTGAACAAGTGAGATAGTCAGAGGAGGACTTGCCTGCTGGCCACAGGCCGCCCTCTGCGAGGTGGGGGTAGGAGGTGAGATGCGCTAAAGCAGAAGCCCCTCCCCAGGGCCAAGAAGCTGTGTTTCTCTTGGACCGAGTTCTTTGCACAGGTCACTTACTTCCTCTCGGAGACTCAGTTTCCCCAAACGGGGAGAGGAATCTGTACCCTTTCCCCTTTAAAGGGTGACAGCGAGAGTGGATGAGCTCTGTCGGACCCTTCACAGTTGCCTTGAACAGTTGGACCCTTAATGAGTGTTTATTGGCCAAACCTGCGACTTCATCTCCCAGGAAACTTCTGGTATGGAAACTCCCTTCCACTGATGCCAATGCTTAACTTCATAATCTTAGAGAACTGCCTTGATCTCTAAGAGGTTAAGGGAGGAGCCTGTGGTCATGGGGCTGATGTGTTTTAGAGGAGGACTTGAATTCAGGTCTTTCTGCCTGATCCTCCACCATCTTCCTGCTTCTTTAATAATCGTTTATTGAATGGAATGGGAATGGAATGGAGGGACTCGCAGGCAAGACTCAGCAGAATTGTTGCTCCCTTATCCACAGCGGATAACCCAGAGGTGGGGGGCTTTCTGTGGGCCTGTGGTATGGCTGAGGGGATGAGTCATGGGGAGTCTTTCCCCAGCTCAAGCCAGCCACCCTTCCCCTTCACTCCCCCCTCCCACCCGCACTCCGGCATCCCAGGTGAAGAGCAGAGATGTGAGGGCTAAGGCACTGGATCTGAATTCTGGGCTCCAGGACTTACTATGTGACCCTGGCCAGGCCACTCAATCTCTGGGATTTACTTTGCTCATTAACCGAGATAGGGTTTGCCCTAGATGATAACGGAAGCGGTGTGGTGGAGTGTGAAGTTTACTGAACTGGGAACTTTGTGGGACCAAAATTTTCAAGTTCAAATCCGGCCTCTGAAATAGATGATCTGTGTGACTTTTGCACATCATTTAATCTCCATGTTCCTTACTTTTGGCTGAACTCAGTGGCCTTGGAGTAGATCCCCAACCCGATGATCTGAGTTCGGATTCTGACAGGGCTGTTTTTCTAACTGCATGACCTTCATCCTTCCTTCTCTTGTAAATTGAGAGCGTGTGACCTGATGGTGTTTCAGGCCCCATCCAGCTCTTAATCTGGCCTGGGCCACCGAGGAGGGGCATCCAGAACCAGCTGTTGCTTGGAGTTGGGCTAGCTAAGTCCTGGAATGGACGCTTCCTCCTTCGCCTTCCCTCCTTGAAGTGGATTTCACTTGATGGACATCAATCTTGGTCTGCAACAAGTGAGAGAGAGAGAGGAGGTTTCAGTGTGGCAAAAAGGTTAAGCTCGTTCATCTGTTGGATTAAAAAAAAACCCAACAATTTCCAGGCAGTGACAACTTATAAGTATCTGAAGTGGAGGAATGAGAAATTAGGGAATGGGCCCAAGGCAAGAGATCTAAACAGGAGTCATTGCGGGGGCAATTGGAGTCTGTCTCTTTCCTGCTCTTTCTCTGGGGCTCCTGGTTCCCGCTTCAGGATGGGGGTGGGGGGACTCCCCACATCCTGTCCTTGCCCTGTTATTGAAATTGTTTTCCTTCAGACTTAGGGCCCCATTTGCTTTGCTGCCAGGTTGTTAGGATGTGATTAAAAGGAAGAAAAGCTTATTCACTCTGTTTGGTATGAGCAGGGCTGTGGGTTTTGTTATTTTTTAGCTTCTCATGTTCACTTTATTAATTGAAAATAATTTGTGAAAGTCTTTCCTAGCCTTGATTTCATATTTTCTTCTCCTCAGCCCTGAGGGATAGGCAGGACAGAATATTCCCATTTGACAGATTAGGAGACTGAGAGCCCCCACTGAGGATATGGTGGACTGCCATGGGTCACAAAAATCTAGATCCTCTAGCCTCTTTCATCTTCAACTTTACAAGCATTGAAAAATTTAAAAAATAAGTTTCTATCGGTACCTTAAAAAAATCATCTATTTAATACATCCTCATCTGGCTTTACTCAGTGGTTTAAAAAAAAATGTTTCCCACTCAACCTCGTTGGGCCTCAGTTTCCTCGTCTGTAAAATAAGGTTACGATCTCTTTGGTTGTTTCCAGCTCAAGAGCTCTCTTCCCATGAAGCTCCTTGACATCCAGGACTGCTTCCATTTGTTTTTGTATTTCCAGGGATCTCGCCTAATACTCCGGAGTGCTCAATAAGGTTTTGTTGATTGATATGCATTTAACCTCAGGAGAGTACATGTAATATATTTTATCTTTAAGAGATACCTATAATCAACATTTTTTACTTTGAAGTAAATCATTTTGCTAACTCGAAGGTCAGTCCCATGGTTGTGATTATTAGCACTGAAAAGCATAAAGTGCCAGGGGACTGCCTGCATTGTTCCGTGTGGATATCTTATCTCCCCATATGAAAGTAAGTGCTTTGAAAGCCCATTAAAAATAGTCTTGCTTTGGATCCTGTTCCTTAAGAAAGTGCCTGTAGTAAAGCCCTAATAAATGCTTCCTTGCTTGGTTGTGATAAAGGGGTGAAAGTCAGAGTTTAGGCAATAGAACATTGCTCCATTCCCCTTTTCTGCCCACACATGCCAAGAGCAGATTGTGGTATTGGCTGGCTTTTTCTGCTCTGCTCAGTTATAGCCCTTATTTATTGGGGTGCTGCTTCAGATGAGGGGGACAAGGAGTAAGTCCCCTTCTTACCCTGTCTTACTCGATGGTCAAATGAATGTCACTCCCCCTTCCTATGGCTAAAAACAGCAGGCCGGGAGCAGGGGGCCCCGGAGAATGAAGGCAGCTGTTCTGGCCTCTGCCGGCCCTAGTGTGACGGACAAACAGATGGTCTCTCACCAGGGGAAGTTCTCCCTTTTTTGGATTCTGTGCCCTGATTAGGGTGGGAAGGGCTCCTGACTGCAGGAACAGTGGGTAGAAAGCATTTTGATATTTAGGGGCATGGTTTGAGTTAGATGGGGCTAGACCAGCTAAGGGGAATGGAAATGTTTTAGCTTGGAGAAGAAGGGATTCGGGGATCAGAGTGGGGGAGACAGGATAGCCACCTTCAGCTTTTTAGCACCTGACTACCTTAGTGTCTCAAGCATAGGATTTGGAGGTAGGAAGAACTAAGTTTGAACCCCTCTCCCCGTGTGACCCTGGACAAATCGGATCTCTCCGCTTCAGATTCTTCACCTAGAAACCGAGGGTGATGAGAATATTCCCGCTATTGTTGTTCTGAGGATCAAGTGAGGAGATATTTGGAAAGCGCTTTGTACACCTGAAAGGGTTGTACAAATGTGAGTTAGTATTCGAAGGACTGTCATTGAAAGAGGGAGATTAGCTTTGTTCTGCAGACTCGGGCAGCCAAGGGAGGTTTTGAAGAGACTTGATGTCAGAGAAAAACTTCCTAGCAATTACAGTAATCCCTAGATGCCGTGGGCTGCCCGGGCAAGTAGAGAGTTCCCTCTCACAGGAGGTCTTCAAGCAGAGGCCAGGACCGCTTGTCCCATGTGGAAAGGGATGCCCGTTGAAGGCTCTAATTCTGATATTCTGTGATTCTGTCTCCTTTATCTCAGAGATTCTGAAACTTTCTAATGGAATGAAATCCTTGGATTGGGGGTGGGGAGAAGTGCATTTAGGGTCAGTGTGTGTGTTGGGGTAAAACTCAATTGGGGTTGACTCAATGTGTCTAGGGAGAGCAATAATGAAAGGGTATATATTATGATGGGAGGAGGTGCCATGATGCTTACCTTGACTAGGTTCAACCCACCTTCCTTGTGGTCAAAATCCCTCTGAAAAATAGGCTGTGGTGGGGGGCAAGGATGGGGTGCTTTGGCCCAGCTTGGGATAACCATAGTAACAAGTGCTAGCTAGTGAGTTTCCAGGGCCAATCTCCTCTTGCCCATGAGTCAGCAGAGCTGACTTCCCTGAAGGGAGTTCTTCCTAACTCCCCACCCTTTTTAGGCCATGAAGATGGCCTTTGATCTGGGGGGGGGGAGGGAGAGAAGAGGAGAGGAAAATAATTCCCATGAACAACTCCACCCTATCCCCAAAACCCATGTGCTCCTTAAGCACAGGATATGGAAAGAGCCTTTAGAAAGCATTTAATCAAATCAGATGATAACTGTAAAGTGCTTAGCACAGTGCCTGGCACGCAGTAGGCATTATGTAAATCCAGCCCTCTCATTACCACTTCGTTTACCCTGGCACATAGTAAGTGCTTAATAATTACATGTTGGATTAATGTCACAGGAGTGATTTGTCCTGGGTCCTGTCATGTGACTACTCTCATTTCTGCCTCTTGAAGGCCTGCAAGGCCTTGCTCAGGTGCCACCTCCTCCCTGAAGCCCTGTTCAATTCTGCCACCCAAAAATGCTCGCTTTAGAGCATTGGGATTTAGGATGATACCTAATCTAACTTCCTTGCTCCAGAGAGAAACTCCTCGTCTGAGGTCACAGAGAGTAATTAGCAGAGCAGAGCAGACCCCTTGTCTAGGCCCATCTGCGGGCCTTGGCTTCCTCTCCATAAAATGGGTCTCGTACTTATAAATTTTAGGAGTCTCTGTTTGTGCCAGGTTGTATGAGGGCTACTTCCCTCCCCCGACCTAGGGAATGCTTGATGGGCTTGAAGCTTGGGGGTTTTTTGGTCAAGGAGGCAGAAAGAGTCAGGCTTCATGAGGAAAAGGTTGGAGGCCTCCCAGGTACCCTTTGGCCGCCCCCTCTTAGGTTTCTGCTTTCTGTCCAGGATGGGCTGGTCGGCCGACAGAATTCCTGTTCTGTTCAAGGCCCAAGGGAACAAACCACTCAGGTCCTGCTTTGGGGAGTCGGGTCAGGATGTCCTGGCAAGGACTCTGGCATCCTGCCCCCAGTGGAGGCCCTCATAGTCAGCACACATGAAAACAGGCATCCCGCTGCTGGCCTGGAAGGCGGCCAGGGCCCGAAGGTCCGCTCAGGCTCTGAGAACGGTCCCCTCGCCCGGTATGTGGCACAGCGGGGGTAGCTGGAGGAATGGGGAGCCCCTGCCCCCCTCCACCATCTAGATCAGCAACTCTGTAGAGAGAAGGAAGGAGCCTGCCCAGCGTCGTAGCCAGGTCAGGTCAGAGACCGGACGCGTGTCCTCACGCAGGGGGAGCTCTCAGACACTCAAAGGCATCGAGTGCTTTTTTAAGCACTTAATATGCACCAGCACCATGTTGGGATGGTTTAGTGATTAGGGCTTTCTATTTGGAATAGAGAATTCTGGGTTCGAATCCTGCCCTTGGCCTCTGATTAACTGCCTGCTTCTGACAATGTCTCTTAATCATGCTCTGCCTCAGTTTCTCATTTGTGAATTGAGCACTGAATGGCATCTCAGGTCCCCTCTGGGGCTATAAGCCTCTGAAAGTCCTCCCCTCCTCCGCCCCGCTGTGTTTGTGGTCTTAAGCAAGCCAGAACTGCTCTGTCTCGTCCCTAAAATTAGGGTGAAGGGGCTGCGATGATCTCCCTCCCAGGCTCGTTGTGAGGATCGAATGAAGTCATGTCTATAAAGTGCTCTGCAGACCTGGCAGAGGTTCAGAACCTGCCCTTGGGGAACTTCATCTCTCTGGGCCTTGGTTTCGCATCTATAAAATGAGACGGGTCAGTGCCCAGGTCGCTAATTGTTGGCCAGTCTGGCCTCCTCTGCCTCCCGAGGCGTCCTTGCCTCTGACGCCCCAGAAATGCTGCTCAGGGGGCTCTGGGACTGTAGAAAGAGCGCTTGCTTTGGGGCCCTGCATTCAGATCCTATCCCTGGGCTGCTCATCCCGCAGAGACCTCAGTTTCTGTCCCTGAAAAACGAGAGACTTGAATCAGATCCCATCTGAGACACCTCCCAGCCCAGTCTGCGGGCTACAGTAATGGAAACAGTTCAGAATTGGCTGAGGCTGGGAGTTACCTCGGGCTGGGGGCTGAGGCTTTATGTCCCTGCACTTTTCTCCTAGCCCCTCACTCCCTTTGGAAGAAAACCCTTTGGGGTCTGGATCCCACAGATTACAGAGCAGCCTCCATTTAGCCACGTCCCGATGAGGGCAGATTGACCGACAGCCTCCCAGCAGTCAGCGGGTATGGGCCAAGGCAGCATAAGGTAGCCTAAGCCGAACAAAATTAGGAAGCACAGTGTGCACATTCCAAACCCCAAACATAAATTACTTTGGGATTATTCCCCCCTCTCCCCATGGCCTCCTCTCATTCCCAGGGCCAGGTGGGAAGTTGCCTAGAATAGCTTTGAGAAAAGATTTAGAAGGGAGGAACTCTGCAGCAAACATAAGATGGGGGAGAATGGAAAGAATGTTGAAGGTGGGAGGCTCAACAGACTCTAGTTCAAATCTTGACCTTGCCACTTATGGCCTGTGTGACCCCTAAAAGGTCATTAAACTCAGGGCCTCAGTTTCTCCCTTTGTTTAATAAGGGAGATTTGGCTTAAGATCAGAGATCTGATGCCTGAAGAGTTTTTTCCTAACTCCTAATCTATGGTGCTATGATGGAAGGGGGAGAGGAGGCTAATTAGATCACTCATCGTGCTTTTACATGGATGATCTCAGACCTGGAGAGTTTTTGGAATACTAATCACAAGGAATTTCGGAGCCCAGCTAGCCGACGGCGCGCCTGAGCAGAAAGTTCAGCAAATGGTCCGTCGTCCCAGCTGGGCTTGAAGCCTGTAGCGGAGGGGACCCTGCCCGTTCCACCTGGGGCCAGCCAGCAGTCAGCACCATGTTGCTTACAAGTTGCAGCGATTCATCTTTTGGCCTCTTCCTCCCATGGCTCCTTGTTCTGTTCTCTGCAGCCGCACAGATGGGCCTCCCTTCACGTGACGGCCTCTGAAATGCTTGAAGAGAACTCTCAAATTCCTCCTCGGGCTTCTCTGGGGCTGGATGGTCCCGGTTCCTTCTGAGGATCTCACAAAACATGGTCTTGAGACGCCCCCGCCCTCCTGGTCACCCTTCCTTGGATGGTCCAGTCTATGTGTCCTTCCTCACCCAGGGTCTCAGAACTGAATATGGCTCCTAGTGAAGCCTGAAGTTGAATCACCCTTCTTGGCTTCCATCTTTGGTGACTCATAGTGAGGTCATACTGTTGAATTCTTATTGACAGCTCACATTTCTATAGTGCGTTAGGGTTTAAAAAGCACTTTTGTCCTGCCCCCTCAAAATAGGCAGTGAAAATACTGCTATCCCCAACTGACAGGTGAGGAAACTGAGACAACTGATCACAGGTCTAGTAGGTATTTGAGTCAGGCCAAGCTTGGGAACTCTAAGTTAAAAAGAGATTTTAGAGGCTTTCTAGGCTAATCCTTTGCATACCTAGCACAATGCTTGGCACATAGTAGGTGCTCAATCAGTGCTTGTCAATTGATTAAATTTCCTTCACAATGAGATATCCTAACAAATACCATACTATCCAAGGCCTAAGGACCACAGTTCTCCTAAAACAACTTCCTAAATTGGGAGGATGTAGGTTCCCTTTTATTGGATGTTCTTCAAATCAGGGAGGACTGGTCAGGTATGGGATGGAGGTCAGGTATGGCCAAAATGACCCAGGTAACCTTTTAGGCTCTTTGATTTTTGGAAGAAAGTCCTAATCTGTTAACGACTTGAGACCTCTTTATCAGGAAGCAGGTATTGATGTGATCACTGAGAAGGTAGTCATTATTCCCCAACCAAGTATTTATAAAGTGCTTATGTGCCAGACACTCTCCTAGACCATGGGGGAAAAGCCTTCAGGAAACTTTTACCTTTATTTGGAAGAGAGCTCTGAGTAAAGCATTTAATGGTAGCTCAATAAACTTTACAGCAGTGGAAAGTTTGCAGAGCTCTTTACATGACCTTATTTGACCTTTACAACAACCCTTGGTGTAGGTTATTATCCCCCATTATCCCCATTTTATGGGGGAGCAATTTGACCCAGAAAGCCTTGCCAGTGAGTGTTGGCGGGTTCCCCGACTCCCAAAGCCAATGCTCTCTGCACAGGGGTAGGCCGCCCTTTGTATAGTTTGATAAATCGAATCATTTCAGGAGGATGAGCAGCATTCTAACTAGAAAAAGTGAAACTGGGCCTTAATCCAAGCCTTTCTCTAAAAAAGTTAAATCGCATTTTGCCCACTGCTCCTGTTTTGGTCTGGATGTTCATATCCAGCCACAAGCCATCGCTCATTGTCTGTGGTAGTGGAGTAGAAGGAGCTGGGTTCTAGTTCTGCTTTGCCACTTGCTGGTTGTGTGATCCTGGTCAAGTCCCTCTTGTTTTCCATAAAATAGGAAAAATATTAGCCCTCCCTATCAAGGTGTAGTGGTGGGAAAAACACATCTGACTTACTGGCTAGATGGTATTTTTATTCCCTATAGATCCTCGGGATCCCAGTTTAGAGCTGGGAAGGACTCCAGAGGTTCTCTAGTCATTGAATAGTAATATTGAATTGATATTGAATAATAATTTAGAAATGGAAGAGGGTGTCTAGTCCAACCCCCTCGTTTTACAGGTGGAGAAAATGAGGTCCACAGCCGTTGACTTACCTGAGGTGGGATTCTAAGTTTAACCTAATGGATAATGTTGCCTCCCAAAAGAGACGTTAGGGAGGTGACACCATGAGGGGCAAGTGAATTGGATTTCAGTGAGGGGGGTTCTGCGAGATCACCTGCCTCATGTTCCCCTCCAGAGCCATCTGGGTCCAGAGGCCAGAGAGAGATCAGGACGACTGGAGATGGCCCTGCCTGGCCATCAGTTGAACCCGGGCACTAGCCTGAGCAGCTTGTCCAAGGTTACCAGGGAGCCCAAGATTTAAGCCTGGCCTTCTGACTTTGAACAGGATGCTCTTTCTCCTAACCACATTTCCCCCATTTCTTACGAAAGGCATGGCTTTGGTGTCCTCCCAGGCCCCTTCCAGCTCTGGCCTTTCCCGAGCAGTCTCCCACTCCTCAGTGCCTCAGTTTACTCTTCTGAAAATGGGGAGAGGTTGGAGTAGATTTCCTCTAAGGACCCTTCTGGGTCTAAATCCCTGATTTTATGGAGGTCACCAGTACCTGAGGTGTCTGCGGACAGGAGCCCGGACAGGGAAGCGGGCGCCGAGGTGGGGGGTGAAGGGAAGGTCGTCGGGGGCAGCCTTGCCCCGAGCTGCTTGGAGCTTGCCTGGTGGGCAGCCCTGGCAGGCCCCGTCGGGCCCAGAGGGACGAGCCCCTTGCCCGGGAGGGGGCGGGGACCCAGCCTGAAGCGAGCATGCCCTCGGTAGGCCCTTGGCTTGCTCCAGTGTGGGGCTGTTTATTTTGAGTTCGCAGGCCTGTGCTCCGGTTATATTTATTTTGTGAAGCAACTCAAGGTAACCCGATCTCATGGGGACAGGCTGGGGGGTGGGGTGGCCGGAGCGCTGGCTGCAATGGCTTTGAAGGTCCTTGATCCTCAAATTTTGCCCTGGGAACCATGGAGATCTGTGGGAACTTGCCAGGACCCAGGAGAACCGGACTGGAGTGGCTGGCGGGGGGGCTGCCTCCAGCCTTTCACTCTTGCCTCCAGGACCCACCTCTCCTAGGCCCTCTGGAGGAGAGGTCCCCAAGGGCCACCCCCCCCCGGTGCCCCAAAGCTCAGGCTGATGGCAGCGCCCTGGCAGCAGGGCACAGGGAGCCGGCCTGGCCGAAGCCGCTTTCCCTGGGCCTGTTCTGAGGGCCCCTGCTGCGAGAGCGCGGACTGGGACCCCTGGGAGCCTGAGCCTGAGCCAGCCCTCCTGGACCAATGTGGGAGCGTGACCGGATATCTGATGATGGCCCAGCCCTGACAGCCCCTGTTCTAAGGCCCTCCCAGCCCTGCCATCCTCTGCCCCGAGGGCTCACCCTATGCTAACATTGCTGGTAGAGAAGTTTTTTCTTATTCCCTGGATAGAGTCTGGCCCCCTGGGCCAGGGTGGCTTCATCCCCTGAGGCTCAGTTTGTCCATCAGTAGTATAGAGATGGCCCCCTAGTGCCTTGGGGGCCCCTGGCCTTCCTGGCCCGAGGAACCCTTGGCAGCCTTAGCTCGAGGGCTCACTGGGTGTATCGCCCAGAAGCCCCTGGACTCTGGCCGGGGAGGGAGATGGCCGAGGTGGGCGAGGAGATTGCGGCCACAGCCCCTCAAGCAGGAAACTAGGAAATGCCTGGAGGCCCATGAAAGACCTTTCTGTTCCTGGGGCCCCAGTGGACCCCTGCGGGGAGCTTCCAAGGCTGCCTGGGAGCTGGGCTCTGGGGCATTCTTAGCGCCCGGGCAGCCTGCCCAGCCTCTCCTGCCCTGAGGGACAGGAAGCAGCAGCAAAGGGGGAAGTGGGAGGTAGCCGGAGGCCCCTCTGTGTGACCCACTTCTCCCTCTCTCTTTGCATGTCCAAGAGGAAGGCCCTGTTTGGGCTCCCACCCGCGGAGCCTCCCAGGCTGGGCCGGTCTCCTGCTCCCCCCAGTCCTGGCTCCTGGAGCAGGCCGGGAAGCCTCCCACTCCTCGCTGACGATTTTAGGAATAAACAGGACATTTGTCTTAGGCTGAGCGCTTCACAAGCCTGGGCAGGGGCTCCTCGTCCTGAAACCTCCCAATCTGGGGCTCAGAGACCGCCTCCTTTCTGTCCCTCCCCCCGTGGGACCCCCGGAGCAGCCTCCGGGCCCACTTGTTCCCCCCATAGAACATAAGTTCTTTGGGGAGAGCGACAGGCTCATCTTTCCGGCAGCCCCCGGCCCCGTGCCTGGGACAGAGACGTCCTAAAAATTTGTGGTTGGTCTTTAAAATGATGGCACCCGAGCGAGGGGTCGTGAGGTTCCTTCAGATCCCAAGTTCCGGGGGCACACAGCCAGAGGGCGGGTGGCCTGAGCAAGAGCCAGGCCTAGGACCAGGAAGGGCAGCTGTCCTGGGGACCCTCGGAGCTCTGGGAGGAAGAGGCAGCCATTGCCCCAGCTCTGCTCTGGGCAGGCTCCCCTTGAGTGTAGTGATCAGCCACAGGGGAGCACTCGCAGGGAGGAGGGCCCCAAGCTCGGGGAGGAGGGAGGCAGCCGGATGACCTGCGGGATGGGGGTCCTTGGCCCCAGACTAGAGCCAGACCGTGGTGAGAAGATGCGGTGCAGGCCCTCGAGGGCCCTCCTGCTGTTCCCGGGTGCTTGGTTGGTGGGTGTCTGAGCCCTCCTCCTCAAGGCCCCCTCCTGCATCCCGCTCTTGGTTCCCTGCCAGGCCCCATTCCAGGCCAGCTCCATCGAGAGGCCCCCCGGGGGCCGGGCCCAGATCCCCAGATATCACCCACATCTGCTGAGCTGGCTCACCGGGATAGGGGTGTTTTTCAGGGCCTCAGAGAGCGGGACGGGGCAGGGCCGAGGAAGGCTCGTGGGGGCCCTCCTGTGTCAGTCTCCTCCAGCACTGGGGGCCAGAGGGTTCTGGGGCCTGGGAAGGGACAGCCCCGTGGGGAAAGTGCCCAGGGCTGAGTCTGCTGCCCCTCAGTTACTTCCTTGGGGCTTCAGGCAGAGGGAGGGCAGGTGTTCCCAGAAGCCTCTCCTGTTCCTGGTTGTGAGGAGCCAGCAGGGACCGAGGCCAGCTCGGGATGCTGCCAGTGGCTCATGGGTTCGCCCCAGGCGCCGTGTCAGAGGGGCTTCTCTGGAACCTGGCAGGCTGCCCCTCCCCCAGAATGGGCCACGGGATGGGCTTTTCCTCTGACTCTCCAGGGCCCGGCATGTTATGGAGGATGAGGTCAGTCCGGCAACAAGTGTCAGGGCCTGGAAGGGCTGAGGGGAAACAGCCCCGCTCAGGAGGCAGGATTGACGGCAGGGGTCTGTGACCCGACTGCCGATGGTTTCATTATTTTTTAATTAACAACTATCAGGGCATCTGGGGGCACAGTGGCCAGAGCACCAGCCCCGGGGCAGGAGGACCCCAGTTCTAATCTGCCTCAGACACGGAATGATGTTTCCTGTCCTTGTGACCCCGGGCAAGTCACTTAATCCCAATTGCCCCAGCAAATAAATAAATAAGCAACTATCTATGTTCCCTCTCCTGTACCTTCCCCTCCCATGGGAAAAAGGGAAGAAAAGCAAATTCTTATAACAAAATTGTACAGTCAAGCAAAACACATTTCCTCATTGGCCGTGCCCCGAACCGTCGTGAGCCCGCGTCTGGCCCTTCTGTTGGGGGGTAATTATGGTCCTCAGGACCCGACTGTGTTCCTTTAATTCCCACGTGATCGTCGGGGCTCCCTGCGAATGGGCATCCCTCAGTTGGCTGCAGAAGGGAACTGCTCTTTTGTGCACGGGAGACTAGTGATTGTTAGTCAGGGGAAGTTTCTGAGATACCCAGCATGCCCAGCGTGGCTCCGAGACAACATCGCTTTTGTCGATAGAGGCTGAAGGAGAAAATGCATTAACGGGAGGCTGGTGGGCACTTTGGTAGCGCTGGGAGGTTCAGGAAACCCTTTCCTACAGGAAATTGTGGCTCTGTGGCAGATGAGGAAACTGAGTCTCAGCCGGCAAGTTACTCCCCTGGGGCTGGAAGGAATCTCCAGAATCTGTCTCCCCTGCCTCCCTGAGCGTCACCTCATCCCCAGCAGGCCTGGGTCTGGCCACCGGCCCCCGGTGGCTCTGGAGGGGAACATGAGGCGGGGGCCTTGCACGGCCCCCCCTCCCCGATGTCACGGTCCCCTTCCAGAACCAAGGGCAAGCCCTCACAGCCCCCAGCCAACGGATCCTGTCACTTCTCCCCACCTTGGGGCTTCCTTCGTAAAACGGGGGCAGCAAAGATCCTTGCTGGGGTCAAAGGAAGGGAAGCTGGGAAGGTTGTTTGTGTGAGCTGTTGCTCTGTCTCCCCGGTGCACAGTCGTGGTACCCCCCAGTGCTCCCCAGCATATTCTCTCCCCTGACCCCTGGCCCCCCCCACAATGGCCTCTCCCTGACCCCCACTACGGCCTCCCCCGGCCCCCCTGACCCGCTGTGCTCCCCACAGGTGGCCATGGTGGAGGTGCAGCTGGACGCCAACCACGACTACCCCCCGGGGCTGCTCATCGCCTTCAGCGCCTGCACCACGGTGCTGGTGGCCGTGCACCTGTTTGCGCTGATGATCAGCACCTGCATCCTGCCCAACATCGAGGCAGTCAGCAACGTGCACAACCTCAACTCGGTGAAGGAGTCCCCGCACGAGCGCATGCACCGGCACATCGAGCTGGCCTGGGCCTTCTCCACGGTCATCGGCACACTGCTCTTCCTGGCCGAGGTGGTCCTGCTCTGCTGGGTCAAGTTCCTGCCCCTCAAGAAGCAGCCGGAGCAGCTCCCGCCCAGCAGGGTCCCCCCGGCGGCCGCGCCCGCCTCCTCCAACGGCAGCTTCACGCCCGGCGAGGAGGCCGCCATCGCCTCCACCACCATCATGGTGCCCTTCGGCCTGGTCTTCATCGTCTTTGCGGTGCACTTCTACCGCTCGCTGGTCAGCCACAAGACCGACCGGCAGTTCCAGGAGCTGAACGAGCTGGCCGAGTTCGCGCGGCTGCAGGACCAGCTGGACCACAGAGGAGACCACCCTCTGACCCCTGGCAGCCACTTTGCCTAGTGCCCCCGTGGGGGCCGGGGAGGGAGGGCACCGAGGGGCCGTCCCGCCCTAGCGGCCTGGTGTGGCTCCTCTGACGCGGGCCAGGAGGACGATTCTCCGGAGGAGGGGCCTGGGACTCCTCCAAGCCTTTCTCGGCCCTGCCTCCTCCCTTCTGCTGGAGAACTCCCGGAGGGCCCAAGTGGGGTCGCCTCTGCCCCTGCCACCACCCGCGGCGCCCCTGGACCTGGCCCAGACCCTCCAGCTGCGCCGTGGCAGCGCGTGTGTGTCTGTGTGCGTGTGTGTGTCCACACAAAATACACCCTATGGGACTCGGCTCTGTGTGTCTGTGTTTGTGGGCAGGGCCCGCGCTCCTGGGGTCCCACTTCCGTTCTCTCTGTACTCCCCCCGCCCCCTGGGAGGGGTCTCCCCGCCCCCCACTTTTCCCAGGCACAGGGTCGTCTCTCGGGGTGGGATGGTGGGACCAGACCTTCGGCCGTGGGGGGAACTCAAGGGTCTGAAAGCCCGGTACCGAGGCCGTGGAGCCGAGCGGGGGAGCCCCGGCCTCTGGGCCCGGCTCTGCTAACTGGGGAGGGCTCCTGGGCTGCCCTTCTTGGCCTCCCTGTCCTCCTCTGTTCCCTGAGGGGCTAAATCCCAGCTAATCTCTGGCCTCCTCCTCCATCCCCTGGCCCAGTCATGGCTGGCCTCCCTGAGCCTGCAGAGCCCGGACGGTTTTATACCTTTTTCTATGAAATACACTTATTTTACAGAGAGCTTATTTTGAAATAAACCCCTGTCTACAAAGTCATAGTGTGTGTATCATGGTGGGGCTGAGGGGGCTCCCAGAGGAAGGCTGCCCCTCCCCAGGGGAGAGTCCACCCCGTTGGCGCGGACCAGGACTGGGGGAGGAAGCTTTCCCTGTGTCAGGCAGGAAGGTAGGAGGGTGCGGGCATTCATTCAGGGCCACAGTGGGCCAGGCACCCTGCCCGGGCACCGAGACACTCATAGAGCCCTGCCCGGGCAGTCTGAGACTGGGCGTGATTCTGGAGGACCGAGGGTCACCTTGGAACCCCAGGGGCCTCCCCACAGCTCGGACGCCACGGCAGACCCGAGAAGGCTCGTGGGCTCTTGGGAAGGGGCGCAGGCTCCAGGACGTGGGAAGGAGCGGCCCCCCGCTGTTTTCTGCCCCGGTTAGCTCCCAGGAAAGCCTCCGGGGGGGCCTTGGGGAAGGACGATGGGCTGCTTAATGACAGGGCAAGTCCACAGAGGGCTTGTCTGGGATGTGAGAGGCCTGGAGGCCGTGAGGTGCGAGAATCACCTGAAAGAACCGGGCATGGGCAGCCTGAAGGGGCGAAGCCTGGGGGAAGGGTCAGAGCGGCATCAGTGCTGGCCCAAAGCCCAGTGTGTGTCTTGGGGACTCTTGGTTCTGGTGGGCCTTAGCCCATGGGTCACTCCTTGGCCGGGCCAGGGCAGGGGACCACAGAGAGGGATACGGGGCCAGAGCAGGGGAGCACAGAGGGATGCGGGGGCCTAGAGGGCAAGGACGCCATAGGCGGCCGGCCAAGCGCTATTCTTGATGGGCCCCGATGCCGGGGGTCCCCGAGGGAGGGGCAGCAGATAGCTCTGCTGGCAGCCAGGGCAGATCAGAGGCGGCTTTGTGGCAGGGGCTCTCATGGCAGCCGGCCCCAGGCCAGGGAGGACTTGGGAGCTGACCACAATCTCACCCTTGTGACCAAATGTTTCCCTTCAAAATTCTGAACCGGGGCCTGGCCCGAACAAGCCCAGCATTCTCGACAATTTCAGAGCCCGAGTGTATTGGGAAATGGTGATGACCAAATTTTTACTTGAGTAATAATAAAAAAAAATCCCCAAAACACTCTTCATATAATACTGGGTTAAAAGGGGTATGGGGAGTGTACATCTCGAAGATCAGTGACCGGAGCCCCCAGATGGGGGGCCACGAGCCTCGAGTTCTAGTCCTGCCCTCGGCTGCTAACTTGCTCTGTGACTTTGGCCAGTTAAGCTGCCCTCTCTGAGCAGAGTCCTCATCTGTAAGAGAAGAGCTAAGACTGATGGCCTCCAGGGTGGGACATTCTGAGCTCTGACGTTCTTCGTTCTAAAGCCTTTCTCTGTTCTCAAAGTTACTGTTCTAAGCCCGCTCCCAGCCCCGACCTGCATCCTAGGCCCCCTCCCACTATCTGTGTCTTAGACCCCCCATCTTAGTCCTGATCTGTGTCAAAGGCCCCCCCTTTTCTCAGCCTTTATCTAAGTCCTAGGTCCCCCTTCCAGTTCTAATCTTTATCTTAGGCCCCCTCTTGGTCCCTCCCTCTGTGTCCTAGGCCCCCCTCTCCCAATCCTGAATTGTATCCTCGGCCCCTTCCCAAACCTAATGTATATCTTAGTCCCCCCCCCCCCCTTAGTCCTTTGTATCCTAGGCCCTTTTCCAGCCCTTATCTGTGTCCTAGGCCCCCCTCCCAACCCTGATCCATGTTCTAGGCCCCCTCCTCAGTCCCTATCTGTGTCCTAGGCCCCCTCCCAACCTGATCTGTGACCTAGGCCCCAGCCCACCCCCAAGTTCCTATGTTCTAAAGCTTCTTCAGTCGGAGCCCTGGAAGGAGGAAGGTATTGGGGAATGTTAGAAGCTGGGTGGCTGTTCCCCAGTAGTTAAAGCACAGATGATTTGCCCCAGGTCGCCCCGCGAGCTGTTGAGCAGAGCTGGAACGAGCCCAGGTTATCTCTCCCTCTGCTCCCTCCTCTAAGGCTGGAGCGCTGCTGGAGGAATAGGCTCTGCCCTAGGAGAAGTGATGGCCCAAGGTGCTGTGCCGCCAGCCCTCGAGGAAAGGCCCCCACCCTCTCTGGTCCTGCTGCCCTTCCCTTTGGCAGAGAGGCCAGCTGAAGGAAGAGGGATTTGCCAGCGTGTTCCAGGCCAGCCCCCTCCTCAGGAGAGAACTTAGGTCCCCGGCTGCCTTTACCAGCCCCCGTCCCGGATCTGTCCCCTCCCTTCCCGCTCCCCAAAGCCCTTCAGAGGGAATGAGGGAGGGCAGACACAGGGCCCCTTGTTACATCTTCCCTTTATCAGCTTGACCCACCCTGAATGGCCTCTCCTCCCAAGGGCCCTGATGACTCGGCCTTGGGGAAAGGGGGGCTCCTGACCAGCCCCCCAAGTTGCTTCCACTGATTCAGCCTCGGTTGTTGTTCCTGAGAATGGTTTCAGTATCTCTCCTGGATGAACTTGGCTACGGCTTCCTCCAGCACCTTGTCGGGATTCTGCAGTTCGATCTGGAGGGAAGTGGGGATGATGAGCCTGGGGCTGCAGGGAGAGCCCGGCGCAGGTGAGGGGGGCCGCCCCTCGTGCTTCCCCGAGCCGAGCTTCCTCCCTGCCAGGCCCTGAGCTTCCTCCCTGCCAGGCCGAGGCGTCTTGGGGAAGGCCGGCCGTCTGCACCCTCTAACAAAGGGCCCTTGTTTCTCCCTTGGCGGCCTGGCCGGATCCGGGCGTGTCCTGCCTTCCTCGGGGGAGGCTGGGCCACAACAAAGGCAGGTGACTTCTGGCTTGGGCAGCCGGGGCGGAGGGCTTGCCGTGAGTGGCCACCCTGGCAGCTGCGGTTCCAAGCCCCAATGTCACCGGGTCACAAACCAGGCCCGCATTTCTGCCTTTCCCCTGAAAGGTCCCAGAACCATAGACCTCGGGCTAGAAAGGGCGTCAGGGCCCTGTAGACCAGAGTTTCTTGAAACTATATAACTATATATTCCCCCCTTGTTGGCACTGGCTGCTCTTGGAATGACTCGGTCAGATTTGGCGTGCTGGGTATGGGTGCTCATGTGTGTAAGTGCCCAGGGCCGGAAAAGCTTCTGCTTTCATTTTTTAAAATTGTATCTTTTTATTTTCAAAACACATGCATGGGTAATTTTCCAACACTGGCCCTTGCAAAACCTTCTGTTCCGACTTTTCCCCTCCTTCCCCCACCCCCAGATCTTCCTTTATTTTTGAACTCCCACCACTGAGAGTGCACACCTGGCACATTTTAGGGTGGGGGGCCCAGATCTGGGGTTTTTATCCCTTTGAGGAAACTCCCTCCTCCCCTCCACCAGCACAGACTGGCACCTGCTCTGCCACCCAGTGACTTAGGGATTTGTCTGGGAAAGGTTAAGGGGATTCCAGCATTAGACTATCAGGATGTGTCTGAAGTGGGACTGGAGCCCACTCCTCCTAATTTCTATATGCCGTGCCGGGGTTCCCAGGGCTCAATAAAATGTGGGATTGAAAAAGAGGGAAAAAAGAGGGTTTGTGTGGCCAACTGACCTGTGGAATGGGATACTTGGTGGGCTCAGGAGCTTCATCTCGGCCAAAGTCAATCATGGTCCCACATTTGGCCATATCATCTACCCAGAAGCCCTCAAAGAGTTGTCCGTGGTCCACATAGTAGAAGCGGCCCTTCCCATTCTTCATCCCTTGCTGCCAAAAGCCTTCATAGCGGTTTCCATTACCTGTGCAGGAGAAGAGACAGAGACAGACAGAGATGAGACAGAGAAAGAGATAGAGACACAATGTCGTGGGGGCAAGACTAGAACCTGGGCCCTGGGCATCTGGCCTTTCTGGAAGAGACGAGGACCCAAGAGCATCTGAATAATGGAAATCAGCTGGGGGTTGGCCCGGCCCTGTGCTGGGTCCCTGGGGCTCCCATCGGAGCTCACACCTAGTTGGAGAGGAATGACCTCCTTGGGGTGCAATAAGGTAAGGGAAGGTTGTAGGAAGAAAGTACCAGCTGAGGTAGGGAGACCTTGCTCCCTGGGGACGGAAGTGATGAAAGATGGAGGGAGGAAGTGTCAGGCAAAAGGGGCAGGCCCTGACTGGTAATCTGGAGAACTCAGACCTTCAACAACCCATTTCCCTCTCCGGGGGCCTGTGGCTCCAAATTATGCGTTGGGCGTTTTGTTGTAATAAGGATTAACTGAGCAAGTTCTGATGTGGGAACGGACCATGAGCGAAGATGAGAAATTCAGAGAAACCTAGAGACGCTTCGGTGACAGAGGCAGGACAGAGCAGTCGGAACCAGGAGAAGATTTACTCAGTGTACGCAATAATGGAAAGAAAGGAAATGGGGAGAGAACTAGAGTTCATTCACTCTTAGACGAGGCAAAATATCGATTTGTTTTGCTCGAATATCCTTCTCTGTTACAAGAGGGAATGAGGGGGGGAGTGCACTGGGAAAGGAAAAATGAGATTTTAAAATAGCACCAATAAAATAATTTTGAAAATTGGTACTGGAAAAAAATAATAAAATAAAACAGGTGTTGGACCAGAGAAAATGCTGGACTTAAAGAGTCAGAAGAAAGTCGAATTTGCCTAGTTGGGTGAATATGGGCAACTATAGAGGTCTTGCTTTTCTCCTCTGTAAAATGGGGATAATACATGTAATACCCATCCTGGGCTTGTAAGATTCAAAGACCATGGACACTGAGCACTTTGCAGCACTATAAAGCCCTGTGTCAGTGTCAGCTCTTAGGGCCACAGAACCCGAGGTCTGGGCGGGAATTTTTAATGGTGGTTGGGGTGTGTGTGTGAGATAAGCCCCCCTCTGGTGGCCTACTGAAGCTTATGGGGCCCTTCTTAGATTAAAGTACATAAAATAAAGGATTATCACCAAGGAAACGAACTAGATCCAAATTACGTTTTTTAAATAAAGGAGCTCCTTCCCCACTTCCCTCCCAATTAAGAACTCTTGCTCTGTAGCTAGAAAGGACCCGAGTGACCATTTAACTGAAATGCCTCATTTTACATATGAGAAAACTGACCAAGAGAAACTAAGTAAGTCACAAAGGGGCAAAAAGGGTATTTTCAGGCATATAGGTATGATTCTAGAAGGAGGACCAGCTTGGCTTGTTCCCATAGATGAGCCTGGGATAACCAGGGAAGAAGCCTGGGATAATCAGGGAAGAGCCCGGGATAACTAACCATGGAAGAGCTGGGCGCTCTGTGGGCAGGCTCCAGAACTCAGAAGGGGGCAGGAAGCCCTCCAGGACCTTGGGGAACGGAGGCAGAGACAATGGGGGTGGCCTGGGGTGGCCGGACTTGGGAGGCTGGGGGCCGTGTGTCTATTATTCACATGGAGGAGACTGTGTCTCCGTTGGGGCCTGGAGCCCACAGCCCCTCACTGTGCCGTCCCATGTGACCCGCGGGTTGGTGGGACTCCTCAGGGCAGACGGAAGCTTTGGGGGGGGGCAGAGCCCCCAGGGGGACTTACTTAGGCGGAGCATGCCCTCGCCCTCTCTCTGGCCCAGGTTCCACTGGCCCTCATAGATGTCTCCATTAGTATAAAACATGCGGCCCCATCCACTTCGGAGGCCGTCCTTCCACTCTCCTTCATAGTATTCGCTGGGCGCATAGTACCAGACGCCATAACCCTGTGGGAGGCAGAGGGGTCAACCTGCCTCAGCGCTCCTCCAAGAGTCCTCTCAAGTCCTAGTGAGAGGATCATCACCCCATTCTAGAGATGAGAAAACTAAGGCTGAGAAAACACGAGAGGTGGGTCCTGTTCTCAGGAGGCTGGACTCCCAGCCCAGCCGGGGCAGAGTGGAGGGAGGGTTCCTTCATTTCCCAGCCCATTCCCAACTCCAACCAGGAAGCTGAGAGCTTGGCTCTTGCCCCCTTGGCCCTGGGCTCCCCTCACCCCCAATCCCTGCATTTCTTCCAGCCCCCTCCCCCCTTTTCTCACCACCCATGGGAGCATAGGAAGTTTTTAATCTGTGGGAAGGTACCCGGGGCTTCTAACAAAGGTCCCCAGCCTAGAAAATAAAGCCAGGAAATCAGAGAGCCAGGGTGTGGATGCCACAGGGGCCAGGCCCACTCTGGGGCAGGAAAGGGCAGGAGAGATTTCCCAGCCCACCTTCCCGCCCAGTTCCAGGGCAAGAGGAAGCCCTAGCCTCATGGGCTGTTTGCTTCCCAGTGTGTCCTGGTTCCCATCCCCATATCTCTCCTTTCTCCTGCTTCCTGCCAAGGGTTCTGTTCCTGTTTTATTGAGGGGAAGTGACCCTGCGGCAGCCCTTATCACCCTCTCTCAGACTCTGACTCCTTTTCTGACTCCTTCCTCCTCAAGTCTTGGGGTTCCTCTTCCCTTAAGCTCCCTAGATAAGTGGCACTTTTGGGGACCCCCGAGCCCAGTCTGGAAGCTCTGGCCCTCCCTGCCCTAGGAGCCCCACTTCCCCTCTTGCTGAGGAACAGCTCAAACTCACACTTCTCTTGTCGTTGGACCACCAGCCAGAGTAGACCTTCCTATATCTATTCTCAGAGTCAGGAAGGCTGAGGATCCCATAACCATCTCTCTTCCCATACTTCCAGTCTCCATGGTAAATAGCTCCACTCTTTTTCCATTTCTGGATTCCTTTTCCTGATGGAGAAGAGACACCAGACACGTCTCAGATCACCTCGCCCGGAGGAGAGCCGTCTTCGTCCAGATGGGCTCTCGGTCCCCGGAAAGGTTTGCCCGTCTGAGCTCCCGTTGTGAGTTTCTTACCCAGCACTTTTCTGAACCCCTTTCCCACTTCTGAGACAAACTTCCACAGCAACCTCCACTTCCTGGGCCAGCATTCCCATTCCTTGTCATTCTCCTGAGATGCCCAACTGGTTTATTCTCTTGGAGATAGTCTCTAGGGAAGAGTAACTAGGGACTCAGGATGTCTGAAGTTGGTCAGACCTAACCATGTCACTCCCATCCTCACAGAACTCTCCACGGCTCCCTCATTATACATTATTCCTTCCCTCCTGTACCCAATAGCCCCTTCACCCAGTGTGTTCCAACATCTCCCATCTCCTCCCATGGCTTGTTACGGGCTGGTCTCCATTCTTGGGATGCCCTCCTTCCTTACCCCTTATCTCCTAGAACCCCCAGCCCGCTTTGAGACCCAATTCAAGCATCACCTCCCAGAGGAAGGCCTTTATGATTCCTTCCCCCCCCTCCAGGCACTGCTAGTGCCCTCTCCCCCAAAACTACTGGCTAAGTTATAAACTCATATTTATTTAATGGATTAGGGATTACAAAGCACTTTAAAAATAAGTCATCATCATCATCTTGCCAGATCAATGCTATTATGATCTCCATTTCACAAATAAGGGGACTGAGTTCCCTTTTCTCTATTCCTTCTCATTTAATTAAGAAGATTTGTCCAAGATCATGTGGCCAATTTGAACCCAGGTCTTCCTCCAGGTCCAGCATCACCAACTGCCCTTATTTTTTATATTCTATATTCTTGGTTCACCTAAGTGTGTTTCTCTCTTGAGAGAATGTCAGTTACTTGAAGGCTCCCTCAGTGGTTTTGCATCCCCAGCATCTAGTACAGTGTAAAGCATGTGAATAAATGTTTGTTGATGGTTAATTATGGTCCCTAAGTCACTGGGTAGCCTAGCGTAAAGATCCTTAAATTCTCATACTCATCCAGCTTGGGAGGAAGGAGTTGTTTTAGGGCACAACCTGTTTCTTCCTAGGCTCATTTATGGGACCATCAAGCTAGAGCTGGAGGGAATTTCCACTCCCTCTTTCACAAGAGGGGAAACTGAGGGCCAGGGAAGTGAGATGCCTTCCAAAGCTTTCTCCTTTCCTGCTGAAAATCTCTAGGAATCATACAAATTAGGTGACTGACTTGGTAAGGAACCAAAATCGGCAGGTTGGGGGCCCACACGCTAGTTGATATGCGTGTGTGAGGGACTTGGTTTGCCAACAAGTATAAAATTAATCGACAGGCACTTATTAGGTGTGTGCAAGCACTGTTTGGTGCTGGGGACACAAGGCTACTCCCCTCCCTGGAAGGGCTTCCATTCATTCAGCTGCGGGTAGACATAACACGCACATGTAAGTCCAAGGTGATATTTGGGGTCAAGCACTGGTACTGGGGAGAGATGGTGAAGGAAATCAGAGAGGTAGATGTGAGGGACTGAGGGGACTGGAAAGTGAAGAGGGATTAAAGTTCCTTCTGTTTGGACCCAGCATGCAGAACCGGAGCAACCCCTGGAGAGGGAAGATGTAGATGTGCAGATCACTGGCTCACTGGAAGGAAGCAGTGCTAAAGCTGAGGACTGGGTTAGGGGTCCAAGGCCCTGGGTTCAGATCTGCCTCCGATCCTAGCAAAGTCACATCCACCTGTACCTCAGTTTTCGCATTTGTAAAAACTGACTTTAGACTCAAGTGTTTTTGGAGATTCCTTCTAGCTTTCCAGTTAAACCTAATGGTTTAGGATGGATGTGTCCGTTGGGTAGAGATGCTATAGAAGAGAATCTCAGTCAGGTGTCAGACTCCATAGCCACTTAGATCCTTTCTGATTATGGGATTCTCAGGATAATGTTGTGGGTGGTGCTAGTCAATAGTTAAATAACTGAACAAATGAGTGAATGAATTGGGAAGCCATCACGGGGATCATAGAGGCTCATTCTGGTCCAACACCCTCACGGGAAACTGATCCCCAGAGAGGTTAATTTAGCACTCTCTTTCCACTACCATCAAGGAAGGAGATCGGTCTTTGAATCCTCACATCTTCAGCACTTACGGACAATTTCTTACGGACAAGTGGACTAGATGACTTGTCCTTTTGTAGACCTTTAGCACAGTGCCTAGCATACAGGAGGCACTTAATTAATGTTCGATTGCTCTTTTCCCTATGTGTGACTTGTGTTTCTTGTTAAACTAAAGATCTGGCATATAACTGACTTTTAGGTACCTTCCAGTGAGAGTGTGTTGTCAGTGAGTCAGCCACACTTTCCCCTAGTTCTTCTGGTACTCACTAGCATGCTCTAGTTAGGCAAGTGACCTATGGCCTCCAGGTAATTTTTTCCCATACAAAGGGATCAAGATAAAATCCAGGTTTTGGTCACGTGAGCCCGAAAATGTTCATAGAATTTAGCTCTGAAAGGAATTTTAGAAATGACCAAAGGACCATAGGAATTGGATCTTAGACTGGAAGACTAACATGGTTAAATAATTTGTCCAAGCCCAAACAGGTAGCTCATGAGGCAGGGGTCAAAAGTCAAAAGCCAAAGGTCAGACTTTTTGACTACTTGCCCAGAATATTCCTGTTTCTCAAACATGAAGAGCAAGGGCCTAATCTGTGAAGTCCAAACCACTTGGGTCCTCAGAGGGGCTCCTCTGCCCTGTTTTTCTGGGGAAGAAAAGACCATCCCCTCTCCCTTGACTCCTTTCTACACAAAGGGGCTGAGTCGGGAAATTTTAGGTTCTATAACTATCTAGCTGGGTCTTAGTTTCTCTCATCAGTGGAATGGGAAGAGGGAATTTTTAGTACCATAGATCAAAAGGACCTTGGATACCATGCTAGCACGGCACTCCAGAAAGGAGCTGGATTTATAGCCAGAGAATCTGGGTTCAAATTCTACCTTTTCCACTTCTTAGCCGTAGGACACATTCAGGTTGGTTAACTTGTTGTTTTCGAGGGAATTTGGGATTAATGACTCTCACAGGGTTCATTCACACAGTTTAGTTAAGTTCTCTGAGCCTTCATTTTGGATCAGTAGGGAGTTGGAGCAGGTAACCTGAGGTTGGGTTGATTAGATGACCTCAAAGGCCCATTTTGGTTCTGAAAAGCCATAGATTTGAAGTTTTGGGGTTTTAAAGGTCAACTAACCCAAACTGTTCATTGTGCAGTGGAAACTGAGGCCCTCTAAAAACAGGCTTTTTCTAGAGCCACATCTGCCCACTGTGCTACTAGCCTCCCTCTTAGCCATCAGGGTCTGAGAGTGAAAGGGACCCCCAGCCAGACTCCCCTGGGCCCTAAAGGGCATGTTCCCAGTCCCGATCCGACCTTTCTGGGGGCACCCCAGAGCCAAGCTGGCCCCCCCCTGGCCGGCCCCACTGCGCTTGGGTCCCTCGCCTTACCACATCTCAGAACAACCCTTACCGTGTTTCTTGTTATCTTGCCACTCCCCAACATAGCAGTCTCCATTGACCGCATAGATTTCGTGTCTCAGGCCGCTCTTCTGGGCCTTCCGATCCCATTCCATCCATAAGGGCTGGGTCACCTTGGGAATCTTGGTGATAGGCATGGTGTTCGGAGCCTCAGTGGAGGACCTGGAAGAAGGAGCGGGAGCATTAGAGAAGGAGGGACCTTGTCTGAAGTCAGGTTCAGTGTGTGCAGGGGCTCAGGGTTCTATGGGTCCGGGGACTTCTCCTAGATGTCAATTTTGTCAGACAACTCCAAGGTGTCATTTCAAGTTGTTCTCAGTCCCCGGGGGCGATGTGCTGCCCGCTGGTACCTTCTGCTTAACTGACTTTGGGCTCCTCCTGACCCCCCAATTCCTTCCCAGGGAGCAATGATTACACAATGGGCAAGCCAGGGCGGGGGGAGGGCCCACCCGGGGGGTCGTCATGGCACTGAGCCTTGTGACTCGGGACCTTATTTGGTGTCCTACAGCAAACCCTCAGACCCTGGGAGCCTCCCACAGAGGCTGGGAGAGATTAGCTGTGGAGGAAGGGAACACAAAGGGAAGAACTAAGTTAGGAGCGGACGTGGCATGGGAGAGCAGGGCCAGAGATGTGTTCTGCACCATCCCTTTTGGGCAGGTCACCCGGAGGCCCCGGCCAATTCCCGGAAGCTACAGAGAGACCGGGGGGGTCGGGTGGGGAGTGGGGGGGGGTGTTGGGAAGTCCCTGTATGTAACAGGATTAGCAGCAGGCACTCTAAGGAACCTGGGGACCATGGTCTCTTTTAGGGTGGGGGTCTCGGGTGGAACGTTGCGCTGTCTGTAAACAAACACGGGGGAGGATATGTAATGGGAACACTGAGGAGAGGTATCCTGGTCTTCTGTCCAGACTGGATAGTAATGGAATCACCAAAGGAGTCCTCAATGGGAGAATGTCAGAGCTTGAAGGGACTATAGGACATAGAATATCAGGTCTCAAAGCACAAGAGCAGCCCCAGAAGGAAGCAGAGGGCAAAAGGCGTCAGAATTGGAAGGGATCTTGAATAAAACAATGAGTCTGGGAAGGATCTTTGAGCAGAGCAAGGGGATAGCTAAATGGTGCCATGGATAGAGCAGTGGGCCTGAAGTCAGGAGGGACCTAACTTAGACACTTAACACTTAGAGACATTGGGCAAATCACTTAATCCCAATTGCCTCAGAGAGAGAGAGACAGACAGAGAGACAGAGAGACAGAGACAGAGACACAGAGAGAGAGAGACAGAGAGACAGAGACAGAGACAGAGACACACACACACACACACACACACACACACACACACACAGAGAGAGAGAGAGAGAGAGAGAGAGAGAGAGAGAGAGAGAGAGAGAGAGAGAGGAAGAAAGAAAGAACAGAGCATATCAATGATGAGAGAAGGCTGAGAACCCTGATCAGCTGAGCTGATAGCTCAGAGCTGAGAAAACATAGATCATAGGATTTAAAAGCTGGAAGAAACCTTAGGGCAAACTCAGAAACTGATCCCAGCAGACAAGATGTTGCCTTAAGAAGCTACAGATTAATATGATCTGTGCCGTATTGTGTTTTTATTTTGTTAGATATGTCTCAGTTGTATTTGGCCTTGCATATGGCTCATTGCAACTCCTTGGGAGTTTTGAAGCTTTGTCTTAGAATATATGATTTCAAGGTTGGGAGGGAAAAGAGCAGAGCCAGGAGAGTCCTTAGAACACAGAATTTTGAAGCTGGGTGGGATCTCAGAACCTGGCCCAGTAGAGCTGAAAGGTCTCTAACATAGAATGAGGGCCAAGCCTAGAACACTGCAGAGCTGAGAGGGCCCTTAGAACACTGAATGTCTAATGGGAAAGCCCTTAGAACATAGAATGTCAAAGCTAGTTGGGCTTTCAGAACTCAGAATGTCAGAATTGGGAGGGATCTTTGAGACATACAGTACAACTTCCCTCACTTTACAAAACAGGAAACTGAAGGTTAAAGAGAAGAAACTCATTTACTAGCATTGACCTTGAACAAATGACTAAATCTTAATTACTTCCAAAAAATTTTTAAAAAGAGGGAACATTACTCTCCAAGGTCACACAAGGTAGGATTTTCTTACTCCCAGTCCAAAGTTCTTTCATCTTCTAGCCATCTTCCTTTTCCACCTCCACAGGTCACATAAACATAATTTTGCCCTTGCTACTGGCCTTAGGGGGTGATGAGCCAAGGCAATCACTAGATAGAGAACAGGGGCCAAGATTTCTGACTCAAGAGATTTCATGAATCTGTCATTTTTTTTGGTAATGGGGTTAAGTGACTTTTTCAGGCTCACTCAGCTACAAATCATCCAGGGCCAGGGCCAATTTGAACCCAGGTCCTCCTTATTCTCTATTCTCTATCCCTTCTGTACCACCTATCTGCTCTCACCTGTCACTTTCTGGAATTAAAAAAAAAATTTTTTTAGGTTATGCTTATACATTCATTTTTTTAATATATTTTCATAAAAGTCATGTTAGGAGAGAAAAGTCAGAACAAAAGGAGAAAACCACAAGAAAGAAAAATATTTTTAAAATGTGAAATAGCATGTATCAAACCATATTCAGTCTCTGAGGTTCTCTCTCTGGATGCAGATGGCATTTTCCATCCAAAGTTCATTATAGTTGTCTTGGGTCACTGAACCACTGAGAAGAACCAAGTCTTGTCATAATTGATCACCACACAGTCTTGTTGCTGTGTATAATGTTCTCCTAATTCTGCAGGCTTTATTCAGTAGCAGTGCGTATAAATCTTTCCAGGCTTTTCTAAAATCAGCCCATTCATCATTTTTAATAGAAGAAAAATATTCCATTCCTTTCACATACCATAATTTATTCAGCCATTCCCCAACCGATCGGCATCCATCAGTTTTGCCACCACAAAAAGAGCTGCTACAAATATTTTTGCACATGTGGGTCCTTTCCCCTCTTTTATTGTTTCGTTGTGATACAGCCCCAGTAGAGAGACTGCTGGATCAAAGGGTAGGCAGTTGTATAGTCCTTTGGGCATAATTCCAAATTGCTCTCCAGAATGGTTGGATCTGTTCACAACTCCACCAACAATTCATCAGTGTCCCAGTTTTCCCAAATGGCCATTTTAAAAAAAATCTAGGATACTAAGAAATTTGATCAATTTGAGGAGGTGGGGAAAAGGGGGGGCACCCACCTGGTGGTCAGCAGGAGGTGGTCAGAAGTATCTAATAATAATTTATAGTTCTCAAGTTGGCAAAGGTGAATAAAGCCTGGAAGTCAGACAACTTAGATAAGTATAATATCCAAATTTTTACTTGCTACATCCTTTGGAGTTTGTTATATTGTATATTTGTTATTGTGTTTATATAGTTACTAGTTCATTTTCCCTCCTTATCTTGTTAAATTTTCAATTCCTTGAAAGCCGTGTTGTTTATTTGTTTTTAAATATATCTTTGTATCCATAGTGACAAGTCCACAGACCCTGAACCTACAGAAGCTTGATCAATGTTATTTATATTCAATAGAATTAATTGAGGGAAAGATGCTATATAGGGAGAGTTTGTATCTCTCTGTATGGAACTCTCTGGTGCTTCATACAATAACCATCTCACTATAAAAACAAAGCACTTTGAAAGACTTAAGAATTCTGATCGACCAAAAAGACCATCGAGGCAGGATTCCCTTCACTGGCCCCTCCTCCCCACCAGATAGTGGACTCCTGCTACAAGAATAGGACATACATTTTTGGGACTTAGTCAATGTAGGAATTTGCTTTGACACGGTGTATATTTTTGTTGCAAAGGCTTTGTTTATCTTCTCTCTGTTTAGTTAAGAAGAAAAAATGCTTTATAATTAAAAATAAAACTTTTTTAGATGTTTAGTTAAGAAAAAATGCTTTATAATTAAAAATAAAACTTTTTTAAACAGTTTTTTTTTTTTTAAGTTCTTGGGGTTTTGAGGCTGCATCAGGAAATCCTCAGGACTTGGAGAAACAGAAGCGGAAATGAGGATTACTGAGTGATAAAAGCTGATAAAAGCAAAATGCAATGTTCACTGGCTCTTTTGGTGCAAAAACCAGCTCTGAGAGTAAAAAACAAACATGTAGCAGTGTTATTCCCATTTTACAGAAGAAAAAGTGGAACCAGAGGAGTGAAAGGATTTACCTCCAAGTCAACCAACTCTAAGTTCACAGTAGGATCCTGAGTTTAGGATTCCCTGATTCCAAATCTGTAGCTATCCAGCTCTTAGAGTAACAAACATGCAGCAGTGTTGTTCCCATTTTACAGAAGAAGAAAAAAAACAACAACAGAGAAGTGAAGGGATTTGCCTCCAAGTCAACCAACTCTAAGTTCACAGTAGGATCTTGAGTTTAGGATTCCCTGACTCCAAGTCTGTAGCTTCCCATTGAAGTGTTAATGCAATGCCAGACTGCAGAGTGGAAAGAATTTGAAGGTAATTTAATTCCCTATTTACTGATATGGGAAAGGGGTGGCTAGATGCCACAATGGATAGGATACTGAGCCTAAAGTCAGGAAGATGAGTCTTCCACAATCCAAATCTGGCCTCGGCCATTAACTGGCTTGTGAACTGGGCGAGACACTTCATCGGGTTTGCCTCAGTTTCTTTATCTGTAAAATGAGCTGGAAAAAGGAAAGATACTCCTGTACCTTTGCCAAGAAAAGTTGAGAGGAGGGGGGGAAATGTAAGGAGAAGGTCAGAAACAATGAAAAACAACTGAGTAACAAATGCATTAGGTTTGGGGGGTTGCAAAAGCGGAAGGAGAATCACGGGAGCTAGACTGGGAGGTTATATTCTTTTAGATAACGTTTGCACAGAGGAGTAAAAAACCAGGTTTTAGGACCAGGACACCAAGCAAGGAAGGCTTCCTTCCACAGGGGGGAATTCTCTGGTGCTTCTGGGGCACCAGAATTGGTGGTTGAAAACGAGAAAACGAATTGAAAAAGAAAAACGAATTCTAAAAAGCTGGGGTGAAGAGGGGTTGCCGGGACAGCCCGGATTAGTTAGTCCCCAGTCCCACTGACAGGAGAAGTGAGCGGAGGCAGCCCCTCGCCAGCGTCCCTGAGCAGTTGTGTTAGTGTTCTACAAAGTACTACTCAGGGGCATCTAGTCCCCAATCCCCCCTGTTACAAAGCAGGAAATTCAGACTTAGGTTAATCGATTATACGGTAATTTGAGGCGCCAGGACTGGGACCTCGAAGTCCTGACTCCAAGGGTCTCTGGGAAACTCCTGCCTAAGGAGGCATCCAGCCTTGGGGGTCGTGCCCCCCAGCCTTCTTTCCCTGGGAGCCCCGCCCCCGAAGGCTCAATGGCAAGGTGAGAGGCGGGGAAAGCCGGGGACCCCTCACAGGCCGCTCCACGAGGCGGTGGGGAGGGAGGGGACTCGGAGGAGGGGCGGGGTGCTCCAGCATCTCTCCGGCTCGCACAGCCCGGGTCCCTGCCCCTACGCAGGCTATTCAAGTACGTCCTTCCTTCGCAGCTCTCTGGAGACGCGCACTCACCTCGAGGTGCCCTGGCTCCGCCCCTGACCCCCAGGAGCCAAGGAACGGTCGGTCCAAAGCCTTGGCCCAGCCTGCCTGGCCGCTGTGCAGCTCGCGCCCTCGAGCCCGGGACCCAGGCGGGGTCACCCTGGCAACGCCGGGACAACTCAAGAGCAGCCTCGCGTGCGCCTCCTGAGTCGGCTTGGAGCAGAGCCCAGTGGCTCTGGGGATAATGGGGAGCTCTGGGGATCCCCAAGCCAGGAAGCAAACCCCTCTCCCTTGCCCCTCCTTCTTTACTAAGGCAGAAATATGGGAGAGGGGAAGATGGGGCAGGGCGTGGGGGTGGGACGGTCAGAAGGGACCCCTCAAAAGGGCCTATGTTTCCCCTGGAGACAATAGCTCAGCCTGGCCCGGTGCCCCGCAGGGCTGGCAGGGCTGAGCTTTGGACTGTGAGGCAGAGAGGGAAAATGGTTACCAGGGACCCCAAGCTGAAAAATAGGATTCAGGAGGCGGCCAGCAGGCGTCTAATAATAACTTACAGAGTTCTCAAGTTGGCAAAGCGCGTTACCCAAATGAAGGAGGCAGGCCGGGGCACACTGAGGACTCTGGCTTAGGAGCCAGAGGCCCTGGCTCAGATTCTCACTCAGCATCCCGGCACATCACTGACTCTTACTGGGTCCCAGTCTGTGAAAGGCGCTCCCAGCTCTCCATCCATGTCCTATAACTGGGAGATTTCGAAAGTTTAGCTACTAGCCTTGGATACCATTTGCACCTTACCCCAGCTGTTAGGTCAATGATCAGCTTTTTACAAATGGGGAAACCAAGGTTCAGTGTAACTTGGGCATGGTCACTAACACAGGTTAGTAAGGGACAAGACATGATTGGAACCCAGCTCTTGCTGCCTTCAGGTCTAGCTTTCTCTCCTTCCTTTTGGCTCTCAGTTCAGCAAGGTATAGGTTATGTATTTGGACACCATCTTGGCTGCTGACTAAACAAAATTTAGAGAATGTGGAGTTCCTTCCTTCTTCCCAATGCTCAATCTAACACAGATGCAGATCATTAAAATGCACAGAGAGAAATAGCATAGCATGATATATAGATTGCTGGATTTGCTGTTTGGAAGTCCTGTTCAAATCCTGCCTGTGACATTTACCAGCTGTGTGACTATGGGTAAATGGCTTAACCTCTCTGAGTCATTGGGTTTCTGATTTATATTCTCTATCATATCTGCCTAAAAGGGTTTTTTGAGACTCAAATTAGATAGTGGACCAAAACACAGCTGCAATTGAGTATCAATTAATGAGAATCTGTCTGAACTTGTACTTTTTTCCATTTCTCAAAATCTAAGCAAGCTGTCTAAACTTCTAAGGGTCTCAGTTTCTTCATCTTGAAAACTTTAATTGAAATGAATTTGAAGAGGGAAAGAAAATATATATATATATACGTTCATTTGGGTTTAGAAATCTTATTCAACAGAGAAGTTGGAGGAGAAGGAAATAAGAAAAAGGGAGACAGTCGAGATTTTTGAGGAGAACAAGGTAAAAAGAGAAGAATAAACAAAAAAATAGGATGGAGGGAAATACGCAGTAATCATCATTGTGAATGTGAATGGAAGGAACTCATCCATACAGTAGAAGATCACAGAATAGATTAAGAACCAGAATCCAATAATATGTCATCTATAAGAAATACACAAAACAGAAAGGTACATAAGAGTTAAAATAAAGGACTGGAATATAATCTATTATGGTTTTTTGGTTGAGGTTAAAAAAAAAAAGGAGTAGAAATCATGATCTCAATCAAGGCAAAAGTAAAAATACACTTAATTTTAAAAGATAATCAGGGAAATTACATTTTGTAAAAAGGTACCATAGAAAATTAAGTAATATCAAAAAATTTCACAGCAAGTTTTACTGATAAAAGCTTTATTTCTCAAATATATGGGGAACTGAGTCAATTTGTAAAAATAAAAACCATCCCAACTGATGAACTGAGGAAAAGTACGTGAATGGGGAGTTTTCAGAAGAAATCAAAGCTATCTATAATCATCTGGGAAAAAAGTGCTCTGAATCACTATTGATTAGAAAAATGCAAATTAAAATAACTGTAAGGTATCATGTCATTAACATGACAGAAAAGGAAAATGACAGATATTGGAAGGGATGTGGAAAAATAGGTGCATTATTGATGGAGTTGTAAACTGATTCAACCACTCTAGGAACTATTGTGTATACTTTTTGACTCAGAAATACCATTTTTAAGTCTGTATCTCTAAGAGATTTAAATAAAAAGGAAAAAGACCTGCACATACAAAAATATTTATGACAGTTCATTTTACAGTACAAAGAATTGGAAATCAAGGAATGCCCATCAAATGGGGAATGACTAAATAAATTGTGTTATATGAGTTTGATGGAATTCTACTGTGCTATAAGAAATGATGAGAGGAGGCGTTTCAGAAAAACCTGGAAAAACTTATTTGAAGTAATGCATATGAAGTGAGCAGAACCAGGAGATCATTGTATACAGTACAGCAATATTATAATATGATCAGATATGAAAGAATTAATTCCAAAGGACTCATGATGAAAAGTTCTATTTACCTCTAGAGAGAAATCTGAATGTAAAGTAAAGTATAATTTATTTTATTTTCTTGGTTTTTTTGGTAATATGACTAAATATGGAAATAAGTTTTGCATGGTTTTATATATGTAACATGTATTTTTGCTGGTCTTCTCAATGGCTGGGGAAAAGATTGAAGGGAGGAAGAGAATTTGGAACTCAAAATTAAAAAAAAAAAGAATATTAAGCTTTAAATAATAAAATTTTAAAACTAAAATGAGAAAGTTTGACAACATGACCTCATTGGCTTCTTCCAGATTTAAATCTATGATAATATGATTTGAATTAAATTTATCTGTTTATGGTTCGTACCTTTTTCTACTAGATTTTATTTGTATTTATATCTCAATATTTTGCATATGATTGCGTACCATTGGTGTTTGATAATTGCTTTTTGGATGAATGAATTGGTAGCTTGTCAATCTATCCTCTATACAGCTATCAAAGTGATATTCCTGAAGCTCAGGTCTGACCGTATCATTTCTTAGTTTAAAATCCTACAGTAATTCCCTGTTTCTTCTAAATCAAGTCCAAAGTCCTTGTTTAGTATTTAAATCCCTCCACAGACTAATACCAATCAACATTTTAGGCTTATAGCAACTTGTTGTATTTTTTTTTCATACATAGTTTCAGTCAAAATTGTTTGAGTCAAATTGGCCCAGTTATATTCTATGTGTCCTCTGACAGAATGTAAACCTCTTGAGGGCCAGAATGTCTGACTTCCTTCAAAACTCAACCCAGGCCTACAAAAGGTCTTTCCATATCTTCTAACACCAGTTCCTAGTGCCTTTATTCCTCAAAACTACTTGCTATTTACTTTGTATAGATAGCATCCCCTCTGGGTTTTAACCTACTTTCACATTACGGTTATGATTCCAGACCTTTGATAGGTCAGTTGACTACATAGGGTTCTTCATGTAACTATGAAAACTGTTGATCACAAGTCTCTACTCGATCAGCTAGTTAACTCAATGAGCTTTTTATTGATTGTTGCTCAGTCACTTCAATCATGTCTGACTTTGTGACCTCATTTGAAATTTTCTTGGCAAAGATATTGAAGTGGTTGCCATTCCCTTCTCCAGCTCATTTTACAGATGAGGAAACTGAGGCAAACAGTTTGCTCATATCACAGCTAGGAAACGTCTAAAGCTAGATTTGAACTTAAAAAGATTAGTCTTCCTGACTCCAGGCCTATCACTCTGTCCCTTAAGACACCTAGCTTCTCTCAATGAGCTTTATTTTTTTCCCTCAATAGTATTTTATTTTTTCAAATACACATTTATTTTTATAAGATTTTGTGTTACAAATTCTTCTCCCTCTCTCCATTTTTTCCCCCTCTCCAAGAGGGCAAGCAATGTGATATGGGTAAATTTTTAAAAAATATATTTCCATATTTGTCATATTGTATAAGGAAAAATCAGATCAAAAGGGGAAAAAATTCATAAGAAAGAAAAAGCAAAAATAGGTGAAAATACTATGCTTCAATCCACATTCAGTCTCCATAAAATTCTTTCTCTGCACACAAATAGAACTTTCTATCCCAAGTCTATCGGAAATGTCTTGAATCATTGCATCACTGAGAAGAGCCAAGTCCCTCACAGTTGATCATCACGCAAACTTGTTTCTGTGTAATATTCTCCTGGTTCTGCTCACTTCACTCTACTTTTCTGAAATCACCCTGACTTAGCTTTATTTTTAACAAAGATATTTTAGTAAAGCGGTATAATAAGAACAGTTTTTACAAAAAAAAATTTTCCCTCAAATCCTAGAGCCTTTTGAATTAGTGACCAATTCATATCACCCTTTGATGCTTCATCTGGAGGAGTTTTGCCTTATATAAATGAATGTGTATATACCTAGGGTATATCCTCTCAGAGGGGACAGCTAGGTGGCCTAGTGGATAAGAACATCAGCCTTGAAGTCAGGAGGACCTGAGTTCAAATCTAGCCTCAGACACTTAACACTTCCTACTTGTGTGACCCTGGGCAAGTCACTTAACCCCAATTGCCTCAGCAAAAATAATAATAATAATAATAAATAAAAATAAAAGATATATATATTGGCAGAATTCCCTTGAACCTTGATGGGACATGTCGCCATCCTGGCTCTGGGAGCAAGAGCCAGAATTAAATATCTGTCTGGAGTCCATGGTTGCCATCCTTCTCTGGCTTATACTAGAAGCTTTCTCCTCCTCCTCTGGACTAAATGCATCCCTTCATCTTCAGTATTTCAGTCTCCTCTTGAATGGATGCATTGTTTTCTACTGCCCTGGTCTCCCTGGCAGCACGCTCAGTGTGGGGACAGGGTTGAAGAAAAGAGGAAAGAGAAAGCTTTTCTCTCTCTTCCCCCAAAGGCAATTCCCTCTCCAGGGGCCTTGGCTCCAACTTCCAAGTTGTGTCCTCTGGGATGAAATCTCCTCCACTGGGAGCGTCCAAGCACTGGACTGAGCCATGGCTGGAATTCCTCCCGTTATTTAATACCCCCCCGGAGGCGATGTCAGCTTGTTTGCTCGGCCAATGGGGGTGCATTTCCTGACCCGATGAAAGTGGTTGACACCTTGTAAAGAAATCACTGGGGAGAACCATTTTGAGCATCAACATTTAAGACTAAATCTGTGATTACATTAGCTGAGCTGAGGGGACAACCACATTTCTCCTTCCTTACATAGAGATTTAAAATGTACTTCTCTGTGTACTCGTTGTCCACCCTATCACAATATAAAGTTTTAGGATTCTTGAGGACAGAGATTCTCTCCCTTTCCCCTCTCTCTCCCCATCTCCCTTCCCCTTTCTCTCCCCTTCTCCCTTTCCTTCTCTCTCCCTTCTTCTTCCCTCTCCCCCTCTCTCTCCCCCTCTCCTTACCCCCTCCTTCCCCCTTTCCTTCTCCTCCCCCTCTCCTTTCTCCTCTCCCTCCCCCTCTCCCTTCCAATCATTTGTTAGGAACGAAGGATAGGGAATCATGTTTCAGGCAAGGATCAAGGAAGCAAGCATCTTTTTATCAAGCAACTACTATGTGCCAGGGGCAGCCAGGTGGCAGAATGGATGCAACAATGGACCTGGAATCAGGAAGACTCGAGGTCAAATGTGTAGTCAGATACTTACTAATTGTGTGACCCTGAGCAAGTCGCTTTAGTCGGTTTGCCTCAGTTTCCTCATCTGTAAAATAAGCTGGAGAAGGAAAAGGCAAACACTCCAGCATCTTTACCAAGGAACTCCATGGTTTCCCAAATGGGGTCCCGAAGAGTTGGACACAACAGAAAAAACTGAACTATTCACACACATACTCAAGTGTGGGGAAGTAAAGACAAGGACATCCAATCCAATCAGCATTATGAGCATATATGCTGGACATTGCCAGAGGCTGGGCACACAAAGAAGCCGATTAGCTGCTGCCCTCAAGGAATTTCCATTTTCCTGAGGGAATCCAACATGGATGGGGATAATTATATGTTCGGACAAAAGAGCTGGAAGGCAGTTCTAAGGTCATTTAGCCCGACCTCCTCATTTTCCACATAATGAAATGAAGGCCTGGGCTGATTTGTCAAGATTATACAGAAAAATCCAGTGACAGAGCCAGGATCTTCCAACACTAGTTTTTAGCATTCTTTCAATCTAGTCTCTTTTTTCATTCTCTCTCTCTCTCTCTCTCTCTCTCTCTCTCTCTCTCTCTCTGTCTCTCTCTCTGTCTCTCTGTTTTTCTCTGTCTCTGTATGTCTGTCTCTGTCTCTGTGTCTCTGTCTTTGTCTCTCTGTCATTTGGGTTTAGAATATATCCGACCCAATAGGGAAGTAGGAAAGGAAGAGGATAAGAGAAAGGGGAGTGCTAATAAGAGGTAGGGCAGACTAAGGAAGGCAGTGGTCAGAAAGAAAACTTTGAGAAAGCAAGAAATATGATATCAATTATACATATGAAATCATGCAAAACCTATTTCCCATGTTAGCCAGGTTGCAAGAAAAATAAAGTGAAAAAATTAAACTTGATTTGTACTCAGATTTCTTTAGTTCTCTGGAAGTAGATAGCATTTTTCATCATGAGTCCTTCAGAACTCTGCTAGGTCTCAGCACAGTGCCTGGAACATAGTAGGTGCTTAATCAGTATTTATTGACTGACTAATCCTTTGCTCCGATAAATCCAGTGGCTCTGTTATATGCAGTATTCAATATAAAGTCCTTTGGCTAGTTTCCAAAGCCCTTCATCCCCCTAACCCCCACTTCCACCTTTGGAGACCTCTGATGCTTTACTCCCTCCCCTCCTTCCTCCCACTTCTTCTCCAAGACCAGCAACACTGGCTGTTTCTCCCCAGACAAGTCCAGCCAGAGTGAAGCTGCTTGCACCTCCTTGCACTGGACACTCTCTCCTACGCACACCTCTGCAATCACTACTCCTCACGCCTGAAATCTTCTCTTCCTCACATTTCCTAATTCATTGACTTTTTTGGCGATATGGGAGTAGAGCAAGGGGGATTTTGGGCATAGTTCCAAAGTACCTTCCAGAATGGCGATTCCAATTCACCATGTACCAAACAGCACCTCAGTGCCAGTCTTCCCACGTCCCCTCCAACAATTGTCATTTCGTTTTGCTCAACTTTGCCATTCCGGTAGGTATAAGGCAGACCCTTGGAGTTGTTTTAATTTTCAGTTTTATAATCCTGATTCCTTTTAGATTTAGCTCAAAAGACACCATTTAGAGGAGTCTCTTCTAATTCACTCTGTTTGCTTCTGAGGTTTCCTTCCATCTCTTCTGTAGATGTTCGGGGAGGATTAGCTTCTGTGGTGTGAAGGCTTGCTGCTTTCCATTTGTCCATCTAGCACTCAGCTCTCACTCCAAGAAGCTGTAACTTGTGCGGGTTAGGAAATGGTCTCAGCAGATGTTGAGGGTAGCCTGTGGCCCTCAAACCCATTGATGAGTTAGAGGGATGTCTGTCCCAAGCATGTGAAGACTTCTCCCAGGGGAATGGGTGGATGAGAACAATTTGTTCCAACAGCAATGAAAGCAGTGAAGCAGGTGCTGGGGAGTGCTAAGAGCCTGTTCAGACATGAAGGCGCCGAGCTCATCCCTGCATCCGGAGCCATCATCAGTAACCCTGACTTTTGTCCTGTCACTGGACCTCAGGGACTCTGGAAGTGAGGCTGATGACTTTGTGAAAGTCTGACTCATTTAATTCCAATTCCCAAGCCCGTCATCATCTCATAAAGTCCCTGGTCCTCTCCAGAAAACCAAAGACAAACAGCTCATTTGAACCCATTTCCTGCTGCCCTCAAGGAATTTCCATTTTCCTGAGGGAATCCAACATGGATGAAGATAATTATATGTTCAGGCAAAAGAGCTGGAAGGCAGTTCTAAGGTCATTTAGTCCGACCTCCTCCTCCTTTAGAATGTAAGCTGCTTGAGGACAGGAACTGCTTTTAATTTATGTCCCTAACCTTTAGCCGAGTTTCTGGCACAGAATAATTATTTAATAAATGATTGACAAGGTCATTGTGTGTGTGGGGGGGTGTCAAATAAGCCAAGGGCTGTAAAATACTTTGAAAACTTTAAGGTGATATATGTTTGTTATCATTACTATTTCTCTCAAAAAAAAATCTTGCTGAATAACTAGTCTGGTCCCTCCTTCAGTGAGAAGAGTCAAGATTCTAAATACTTCATTGACTGGGAATTTCAGCCACCTTGTCTACCAGGCTCCCTGTAAGATGCCAACATTGAGGTATTCATTACTCAAGAGAGGGACCAGTCATCATCCCTTCCTCTGTCTCTCTCATTTTCTTCTTCTCTTCCTCCCTTTCTTCTTCCTGTCTTATTTCCCTCCTTCCTTCTCCCTCTCTCCTCCCTCCTTCTTTCTCCTTTCTCTCCTTTCCTTCTATTTCCCTCCCTCTCCTTCTCTTTCATATTCTTTTCTCTCTCTCTCCTCTTTTCTATTTCCCTTCTTCCTCCTCTCCCTCTCTCCCCTCCCTTCTTCTCTCCTTTCCTTTTCTTCTTCCTCTTTCTTTCCCTCTCCCTCTTTCATGTTCTTCTCTCCCTCTTTTTCTGCTCCCTTTCTCCTATTTCTATCCCTCCTTCTCTCTCTCTCTCTCTTCTCCTTTTTTCTCCTTTCTCTGAATCTCTCTCTTCCCTCCTTTCCCCCTCTCTTAGGATAAGTGGTGGCTTAGATTGTAGTTGTGGTCATCCATAGTGCGCAGTCAGGGGCTTTGCCCCAAGGTTTGGAGAAAACTCTAAAGGTTTTTTGAGGAAATCCCAACTCCTGCCTAGCCATTCACTGGAGCCCTTGTGCCCTGGCCTCCTGCTGCCTTAGCTAGGACCTAGCTGGCTTAGTGAGCGGGCCCCAGGGCCAGAGGAGGCTGGCAATGCCGGGGCCCAGGCAGATCTGGGGCAGGTGGCAGCTTTATCTGCAGGCTGACCAGCCTCATTACAAATCTGTGGCCTTGTTCTCCCTGCAGGTCAAGGCACCTGATACATTATTCACAGGCTCAATCTGTGCTTGGTGCCAGGGACCCCCCTTGCCAGGGTGGCTGCTCGGGTGCCAGGTGTAAGATTTTCATCCACTTCTGCTGGCCCCTTCTCCTCCCCAGCTTTGGATGTTTCCCACTCATTAGCCAGAAGGCTCCAAATTCACAACTGTTCCAGTGAATCTAAGTCAGTCAATCTGCCTTTCTCGTTAGGTAAACTTGAGAACCCCAAGACACCGACATTCACCCCTGCTTGGGGGAACAGGTTAGAACAAACATGATGATTCCCATTTTACAGATGAGCAAACTGAGTGAGGGTCCAAAACGTTACACATCTTGTCCACAGACACGCAGTGTCAGAGGCAAGACTGGAATCCAGAACTGGCTCTTCCCAGGGTAGAGCAGAGGCTTCTGATAGACTCTTTGTCTGTCTCTCATTCTCTCTTTCTTAGTCTCTCTCTGTCTCTCTCTTCTCTCTCATTTTCTCCTTTTTTCTTTTTCTCTCTTTCGACCTATCTCTCACTTTTTGTTTCTCTCTGTGTCTCTCATTCTGTCTTTCTCTTTCTTCTCTCTCTCTTTCATTCTCTGTCTCCACCATTCTCTGTTTTTGTCTCTTTCTCCTTTTTTCCTCTTCTCTCTCTCTGACTGTCTCTCACTTTTTGCTTCTCTCTGTCTCTGTCTCTCTTTCATTCTCTGTCTCTGCCATTCTGTTTTTGTCTCTTTCTCCTTTTTTCCTCTTCTCTCTCTCCGCCTGTCTCTCACTTTTTGTCTCTCTGTCTCTGTCTCTTTCATTCTCTGTCTCTGCCATTCTCTGTTTTTGTCCCTTTCCCCTTTTTTCCTCTTCTCTCTCTCTGCCTGTCTCTCACTTTTTGTTTCTCTCTCTGTCTCTCACTTTTTGTCTCTCTTTCATTCTCTGTCTCTGCCATTCTCTGTTTTTGTCTCTTTCTCCTTTTTTCCTCTTCTCTCTCCCCTGTCTCTCACTTTTTGTCTCTCTGTCTCTGTCTCTCTTTTTGTCCTTCTCTGTCTCTGCCATTCTCTGTTTTTCTCTTTCTCCTTTTTCCTCTTCTCTCTCCTGTCTCTCACTTTTTGTCTCTTCTCCTCTTTCTTCTCTGTTTTGTCTCTTTCTCCTTTTTCCTCTTCTCTCCTCCCCTGTCTCCCTTTTTTTGTCTCTCTTCCTTCTTCTCTCTCTTTTTCTCTGTTCGCCATTCTCTGTTTTTCTCTTTCTCCTTTTTTCCTCTTCTCTCTCTCTGACTGTCTCTCACTTTTTGCTTCTCTCTGTCTCTGTCTCTCTTTCATTCTCTGTTTTTGTCTCTTTCTCCTTTTTTCCTCTTCTCTCTCCGCCTGTCTCTCACTTTTTGTCTCTCTGTCTCTGTCTCTCTCTTTCATTCTCTGTCTCTGCCATTCTCTGTTTTTGTCTCTTTCTCCTTTTTTCCTCTTCTCTCTCTCTGACTGTCTCTCCTTTTTTCTCTCTTTCTGTCTCTCTTTCTTCTCTGTCTTGCCATTCTTTTTTTGTCTCCTTTTTTCCCTCTTCTCTCCGCCTGTCTCTCACTTTTTGTCTCTCTGTCTCTGTCTCTCTCTTTCATTCTCTGTCTCTGCCATTCTCTGTTTTTGTCTCTTTCTCCTTTTTTCCTCTTCTCTCTCTCTGCCTGTCTCTCACTTTTTGCTTCTCTCTGTCTCTCTCTCTCTCTTTCATTCTCTGTTTTTGTCTCTTTCTCCTTTTTTCCTCTTCTCTCTCTCCGCCTGTCTCTCACTTTTTGTCTCTGTCTCTCTCTCTCTTTCATTCTCTGTTTTTGTCTCTTTCTCCTTTTTTCCTCTTCTCTCCCCTGTCTCTCTTTTGTCTCTTGCTCTGTCTCTCTCTTTCATTCTCTTCTTATTCTCTGTTTTTGTCTCTTTCCTTTTTTCCTCTTCTCTCTCCCCTGTCTCCTTTTTTTGTCTTGTCTCTCTCTCTCTCTTTTCATTCTTGTTTTTGTCTCTTTTCCCTTTTTTTTCTTTTTTACTTCTCTCCTTTTTGCTTCTCTCTGTCTCTGTCTCTCTTTCATTCTCTGTCTCTGCCATTCTCTGTTTTGTCTCTTTCTCCTTTTTTCCCTTCTTCTCCCCCCTGTCTCTTTTTGTCTCTCTGTCTCTGTCTCTCTCTTTTCATTTTCTGTCTCTGCCATTTCTGTTTTTGTCTTTCCCTTTTTTCCTCTTCTCTCTCCGCCTCCTTTTTGTCTCTCTGTCTCTGTCTCTCTCTCTTTCATTCTCTGTCTCTGCCATTCTCTGTTTTTGTCTCTTTCTCCTTTTTTCCTCTTCTCTCCCTTTGTCTCTCTCTTTTTGTCTCTCTGTCTCTCCTTTTCATTCTCTGTCTTGCCATTTCTGTTTTGTCTCTTTCCCTTTTTTCCTCTTCTCTCTCCCCTTCTCCTTTTTGTCTCTCCTTTTCATTCTTCTCTCCATTTCTCTGTTTTTGTCTCTTTCTCCTTTTTTCCTCTTCTCTCTCCGCCTGTCTCTCACTTTTTGCTTCTCTCTGTCTCTGTCTCTCTCTCTCTTTCATTCTCTGTCTCTGCCATTCTGTTTTTGTCTCTTTCTCCTTTTTTCCTCTTCTCTCTCCGCCTGTCTCTCCCTTTTTCTCTTGTCTCTGTCTCTCTTTTCTTCTCTGTCTCCCATTCTGTTTTTGTCTCTTTCTTTTTTTCCTCTTCTCTCTCCCACTGTCTCTCCTTTTTGTCTCTCTTCTCTTTCATTCTCTGTCTCTGTTCTTTTTTGTCTCTTTCTCCTTTTTCCTTTCTCTCTCCGCTTCTCTCACTTTTGTCTCTCTGTCTCTTCTCTCTCTTTCTCTGTCTCTGCCATTTGTTTTGTCTCTTTCCTTTTTTTCCCTTTCTCTCTCCGCCTGTCTCTCACTTTTTGTCTCTCTGTCTCTGTCTCTCTCTTTCATTCTGTCTCTGCCATTCTCTGTTTTGTCTCTTTCTCCTTTTTTCCTCTTCTCTCTCCGCCTGTCTCTCACTTTTTGCTTCTCTCTGTCTCTGTCTCTCTCTTTTTTTCTCTGTCTCTGTTCTTTTTGTCTTTCTCCTTTTTTTCTCTTCTCTCCGCCTGTCTCTCACTTTTTGCTTCTCTCTGTCTCTGTCTCTCTCTTTTTCTCTGTCTCTGCCATTCTGTTTTTTCTCTTTCTCCTTTTTTCCTCTTCTCTCTCCCTTCTCTCCTTTTTCTTCTCTCTGTCTCTTCTCTTTCATTCTCTGTCTCTGCCATTCTGTTTTTGTCTCTTTCTCCTTTTTCCTCTTCTCTCCGCCTTTTCTCTCACTTTTTTGCTTCTCTCTGTCCCCTCTCTCTCTTTCTTCTTTTTCCTTTCTCTGTTTTTTGTCTCTTTCTCCTTTTTCCTTTCTCTCTCTCCGACTTCTCTCCTTTTTGTCTCTCTGTCTTGTCTCTCTCTTTCATTCTTGTCTCTGTTCTCTGTTTTTGTCTCTTTCTCCTTTTTTCCTCTTCTCTCTCCGCCTGTCTCTCACTTTTTGTCTCTCTGTCTCTGTCTCTCTCTCTTTCATTCTGTCTCTGCCATTCTCTGTTTTTGTCTCTTTCTCCTTTTTTCCTCTTCTCTCTCCGCCTGTCTCTCACTTTTTGCTTCTCTCTGTCTCTGTCTCTCTCTCTTTCATTCTCTGTCTCTGCCATTCTCTGTTTTTGTCTCTTTCTCCTTTTTTCCTCTTCTCTCTCTCCGACTGTCTCTCACTTTTTGTCTCTCTGTCTCTGTCTCTCTCTTTTCTCTGTCTCTGCCATTCTGTTTTTGTCTCTTTCTCCTTTTTTCCTCTTCTCTCTCCGCCTGTCTCTCACTTTTTGTCTCTCTGTCTCTGTCTCTCTCTCTTTCATTCTCTGTCTCTGCCATTCTCTGTTTTTGTCTCTCTCCTTTTTTCCTCTTCTCTCCAAACTTCCTTTTTGCTCTCTGTCTTGTCTCTCTCATTCTCTGTCTCTGCCATTCTCTGTTTTGTTCTTTCTCCTTTTTCCTCTTCTCTCCGCCTGTCTCTCACTTTTTGTCTCTCTGTCTCTGTCTCTCTCTCTTTCATTCTCTGTCTCTGCCATTCTCTGTTTTTGTCTCTTTCTCCTTTTTTCCTCTTCTCTCTCTCCGCCTGTCTCTCACTTTTTGTCTCTCTGTCTCTCTCTCTTTCATTCTCTGTCTCTGCCATTCTCTGTTTTTGTCTCTTTCTCCTTTTTTCCTCTTCTCTCTCCGCCTGTCTCTCTTTTTGTCTCTCTGTCTCTGTCTCTCTCTTTCATTCTCTGTCTCTGCCATTCTCTGTTTTTGTCTCTTTCTCCTTTTTTCCTCTTCTCTCTCTCCGCCTGTCTCTCACTTTTTCATTCTGTCTCCGTCATTCCCTCCGTTTTTCTCTCTACTCTCTGTCCTTCTCTCCGTCTTCCTCTTTCTCTTTTTCCTTTTTCTCTTCTCCTTCCCTTTTTAAGGCTCCTCCTAATTCTAACAATTCTCCGATTTTACCATCCCAAGCCCTTAAAATTACAAAGAAAAACTTTGAAAAGCTCCTCCCTTAAAATCTGAAGGAAAGAGATCTTGTCTCTTTAAAAGAATAACAGGGAAGGGAAAAGGACGCGGAGAGAGGGGGAGAGGGGGAGGGGCGTGGGGTAGAAAAGGGAGGAGCCCTGGACTAGTGGGCCGGGGTCGGGCCGGGCGTCCCTCTTTGATTGAGCATGCGTGAGGCGAAACCAGTTCCCCCGAAGGGCCGGCCCCTTTCCCTGCGCATGCGGGTTTGAGCTAACAAGGGGTTTGGGTGGGGAACAGTCAGGAGTCTTCCGTCCCGTTCTCCTGGCGCTGCGGGGCTCCGCCTTTCCCCTCGCCTTCCCTCCCTGGCTTCCCTCCCTCCGCCCCCCCCTGCACCCCCGGTGGTCAGGACCGGGCCTTCCAGGGCTCCCCGGAGCCGTTCCTCCAGGTTTAGGAAGTGAGAACGACCCTCTCGAAGCTGTACAATTTAACAAGGGGCAAAAAAAAGAACTTTCCTGGTTTATTTTCCAGAATAACGTGTCCCCTCCCCCCTTCCCCCGCAAAACCCCCAATAAATAGAAAAATGATCAGGAATGAAACATTTTTACTCAAAAAACAAAAACCCGACGCTTTCCCCTCCCCGATGAAAATTTCCATTTCCACCCATAGACTTTTTTCCTTCTTTTTCTTTTCTTTCTAGGGAATCAGGAGGCAAATTGAGGTGGAGGGGGGTTGGGTTGGGAGCCACGCGACTTTTTCCGGGGTCCTGGCTTTGCTTTTGGCCGTCTGAGCCGACCCTTCCCCATTGTGGGGGTCTCAGGGTGTGAGACAGAAAGAAGCAGGGTCTCTGACCCCAGGGCCTGTGTGCTTGTGTTTTTTTTTTTTTTTTTTTAAATTTTTTTTTTTAGCCTTTTATTTACAGGTTATATGCATGGGTAACTTTACAGCATTGACAATTGCCAAACCTCTTGTTCCAATTTTTCACCTCTTACCCCCCCCACCCCTCCCCCAGATGGCAGGATGACCAGTAGATGTTAAATATATTACAATATAAATTAGATTGTGTACTTGTGTTTAAAAAGCACTTGGGTAGCTTCGATATAACTGTCATCTAATATTGCATTTCTTTAAAAATGTGATTCTGAGAAGGGACCCCCTGGGCTTCACCAGCCTATCAGAGGGGGCCTGAAAACCTGAAAGGTTAAGAGTTAATTGTTTTTTTTTATTTTTAATTTTTTTTCTGGTTATACATGTACATTATGTTTTTGAAAAACATCCCCTTAGGAATCATGTTGGGGGAGAAAAATAAAAAACAAAAGAGAAAAGCCACGAGAGAAAAAGAAAAAAGTGAACATAGCATGTGTTGATTTACATTCAGGATTTATAGTTCTCTCTGTGAATGCAGGTGGTGTTTTCTATGCAAAGATTATTGGGATTTTCTTGGAGCCCTGAACCGCTGACAAGAATATTTGGATATTGCACAATCTTGTTGTTACTGTATACAATGTATCCTCGATTCTGCTTGTTTCAAGAGCGAATAGATTTGATTTCTTAAAGGTCCCTTTCAGCTCTATGTCCTGTGATCCCAAACCCTAGCGTGGAGGAGAGCTGCAAAGAACACGGATTAATATAAAACTCCCCAGCCCCAACACACACACACTTGCTTAGCTGAAAGCTTTCCTAGACAAACCCAAATGTTCTTTCAAAACGAGGTAGGTCTGACCATGGTACAATAAAAAACTTCAAGGTAGCTTTTTGTGTGAAACTTGCAAGGGTTGCTTTAATTAGTAAAAGTTTCCTCACCCAGGGTTCCTTCCTTAAATTTACCCTTCATTATGTGTAACAAAAATTAAATTACAATTAAACAGTTGCTTGGACTTTTAGATTTCAGCAGGGTCCTCAAACTCAGACGGGGGATGGGAGCTGAGGACATTTATCCCCCTCACCCAGGACTATGAAGTTTATTTCTCACAAAACAAAGTTTTTGTTTTTACTATAGTCCGGTCCTCTGACAGTCTGAGGGACAGTGAACTGGCCCCTATTTAAAAAGTTTGAGGACCCCTGCATGGCTTTTAAGACCTCCACAATCTAGTCCCACCCTGGTTTCCCAGCTCTATTTCATTCTTAGCACCCTGCTGGAACCAAACTGAACTCTGGGCTACTTCCTACTCTTATCCTGCCCTTCTATTTCAATTCTGTGAATTTTGCCTTCCATCTGTAGATTCTACCTTCTTGAAATCCTTCTCCTTCAATGGCTCCTCCTTCACCAGACCTTCCATGATCCCTGCTCTTCTTCTTCCTCTTTGAATTTTTCTAGAGGTCTTTAGAGTTCTTCATCTCTATTCAATTTACCTTGAATTATACTTATTTTGGTACAGAATATTATACCAATTAAGCTCTGGACCTGTGATTTCATGGCTGTAAATAACTCCTAGGTGAGGAAATTCCTTTTATTAATTAATTAAAGTCACAGAAGTTTGCCAAGAACACTGAGAGAGGTTAAGTAACTTAGTCAACATGTATCAGAGATAAGATTAGAACCAAGGCAACTCTTTACCCAATATGTCAGTGAGTGACATAGAGACTACACATTCTGGCCTGATAGACATTTATAAATGATTGAAGATTGATTGGCTTTTGTACATGTTATAATCCCCTTCCCAAATTGCAATGTTAAATCCTTAAAGGAAGAAACTGCGTTTCTTGCTTGTGAGAACCAAATGAAATAATATTTGCAAAATGTTAAGCACAATGCCTGACACATAATAGTCACTTTGTTCAGTTAATCAATCAACAAATATTTATTAAATATCTGTTATGTGTCAGGCACTGTGCTAAGTGCTGGGGAAACAAAGAGGGATAAGATAGTGCCTTTCCTCAAGGAGCTTTCAGTCTAATGAAGGAAACAACATGTTGACAAATTTATACAAAGTAAACTACAGATCAGATAAATAGGAAATAATTAAAACAGGGGCAGAACCAGAATTAAGAGAGATTGGGGAAGGCTTCGTTAATTTTCTTCCTACTCTCTCATTTGTATCTCTAGAGTTTAGCACAGGTTTATAGTAACTATCTGCTAAATTGAATCATAGTCGGCCCTCAATAAATTTATAATCTATTTGGGAGAGACAAGAAATAAATAGCCTATACAGCAAGAGATCACATATAATAATCAGAGTGTGTGGTACAATCGATACTATGGGGTGGGGAAAGGAAATGTCTTCAGTATATATTTCAATATTCATATTTTCAATACATATTCAGTATTCAGAGTTATGTACTTGAAATCAGGAAAAAGTGAGTTTGAATCTAATCTCTCACACTTATTGGTGGTATGACCAGGAGCAATTTAACCTCTCTAGGCCCTAGTTCCTTCATCTGTAAAATGGGAGTAATTATACCTGGGTTGTTGTTACATAGAGTTGTAAGGCCCAAATGACCAGTTTTTATAATTATTTTGCTTATTTATATTCTATAAATTATTTAGACACTGGCACAAGACATATCCTAGGTACTAGAGATACAAAGACAAAAAAGAAAACAGTCTCTGTTCTCAAGGAGCTTCCATTCTACTAGGAGAATGCAGTTAAACCAACCTCCCCTTCCTCTTCTCTCCCCAAAAGTAAATGCAAAGCTATCAAAGTAATTTCACGAAGGAGAAAGCTTCTCTGCCAGTGGCTCCAGAGCATCTATTCTCTTCTCAGGAACAAAGCTGTGAACTGTGTTGGAAGTTTAGCCCTTACTAGAAATTGCCTCTTGGAAAGTCCCTTTAGACACTATCTTTTAAATCCTCATTTCAGTCAGGAAGTATACTTTAAGCCACAATTTGAATGGACTACTGATGGAAAGGCCAAAGAATCTCAATGGGAATGGAGCCCAAGTGAGATTTTGGAGGTTTGCCCAGAGCTTGAACTTTGTATGAGGGGAAAAAAGCCAATTGGCGATAAAGTTATGAAATTTTGAATGTGAACAATTTTATATTTTAAACCCTAAATGGAGCTGAGAAAACACAATAAGGCAAAGTTCCAGAATTTCTTCTGGTTATGGATGCCAACCTACCTTCTCAATAGAACACAACCAGCTTTGAGGAATTGAGAATGAATATTGTACCGAGGGCAGCAGAGAGGTGTATGGTGGCTGAGAATTGACTCTAACATATAACTCATGAGGAACTATAAAGAACAGTAAGATAAGAAGAAAGATGGGCTGGTTCTGTGATAAGAGAAAGGGATGACAGGTAAATGGTAAGAATGTTTTACTGACATTCTCCCAACATCAGGAGAAAGTGAAGGTGTTTCATTAGCTTAGTGGACCCCCATGGCAAACCTATGGGAGGACACAGGCAAAAATCAATCACAAAGGGAAGACAGATATGGATGAATTGCAATCTGTACTGTTGGATACAATGTCCAGGCTAGTTCTCTGGCGGCCTCAGGATCAATCAGAGTCAGGATCAATCAAAGTCCTTGGTCTTTAGGAGGATAAGTGAAGGAGGCAGGCAAGCTGCCCCATGGCTTGCCAAAGATGAATCCTGGACTCTCGAGTCCAGAGCCTGAAGCCTCTCTCCTCCTAATCCTGCGGCAGAGCAACTCTGACCACTCTCCCTCAGCCCGCCAATCCTTGCCTATGATTACTTTACCACCACACATTCAGCAAGCAGCAATGGTAAGGAGAGCTATCACATCACCATTTCATCTAAATATATGTACATAGAACCATTATCTCACAATGAATAGGTCTTAAGTGCTCTGCTGTCTCAGATTCAAGTACACTTTTCCAGTCCTCTACAGTTGGAGAAAACATCCAAATTGATGAGATCCCAGAATCTTTTGGGAATTTGACTGGATGTACATTAGATAGATGGATAGGTGTAATGACTGAAAAACTGAGAGGTAAGGTTTCTGAGTAATTAATAGTCAATTTATTAATTAGGCTGGCTAGTAATCAACAGAAGCGATGGTCAGTACTTTCTCTAAGTATCCAAAGACAAAAAACATGGAAAGCCCCAAATCTTAAATATTTTTTTGAAAGGGAATGTCCCTGACAAATGAAAATCAATCTTGATTGGTGGATATTTAATGAGGAGTTAGACTAGACGTCTAGTACTCTTTCTGCTGAGAACTTGGCTTGATCTTGAGACTCAGCTGCTTCCAGCAGTCTCCGTCCAGATCCCTCTGGTTGATTTTCTCCTTCATGATCTGGGTCACCCTAAACTCTAATGGAAGGGGATAAGGACAAGGGCCCTTTTCCTCTGGATTAGAATTCACCCATTATGAATTCTGTTTATACTCTAATAGAAGGTCTCCCACTTGGTTGGAATCTATCCCAAGATCAAAGAGCATGTTCCCTGAAAGTTAGATCAATAATGTCCTTCAGAGGCTGACCTTCCACGGAAACTGAGTCTCAATAACAAAACAGAAGGAAAACCTGGATCTCAATTTAACTATTCGTTATTCATATAATAGTAAAATAATATTTTATATGTATATATTTATATACACATACATATATATGTAGCCTGTCCATTAATCGGCAAATAGTTATTAAGTGCCTACTATGTTCTGGGTATCTTTCTTGGTCCTGAAGATACAAAGACAAAATTGGAATAGTTTCTTCCCTCAAAGAACTTACAGTTTGTCAGGAAGACAGCATGAATACATATGACTAATTATACAATATGTAATATTGTATAATAATTATCAGGAAGAGATTCTAATAGGAGGATCAGGCAGAGTTTCCCTCCTGTAAGAATTGGTATTAAGTTGAATTTTGAAAAAAATCAAGGGTTCTATGAGTTGAAGTGGAGGGAACAAGGAAAGAAACAAGTATTTATTAAGCATCTACTATATGCTAGTAGGCACTGTACTAAGGATTTTACTTTATAAATATCTCTTTGGATCCATACCCCAACCTGGGAAGTAGGAGCTGTGATTATTCTAATTTTACAGATGAGGAAACTGAGGCAAACAGAGTGAAGTGACCTGTCCAAGGTCACACAGTTAGTAAATGTCTAAGGTCAGATTTGAACCCAGGAAGATGAGTCTTCTTGACTCTATAGACTATATGCTTTATGAACTATGACATCACCTAGTGGCCCCTCCTTGAGTTTTAAAAAATAATAATAGTAAATCCCAACTTCCACACTCAGATAGAGAAACACAAAGGGGACATGGTGGCCAAAGTCCATGAAAAGATCATAACATCATTGATATGGGAGAGATTTTAGTGGCCATTTAGTCCAATCCCCTCACACAGAGATAGAATATTGGGGGCAGAAGCAGACTCTACCTCCAGAGGAAGCAGCAAGGGATAAGTGGAGGCAAGTAAAGCTCCTTACACTATGCTATCATTGTAGTCAGAGGACCTGGGTTTGAATCACAGCTCTGCCAGTTTAGTGTGAAACCTTTACTTTAGTGAAAGTAAGATCAGCAAGTTTCCTTCCAGCTCTACCTAAATCAGGAAAAATAAACAATAACAACAAACTCCCCCTTTTTAGTAGTTTAACAATAATTTTTTTAATTCATTAAAATTTTTTTGAGTTCTAAATTTTCTCTTTCTCTTCCTTCCTCCATCCACTGTGAAAACAAGAAATGTGATATCAATTATACACGAGAAATCATGCAAAACATTTCCATGTTAGTTATGTTCTTAAAAAGTCCAAGAAAAGTAAAGTAAAAAAAATTAGGCTTGTACTTAGAATCCATCAATTCTCTCTTTGGAAGTTGATAGCATTTTTCAGTATAAGTTTTTCATAATCGTCATGCCTTGGATAATTGTATTGCTCAGAATGGCTCCATTGATCATCATACAATATTGCTGTTACCGTGTACAATGATCTCTTGATTCTGCTGACTTCACTTCACATCAGTTCACGTCCACCCAGGTTTTTTCTGAAACTATCTTGTCTATCACTTCATATAGCACAATAGTATTCCATCACAATCACGTACCCCGATTTGCTTAGCCATTCCACAGTTGATGGATATCTCTTCAGTTTCTTTGCCTCCACAAAAAAGGAGCTGCTTAAATGTTCTTGTATATATAAGTTTTTTTCTTTGGTGTCTTTGGGATGCAGATCTAATTTCTGAATCAAAGGGGATGTACAGATTTATAGTCCTTTGGGCATAGTTCAAATTGTGCTCCAGAATGATTGGACCAGTTCACAACTCCATCAACAATGCATTAGTGTCTTGGACACTTTCTTGCTAGATGGACCCACCAGTTAGGAATAAAAAGCAAAAGTTTCTGAGCTTCTCAACACACACACACATACACACAGAGTATTAATTTGGGATACGGATGTTCAATTTGGGGTTATTGATGCAGTCAAGGGGTTTGGATTAACCCTGGATGCAATTGCAAAATCAGCCACCAGGTGATTTAAAAAAAATTTTTTTTGCTGAGGCAATTGGGGTTAAATGACTTGCCCAAGGTCACACCTCTAGGAAATGTTGAATGTCTGAGATCAGATTTGAACTCAGGTCCTCCTGACTTCTCTGGTGCTCTATCCAGGGAGTCCCCTAGCTGCCCCCATCAGGTGATTCTATTGTTGCTCTAGCCACCTCTACAATCTCATTCTTCCCCTAGATCTCTAGTACTTGCCCTGGAGCCTTATGGTTGCTGAACACTCTTTTTTTTTTTTTTTTTTTAATTTATTTATTTAATAGCCTTTTATTTACAGGATATATGCATGGGTAACTTTGCAGCATTAACAATTGCCAAACCTCTTGTTCCAATTTTCACCTCTTACCCCCACCCCTCCCCAGATGGCAGGATGACCAGTAGATGTTAAGTACATTAAAATATAAATTAGATACACAATAAGTATACATGACCAAAACGTTATTTTGCTGTATAAACAGAATCAGACTCTGAAATATTGTACAATTAGCTTGTTTTTTTTTTTTTTATTTAATAGCCTTTTATTTACAGGATATATACATGGGTAACTTTACAGCATTAATTCCAAACCTCTTGTTAATTTTCGCCTCTTACCCCAAATGGCAGGATGACCAGTAGATGTTAAATATATTAAAATAAACTTAGATACACAATAATATACATGACAAACATTATTTTGCTGTACAAAAGAATCGACTTGAATTATGTACAATTAAGCTGAAGAAACCAAAAATGCAGGTGTGCATAAATATAGGGATTGAATTCAATGTAATGGTTTTTAGTCATCTCCAGAGTTCTTTCTCTAGGCATAGCTAGTTCAGTTCATTACTGCTCCATTGGAAATTGTTGATCTTTGCTGAGATGGCCAGTCCATCAGAACTGTCATCATATAATATTTGTTGAAGTATATAATGATCTCCTGGTCCTGCTCATTTCACTCAGCATCAGTTCGTGTCTCTCCAGGCCTTTCTGAAATCATCCTGTTGGTCATTTCTTACAGAACAATAATATTCCATAATATTCATATATCACAGTTTATTCAGCCATTCTCCAACTGATGGACATCCATTCTTGCTGAACATTCTTAATCTCCCTACATCCAAAGATGTCATCTTCATGATACCTCTACTATTCCTCTTCCCTGCCTAGACAGCTTTCCATCTCTTGTTCTGGGAAAAGTAATCAAATCCATTGCTTCTGGAAAGGGTTCATCATTTGGTTCTTCCATGGGTCCATTCATCAGACTAGTGACTTTCCCTTTCACTGGCCACCACTGTTCTATGTATGGTGTCTCCCCATTGGAATATAAGTTCCTTCAGAATAGAGGACGTCCTCCCTTTATACTTGTATGCCCATCACTGAATGCCTTCCACAATGAGTACTCAATAATTGCTCATTTATTCATCCATTTATACCTGAAAAGATGAAGCCATTTTTAAGCAATCTGTAATACTGACAAGGCAGGTAGAGGGAACCCAAAACGGGCCTGTGGTCCACTTGGCTGGCTGGGGGTGGGTTCCCTTTTCAAAGGAGGAAAAAAGAACTTCTGCTGCCCCCCCTCTCTGAGAATATTTCTCCAGGGCTGCCCCCTTCTCTCTATATCACCTTGGGATTAATTTAATAGTCATATTGCCACTCAGAACAGTCACTGTGTTTTCAATATCTCTTCAGGGTAGAAAAATAATAAAAAAATTCATCTGGAATAACAAAAAGTCAAGAATAGCAAGGGAATTAAATGAAAAAAAAATACAAAGGATGGTGGCTTAGCAGTACCAAACCTAAAATTATATTATAAAGCAGCAGTTATCAATACCATTTGGTGCTGGCTAAGAAATAGAGTGGGAGCTCAGTGGAATAGGTTAGATACACAGGACACAATCAATAACCAACCCCCAAACTCCAGCTTCTGAAATAAGAACTCACTATTTGACAACAATTGCTGAGGAAACTGGAAAATAATACGTCAGAAACTTGGAATAGACCTACTTCTCACACCCCACATCAGAATAAGGTCAAAATGAATACATGATTTGGGCATAAATGATGATACCATAAACAAATTAAGAGAATAAGGGATAATTTACCTATCAGATCTTTGGAGAGGAATTTATGACCAAAGAAGAACTAGAGAACATTATAAAAGACAAAACAAACAACTTTGATTACATTAAATTAAAAAGTTTTTACACAAACAAAGCCAACAGAAACAAGATTAAAAGAGAAGTTCAAAGCTGGGAAAAAATCTTTATAGCCAGTATTTTTGATAAAGGTCTCATCTGTAAAATATATAAAAAACTGTATCAAATTTATAAGAATACAAGTCATTCTATAATTGATAAATGGTCAAAGATATGGACAGCAATTTTCAGATGATGAAACTGAAGCCATCTATAGTTATATTTTAAAAGTGCTCTAAATCACTATTGATTAGAGAAATGAAATTAAAACAACTCTGAGTTCTGCCTTTCAGAATGGCTAAAGATGACAGGAAAAGTTAATGATAAATGTTGGAAAGAATGAGGGAAAATTCGGTCACTAATGCATTGTTGGTAGAGTTGTAAAATGATCCAGCCATTCTGGAGAGCAATTTGGAACTCTGCCCAAAGGGCTATAAAACTGTGCATACCCTTTGATTTAGCCGTGCCATTACGGGGTCTGCATCCCAAGGAAATCATAAAGGAGGGAAAAGGACTCATACGTGCAGCTCTTTTTGTGGTAGCAAAGAATTGGAAAATGAATAGATGCCCATCAATTGGGGAATGGCTGAACAAACTGTGGTATACCAAGGTAATGGGATATTATTGTTCCATAAAAATTGATGAACAAATATCTCTTCAGGAGTAGCCTGGTAAGTTATTCTTGTAGTATAAGAGTTAGAATATTGGGTTTGGAGTCAGAGAGATCAGAGTGAAAATCCTGCCTCCAATATTGTTAGGGAATCATAGCCTCTCTTAATTCTTAAATTAATTTTTTTAAATGAACAAAAACTCACTTTCTTACTTTCTCATTCCCCCATTAAAATGAAAGGGAGGGGCAGCTAGGTGATGAAGTAGATACAGCACCAGCCCTGAAGTCAGGAGGACCCGAGTTCAAATCCCCTGTCTCAGACACCTAGCACTTCCTAGATGGGTGACCCTGGGCAAGTCACTTAATCCCAATTGTCTCAGAAAAAAAAAAAAAAAGGAAAGGGAAAAATTCCCTGTAACAAGTCTGAATAGTCAAGCAAAACAAATCCCCCATAAGCTCTACCTAGAAATGTACATCTCAATGTGCATCTTAAGTCTTTCCCTCTCTATCAGGAGGTGGGGAGCATGTTTCATTATTGGTCTTTATGCATGATTGATCATCGTGCTGCTTAGAATTCCCAAGTCTTTCATAGATATTTATCTTTACAATATTGTTGTATAAATTGTTCTAGTTCTGTTCACTTGACTTTTCATGCGTTCATATCAATCTCCCAGGGTTCCTCTGAAATTGTCCCTTACAATTTTTCTTATGGTGCAGTAATATTCTACTCCATTCATATGCCAGAAATTGTTCTGCCATTCCCCAATTGAGAGGTACCCTGTTAGTTTTCAGTTCTTTGCCCCTACAAAAATCTGCTACAAATATTTCCTACTTTTTTTAATGTCTTTCGTTTATAGATTTAGTAAGGGGTCAAAGGGATTCAAGCAGGTAGGGACTTTTTTCAACCTTAGTTTTTTTATTTACAAAAGGAGGGGATTATACTCAACAGTCTCTAAGATCCCTTTCAGCTATAAAACTATAAAAACATGATCCTATATCTATATTAGAGAATGATGATGTGAGCAAAGCATGGAGATAGGAAACGGAGAGTAGTTCAGTTGTCTGGAAGATGGAGCGCTTAAAGAGAAGTAGTAGGAAAAGTAGCCAAATAATAGACTTGTAATAACCAGCTTAGGAGTTTATATTTTAGTGGGCAATGGGGGGAAGATTTTTGAGCAGAGGAGTAGTATCATTAGAATTGTGTATTAGGAAGATTACTAGTAGTGTGAAAGACGGATTAGAGAAGGGGGAAGAAACTGGAGGCAGAAAATCAATGAAGAAATTATTATAGTGGTCTGACAAAAAAAAAAATTAAGGGTTGTGAACTAGGGCAGTTACTATGAGTGTCAAGTAAGTTGGAAGAGGGACTTGTTTTTGAGACATTATGGAGGTAGTTAGGATATATTGTGGATAGAATGATAGACTTGAAGTCAGGAATATCCAAGTTCAAATTCTTCCTACTTAACTTACTAGTTATCTGACTCTGGGCAAATTTTACAACTGCTTTCACCCTTCTCTTCTGTAAAATGTATAGATTTATGATAATCAATTATTAAATATTTATTAAGTATGTAAGAGCACTGTGCTAAGTGCTAGGGATTTAAAAAAAAAGGAGGCAAAACACAGCTTCTACCCTTAAGAAACTTACTATCTAATGGGTGACAACATGCAAACACATACATTTTAGCATTTTTTTTTAAATTTTGAGTTCCAAAGTCTTTCCCTCCCAGTCAACCTCTCTCACACCCATTGAGAAGGCAAGCAATATGATATGAATCGAACATGTAAAATCATGTAAAACATATTTCCATATTAGCCACTTCGTAGGAAAGAAAAGCAAAAAACAAAAAAGAAGAAGAAAGAGAGTGAGAAAATTATATTTAATTCTGAACTCAGAGTTCTTTAGCTCTCTCTCTGGAGGGAGATATTTTTTCATCATGAGTCCTATGAATTGTCTTGATTAATTGTATTGATCAGAATAACCAAGTCTTTCACAGTAGATCATCATTACAACATTATTGCTGCTGTTTTTCTCACTTTGCTTCGCATCAGTTTATATAGTTCTTGCTATGTCTTTCTGAGCCCATTTTCCTCAAAATTTTTTTATTTAGTTTTTTTATTTTTCCCCAGTTATATGTAAAAACGATTTTAAATTTTCAGTTTTAAGAATTTGAGTTCCAGATCCTCTCCCTTTCTCCCTCCCTGTTGAGAAGGCAAGCAATTTGATAAAAATGATACATGTGTAGTTATGAAAAACATTTCCATAATAGTCTCATTGTAAAAGAAAATAGACCAAAAAACAGAAAATACAATTTTGTATTTAGACATCATCGGTTCTTTGTGTAGGGATGGATAGCATCTTTCATCCTAAGTCCTTCAAAATTGTCTTGGATCATTGTATTGCTGAGAATAGCCAAGTCATTCACAGCTGATGGTCTTAAAATGTTGCTGAAACAAATAAGAACGAAACAAATTTGATGCAGAATAAATAGGAAATAATTAACAGAGGGAAGATACTGGAATTAAGAGAGGCTGGGATTAGGAGGTGGGATTTTAGTTAGGATTTAAAGGAAGCCAGGGAGGTCAGTAGTTAGAACAGAGTATAGAGAGAATTCTAGACATAAGAGCAGTCCAAGAAAATGCTGGAGCTGAGCGATGGAGTGTCTTGCTTGTGGAACAGGCAGGATGGCACGTGTTAGAAGAGGGTAGAAGTGAAAATTTAGGTGTAATAAGACTAGAAAGGTCGTATATCAGCTTGCTTGCTGTCTTTGGGTCTTGCAAGGAAGAAAAATTCAGTATATAAAGTCTTACAAAAATGAATGATGAAAACTATCTTTACATTATTTGGAAAAATAAAATACTATTGGGGAAAAAAAGACTGGAAAGATTAAAGGGGCAAAGCTATGAAGGGCTTTGAATACCAAACAGAGCACTTCTCTCTTAGGGTTTTCTAAGTGTATTGAAAATAAGTTTATAGAAGCACAAAATATATGTAAAATATACTTAAAATGCTATATTAATTTTCTCTTTTTTTTTTAAATTACACAATCTCTAAAAATCAGCATTTCAATTTTTGTGCTTTATAAATTTAAATGACCTGAAGATGAATGAAGTCCTATTATCTCACCCTAGTTGTGGATTAGATAGTGTCTGAGTCCTATTATTCTCTGATTCTTTTTCTAAAGTTTTCCAAAAGGAGAGATCTCTGACTAGAGATCTGTCGGTTTTCACAGTTTCATTCAGTGCATTTTCTATCTTTACACCCACAATGCTTTTCTGATTTATGAGACATGATTTCTCTAAACAGCCAAAAGGTCAAAGTACATTAGATGATTATTCTAAGCCATTGTGTTAGTAATTCCTGAATTTAACTGCCTTCCGGAACAGTTTGTATAAATCTGGCAGCTCCTCCTGGAGCTTACTGCAGAAAGCACATTCTGGTCTTCACCCATAATACCCTGAAGAATGGGCAGGTAGATAGGGAATGCCATGAAAAATCTGTCCTGCTCTCTCTCTCTCTCTAATAATTTCACCTACCAAGCACACACTCTTAACCTTGTGGATTCTCTGAGCCAGAGAACCTTGTGATAACTTCCATTCTATTTCTACTTTCCATAGTGAAAGTAAGAAGAAGGGTCAAAAGACACCTTGACAGCTCCATTGGAATGAGACCAGAAACAGATTAAAAGGTAACAGAAAATATTTAATGACATAAATAAAAATACAATTAAATATAAGTAGCATTACATTTTACAACTAAGTCAGTAGGTGATTAGGGATATTTATGTATGAATTTGTGACCCTGGATAACACTTTAAGAGGGACAACCAGGTGGTGCAGTAGGTAAAGCATCAGGTCAGGAAGATCTGAGTTCAAATTCAATCTCAGACACTTGAGGTCAATAGGGATCATTGTGTATGGATTAATGGTCCCATTTCTATTGGAATTTGATAACATTGTTATAGAGGCAGCTAGGTGGCTCAGTAGCTAGAGTCCCATGAATTTGGCCTTAGATACTTATTAGCTGTGTGATCCTGGGCAAGTCACTTTACCCCTATTTATCTTAGTTTCTTAATCTGTAAAATGGATTAGAGAAGGAAATGACAAAACATTCTAGTATCCTTGCCAAAAACAAAACAAAACAAAATAAAAAAAAAACCCAAAGTCCATGGGGTAATTTAGAATTAGACCTGACTGAACTTTACTCCCATTTACCTCAGTTTCTTCCACTGTAAAATGGATTAGAGAAGGAAATGACAAAATATTCTAGTATCCTTGCCAAAAAACCCCAAAAGTCCATGGGGTCATGTAGAATTAGATCTGACTGAACAACACTCACCACCACTGTTATAGTAGATAGAAAGCTGATTGGAGTGTCGGGAAGATTTTCAAATCCTACCTTTGACACATATTAAAAAGGTGACTCTGCAAGAGCCACAATTTCTTGTGGCCCAAAAAACTCTCCAAGATCTTTAAAATGCTTTGAAGATATAGTGGCAGAGGGAGCCCCTTGTTGTCAAGGTCCTGCAGCTATTTGAAGCCAGCTCAACTGCCTGGCTCCAAGCAACCTTTCCAGCCTGATTTCATGGCATTTCATTTCCTAAATTCATGTTCGAGATTTGTGGCTCCATCTCCTGCTTCTTTGTGTTTCTCATTCGCTCTTCCCCAAGCATGGAATGCTCTCTCTCCTAATTGCTGCCTCTTCCACTCCATCTTTATCATTATCACCTTCCCTTGGGGTTGTTTGTGCTTTGTTTCCAGAGGGTCGTGATGTCAGAGAGATGATGTCATGACATGAAAGTGAATTGGATGGAGATGGGAGAGGGCTGGGCAAGGTCACCGGTTTCACTTCCCCTCCAGAGCCGTCTGGGCACAGTGGCCAGATACAGAACAGGACAGCCGCTGACGGGCCTGGGTGCAGGGGGAGAGACCTGGACCATTTTAAACTTTGACAGTGACAGTAACTGAGGCAAAGAATCTCTTCCTTAATCTAGTCCACCAAAAAAAAAAAAAAAAAAAAAAGATTAAATAGGTAAATAAAGGACTCTGGGAGGGAAAGACTAGCATTTATATAACTCTTTGCAGTTTGCAAATTACAAAGATTCAGCTTTTTTTTTTAGTAGTATCTCATTTTCTATAATCTCACAGCGTTTTCTTGGCAAAAATACTGGCGTGGTTGGCCGTTTCCTTCTCTGGCTCATTTTACAGATGAGGAAACTAAGGCAAACAGAGTGAAGTGACTTGTCCAGAGTCACACAGCAGATTTGAGTTCAGGAAGATGAATCTTCTTGACTTCAGGACTAGTGCTCTATCCATTGCCCCACCCAAGTGTCCTCATTTTATTCTCACAAAACCACATCCTTTTAAGGTGGGTGCTATTATTATCCCCATTTTACAGGTGAGGAGATTGAGCAAAATGACCCATGCAGGGTCACACAGCTAGTAAGCATCAGGGACTGGAATTGAATTCGGGGTCCAGGAGCGCCACCTGGCTGCCTCGCATCTGCAAATGCTAGCCATGCTAACATCCCCGAGCCTGGAATCTGCACCCCATTACCCCTATTGCAGGGGAAGGTTCCTCTTGTAAGGAACTGAGACCATCCAAATAGCATGGATGCTTCAAAAGCTTCTCTCTTTTTCTTGTGAAGCCTTGGGGTTAAGTGACTTGGCCAGGATCACACACAGCTGGTAAGGAATAGGTATCTGAGAACAGATTTGAACGCAGACCTCCTGACTTCAGGGTTCTTTACTGCACCGTCCAGCTGCCCCCATTTGACAAATTTTCAGTCAATGAGATTGTGGAAGGGGTTGTGGTGCGTCTGGTAGAATTCGCTCCCTGGAGGCAGGGATGTTTGGGTTCAAATCCTCCCTGGCCGTGTGTGATCATGTGCAAATCAGTTCCTATGGACATCAGTTTTTCTCATCTGTAAAATGGATCTAACAATTCCTCCTTTCTCCCTTCCTCAAATACAATGACTCAGAGCGCTGGTTCAGAATTTTATCGGGACTTAGATGAAGGCAAAGTTGGCTTGCTCATCACATTTATAGGTCACGACAGCCTAGGAGGAGAAACTACCTCGACACCTGGGGAGCAGATTCAGGAAGGCAGGGAGCTGGAGCTGGGGCTGGGGAAATCACTAGGGATCACGGTAAGGTCTGGTCCTTGGGGACAAAATGATTCCGCCCATACAAGGGGAGGGTGGGCAAACCGCAGCTGTGCTGGAAAGGGTTCGGGGGTTTTAGGGTCTCCCCGTAATCAGTCGGATGGGGCAGCAGCTAAGAGAGCTAGAGCAGGTTCCACCTGCCTCTCTTTCAGCCACAGGAGATGAGAATCCCGTTGGTGGTTGTGGAATTGTTTCCATCATGCTTGATTCTCTGTGACCCAACTTGGGGTTTTCTTGGCAGAGATACTGGGGCATTTGCTATTTGCTTCTCTGGTTCATTTTACAGATGGGGAAACTGAATCACACCGGGTGAAATGACTAGCCCGGGGTCATATAGCTGGTGAGTGTTTTTCCACTTTTATCTGGTCTCCTCTGGAGTTGTTTGTTGAGTTCTGGGACTTCTGTGATGTGTGAAGACTCAAGAGTCTGCTCTTTTATTCTCCTCCTCCTCCTCTTGATCTTCTTTCTCCTTCTTCTCCTCCTCTTCCTTCATCATCATCATCATCATCATCTCCTCCTTCTTTTCCTCCTCCTTCTTTTCCTCCTCCTTCTTTTCCTCCTCCTTCTTTTCCTCCCCCTTCTTTTCCTCCTCCTCCTTTTCCTCCTCCTCCTTTTCCTCCTCCTCCTTTTCCTCCTCCTGCTTTTCCTCCTCCTCCTCTTCTTTTTTTCTCCTCCTCCTCCTCCTCCTTTTTTCCCTCCTCCTCCTCTTCTTCTTGTTCCTTCTCCTCTTCTTCCTCCTCCTTCTCCTCCTCCTCCTCTTCTTCCTGTTCCTTCTCCTCTTCTTCCTCCTCCTTCTCCTCCTCCTCCTCTTCTTCCTGTTCCTTCCCTTCTTCTTCCTCCTCCTTCTCCTCCTCCTCCTCCTAACCCCTTCTCCTCCTCCTCTTCTTCCTTATCTTTTTCTTCTCCTCTTCTTCCTCTTCTCCTCCTTCTCATTATGAAGGAAAGGAGGAAGAGTTGGAATCAGAAGAGTGTTAGACCCTGTTTGAATCAGCTTGTGAGAGCTGATTGTTAAATTTCCAATGAGTTTTTATACTTCAAAAATTGTTAAGTACAAATCAAGACTTGATTTATTGTTGATTATCTAAAGAAAGTGATGGAGAAAATGTTATTAATGCGGATAAAACTTTCAGTATGCCATGTATATTTTTCTCTTTTAGAGATTCAGTTGTGAAACGTACTATTTATGCCCCCAGTAGGTGTCATTTGAGAAGAAAAAGCAATTTTAAAAGAGCATCAAAAACATTTATTTTTTAAAATATTGAATTGAATAGCTAAACTTTCAGAATTCTTTCTCTTGTCTTCTTTTTTCTACTTCAAAGATCTAAACCCTTAAATTTCTGAATCATTCACCAAAATAAATGCTCAAAAAAGCAATATTTCTTTCTTTCTTTCTATCTTTTTTTTTTTTTTCCAAAGGGATGCAAAGGGCTTGGGGATACTCTTCAAACTCATTAATTCACTATATAGCTAGATCCTGGGAATGAGATTGAATGAGATTTTCAATAACATATTTGTCTTTTTTACTTGAACTAAAAGGTATTCATTACAATAAATCTTTGTAAGGATATTAATTATTCAAAATTTTGATATAATGAAACAATGGTGAGATTGATTATGTTTTTAAACCACGTTGTTAAAATTGGCTGTTCAATATCTTTCGCTGATTATCCTTTTAAAGATAAGACTGTCGGATACTGAATACAGTAATAATTATAAAGAAACTAATAATAGGGTATTACGTTGAGTGATAGTTTTATTAGTTAACAAGAACAAATGAATGGACTAATGTACAGATAACATGTTGAAACTGAAATCCAGAACTAGTGCACAGGGATCAGACATGTGATTCCATTAATCTAGGGAACTCTTGAGAAAGAAACTCCTTCTCCAGATGTAGGTCAGCTATCTTTTCTGCACTTTAAAGTCTTGAGAGTTGCTGAGAGCTTGGGAGATTTACTGGGGTCACATAGCGTGGTTCAGTTTGGTGGAACAGGAATCCAAGTCTTTCAGGATCAAGACCAGCTACGTCATGAGGAGACAAGCTGGTCCTAAGGTTGACCTCAAGGTGATGACTTTATTTTTTTTTGCTACAGAAGTTCTTGAAAACCATATAACAACAAGTGTCCAATATTTATATCACACATTAAGGTTTGCACGGTGCTTTGCATAATACTATGCATTTGAGCTTTCCAACAAGCCTGGGAGGCAATTAATGCAAGTATTATCAAACCCATTTTCCAAATAAAGAAAAAAATCAGATGGCTGCACTAAAGAGGGGTAAGAGGCAGTTCAGTAGAGTGGATAGTGTGCTGCCCTTTCCGTTAAGAAGACTGGGTTTGAATCTTGTCTCAGACACTCACCATATGACCCTAGCCAGGCCATTGACCTTTCTGGCCTCAGTTCCTTACCTGTAAAATTAGTGGTTTGGATGCTATGACCTCCAAGACAACCCCCAGCTCTACAACTATGATCCTAAAAACCCCTAAATGAACACTAAGGTCCTGTAAATCAGGGATTCTTAATTTTTTTCTTCTAGTGACCACTTTTCACCCAAGTGACCCTGGGCATATAGTTATATAAAATAGGTATATAAATAAGACATTTACTGATAATAAGTCATAAAGGAATTTATTTTAAAGTAATTCTTTGGTATACATATATTTTAATGGTATACCTTGTCTTAAAACAATTCTTTGGTGTACATTTATTAAAGATGAAAGAAAATTTGCACACTAATAAGATGGAGGTACTGGTTTATTTTAACATAAAGAATTCAATCTTGGTGAAACATTTGAGGCTTTTTACTGTTGCCAAAATTTTTATGACCCCACATTCAGTTACATGACCCCATGTGGGGTCATGACCCAGAGTTTAAGAAGCTTTGCTTTAAAGCTTGAAATTCTATGATCCCATGAACCCTTTTATATCATAAGCTTCTGCCTGTTAAAAGGAAGAGAAATCCCAAATCTTTCCAGGAGATGGCGTCATGAATAAGGTTAAAAACTTGCATATTCCACTCCAGCCATGTGTATGTGTGTGTGTGTAATCTTTTCTTAGTAATTGCTGTATTTCTGCTTCATATTCCTTAAACTAACCATCCAACACCTGAATTTCTTTCTTTTTGTAAAAATAACATGGGGTTCTGGGTTTCCTTTTAGTACGGGTTGTCAGAGTTCAAATTGTTACAGGAAGCAGCTAAAAGAGTAAGAAACCAATAAAGATGCTCAAAACTCTCTGAAGTTAGATCAGAGTCCAAGAGTGCTTGGATGTTATGAGAGTTGGACCTTGTAGTACATAGTGTAGCCTATGAGGCCCAATCTCTCTCTTCTCTCCTTCTCTCTCTCTCTCTCTCTCTCTCTCTCTCTCTCTCTCCTTCCTTCCTTCCTCTCTCTTCTCCCTCTCTCTTCTCTCTCTCTCTCTCTCTCTCTCTCTCTCTCTCTCTCTCTCTCTCCTCTCCTCTCCTTCCTTCCCTCCCTCCCTCTCTGTCTCTCTCTTTTTCTCTTTCTCCCTCTCTCTTGTCTCTCTCCCTTTCTCTCCACTCTCTCTTCCTCTCCCTCTCTTTCTCTCTCTCCTTCTCCCTCTCTCTCTCCAATTCATTTTCTAGGAGTAACCCTCCTGGTAAAATAGATGGTTATTGTTCCTCATTCTTAAAGAGGACCAAAATGACATCACGATGTTAGAATCCACTTATAGTATGTCTGACTGTGGCTGATCGGACCATTACAAGCTTGAATGCTCTGCCACAGACCCAACACAAATAATCCATATGGATGCTTTGAGTGGCTTCTCTAATTTTGTACATCTTGAATTTCCTTTGGGCTAATTCAATTCTGCTTTGCTCCTAGAGCCCAGCCCCTTCTCCCATAAGGGCATGCCATGCTGGGCGTCCCTGTGTCAGTGTCTCTTACGTCATACAATCGATTCTAAAGTTCTTAAGAGAGACCTTGAGAGTGTCCTTGCATTGCCTTGTGTGAGTTGTCCATAAAACACATTTTTTTGGCAAGTGTACAGTTGGCATTCAAACAGCATGGCCAGCTCAATGAAGCTGTGCCCTCTGCAGTAGAGCTGGAGTGCTCGGCAGTTCAGCTTGAGAAAGGACCTCAGGGTCTGGTACCTCATCCTGCCAGATGATCTTGAGAGTCTTCCGAAGACAATTCACATGGAAGCGGTTCAGTTTCCTGTCGTGGCGCTGGTGTCCAGATTTCATAGGCAACAACCATGGCTCTGTGGCCCTTCAGTTACTCTAATCCCTCTCCTCTCCCACACTTTCCTTCAGAGTCTCCCAGACACTGAGCTAGTTCTGGCAACGTGGGCATCCATCTCATTACCAGGGTGGACATCCCTGGGAAGTGTGTTGTCAGGGAAAATGGACACCTGAAACTCACAACTATAGTTCCTGAATCCCTACCACTGTTTCCCATTTACATCTCTCCATCTAGACATCCATCTATCATCCTCTATACACAGAATGTCTGTTGGGGAGAATCAATTTAAACTTACAAAATCATAACATGGAGGCCCGTGAATAGGGAACAAACTCACTATTTGCACTATAGGACCTCATATCTTTGGGTTGCCTCAGGTAAGATCCACATTGCAATTCATTCATGGAAGGTGAGGGAGGTGGAGGGGTGCTCCTTTTCTGGGACTCTTTCTCACTGGGCAGGACACCTTCTTAATTGTTCTGGGATATAGTTTTAAAGTTATTTTAAGCTTAAAATATTTTAAACAATAGAAACCCAAAGTCTAAGTTTATTTGTAGCCTTTTTATATCTTTTCCCTTGGCTGGCTCCTACAAGGGTTTCCAGCTATGTGATGCCATAGAACACAGTGTGCCAGATCTGGAGTCAGGAAGATCTGAGTTCAAATCCAGTCTCAAATATTTATTAGTTGTGACCCTGGGCAAGTCATTTAATCCTGTTTGTCTCAGTTTCTTCATCTGTAATATGAGCTAAAGGAGGAAACGGCAAATCACTGCAGTATCTGCCAAGAAAAGAGTCAGATGTGGTTGAAAAATGACTGAATGAAATTATTGTTTACTTTGTACTAGACATTAGGTTAAGCACTGGAGAAACAAATAAAAGAGGCAAGATGTTCTCTGCTCCGAAAGAACATAGCCTTTAACAGACAAAATCAGCATATGTGGATAAGAGAGGGATAATGAGGGGAGTTTGGGGAGTCACAGTGATGGTAAATGGAGGCATAGGACAATTTATTGACATGTCCTCTATAGGAATAGTAGATGTGATTGCTGTTTTTTTTTTTTTTTTTTTTTTTTTTTTTTTTGGTAATAATAGGTTTTTATTTTTCAAAATACATACAAAGATAGTTTTCAACATTCACCCTTGTAAAACCTTGTGTTGCAAATTTTTTTCTCCCTTCCTCCCCACCTCCCCCTTCCCTTAAGCAGCAAGTAATCCAATATAGGTTAAACATGTACAGTTCTTCTAAATATAGTTCCACATTTATCATGCTGCTTGAAGAAAATCAGGAAAATGAGAAAGAAGAAACAAGCAAGCAAGCAAACGACAACCACAAAAGTACTGAAAATACTACGTTGTGATCCACATTCAATCTTCATAGTCCTCTCTCTGGATGCAGATGGCTCTCTCCATCACAAGAGTAGTTTGTGGAAAACCAGTTGGACAGAACAGGAAGAAGGAAAGGTCCTGGCCCCATGAAGGCGGCTACATAGGCTTATGTTAGTATCCAGATACTGAACACTCACCAATCTGAAGCACAGAGCACCAGAGTGAGAATTAAGGTACCAAGGAGGATATGGAGGTTGAAACATAGGAACAAGACAGAAACAACCTCCTGTCAAATCTGTCATCACCCTCTCCAGATAATACAATCTTTCAATGAGAACACTGGCTGAGAAGTTTAAAATAATCAATATCTATCTTCTTTAAAGATTGACAGGGAGTTATATCATCTTTCCAAATATGGAGTTATGTCACTATTTCCCCTCAAAGAACCACACTCAGAAACAAAAAACAAAAGAAATAAAGAAAAAAGGTAGTTCCACAAACGTAAATAACACATCAACCATCTGACGATGTAATCAGTGTTCTATACCCATAGTCCCTTTTAATATCAAGATGGGAGGGAGGTACATCTAAAAACTCTCTTCCTTGGGGTCAAGCTTGGTCAATGTAATTAGACAGAACCGATATCATTTTCATTCAATTTATTTAGTAACTCTCACTCTCAATATGGACCTGAAGACAAAAATGTGACAACCATTCTTATCTTCCTTTAATTCTGAATGTAGTAAAGACTGGTTCAACCAAATTCAAAAGCCCCTCCTTTTAAGAACATACAGTTCCAGATGTTGGGAAGAAGTAGGGACTATATAGATAACTAAACAATAAATATTGAATGGATGAATGGAAAGTATAGAAATTTCAAAAGAGGAGTAGGAAATACATTGATTTTGGAATCAGATTCCCTAACTTTGGATGCTGGTTCAGCTACTTGCTATTTGAACATCTTACTGTGCTATAGCAATCATTATTGATAAGATTTTATTAAGTATTTAGTGTAGTATCTGGCACATAGTAGGTAGTCAATAAATGTTTAATGATTTGATTAATTGATTGATTGCTGTAATGCTAAGTGCTAGAGATAGAAAGATGAAAATGAATCCTTGTCTTCAGGAAGCTCATAAGCTCCCAGAGAAAAGAACATGTAGTGCTTTCTCTGGATTACTTCACAGTATTTACTTAATGGCTGAGTCCCCTTAGGGGTAATCAGTCCAGTTTCCAGGTACTCTGTGGGTCTGTATTCCAAAAACTGTAGCACAAGAGCCCCCATCAGTGTTTTTGCCTTTAGTAGTAAGCCAGAGGATCCAGTTAATTCAAAGCAGAGGCATTTATCGAAATGACAACATAAGACCAACAGCTACAAAATGATCCTCCCATTAATCATGGGGCAAAATCTCCCACAAATACACAATCAATGAGACAAACAGGCATACAAATGTATAAATAAAATATTTATACAAATAAAATTACTGTTTTATTTTTTCCCAATTACATGTAAAAACAATTTTAAACCTTTCTTTTTGAAATTTTGAGTTCCAAATTCTCTCTTCCCTCCCTGAGATGGTAAGCAATTTGATATAGGTTACACATGTGCAATCAGGACAAACTCATAAGGTACACTTGCAGACAGATAAAAATGTAGGGAACATGTATGACCAAAAGCAAATCATGCATCTAGTACTTTGGGACTTTGACGCCTTGTCTCTTTTCATAATATACTCATTCTGTTTTCCTTTGGTACAACATCTTTGCCAAATAGGTCACTCAGTTGAACTCCCTGAGCTTGTGTCTCTCCATAACTCATTTTCCAATGATTCTTTTTTGATTTGCCAAGCTCTTACATCTTGACTAGAGAGACACCAGAAAGATATCTCCTAGTCCTTCCTCCCCACCCATCTGTTTGAGAAGAGCCAGGAAAAAGGCAAGAACAATTCCTTCTCAAGAACAGTCTCCTTTCTCCATGTCTGGCTCTCTTCTCTGCTGCTAGAGGAGACATTCTTCTGCTTTGACTCACTTCTTAAAGTGTCTCACTCTTTAAAAAGACACCAGGATCACAGATTGCTTAACCAGACGATGGCCGGCTGTCCTTTAGTTTTATGAATTGTTCAGAAAACTTCACAAGCTTTAAAGAAGTAACTAGTATGAATAAACCTTTCTTTATATTTTATTAAAGACATTAGCACTTCAGCTTCCCGTACCTGTCCCTTTTCTTTTGTGATTTCATCACCTGGGTTGGGTGAAAGTTAATTGATCAAGAAGAGCCTCTTCAGACCTACTCGAGCTGATGCTGAGTGAAATGAGCAGAACCAGGAGATTATTATACACTTCAACACCAATACTATATGATGATCAATTCTGATGGAAGTGGCTCTTTTCAACAATGAGATGATTCAGGTCAGTTGCAATTGTTCAGTGATGAAGAAAGCCATCTGCACCCAGAGAGGACTGTGGAAACTGAGTGTGGTTCATAACATAGCATTCTCATTCTTCCTGTTGATGTTTGATTGTATTTTTGTTTTCTTTCTCAGGTTTTTTTTTTCTTGATCAAATTTTCCTTGTGTAGCAAATTAACTATATAAATATGTATACATCTATTGGATTTAACATGTATTTCAACATATTTAACATGTATTGGACTACCTGCCAGCTAGGGGAGGGAATGGGGGGAAGAAGGGGAAAGTTTGGAACAAAAGGTTTTACAAGGGTTGATGTTGAGAAAATTACCCATGCATATGTTTTGTCAATAAAAAGCTTTAATAAAATTAAAGATTAAAAAAAGAGAGGCTTCATCAATTTCCCCTTCTCAAAAACATAAATATAGGAGTAATCTTTAAAGGAAATTTGCAGAATCTAAATCAGGGTACATCCCCTGAGGGAGAAACAGTATAATCAACCCTGATCAGAGTAGTAAACAGTCGTTGCTATCTCTATAGGAATTAAAATGGGGTTGCCATTTATTGTGTGGTGAATACTTTTTCCCCTCTCTGTAATATTGGAAAGATGCCTTATAGATCTACTTTACAAATGGCTTCTGGATACAGCTGCTTCCTGGACAGAAGTTGAGCTCAGATTTTGGAACTTAACCAGTGGAGCTGGAGAGTTTTAATGTTTGTTTGAACTCTCTGTCTCTTCTTTTGTCTTTCTCTCCTTTCCTCCCTTCCTCCCTCTTCCTCCCTCCAATTCAATAATTGTGTTCTAATTCATAATAACAGTGTGTATTTCTTTGGGTCATGTGAAGTTGCAAAAGAGATAAGAATTTTAATGGCCAGGAAAACTTGAGCCAATTTTGAGAAACTTGGAAACTTGAAAGACAACAGATCTTTTTAAAAATTTTAAACTCAGGCTTTTTAAACTCAGGCTTGAGCCCTGCATGTACTGAGGTAGATTCTAGGAGGCTGGGAGAATTTTTTGGCTCTCCAGAAGAAAGCTAGGCAGACAGCCTGTACCTGGGCAGGTGTAAATGAAATCTGGGTGCCATCTTATGAGACCAGCTCTGGGTGAGTGGGTACGGTCAGCCCATATACCTCTCTTGCTACTTCCACTGTCCAAATGTCAAATGTTTCTGTCTAAAGGCAATGGCCTGCATGTGTACCATTGACATATATTTTATAATCTGTGTTCAGTTCTTTTCACCTCTACTTCCAGGTAAAACATAAACTTGAGAACAGGCACTTTTTTTTGTATTTGTCCTTATTCTCCAATATCTACCATGATACTATATATAAAATAAGGGTTTATTAAGTGTTTGTTGAATTGAATTGAAAAGAGTAACATTGAAAAGGACATTGTATCATAACTCTGGGATCTTGAATTGGAAGGGCCCTTGGGAGCCATCAAAACCTTCTCCTTGAGAGGGGAAGAAACTGCGGTTTATGGAAGGCATATAGATTTATCCAAGGTCATACTGATAACTGAAAGTTAGAATTGGAGGTAGGATCCACACCCAAGTCCTTCATGTACAGAGTCAGTGTTCTTTTCCCTCCCTCCAAGAGTTGTTTTCAAATATTTATAAACGTGTTCAGGAAAGTTGATAAGTTAATAATGATAGTTGATAAGTCAAAGTTGATAGTGAAAGGACCAACCAATAAGCTCACAATATAATATCAAGGTGTTAAGCTAATTGTAATGATGTATAAACTTGCCTCATTTTATGACACTTTGCTTTATTGTGCTTTGCAGATATTGTGTTGTTTTTTACGAATTAAAGGTTTGTGGTAACCTTGCCTTGAGGAAGACTTTAGGTTTCATTTTCCCAATAACACGCTCAAATGGGGTCTCTATGTCACATTTTGGGGGTTTGTTTACCTTTCAGATTTTTTCACTATTATTATATCTGTTATGGTGATCAGACATTTTTGATGTTACCATTGTAACTGTTTGGGGGCATCACAAACCTTGCCCATAGAGCATGATGAACTTATCAGGGGTCCTCAAACTATGGCCCACGGGCCAGATGCAGCAGCTGAGGATGTTTATCCCCCTCATCCAGGGCTATGAAGTTTCTTTATTTAAAGGCCCACAAAACAAAGTTTTTGTTTTTACTATAGTCTGGCCCTCCAACAGTCTGAGGGACAGTGAACTGGCCCCTTATTGAAAAAGTTTGAGGACTCTTGAAAAATAGCCATTCCCCAAGCTTTCTCCCTTTCCTCAGACTTATTCCCTGAGACACACCAGATAATGAAGAATATTACCTAGATTTAACTGATAAAGCAGCAGCAAGATTTGAAAGGATTGATTCCAATTTAAAAAAAAAATTTTTTCCTGTGGATAAAATGCCATCCAATAGCATTGCATGCTATAGAGATCCCCAAGGTGCTAGACTTTTAGGCAGAATTAAAAAAAAAAAAAAAAAAAAGGATCAGAAGGCCAGGCTTTCCTCCTAAAGATAATGCTTAGAAATTTGTTCTTGAGAAGTTTAGTTGTATAGAATTGTTATGACCAAGAAAGGTGCAGGACTTTGCACATGGAGAGCTGTATACACTATTTATTTTAATTTTTTAAAATTTTCATTTTTCAGTTTTAGGTTCTCTCTCCCCCTTCATCCCTCCACATCCATTGAGAAGTCATGAATTACAATATCCATTATCCATATGAAATCATGCAGAAATTTCTTTATTAGGCATATTCTGAAAAAAATAAGAAAGAAAAAAAATTAGGGTTCAACTATTTCCAAAAGGTTATAAAATTGTATATTTTTCAATCCGGCATTGCCAAGACTGAGCCTATACCCCAAAGAGATCCAAAAAGAGGGAAAAGGATCTACATGTGCAAAAATGTTGATAGCAGCTCTATGAAAATTGAGTGAATGCAACACAGCATTTTCACTCTTTCTGTTATTGTCTGCTTGAATTCTTGTTTTCCATCTCAGATTATTTTTACCTTCTTTCTAAATCCGATTTCTCTTGTGCAGCAAGATAACTGTACGGACATGTATACATATATTGTATTTAACATATACTTTCACATATTTAACATGTATTGGTCTACCTGCCATCTAGGGGAGGGGGGAGAGGGAAGGAGGGAAAAAGTTGGAACAGAAGGTTTTGCAAGGGTCAATGTTGAAAAATTATCCATGCATATGTTTTTTCAATAAATATCTATAATAATAATGAAAAAATTTAAAAAAGAAAATTGAATGAATCTCCATCAATTGGGCAATGGCTGAATAAGTTATGAATGTAATTGAATACTATGGTTTTATAAGAAATGATAGGCCGATTTCCCGAAAGCCTGGAAAAATTTAGACGAACTGAAACTGAGTAAAGTGAAAAGAATAAGGATAACATTGTATACAATGACAGGAAGATTTTGTGATGATCAACTGTGATAGACTTGTGATAGAGGATCTTTTCAATAATGAGGTGATTCAAGACAACTCAATAGACTTGGGATGGAATATGCCACCCAAAACTCAAAGGGAGAACTATGAAAACTGAATGTGGATCAAATCATAGTATTTTTTTTTTTCATTTTCTTACTTCTTTTTTTTAAATGGCTTTTTATTTACAAGTTATATGCATGGGTAATTTTACAGCATTGACAATTGCCAAACCTTTTGTTCCTCTTTTTCCCCTCCTTTCCCCCATTCCCTCCCCCAGATGGCAGGTTGACCAATACATGTTAAATATGTTAAAGTATAAATTAAATACAATATAAGTATACATGTCTTAACAGTTATTTTGCTGTACAAATAGAGTCAGACTTTGAAATAGTGTATAATTAGCCTGTGAAGGAAATCAAAAATGCAGGCGGACAAAAATATAGGGATTGAGAATTCTATGTAATGGTTCTTAGTCATCGCCCAGAGTTCTTTCCCTGGGTGTAGCTGGTTCAGTTCATTACTGCTCTATTGGAACTGATTTGGTTCATCTCATTGCTGGAGAGGGCCATGTCCATCAGAATGGATCATCATATAGTATTGTTGTTGAAGTGTATAATGCAAATCAATGCATTTTGAATCTATCAGTTCTCCATTTGGAGGTAGATAGCATTTTTCATCATGAGGCTTTTCATATATCATCTTTTATTGAAGTTTTTAATTTTCAAAACATATGTAAGGATGATTTTTTCAACGTTGACCCTTGAAAAATCTTGTTTTAATTTTCCCCTTTCTCCCATTCCCTCCCCTAAATGATATGCAATCCAAAATATGTTAAACATGGTAAAAATATGTCTTATATCATCTTTTTAAAAAATCAACAAAACTTTATTTTTTTCTTCTTTCCATCCCTGCTTCCACCCCCCCTTTAAGGAAAAAGAAAAAGAAAACCCTTTCTTTTCTTTTCTTTTTTTTTTTTGAACAAATATGCATAGTCAAGTAAAAGAAATTCTTACATTGACCTTTTAAAAAAATTTGTATTTCATTCTGAATCTTGAATCTATCACTTCTCAACTATTGGTCCCTTACATCATGATTAGTCATTGAATGGAGCACAGCTCTTAATTCTTTCAAAGTTAATTGTCTTTACAATGTCATTTTTTGCATTGTACTTGTATACAAATTAGTGCTCAAATTCTCTTGATTCTGTTGACTTCACTCTGCAACAATTCATATGCAGTTTCTCTGAAACTATCCCTTCATTTTTGAGGTATGTAGTTTTCTATATCATTTATATATCGTATTTTGTTCTGACATACAACAATTGAAGGGCATGCTGTTGGTTTTCAGGCCATGCTATTACCAAAAAATACCTTTATTTGATAAAAATAATTATTTAAAAAGTATTGACTCTCTGAAGTTTTTATTGGATTATGGCTAATTATGTATGCACGCACATATGTGTACATATATACACACATACAAATACATATCTGTAACCCAGGGCTCAACCCCATAAGGCTCCACCTGTAGGCTCCTCCTCCTACCAGGAGGAAAAATTTGTAAAACGGGCTTGAACCCCAGGTTACACATTAGAGTGTCCCAAAAGTCTTGGTGTAATTTTAACTTTAAAAAACTTTAACTTTAACTTACTTTAAAAAAAAAAACAAAACATTTCAGAGCTTAGTTATTTTAATTTATTTTACTCTTAACTTTGTATAATAAAATTTTAATTTTAACAAGCCTGGGCACTCAGTCATTTTGCATTGTATGTTCATGTCTATATTGGGATGACATTTTCTCAGTCCAGAAGAAGTCCTCTTCTTGGCCACCTCAGTCACCTGATTTATTTCCATTAAGTTTTGCCTTGTGGGGTCATATCAGTGCTATTGTGTAAGCATCAAAACCTCATTCTTTGGAAGATCATGAGGTTAGGATTACAAATGCAGTCCATTCAGTCTCTGAGCAGCAGCAGCTGAGGAAAGTTTTTCAACAAAGCTTGAAAATCAGCTAGAGCTATGTAGTGAACAAGATGGTGTTTATTTAGACTTTTAATTAGGAATATATCAATATTTCAAATTTTCAAATATTAACCTTTCAAGTTTTCTTTTTATTAAATTGTAGTCTTTATTCTTAGGAAATTATTAAAACTAAAAAATGTACTAAAATTTTTGGTATACTGTCTATCATTGTTGATTTTGATTAGCTTTGCTAAACTACTCTTTTCCTCTCTTTTGCTCTATTTCCTTCTCTCTCTCTCTGTCTCTGTCTCTCTCTCTCTCTCTTCTCTCTGTGTCTGCCTGTCTCTGTTTCTCTGTCTCTCTTTATCTCTTTCTGTCTGTCTCTGTCCTCTCTGTGTCTCTCTCTCTCCCTCTCCCTCTCTTTCTCGTTCTCTCTCTGTCTCTGTATCTCTCTCTCTCTCTCCTTCTCTGTCTGTCTCTGCCCTCTCTGTCTGTCTCTCTGTCTCTCTGTTTCTGTCTCTGTCTCTCTTTATCTCTTTCTGTCTGTCTCTGTCCTCTCTGTGTGTCTCTCTCTCCCTCTCCCTCTCTTTCTCGTTCTCTCTCTGTCTCTGTATCTCTCTCTCTCTCCTTCTCTGTCTGTTCTGCCCCTCTTCTGTTCTCTGTTCTGTTTCTTCTCTTTCCCTTTTCTTTTCTGTCTGTCTCTGTCCCTCTCTGTTCTCTCTCTCCCTCTCCCTCTTTTCTTTCTCTCTGTCTCTGTTTTCTCTCTCTCTCCTTTCTCTGTCTCTCCCTCTCTGTCTGTCTCTCTGTCTCTGTTTCTGTCTCTGTCTCTCTTTATCTCTTTCTGTCTGTCTCTGTCCTCTCTGTGTCTCTCTCTCTCCCTCTCCCTCTCTTTCTCGTTCTCTCTCTGTCTCTCTCTCTCTCCTTCTCTGTCTGTCTCTGCCCTCTCTGTGTCTGTCTCTCTGTTTCTGTCTCTGTCTCTTTCCTCTTCCCCCTCTTTCTCTCTCTTTCTCTCCCTCTCTGTCTCTCCCCTCCCCCCTTCTCTCTCTCCTTCTCTCCCTCCCCTCCTCTTCTTTTCTCCCTATTTCTCTCCCTCCCTCCTTCTCTGTCACTGTCTCTGTCTCTCTCCCCATCTCCCCTCTTTCTCCCATCTCCCCTTCTCCCTCCCTTCCCCCCTCTATTTCTCTCCCTCCCTCCTTCTCTGTCACTCTGTCTCTGTCTCTCTCTCCCCATCTCCCCTTCTCTTTCCCTTTCCCCCTCTATCTCTTTCCCTCCCTCCTTCCTTTCCTTTTTGTTCCTTTCCCCTTTCCTTCTCTTCCTCCCTCTCCCTTCTGCCTTATTCTTTGTTACAATGGATGACTTACTAAGGAAGGGAAGGAGGAGGAATGTATCTGGAAATGAACGTCACATAAAAAGAAAAATTAGAGAGAGAGACAGGATCTGCGATTTCACCAATAAAAAGAAATCTCAGATAAGAAACTCCCTGTACAAAAGTAGTGTGGCATCTTCTCAGACACTTACAGTCTTAATTACTTAGATTACTGAGATGGGAAATGTCTTGCCCAGAGTCACATAGTATGTTTCAGTATAAAATCAAGAGCTTCCACAGACATTTTGAAAGAGGGATAAGCAAGGAAGAGGCAAGAGGAAATCGAGCTTTTGTTTGGGTCCTGTGGGCCCCCCTTGAGAACCTTGGACACCCTCCCAGGGAGGAGAGACAGAGCTCAGTCCTTCTGAGCAGGGACGGGGAAGAAAGGACCTTTTCTTTCTGGGAAGCAGCCAGTGAATGGAGATGACCCGATACCCCTGGCACCTGAGGGCCGCCCTGGCAGGGGATCTTGGGTACAGACTGGGTCTGTGAATAATGTATCAGGTGCCTTGACCCACAGGAAGAACAAGACCAGGGATTTGTAACTTGGTCTGCCAGACTGCAGATAAGGCCACCACCTGCTCCAGATCTTCCTGGGCAGTGGGCACTGCCAACCTCCTCTGGCTCAGGGCCCGGGCAGTGGCTCAGGCTGCTATCAGTATCCTAGCTGGGGCACCTTGGGGTACTAGGGCCAGGAGGTGGGGCAGGGGTGGAGCGGGGGTGGGACATGATCCCAGAGGACCTCCGAAGAGGGCAAACCCAAGAGTTTTGACTTCCTCTCAAGGAGCCTAGTGGAGGCCACTTGCCACAGGACTGTTTGTCCTGGAAGGGAGCGTGGCCGGGACAGCTGGTCAGCCCTCTCTGCTCACTGCACTCCCAGACCTGCAAGGAGGGCCACAAGGACATCCCACAAGACAGTAACAGATGCTTCCCATGATCAGCCCACGTGGTGGGACTTCCAAGTACCATGGCATGGCTGACAAGTGTGACCTCGACTTCAACCCAAGCTGCTCATTCAGAAATGGGGGGACCAGGGGCATGGAACAGGGCCTATATTCTCAGATTTTTTTTTTTATATGTATTGATTGGTTTGCTGATTTTTTTTTTCTTTCATTTAAAAAAAAAGTCATTTTCAAATTATTTTATCATTTATATTTTTAACATTTTATTTTATCAATATGTTAAATGTTTTACCACTATTATTTGTTATTAAAATTATTTTAAAAATTATTTTTTATATGGGATGGCTTTCTGGGAAGGAAAGGGGGAGAGATATAGAGGGAAATCTGGGTAGTATAAAAACAAAACATATCAATAAGAATGTATTTCAAAAACAAACAAGCATTCATTGTGGGCCTACTCTGTGCCAGGCAGCGAGGACAAAAAGAGTCCCTGCTCCTGAGGATCTTGCATTCTCTTGGAGGAGAAGACAACGTATATAATTGTGATAAGTAGTGAGACCCAGTCTGGTATATCAATCCATTAACCAAAAAGCACTTTTTAAAATTTTATTTTTTTAATAGACGAAAATTTGTTTTCTGAAAAAACCCAAACAAGCTCCTTGTTAAGCATAATCAAATAAAATTAATATCCCAAAATATATTTCTCTCACTCTCTGTTAGAAAGGAGGTGGGTAGCATTGTGTGACATGAGTGTTCTGAAATCATGGGAGGTCATTACAAACAATAAACATTTATTAAATACTTACTTTGTTCTAGTTCCTGTGCTAGATATTTAGGACACAAAAATAAAACCAAAACAGTTTCTACCTCCAGCGCCCCAATATTCTCATGTGAATATACCATACTTGAAGCCCTTCAGTAGAAAATAATATCTAGATATGGTAAATTAGAGCAGGAAGCTGATTTGAACTCCTTTCCCAATTTACCTTGCTTTCTAACCCCACCATGTCTTTGCTTTACTAAGATTCATCTCCCTGAATTCAAATCTGGTCTCCGACACTTGCTCTGTGATCCTGGGAAAGTCACTTCACTCTGTTTACCTCGATTTCCTCGACTGTAAAATGAAGGAAATGGCAAACCCCTTTGGTATCTTTGCCAAGAAAACCCCAAATGGGGTCACAAAGAATCAGCCACAACTGAAAAATAACTAAACAATTTATTTGACACACAGTTTATTTGCTAATTGAAAATATACCCAGCTATGGCTCTGCCCCAGTGAGTTTTAACACTTTGATGGATTTTTTTATCTCTTCCATATAGATATTACCTCAGTAGTGTAGACTACAAAATATATACTGCACTTTCTGAACCACTATGACCCTGTTACCAAACATTTTCGACCGTTGGACCTAATTATCCTACCCGATATCTGTAGGTGGCCATTTACTCTGAAATTATATCCACCTATATGCATTGTCTCCACTTTTTAGAATGTAAACTCTTTGACAAGAGAGACTTGTCGAAAGCTATTTTACATTTATATTTGGATCAAACTGTGTTTCATATGAAGTAAATGCTTAAAAGTTTTTAAAATTTATTCATTCAAAAATTATTATGAATCCAACATTTCAAAGATGGATATTTTTTTCCCTGTTTGAGAATTCCCAATGCAAATTTTTTTTTTCTGGTATTCATAAAGGTTAAATGAGTTACCTTTTTAAAAATTATATTTACATTTTAAAATTTTAAGTATTTTTTAATATTCAAATGACTTTGCACTGCAAGTAAAGATCAGAGGCAGGACTTAGGAGTCTTTCTGCCTCCAAATCCATTACTTTATCCTCCATATCATTCTTTGGTGAGGCAACTGGATTAGGTGGCATGCCCATGGGTTCCTTCTGGCTCTTAAGATATGAAGGTTCTAGTGGACCATAAACTTGTGAGTAATCCTCCAAGATCCTTTCAGACTCTAAATCCTCCTCGAAATTCTTTGTTTTTGTTGAGGGAGGAAACAACCATCCTTCTAGTCACAGTAATAGTGGTTCTCATTTAAATATTATCTTAAGGCTTACAGAACACTTTACAAATCTCAAATCTGTGATGTAATTATTACCTCTGTTTTATAGGTGGGGAAACTGAGGCAGACAGAGGTTAAGTGAATTTGCCTAAGGTTATCCAGCTGGTAAATGTCCAGGGCTGGATTTCAACTAAGGTCTTCCCAACTCCAGGCCCAGCACCTGTGTATCACACCATCTAGCAAACTTGAAGCATCCTTGACTCTTGTCATTGAGTCATTTCAGTCATATCTGAGTTTCTGTGATCCTATTTGGAGTCCTCTAGGCAGTTATTGGAGGGGTTTCCCATTTCCTCCTCCAGGTCATTTTACAGATGAGGAAACTGAGGCACATAGGGTGAAGTGATGGGCCCAGGATCATGTGGCTAGTAAGTGACTCCTTGACACTTAACTCTCTCTCAAACCTTTGCATCCCATCAGCTGCTACATCTTGCCCATCCTATCACCACATTTCTTGAATGCATCCTCTTCTTTCTAGGCACATAGCCTCCTGATCAGTCTCCTTGTTTCCAGTCTCAGCCTTCTCCAAAGGGATATTTTAAAAACACAGATCTGCAATGATCTGTGACAATTCCAAAGGACCCAGGTTGAAAAATGCATCCACTTCTAGAGACAGAATTGATTACCTGAGTGCAGATTGAGGTATTTTTTTTTCACTTTGTGTTTCTCACTTTTTATTTATTTTGATTTCTTATTGCTAACCTTCTCATTAGGTAGGAGAATGGTGGGAGGGAGAGAGAGAATTTGGAATTAAAAATTTTTTTAAATCAGTGTTAAAAATAAAGGGGGCAGCTAAACAGTATAGTGGATAGAATACCAGCTTCAGAGTCAGAAGGACTTCAGTTCAAATCTAACCTCAGACACTTAATATTTAGTAGCTGTATGACCCTGGGCAAGTCATTTAACCCTGTGTACCTTGGTTTCCTCATCCGTAAAATAAGCTGCAGAAGGAAATGGCAAGTATCTCTATCAAGAAATCCCAAATGGGGTCACATAGAGTCATACATGACTGAATACTAAACTTTTTTATGGTCTGCCTTTTTATATATATATATATATAACTTTTTATTGACAGAACATATGTGTTATGATGCTTACAAAGTACTAAGACAATAGAATTGATTTGATCCTACAAGGAGATGTTATGGGCCAGAACTTGAAGCAAGGTACTAAGTGGAATTGAGGAGACAATGGTTAAATCTAGTTTAGCATTGATTTAATCCTACAACAAATAATGGTTTCCTAGTGATATAATGACTGATGTATTCTCAGTGTACAGCCTATAAGCAAGAAGCTCTCAGGGCCAGACACAGAAGCCCACTAGAAGCTCTCAGAGGAGGAGTCAGATTCATTCCATATTCCACCTTTCTGCTGGCTGGAGGCTTTGGAGTTGGAGAAAGTTAGAGGCAGAAGCTGGAAGAGCTAAAAGACTAGCAACAGGAGCTCTTGGAACCAAGGAGAGACATAGGCCTCTAAGAAAACTAACTGGGCTATTTTGGAAGAGACAATAAAGGAACTGAACTTTTAATAGCTGTCTGCATTTGAGGTGATTGTTACACTAAACTGAAACTAAGGCTACCTCCAGAAGCTCCCCAAGAAACCTGCTCCCAGAGAACGATTATATTTGAGAGAAGAGAACATTACGTTTTGGCGCCTGAATGTGGGATCAAGAACCTTCATCTGTGACCCAGAAATTAGCCTGAGTAGAACAAGAAAACTTTGTTAAAGAGCTAAAGTAGAATTTCAGCTGAAATGGGACAGATATTTAGAAAACAGCCTTCTCTTCAAGGAAAATCTGTAGAGAGCATTGTCAGGGTTATGAAAAGCCAACGTTTGATTATAATTTGGGAGCAGATCACTGAACTTTTAGAAACTGTATCATACACATCTCCTTGGTTCTCTATGGAAAAAGAATTGGATCAAGAGGAGTGGAAATTAGTAGGAGAGCAACCTTGTCAATCCTGTAATGATAATGGAACTGACTCAATTTCCAAAGACACACTTAATACATACAATTTAATACAACTGGCTTTAGGAAAGTATATAAGTGTTAGAATAACGAAAAAGAAGAAAGAGCAGGAGGGGGAAGTGCCAACTAAACTAGATGAAAAGGATGAAGAATCAGATAAGAATTTGCAACAGGAGAAATTAGATCATTCCCCTGACCTCCCTCCCTCCCTCAATTAACCCTTCATGGGTGGAGGGAGAAAGAGGAGGAGGAGAGGCAGTAATACAATCAGAACCACCTATGAAGCAACCTATGACAAGATTAGAAAAGGCATTGGTTAAGGCAAAAAATGAAGGACAGGATGTATCTGATTTTGTAAATGCCTACCCTGTGATTGAAGAGATTGACTCTTCAGATCAAAAAAGGAGAAGATACATTCCTTTTGATTTGGAAAAAATTAAGGATTTGAAAAAAGGTTGCACTCTTTATGGGGCTACATCCTCTTATGTTAAAATGTTACTAGATAGTTTGTCTTATGAAATCTTAACCCCAGTGATTGGAAATCCATAGCTCAGACATGTTTAGAACCTGGACAAAACTTGTCGTGGCTTTCAGAGTATCATGAATTATGTAGGATTCAACCCAGACACAATAGGCAAGCAGGAGTTAATGTACAAATCACTTTTGATCAACTACCAAGTGAAGGTCAGTATGGAGAGAATTCAGAACAGATTAATTACCCCACAACAGCTTATGAGGAGATCATAACTACTGCTATAAAAGCTTGGGGCTCCGTTTCAGAAAAAGATTGAGGGGAAGCCTTCACAAAATAAAGCAAGGTCCCAATGAACCTTTTGCGGATTTTGTGGGACGTTTGCAAACAGCTGTAATAAGAACCATTGGAGAAAATGCAGCTACAGAAATGACCAGATATCTGGCTAAGGAAAATGCCAATGAGGTTTGCAGAAGAATTATATGGGGACTAGACAAAGATGCTCTTTTAGAGGAGATCATAAGACGCTGCACCACAGTGGGCACAAATGCTTATTATACCCAGACTATGACGAACATGGGGAGACGGTCCCTCTTGGCAAGAGACTTTTAGAGAAACTCGTTGATGTTTTCAGTGTGGAAAACTAGGATATCTTAGAACTCAGTGTAGATATGGAGATAGAGTGAGAAGTCAGGGTGAGAGAAAACCCAAAACCCCATGTCCAAAATGCAACTGAGGCTTCCACTGGGTTTCTGAATGTAGATTGACCCAGGGAAATGAAAGGCAGGGCCCAGCTCCAAGATATCAATCAAAAGACAGATGGGGCATGATGGGACCTGGGTTTACATCCAGAGAGTCTGTAGATCAGGGTTCTGATATGATCTATCAGCCTAAAAGTAACCACATGGCACAAAGAGATTACAGTTGGGGAGAATACAGGCTTTTTAACCCAACAGGGCAATGTCCAGTGCAAACAGCTCCAATGTAATTGCCAGATGATGATGAGAAATCCCAAAAGTGGTGAATGGAAGGGACCAGATAGGTTAACTGCCTGGGAAAGAGGGTTTGCTTTTGTTCCTACAGATGGAAACAGCTGGGTGGCAACAAGCACCTGGAAAGAGACAGAAAAGGAGAAAAACCTCAAAACAAAGGAGAAGACCTAAGAAACATCTGACACTGAAAGAGCATGGCTGATAATGAGACTGTTGTAGGACTTGAAATCCAGCAGGAATCACTGGATTCCTTGAGATGAAAAATTGTTGATAAAGATTGTTGCAGGACTTGAAAACCAGCAGGAATCATTGGATTCCCTAACACAAGATGAGACTATTGCAGGACTTCAAAGCTTGCAGAAATTATTGGATTCCTGGCACATGAACTAATGGACAATAGATTCCTTTCGTACTATTTCTAGGACTTATGGACATGTATTAATTCCTCATGTTGATTCATGCTATTTGTCCCATCACTACTAGCCTGTGTTATATCGCCATGTGCTTATATAATTTATGTATTTATGTATTCCTGTTTTAAGAGTGAGCCCCTTCAGAAGCCTGCTAATCTGATTTCATTTCCCATTTCCTTTGGTGTTTTCATCTCTCTTCCTAAGCAGTCAGGGAGGGTATGATCACCCTGTTTTTATGGTGTTTTCATCCCTTTTTTGAGCAGTCAGGGAAGGTGTGATCACCTTCTTTGCGGGGGTGGGGTTCTCACCTCCTTGAGAAGTCAGGGAGGTCATGGCCACTTATGTTTTAAAATCAAAAGAAAATGGGAGATGTTAGGATTCTTACAAGGTACTAAGACAGTAGAATTGATCTGATTCTACAAGGAGATGTTATGGGCCAGAACTTGAAACAAGGTACTAAATGGAATTGAGGAGACAATGGTTAAATCTAATTTAGCATTGATTTAATCCTACAACAAATAATGGTTTCCTAGTGATATAATGATTGATGTATACTCAATGTACAACATATAAGCAAGAAGCTCTCAGGGCCAGTCACAGAAGCCCACTAGAAGCTCTCAGAGGAAGAGTCAGATTCATTCCATATTCCACCTTTCTGCTGGCTGGAGGTTTTTGGATTCGGAGTTGAGCTAGAGGCAGAAGCTGGAAGAGCTAAAAGACTAGCCACAAGAGCTCTTGGAACCAAGGAGAGAGATAGGTCTTCAAGAAAGCTAACCGGCTATTTTAGAAGAGACAATAAACTTTTAACAGCTGGCTGCATTTGAGGTGATTATTACACAGAACTGAAACTAAGGCTGCTTCCAGAAGCTCCCTAAGAAACCTGCTCCCAGAGAATGATTATATTTGAGAGAAGATTACACACATGCCAGGGTAATTTTTTATAACATTATCCCTTGCACTCATTTCTATTCTGACTCTTCCCTTCCCTCCCTCCACCCCCTCCCCTAGATGGCAGGCAGTCTCATACATGTTAAACATGTTAAAGTATATCTTAGATACAATATATGCAGAACCATACAATTCTCTTGTTGCACAAGAAGAGTTGGATTCAGAAGGTAAAGATAACCTGGGAAGGAAAACAAAAATGCAAGTAGTCCACATTCATTTCCCAGTGTTCTTTCTTTGGGTGTACCTGCTTCTGTCCATCATTGATCAAGAGGAACTGAATTAGATCTTCTCTTTGTCGAAGAAATCCACTTCCATTAGAATACATTTTCATACAGTATCGTTGCTGAAGTGTACAATGATTTCCTGGTCCTGCTCATTTCATTCAGCATCAGTTCATGTAAGTCTCTCCAGGCCTCTCTGAAATCATTCTGCTGGTCGTTTCTTACAGAACAATAATCTGAATACTAAACTTGACAATCTAAATCCCTCATGCCTTTTCTGTTTTATTTTACAATAATTCTCTTCATGGACTCTGTTTCAGGCAAATTGATGTAGGAGATGCTGCACATACATGACATTCTACTTCCCATCTGGTGCTCCAGCTATGTGTCTCCTGCCAGGAATATTCTCCCTCCTCACTCTGCCACTATGAGTCTGTGAATTCCTCCAAAGCATAGTTCAGATGGCACTTCTGTAAAGTTTCCTCTGATTGCCCCAATTATTACCACTTGCTCCAGCTAGAGATATCTCAAAGGGGTAGGCCTTGGCTAGAGCTTGGATGTGTGTGTTGGGGGGGGGTAGAAAGGGCAGTGTGAGAGATAGCGAGGAGTTCAGAATGACTTCTGGGTTTGAAGTCTGAGGAATCTGGAGGATGATGTTGCTTTCTACAGCAATAGGGAGAAAGCAGAGGATTTAGGATAAAAAAAATGAGTTCATTTGGGGCACTGAGTTTAGGATGACTATGGACTATCCAGATATCAAGTAGGTAATTAGAAATGTGAGACTGAACATTAGGAGAGGGATTAGTTTTGAACAAGTAGATCTAAGGGTCATTGTCATAGAGATATTTGAAACTCTGGGAGCTGATAAGATCATTAAGTAAAATAATATCGAGGAAGAAGAGAAGAAAATCCATGGCAGAGCCCTGTGGGAACCTCCCAGGTCACTTTTAAAACTTTTTAAAAAATTGAACATTAATTTTTTGTTTTGAGTTCCAACGCTCCAGACCCTCCCTCATTCATCCAAGCAGTATGGTACACATACACAATGTGAAGTCATGCAAAACATATTTTCATATTAGCTATGTTGCCCCCAAAAGGGAAGAAAACTAAAGTGAAAAAATATGCTTAAAGGAGCTTCAGAATTAGGAGGATGAAAAGTAAGCAAAGCAGAGAGAGGATTAGTCAGAGAGGTTGATGGTGAACTAGGAGAGAACAGTGTCACAAAACTCTAGAGAGAAGTCTCAAGAAGATGGTGATTGATAGTGGCCAAAGGCAATAGGGAGATAAAGATGGGTGAGAATTTAGAAAAGACCATTGGATTTGGCAATTAAGAGATCAGTAGACTTGAAAAGACCAGTTTCAGATGGGTGATGAGGCCTGAGGTGACTGCCATGGGTTTAGAAAAGAATGAAAAGACACTACAGTATTTATTATAGATGGCTTCAAGGAGTTCAGTCACAAAAGACAGGAGAGATATATGATGATAACTAGTAGGGAAGAATTAACCAAATGAGGGTCTTTTTTTGGTTTATATATCTATATCTATATATTTTATTTTTCCAGTTTAGTGTAAAACACTTTTTACATTTGTTTTTACAACTTTTGAGTTTCACATTCTCGTCCTTCTTCCCTGCCCCCTCATTGGGAAGGCAAATATGAAGTTATGCAAAACATTTCCATAAAAGTTATGTTGCAAAAGAAAACTTAGATCTCCTTTACCTCCTCCTGCAGAAAACTTAAGAAAAATAAAAATTTAAAAAGTATGCTTCAACCTGTATTCAGATATAATCAGTTCTTTCTATGGGTATGGATAGCATTTTTCATTATAAGTCCTTTAGAGTAATTTTGGAATAGAGTATTACTGAGAATAGCAAAGTCATTCCCAGTCGATTATCCCACAACATTGCTATTACTTTGTACATGGTACATTTCATTTTGCATGAGCTCATGAAGGACTTTCCAAGTTTTTCTGTGAGCATCCTGCTGGTCATTTCTTATAGAACAAGAGTATTCTATCATAATCACATACCACAATCTATTCATCCCCAATTACTGGACATCTTAATTCCCAATTCTTTGCCCTAAGAACTGCTATAAATATTTTTGTACATATAGGTCCTTTCCCCTTTTTTGTTGATCTCTTTTGGGATTCATGTTTTGTAGTAGTATTGTTAAATCAAAGTATATGCATGATGGGCACAGATCATATCTTTTGATCATTTATCAATTGGGTAATGGCTCTTTTTTATTTATAAATTAGGCTCAGTTCCCTATATATTTGAGAAAAGAGGCCTTCATCAGAGAAACTTGCTTCAAATTTCTTTTCATGATTACTATTGCTAACTATGTTCCCCATCTCCCATTTATTTTCTCCTTTCACCCTGTCCCTTCTTTAAAAAATGTTTTGCTTCTGACCACCCCCTCCCCCAATATGCCCTCCCTTCTATCATGCTTCTCACATCCCCTTCCTCTTCTACTTCCCTGCAGGTTATGATAGATCTCTATACCCCCATTGAGTATATATGTTATTTCCTCTTTGAGTCAATTCTGATGAGAGAAAGGTTCATTCACTCCCTTTCCCCTCCCCCTCTTCCTCTCCACTGTCAAAGCTTTTTCTTGCTTTATTTATAGCAGTTACTTTATGCCATTTCCCCTCTACTTTTGCCTTTCTCCCAGTACATTGATAAAGTCTTTTGTTGAGGATGTGGAAATATGGCCATATTTATAAGGGGTAGGAAAAGAGCAATAGACAATAAACTCAAGATTAATGAGAGAGAAGGGATGGTAGATTGAATAATCTGGAGAAGATGGGATGGAATGAGATCATCCACAATCATTCTGTATGTAGACATGAATTTGATGGAACTACTGCTATGTAGGAACTAAGCTGTTTTGAGCCTCCTCCTTCCCAGAAAGTGAGGTGGTTATGGGTTAGTGTAGGGTTTCTTAAACTTTTTCTACTTGCAACTCCTTTTTGCCAGAGAAATGTTTGTAACCCCGGGTATATAGGTAGGTAAAATGGGTATACAAATTAAACATTTACTTATAAATCATAACTTCGGGACCTTACAATCAATTATAAGACCCCATCTGGAGTTGCAACCCACAGTAAGAAGCTGGGGGTTAGAATATGCTCCTGAAGGGATGAAGGAAATAATTATACATTTGTTTTTTTATATCTTTGAAATCACTAGCTCTGTCTAAAAACTAATTGCTATCATTAAATAGAACTGGCTTGTTAGTTTCTAGTTCCCTAACAATGGTGGTGATGAGAGGAAGCACAACTAGTTGGGGCTCAAGTCAATGGCAGTAGAGTGGAAATACCCTAACTCCCCGGGGTTATTTCTCTAGAACCATGAGGGAGAGATATACTGGGAGAGAAGGTCAGAACTTAACACATATATATGGACATGAAAGTGATATAAAAATAATGATAGCAATAAGTGACTTTAAAAAGATTATTTTAGGAGTATTTTGGGTAGTGAAGTGGATAGAATACCAGTTCTTAAGTCAGGAGGATCTGAGTTCAATTTTTTTTTTTGTTTTCTTTTTTTTAAATAATGGCTTTTTATTTTCAAAATATATGCAAACAGGGGCAACTAGGTGGTGTAGTGGAGAGAGCACCTGCCCTGAAGTCAGGAGGACCTGAGTTCAAATTTGACCTCAGATACTTAATACTCCCTAGCTGTGTGATCCTGGGCAAGTCGATTGACTCCAATTGCTTCAGCCCCCCTCCCAAAAGAAAAAAAATTATATATCTATATCTATATAAATGCAAAGATAGTTTTCAACGTTCACCTTTGCAAAATCTCCATTTTTGAAGTTCCATTTTTTTCTTCCTTCCTCCCCCCTCCCCCTTCCCCCCTCCCCTCTAGACAACAAGCAATCTGAGTTCAAATTTGACTGCATTTACTAGCTATGTGACTCTGATCAAGATATCTAACCCCAATTGCCTCACACCCCCAAAGAAGATACTATTTTGTATTTATCTGTATATGTATCATATTCTTCTCCCATGGTAAACTATAAGCTCTGTGAGGGGGAGGGTCTGTCTCAGAGTTTTATATTCTCAGCACCAATACAGTGTTTTGTATATAGTGGGCATGCAATAAATATTTGTTAAATTGAATAAAATTCCTGGTTAAAAACTTACTATTTACAACTTTAGTAAAAAAAAAAAAAAAAAAAAAAGTCAGCCTAGGGGCAGTAGAGAGAGTGATGGTTTTTTGAGACTCCACATATGAAACTCATTAATTTTATATTCTCAGACCAGTCATTTATCCTTTATAATGGTAGTTAGATGGTGCCATGGCCCACAGAGAGCTGCGATGGGAAGACATTTTCCTGGTTTCAAATTTGACCTCTGACACTTACTAGCTGGGTGACCCTGGGCAAGTCACTTCACCCTGTTTGCCTCAGTTTCCTTATCTTTAAAAATGATCTGGAGAAGGAAATGGACAACTACTCCAGTATCTTTTCCAAGAAAACCCCAAATAGGGTCTCAGAAACTCGGATATGACTGAAAAAATGACCAAACAACAACTTATTCAGGGTTGTTGTGGAGATCAATGTTTGAGTGTCTGGAATATATCTGGTGTTTAATAAATGCTTTTTTCTTCTTTCCTTTCTTCTGACTCCCCAGTCAAGCTGTCCTTCTGGAATACTGAAAGGCCTCCTTTTATCTCTCTGACCTTTCAGTAAAAGGGAAGAGAAAAGTATTTACGTTCAGAAATCATAAGCAAGGATGCAGTAAGAGTCAGGAAAGAAGAAAATGAAAGTTCCTGCTGGCTTTCAGGATTTGAGATTTAGACTCAGTTGTGTGACTTTGGATAAGCCCCTTATTTTCTCCTGTAAAATGACTGGATTGGATTTTGATGCTCATTCCCCTCTCCCTTGTAATATCCTATTACTCATTTAAGATAATTTCCTCGTATAAGTACTACTGAAACATTCAGGAAACAGGGACTCTCTGAAGGAGAACATCATCCTCTTGGGCGTGGGGAGAAGAGCAGTAGCTTTCCTAAAATGCTTTTCTTGGAATGAAATAGAGATCAATGGTGGCCTGCCTCCAGATGAAGTTGCACGGGTTTTCTGCGTGGGCTGGAGCGTGCATAGAATCCCACTGTTCTTACATCAGCGTCTTTGCCATGTAGCACTGGTAGGCTCGGAGTTCTTACTCCAGTTGGACACAGGCACACGTTTCAGATGCGGAGTTAGTCAGCAGGCTGAGGTTTCAGTCTCCACTGTGGGGTGTGATCAGACATCACTAGCGGCCACTCTGTGCCAGACAAAAAGTCTCCTCCTTAAAGGGTCTCACCGGCAATGAGTCAGGGGCCATAGGTGTAGGCGGTATTTGTGCAAGACCCACACAAGGTGGAAAGACAGCAATGATACGTTACTGTTATCAGGAAGTAAGATTTGTGGAGCACTTTACACGGTGTTTTTTTTTTTTTTGGGGGGGGCTCTGATCCTCACAGCGGCCCTTGGAGGCAGGGGATATCACCCCCATTTTGCAGCTAAAAAACCGAAGCACTGAGAGGTTAAGTGAAGGGCCCAGAATCAGCCACTCAGGGGAAAGGCAAGAGCAACTGAAGGGCCGAGGAAAAGCCACCGGCAGAAAGCAGTGAACGAGCGGAGTCTTAAAGGAATGGGGGAGAGGTGAGGAGAGGGAGCACAGTCGGTCCCCGTGAGCAAGACGCCTGTCCCCTCCCGGAAGCAGCGAGACCCGGGTACGGGGCCATGCGACTCCGGGCAGGTCATCTATCTCTCCCACCCCCGGTCAGCTTTCTAGAACTCTCCAACGGCAGAGAAGGTTCTGGCCTGCCTTGGAAAGTTTTCTCGTGCGGTGCAGGAGCCGTACAAATGGTCCCCGCTCCGCACCCTGCGCCAGGCCCCCGGCCCCCACGCCAGAGATAGCAGGGAGCCACGGAGGGCTGAGCAGGGGGAGTGACCGGCGCGTGCACTTCTAGATTGTGACCCGGTGGGAATGAATGACAGGGGCGGCGTGGGGGGAGGGGCCGAAGCCCGGCGCCGAAGGCTCCAGAAGCTTACGTACGGCTCTCCCTCGGGGCCGCCTCTAGGCTGTTTCCCAGCTTTGAAATCCTCAAGAAATGCGGGGGCAGGAAGGGAACCAGAACCGCCCCCTCCCCCCCCCGGAGTGAAGCGCCGATAAGCCCCGCACGGTGACCCTAGATCCGGGTGGGAAAGGCAGGCGGCGCCTCCTCCCGGACAAAGAGGTCCCGCTCCGGGGGAGTCGCTTGTCGCTCCCCGCGGCAGAAAGCTCGAGAACCCGCTAAAATGACGCCCGCCTTTTTGCCGCCCGGGGGCCGGAGGAGGGGGCTGGGAGACGCCCCGCGCGCCTTCCCCGGGCGGTCCCGGGCCAGTGACCTTGGCGGGCGCTGCCGAGGCAGCCGGGGGACGTCCGCAAGGCGAGGCGGGGGCGGGGTTGGAGCCGGGGCTCAAACTGCGGCCGAAGCCCTCGCGGCGACAGGGACTGCCGGCGGGGGGGAGGGGCTCCCCGTGGAGAGCGAGGGTATCGGTGTCAGCCCGCGCGCCGGCCAGGTCCGGGGAGCTCCGGCATTGGCAGGAGGGTGGCCCGGGACGAGCGGGGTCAAGGAGCATGCGCGTGCGCACCGCGCTACCCCGGCTGTGCGGGAGGGCGGGACAGTGTGGGCGTGACGTCACTGGAGGGCGTGGTTCCGGGCCGCGCAGGAACAGCTGGTGCCGGACGAGGGCGTGGGCGGGAGGAGCTCGCGCGGGGTGCGCGGGGTGTGCGGCGGAGAGGGGGGCTCGAGCTGCAGCAGGAGCCGCCGCCGCCGCCGCCGCCGCCGCCCGCCCGCCTTGCACCATGTTCGCGCAGCTCGAGCGCTGCGAACGCGAGTGGCACGAGCTGGAGGAGGAATTCCAGGAATTGCAGGTGGGGCCCGCGGGGGGCGCGCGAGCACGGCCGGCCCCCTCCCCCTCCCCCTCCCCCGGCCCCTCTCCCTGAGCTGGCGCTCCGGCCCCCGCCCCGCCCCCACCCCGGGACTTCCCCGGCCCGGGGCCCGGGTCCGCCCGCCGGCCAGTGGGAGCCCCAGCCGCGTCCGCGTGCGAGCCCGGGGCGGGGCCCGTCCCCTGGCGGTGGTCCCTTTTCTCCGAGAGCCCGGCCTCGGGCCGCCAGGGACGGGGGGAGCGCCCGCGGGTCCCCGGCAGGCGGAGCCCATTCCTGCCCCCCGCTCTGCCCTCGCCCGCCCGTCCCTGCCCCCCGTCTCTCCATCTTTCTCTGCCTCTCCATCTCCGGTCTCTCCTCCGTCTCTGTCACCGTCTCACCTTTGTCTCCTCTCTCACGCGCTGCTTGGGAAAGTTAATGGCAGGGGGCTCCCCCCGCGGGGGGCCGGAGCCTCGGAGCTCGTTTGTGGGACTCCTGGCCGTGGGCCACCCCTAACTCGGCGCTCGGTCCGGCTCCCCCGCGCCTCCTTCCCTGGCTGCTGACTCGGGGCCTCCCCCGTGCGCCCCCCGGACCCCCACAGCCCGGCCATCTGTGTGAGGGCGTGATGCCCGCAGGCGATAGCTGCCAGCTCTGGCCGGCCGGCCCAAGGAGGCTGCTGCCCCCCGTCTCCGGACCCTCAGCCGCCGGCACCCTCGGCCCCCGGACCCTCGGCCCCCGGTCCCTCGGCCCCCCGTCCCCGGACCCTCAGCCGCCGGCACCCTCGGCCCCCGGACCCTCGGCCCCCGGGCCCTCGGCCCCCGGACCCTCAGCCGCCGGCACCCTCGGCCCCCGGTCCCTCGGCCCCCGGTCCCTCGGCCCCCGGCACCCTCGGCCCCCGGCACCCTCGGCCCCCCGTCCCCGGACCCTCGGCCCCCGGGACCCTCGGCCCCGGTCCCTCGGCCTCCGGTCCCTCAGCCGCCCGGACCTGGCGTCTTCCGTGGGGTGAGCGCCGCTGGGAGAAGTGCCTGGGCCCCTGCTGTTGTCCAGAGGGTATGGCCCTGGCTGGGGTCGACCAAGAAGACTTTCCTTTTCCTTCTTCCTTCCTTCCTTCCTTCCTTCCTTCCTTCCTTCCTTCCTTCCTTCCTTCCTTCCTTCCTTCCTTCCTTCCTTCCTTCCTTTCCCTTCCTTTCCCTTCCTTTCCCTTCCTTTCCCTTCCTTTCCCTTCCTTTCCCTTCCTTTCCCTTCCTTTCTCTCTCTTCTTTCTTTCTCTCTTTCTCTCTTTTTCTCTTCTTTCAATTTCTCTCTCTCTTTTTTCTTTCTCTCTCTTTCTCTTTCTCTTTCTTTTCTTTCTTGGCAATTGGGGTTGAGTGACTTGCCCAGGGTCACACAGCCAGAAGTGTTAAGTCTCTGCGGTCACATTTGAATCAGGTCCTCCTGACTTCAGGACTAGTGCTGTGTCCACTGCACCACCCCGCTGTTCATCTCTTGATTTGGTTTGAGTAGGGAAAGCTGGGGGGGAGGTGTTACCCGTCTGAACGCTGCTTCTCTGTTCACAGTCTTATTTCCAGCCTTCCCTCCCTCTGCCAGCCAAAGGCCGAACCTCGTACTTCTGGGTGTCTCGCTCAGCCCTTGGTTGACTGGCTTGAGGCTGGCTTTTTCCAAAGGTGGGTTTCAGAGAAGGTTGGGGAGGCTGTGAACTGCTGGGAAGGAGGGAGATTGAATTGGAGGAGGTGGAAGAGGCTGGGGGTGGGCAGAGGGGATGAGGAACCTCACCCCCGCCCAAAGGGGATCCCTGCTTCTTTTTCCTGCCAGTGGAAGTATCCAGGACAGAGGCCTCGTGGTGCACGAGCCTCAGCTAAGCAATGATCTTGGACCCGGCACTCGTTTTGTCTCCGTTTCTTTCCCTAGAAGATGGTTGGGCTGGATGCTCTTTCAGCTTAACTAGTTTGATTCTCTTGGAAAATGGGAGGTTGCCTCTCGTAGGGTTCAAATTCTGGAGCTACTTCTTACTGGCCACCTGGATCCCCGAGCAGCCCACTCTGGGCTTCTCCATGCAGGGAGGGCGTTATTGGACTACATGGTCTCCAGGGTCCCTTTGATCTCTAGTGACAGAAGCCTACCAGGGCAGCGGCCTACTCTACCTGCTGGGCAGCAGTTGCTCCACTTCCCCCCCCCCCCGAAAATGGATCAAGCCTGTTACCCCAAAGCTCTCTCTCTGGATCTCAGAAGATAAGAAAAGTTCAGCCAGCCCTGATGCTCAATTTGGCTTTCTCCTGCTGTGTCTTTGGGGTCACTGGGGGGAGCAGGGAGGTTTGGGGGAGGTTTGGGTTTTTTATGCTGTTGCCATTAATACTTTTCCTTTGCCCGTTCCTGGGCTGAGGAGGTGGAGGCTGACACTTCTGAGCTATGTAATCAATGCAATTAACAGCAATTAGATAGCAAGTCTTGGCAGGCTAAGCTGCAAAGGAATATTTTACAAGCTGGGGTAGTTATTGTTTTCCCAGGCTTTGGGGGTACCTCGCCCGAGGGCAGAGGGGGAACCTCTGGTGAAAGGTCTCCTGAGGGGGAGCAGGTGACCAGGAGCCGCAGCTCACTCTTTCTGAAGATGAAAAGGGCTTTAGACACCCTCCCTCTCACCCCATTTTACAGAGGAAGACCTCAAGGTCCAGAAATAGAGGCCGCTGACTCCAACCCCTTCTTTTACGGCCAAGGAAACTGAGGCCGGGAGAGGTTAATCAAGTTCCCTGACTCCAGAACTGGTTCCGATCCTGTTATGTTCTTGGTCTGAGAGCCCAGGATTGACAAAAGCTCAGTCCCGAGAGTGGTAACGGTCATCAATCACTAACCGATGCTACTCCTGGGGATACAAAGACAAAACCAACGGGATGAGGCCCTGCCCTCAAGGAGCTTATATTCCAGCCGTCCTTCGGGCTTGGAAAGTTTGCTGACTCTCCATGGCCCCCTTTGGGGCTTTCTTGGCAGGGACACTGGAATGTTGGCCATTTCCTTCTCCAGCTCATTTGAGAGGAGGAAACTGAGGCAGACAAGGTGAAACCCATATCACGCTGCTAGGATGTCTCTGAGGCTGTATTTGAATTCAGGTCTTCTTGTCTCCTGGCCTAGTACCTAACACCCAGCTGCCTTAGCAAATTACTGCATTTAATTCTCATGATCACCCTGAGTGATTTCTTGGAAGAGGAGTAAACCCAGTTGACATTTTCTCTGCGATTTTTGATTTTAGAGAGTTGTCTGGAGACACTGAGATACCCAGTCTCAGGGTCATAGGCCCATTTTGTATCAGAGGTGAACATTGAACCTAAGACTTCCTGTTCCTAAGGCCATATATCTACCCTGTCTACTACAGTGCCTCTTTATTTTTGTTTTTGGGAGGCAAAGCTAGTAAGATTTGAAGTTAGGTTCTCCTGACTCCAGGACTGGTACCTCATACTGCCTTTTTGTTATTATTTTTTTAATTTTTTAAAATTTGTTGCTGAGGCAATTGGGGTTGTGACTTGCCCAGGGTCACACAGTTAGGAAGTATTGTGTCTGAGACCAGTCATACTGCGTTTTTAAAGAAAAAATCCCTCCCGACAGGTAGGACTTCCACGGGCATTAAGTCCATGTTGCAGATGAAGTAACTAGATCAGTGAGGTGATTCACCTTGGCCAGAATGATATAGCCAGTAAATCCCAGAAATAGGACTTGAACCCCATTTTTGGAGGCGCCTCTTGCATTCAGTGCATATGATGAGGTTTGTAGATCTTAAGTGGGTGACCTCCCAGTGTATGGAAGGGGGCCTCCTGTGGTGCAGATGAGAAGGCAAGACCCCTGCCTCCAGCCCGGACCTTTAAGTAGGTCATTTGCTGTCCCTGCTCTTGTCTCCCGTGCTGGCTCTAGACCAAAGACAGAATGAGTCTGCTCGCCTTCCCTGGGAGCCCAGGAGGTCCCGGGATGGAAGGCTGCTGGGACCCGGACGCCATAAAAATCATGGGTGTGAATAGGGCAGCATCCCAAAGGAGAGGCGAGGGAAGGGGCTCAGCGATGCGCACCTGGCAGGCTGTGGGCAGAAAGCTTCGCCCAGTGGAGTCCTTTTATTGTTTAAATCACAGCTTTCTCCTCAGTGTCCCCAGCGTTCACGTTGGCCACATCTGGATCTCCGCCTGCCACATCCTATTCTTTCCCTCTGTGGCTGCAGCTACCTCTGGGGCGGTGTCTGAGGTCCCTGGGTTTTTGTTTTTCCAGTTCTAGAGAATGCAGCCAGAAAAGAGGAAGCCTGCCCATCTCCTCATCAGGATGAGGGAGGCAGAACTCCAAAGGCTGCTGGGACCTCCCCCTCTCACCCAAAACTTGGGGGCTTTCCATTGGAAGAGAGAAATCAGTTTTCTTTCAGAATCCCCTGGGTGCCTTGGGGTGAGGGGAACTTTCCTGGGGTGAGCAGTAAAGGTCTTTGGACTGTCTAGTGGATGGGGTGGGAAGGTGTGGATTCTGGCACTCAGTGTGGGCCCAGCTAGGGTGGCTTTCGCTCCTGATTTTGTGGCCTGCGCCATGACCACAGAAGGTCACTCACTGATGCTGAGATGCCATTTTGATGGATGTTTCCTGTCTGCTGCTTACAGTCTAGAGACCCTTTAAGCCCACCCCCCTCCTTGCTTTGAAGGGAGCCCAGAAAGCCTGGGACTGCCTTCTCTTAGCCCTCAGGTGGAGATGAACGTGTAGTTGCTGACCCAAATCTGCCTTTTCTTTATTGCCCCCTCCCCCAAACCACACCTCTCTGTCTTGCTTTTGGGCCCTGAATGGAAGCTCCTTGAGGGCAGCGACTGCTTCAGTGTTGTATAGTACCACTTAATAAATGTTCATTGGATGGATTTCCCTTCTCCAAAATGGAAACTTGAGCCTTCCTCTCTTGCCACTTTGTCTTTGTCCATGCTGTGCTTCCATCCCTAAAATGGGCCCCCTCCTCTTGGTTCCTTCAAGTCTTCATCCCTGGAAAACATTCCCTGAACCCCTTAGTAGCTAGTGCTTTGTAACTCCAATGGCCATACAGACTTACTTAGCTTTTCACATTTTGTGCTCCCTCATAATGTAACGTAACTCCTTGGGTGTAGGGACTTTTTCATTTTATCAAAAGATCGTGAATTTCGTTCTGGAAAGAACCTTAGAGACTCTCAAGATCTTCCCCTCCTTTTACAGATGAGGAAATTGAGGCAAACAAAATAAGCGATTTGCTCAGGGTCATACAGCTAGTGTCAGGGATGGAATTTGAACTCGTCTTCCTTTTCAGTCCAGCACTATAATAATACTAATTATTATTAATAGCAATGACAGTAATAACTGGCGGTTTTCTGCTGGTTAGCACTTTGAGATTTCCAGGCACTTAAATGTGTTATCTGTTGATCCCAGCGTGCCTTTCTGGTGCTTTTGCCCCGTTTGTGTAGCATGAGGCTTATTGGCTGCTGGGTGGGGTTGGATGGAGCCTCCTGAGTGCCCAGTCTCTGCCCATCCTGGACCAGATGGCCCCTCAGCAGGCTGGGCAGGAAACACCAGTCACCTGGCTCAGCTTCTGCCAGAGGGAGAGCCCAGCCAAGGTCACTCTGTTCCCTTCGATGCTCTTTCGGTCGTCATCATCTGTCCCTGGTCCTTTTTCCGCCCCCTTTAGCAGAAATCACTGCCAGTAACGCCGGCAGGACAGGCTCAGTTACCAGGGGCAGCTACCTGGGAGCCTGGGAGCTTCTAGGACAGAGGCAGTCCATAAAGTGGGAGAGTCTGGGACTGGGGTCTGCCAAGTGCAGTGGGGAGAGCCCTCCTTGGGGACACTCAGCAGGCCCCTGACCTCCTCTCTGCAGGATTGCAGATGCTCAGCAAGCCCCCGCCTCCCTCTCTGCAGGAGGCCCCTCCTTAGAGACGCTCAGCAAGCCCCCGAGCCCCTCTCTGCAGGAGGCCCCATCCCCAACCCTCTCCTAAAGGCTCATGGGTGCACTTGTACTCATGTAAAGGTGTGTGAATGTGTACGTACATGCACATGCTCGGGCAGTCACACAGGTGTGCAGTGTATACATACATGCCCACATGTAGGTGAATGTGTGTGTATGTAGGTTTGCACACGTGCTTATATACCCCATATGTATGTATATATTATACTTACACATTTATCAATAGGTATATGCCATATATATGTATATATAATCATATTATATATACACACACATCTCTCTCTATGGGTTTGTGTACATATGTATATGTGTGTTATCCTATCATATGTGAGTGTATCTGTGTGTGTGTGTATATATATATATATATATACATATATATATGTATATATATATATGTATATATATATATATATACACACATACATACATATCTGTGGGTGTGTGTACATATGTGTGTATATATTTTATCCTATCATATGTAAGTGTATATATATACACATATATCTACATGAAGTGTCCACATATGTGTGCATGTCTAACACCTCTGAATAACTGCGTGTTTGTGTGGGTTCACACATACATGTGTATATGTATACATACATGCACACACTTATCTGTGTGTAGAACCATACCCTATCTCATATGTGTGTGCACACATATATGTGTAAAATGCTTGTGTGTGAATGTTTCTATGTATGTATGCCATCATCCTCATTAGAATGGAAACTTTCTGGGCTCAGCCACTGCTTTTTCCCCTTTCTTTCTCTCCCTGTAGCTCAGTGTAACATCTGGCTAATCATTAAATGGATGATGGATGAACATTTTCTAACTGGGTGACCATGGCCTCCTTGCTTCACTGCCCTGTGCCTCAGTTTCCTTATCTGTAAAATGGAATGCTTCATGCTTGAAGCAGCTCCTAGGGTGGCAGGGGCTCCTATGAGCCTTTGAGCGCTTTGTAAACAATTGGTTGCCATAGAGATGCCAGGAGCGTGGCCAAGTCTGGTCTTCATCATGTAGAGCCCCAAACCCAGGGAGCTTTGGAGTCAGGAAACCCTCTAACAGTGGGCAAACCCCCAAACCTGAGACCCTTCTTTGGGATTTCCTGGGTCAAATAAGGATAATCCTTTCCATGACAGTGGAAAGCGTGCTGAGTCTGTAGTCACGAGACTTGATTCCTTCTTTTACTCGGCCAGGGTCATACAACCAATAAGTGTCTGAGGTTGGCTTTGAACTTGGGTCCTCCTGGCTCCAGGTCCTAAAGTACCTAAGGGTCCTCTTAGCTGTGGGAGGTCCAGTATCCAGCTCATGGTGTGCTCTGAGGCAGACATTGGCTGTGGCTGTACCTGGATCTGGCCAATGGCATCCAAGTCTTGTGACTGACTTCTAGGGAGGAGCTCCCATTATGTCCTACTATGTGTTAAGGCGGCTTGTGTTAGAGTGGGGCCGGTAAACCTCTTCTGCATTGAACAGTCTCTTATTTTAAGGGTGCATAAAGAAGCAGTTTGGTCTCTACTAGTGAATGTAGATTGGCTGTCTCAGAAGCTGGAAAACTTGAATTTAAATCTTGCCTCCTGTTTATACAGAGTATGCAAAGACAATTCATTTAACTTCCCTACATTGTGTCCAGACCAAAAAAAAAAAAAAAAATCCGAGAAAACAAAACAAAAAAACAGTTTAGGACTAAAGAAAAAGAAAATTATTCCTTGCCAGTCAAGCAATCAAGCCTTTGTTAAGTACCTACTGTGTGCCAGGAACTAGACTAGATACTGAAGATAAAAGGAAAATAGAAAAAGCTCCTGTCCTTAAGGTGCTTATATTCTGGCATTACCTTGTCTGTACATAGTATTTGCATGTTGTCTCCCCCATTGAACTGTGAGCTCCCTGAGAGCTGGTACTGGATGGTTTTTTGCCTTTCTTTGCAGAAGAGGTAGTGAGAGGCTGGATTGTAAAAAGATTTAAACTGCAAGATACAAAGGTGTTTATATTCCATCCCAGAAGTAATAGGGAGCTACTGCAGGTTATTGAGACAGCCTGGATTTGGAAGAAAAGAGAATGAGCTTGGTTTTGAATGCGTTGAGTTTGAGATGCCTGTGGGACATGTCCAAAAGGCAATTTGAGATGAAAGAACTCAGGAGACGAGACTCGAGACTCGGGCTAGATCTCCAGATCAGGGAATCATCCACATAGAGAGAATAATTGAACCCCTGAGAGCTGATGAGGTCACTGAGAGTGGATAGGGAAGAGAAGAGGGCCCAAGGCTAAGCCTTGGGGAGCACCCACACTTGGGGTGAGGGTGTGCTTTGAATGTGAGGTGTCATTCCAGAGTGTGATTGAACCACATTAAAAGCAAATTGGGAAATACTTAACAAAATAAATAAAAATACAATGAGATTCTGATAGCATTACATTTTAAAAATGAAATCAACAGTAGCCTGCAAGGATCCCCCATGTATGGATGAAATGCCACTGATATAATGGGTAATTTAGCAAAAGAGACAAAGATTGGGCAGTCACACCATTTAAGAGGAAAACCTGGGTAGACCAGTATCAACAACAAAAGAATCACAAACACAAAAATATACTCCGGAAGGAGAAGTCAGCAGTGGCAAAGACTGCAGAAAAGATTGAGGAAAGGCCGTCCAATTTGGCAAAAGAGATTGTTAGTGACTAAAAGATTTAAGAACTCTAAAATAGCTCCCCTAAAAGCCAGCTTCTTAATCTTTGGTTCATACCCCCCATATGGGATCATGTAACTGAATATGGAGGTTGTGAAGTTTTGATTTATTATTAACAAATGTTTGATTTGTGTACCTATCTTATTTAGCTATATACCTGGGGTCATGGAAGGATTTCTTGGGTGAAAAGGGGTTGTGAGTGGAACAAATTTAAGAAGGCCTACCCTTGAAAACCAATGATGAAACTGATATCTTCTCTTCCTCTTGACTGAATGGTGTTGGACTGGACTACAGGGGCAATAAGGGTGCAGGAAGACATACGGCTTCAGACATGGCTAATGATTGAAATCTGGTTTATTTAATTGTGCTTCTATGTTACAAGAGAAGGAATTTATTTTGAGGGGTGAGAGAGGAGGAATACTGGAGGAGAAGGGATAGGAAGAAGAGAATGGAACAATTATAAGATAACTTGAAGAAAGCCAAAGGAAGTTTAAAAAAGGCAAGCTAACATCGTTACCCATTACCATGTTAAATGTGTTATAAACATGGAAAAAAGCAAGTGTGCATAATTGAGTTTCAATCAGTAAGTCACTTAGCAGTTCAGTGGGGGAGACAACATGCAAATACTATGTACAGACAAGGTAGAGACAGGAGGCTGGAGAAAGTCTCACTGGGAAAGGGTAAGATGCAAAAAGAGCCTGGATAGCAAAGATGTAGAAATGAGAAGAGAGAGAATTCCAAGCAGCAACAGGGCAGCCACATTCAGAGTTTTGCACATATATATACATCCATACAATGTGTTTCTTTTTTCTGGTCTTTGAGTATGGAAATGACCATATTTGTATGTCAAATTCATAATATGTTTATTTTTGGTGATTTGGGAAGGAGCAACTTCAGCAAAATGACAAGGTTGGAAGCCAGATCTCTGAGGTTTTAAAAGAAAGTGGAAAAGTCTTATAAAAACAAATGTTGGAAAAAATGCATCTGGAAAAATAAAATACTATTGAGGGAGAAAAAATAGAAGGAGAAAGTGGAGATGGCAGCAATTAGAAGACTTGTTCAAGGAGTTTGACAAAAGGAAAAGATTGTAAAATCAAGTGAAAGTTTTTTAAATTTTGGGGGAAATTTAGATGTGTGTCTCTAGGCAGCAGTGAAGCTGCTAATAGGGTGAAATTAAAGGTTAGAGTGGGAATGATTATGGGAGCAGTCTGCTGGAGAAGAATGGAGAGAATGGGATTTGAGGGCAAGAATTCCATCAAAGACTGGAGTAAAGGAGGTGAGAATAGGAGATGATATTGAGGGTGAGAAGAGGAGAGGGAACTCACAGCTGATGATTTCACGTATGAGGGGTGATGTGGGAGGCTTGAGGAACATGACCAGACCTTAAGAACAAATTGAGAAATATTTAACAAAATAAATAAAAACAGAATGAGACACACCTATTGCATTACATTTTAAAACCAGATTAACCAGTGGCCTGCAGGGAACCCCATGTACAGATAAAATGCCACTGATATAATGGGTAATCCAGCAAAAGAAACAGAGAGTGAGCCATCAGATGTTTAAGAGGAAAAACTGGCTAGAACAGTGTCAACTCCCCCAACAACATCAACAACAACAACAACAAAAGAGCCTGCAGAGGGGGATAGAGAATCAATTAGGAAGGAATAAAAGGATTGCCTGGCAGCTGTGAGAGCCCAGTCAGGATTAGATAGCATTAACTTATAAAGGTCCAGTCAGCTCTAATTCGTGACTTCCTCCAGCTCTGTTCAATGAGTAGAAAAAAAGGAGGCTGATGGGGAGTGATCTAAAGTTGGGTTTGGCAAGGGAGTATCCTTGTAGGACCATAGTCTAACAGATTTAAGAGCAGGGGATTATGTCAGATTCAAACTGATTCACTGATGGGTCAAGCTTGAGAGAGTGTGGTGATGAGGTCCTATGGCTTTGAAAGGGCTCCGTTATTCAGAGCTGACTGCCCGCTCTGTCTCTTGCTCCTGGAGCTGCCTGTGAATATGAGAACCATTGTAGATGAAGAGTCAGTAAAGAGGTAGACTCAAATCTCACCTCTGATCTGTGAATTTGAATCTTGATTTCCTTATCTGTAAACTGAGCTTATTAATTTTGTTGTTGTTGAGTCATTTTTCAGGCATTTGAGGTTTTCTTGGCAGAGACACTAGAGTGGTTTTGCCATTTCCTTCTCCAGCTCATTTGACAGATGATGAAATTGAGATAAACAGGGTGAAGTGACTTGTCTAGGATCACACAGCTAGTCATTGTCTAAGGCTGGATTTGAACTCTGATTTTCCTGACTCCAGACCTGTGCTCTATTCACCTTTTATTAATAATAGCAGCTAACATGTGATGCTTGACTCACTTGGATTCCCAGTATTTCTGTGAGGAAGTTGCTACTGTTATTCCTGTTTTGCATGTAGGGAAACTGAGGCAGGGGATCCTACTGCTAGTCAGAGGAAGGACTTCTCCAATTCTGCTGATCCACTCAGCTGCCTCTAGCTCCACACTGGGCCATTGGAGGGCCCCAGTTATCAGGACGATGACCGTTTCCTTTCGGCACCTTCCTGTACTCGGGTTGGGGGCCTCTTTCCTCCCTGGTTTGTCTGCAGCCATTGAATCATCTCCAGCTGTTTCCCAGCTGTGTGGTCCTCGATGCCATGGAGCCTAATGGGTTAGAGTCTCCAGAGGCCAGAGAGGTTTACACAGGTATCTCTAATTCCTAATAGACGCAAACTTGTTTGTGATTAATGAATTCCCTTCTTTGAAGGGAACATATGAAGAAGAGACTGCTACATTCTGGGAGAGACCCCATTCTTCCCGACTCTCCCAAGACCCTCAACTGCCTTCCCCCTCAGAGGAACAGATATTATCGGGGGAGGTTTAAATCAGGTGCGAGCTGCTGGGGTTCAGGTGCTTGTATAGGGGTGGAGGAGCAGGGATTTCTTCCTTCTGGGAACTGTATACTACAGACCCTATCAGTCCTCCCTATGCCAGAAAGGCAGGGCGCTCCACTTTTGCCTCCTCGCCTCCCATGGGCAGTTTTCACAGGATGTGTCTCTGTGTGGGGCCTGTGAGTCAAGCCCTGTACTTGGCAATTCTCCTCCCATTTGCATGGAGCTCTCCCATTCCTTCACCCCATGCTAGGCCCAACAAGAGGACGCTAGTTTTTCCTTGGTTTTGCTGGAAAAATAAAGTCTCGGAGTCAGGGGGCCTGAGCTGCACGCTGCCTTAGTGGCTGGCTCGCTGGATGTATCCTGCCTTTGATAGTGACCAGGGACAGTGGCTCAGTCCCTGGACTTCTCAGTGCCCTCGGCATCTTCATTGGGCAGTGGACCTCCATGAGGTCAGCAATAGCCAGACTTATTTTCTGGGTGATCCTGGGCAAGTCATTGAACTTCTCAACCCCAGTTTACTTATCAGCTGCGGATGTTACACTCGGAGGTCTCTTCCAACAAAAGCAGCCTGGGATTCATAGTGCAGATGGAGGCATGGGGGAGGTCTTGCTGTCCTGGATTTTCACAGGGTTGAATAATTTGCCTTTTCTGAACCTACCTTCTCTCCCTCTAAAATGGAAAGATTGAAAGAACTGTTTCACGGGGTTACGATGGAGGGGAACCTGCTTTGGAAACCTTGACAAGTGAGAGACGGCTTGTTTGTTGGGAGGACCCCAGGATGTGGACGTTGAATACGTGCGTTTAAGTGCTGACTTTGGGTGGTCTTGGGTAAACTCCGTTAACTTGCCTGGACTCAGTTTCTCCATTTATAAAATGAAGGGCATCGGGCTAAGTGGCCTCTAAGATCCCATTCTGCCCTAGATTTAGGGTCCTCTGATCCTGTTACCATTCTGAGTCTCAGTTGCCTCAAATGAGAGGATAGAGGATCACCCCCAATTCTCTTCCAGCTGAATCTATGCCCCCCAAGCATTTTTGTGCTGGATGAACCAGTGACTTGTGCCAAGTGCTGCTGATGCCGAGTGCTTGTGATTATCTGCAGGATGGAGTGATTCCTCATAGAGGGCTTTCCCAGTTGTCCCAGTTAGTTTCTGCCACAAGCTGCTTCTCAGTTGGTTCCTGCCCCTTTGGGAACCTGAAGCACTTCTTCTGCTCTCCTGGGGATGCTGGGTACCTGGGCTGTTTCATCCCTAATGCCTTAGACACAGCTGGCAATAATGAACAACGCAAAGAATGCCTGCGAACCCTTGTTCTCGGTTTGAGACCAGGCTTTGCCCCATTCTGTCCTGGGGAACCTCAGACAAGACAGCTTCTCTTCTGTAAAATTGGAGAGAGGCTAGCTCAGTGACTTCTCAGGTCTCCCTCTAGCCCTGAATAAATTCAGCTCCTGTGCTCTTGGGCACATTCTCCAATCTCTGACCTGCCTCCCATCAGAACCACATTTCCCATGGGTTTCCTCATTGCATTTCTGATGTAATTTCTTAGGTTCTCCGCTTGTATTTTATTTCACCATCTATGGATCCAGAGGTGGTGTGGCTAGTGAGCTGGCCTCCGTGGCAGGAATACCCGGGTTCCATTCCACTCTACCTTTTGGCACCCCCAGGCCATTCAAGTTATAGATTGTGGAGCACTTGTCAGTCTGCTTTGATCAGGAATCAGTTTCTCCAGGGGCAAGAGATACAAAGAGAAATTCCATTTAAAATAACCATAGACTGGGCCTGTATCCCAAAGAGATCTTAAATGAGGGAAAGGGACCCACACGTGCAAAAATGTTTGTAGCATACTGAGCTTATACCCCAAAGAGATACTAAAGAAGGAAAAGGGACCTGTATGTGCCAAAATGTTTGTGGCAGCCCTATTTGTAGTGGCTAGAAACTGGAAAATGAATGGGTGCCCATCAATTGGAGAATGGTTGGGTAAATTGTGGTATATGAATGTTATGGAATATTATTGTTCTGTAAGAAATGACCAGCAGGATGAATACAGAGAGGCTTGGAGAGACTTACATGAAACTGATGCTAAGTGAAATGAGCAGAACCAGGAGATCATTATATACCTCAGCAACGATACTGTATGAGGATATATTCTGATGGAAGTGAATTTCTTTGACAAAGAGAAGATCTAATTCAGTTCCAATTGATCAATGATGGACAGAAGCAGCTACACCCAAAGAAAGAACACTGGGAAATGAAAGTAAACTGCTTGCATTTTTGTTTTTCATCCCAGGTTATTTCTACCTTCTGAATCCAATTCTCCCTGAGCAACAAGAGAACTGTTTGGTTCTGCACACATATATATCTAGGATATGCTACGACATATTTAACATGTATAGGACTGCTTGCCATCTAGGGGAGAGGGTGGAGTGAGAGGGGGGGAAATCGGAATAGGAGTGAGTACAAGGCATAATGTTGTAAAAAATTACCCAGGCATGGGTTCTGTCAATAAAAAGTTATTATAATAAAATAAATAAATAAACAAAATTAGCAGAAGGGAAAAAAATGTTTGTAGCAGTCCTTTTCATAGTGGCAAGGAGATGGAAACTGAGTGGATGCCCATCAGTGGGGAAATGGCTGAATAAGTTATGGTATATGGAATGTTATGGAATACTATTGTTCTATAAGAAATGAAACAATCACAGCAGGATGATTTCAGAAAGGCTTGGGGAGACACGAACTGAGTCTAAGTGAAATGAGCAGAACCGGGAGATCATTGTACATGGCAACAATTTTATAAGATGATCACTTCTGATGGACATGACTCTCCAGCAGTGAGGTGATTCAGAGCAGTTCCAATGATCTCGTGATGAAGAGAGCCATCTACACCAGAGAGAGAACTGGGAACTGAGTGTGGATCACAACATAGTTTTTTTTTTTTTTATTTCTTTTGTTGTGGTTGGCTTGCGTTTTATTTTCTTTCTCATTTTTTTCTAGTTTGATTTGATTTTTCTTGTGCAGCCAGATAATTGTATAAATATGTATGCAGATATTGAATTAAACATCTATTTCTACCATGTTTAATACATATTGGATTACTTGCCATCTAGAGGAGGGGATGTGAAAATTGGAACATAAAGTTTTGCAAGGGTTAATGTTAAAGAATTGTCCATGCATATGTTTTGAAAAATAAAGAGCTTTAATAAAGAAAAAAATAATTGTAGATAATATAAAATATTTGGGAGTCTGCCTGCCAAGACAAAGTCAGGAATCAGTTTCTCAAAGGGAGTTCCCTATGCCAGTGAAATAATAGAATGGCAGCTAGAGCTGCTAAGCTGTGCTTAGAGCACAGGGCCTGGAGTCAGAGAGACTTATTAACTGTATGACCCTGGGTAAATCACATAATCTCTGTCTCAGTTTCCTCATATGTAAAATGGAGGCAGTCTTAGCACCTGCCTCTCAGGGTGGTTGTGAGAGAATCAAAGGAAATAATATTTGTAAAGTATTTTGCAAATCTTCCTGACACTAGGCTCAGCACTGTATTTGTTGCGACAGGATAGGATTATAGATTAAGAAGTAGAAGGAACCTCCAGGGTCTTTGAGTCCAACTCTTTCAATTTACAGATGGGGAAACTGAGGCCCAACCAAGATAAATGGCTTGCCCAAGATTACACAACTAGTCCACAGTCTAGAAGAAAATGCTTTAATTTCAGTCATCTGGAACCAGGCTGGATCGTTGCCTTTGATCAGTTCTGATATCTGAATTTATATTATTGAAGTAATTCTGTCTATAAATTCTCCTTTTTCTCTTTGTCCCAGCCATAACAAACAAGTCTTGTGATTAAAGATTTAGAACTAGAGGGGCCTTGGAATCTGAGGTCAGGAGTGAGACGTGGATGATGCTAGGCGATACCATAGTGGATGGAGTGCTGTACATGGCAGCTATGGGAGCCATAGTGGATAGATCACCAGTCCTGGAGTCAGGAAGACTTGTCTTCACAGATTCAAATCTGAACCCAGACACCTACCAACTGGGTGGGCCAGGGCAAGTCACTTCACCCTGTTTGCCTCAGTTTTATCATCTGTAAAATGAGCTGGAGAAGGAAATGACAAATCACTTCCGTATCTCTTGCCAAGAAAACCCTGAACAGGGTCACAAAGAATCAGATGTGACAAACACCTGAGCAGCAATAAATGTGTTAATTGGTTTGGATTGAAAGTTTATTTGATGCAGAAGAGAGTTTTGGAGGGCTGGAGGCAGTGGAAGTGACCCACACATAGATACATACCTATACACATACAATGCATGTGTATAATCTCACCATCAATAAAGCAAAAAAATGCACAGAAAACTAAACATCCAGCGGGGGGAAGGGAAGTGCAGACAAGGCAATTTTGTAACTGCCATGATAGATGTAATATACATTGTTAAAAATAAAGGGTATGTAATAGGAATTTGTGGTTTCACGCACAATCCTTTTATCTGTTCTTTGTATTGATGATTGTTAAATTCATAATAAAAATGAAAATATCTTCTCCCAAAAAGTACTTTAGAGGCCATCAAATATGACCCCTTAATTTTACAGATAAAGTAACTGAGATTTAAATAAACATGACCAAGGTCACACAAATTTATTTGTATTATTATTTATTTTATAATGTTGTTTATATTAATAGCAGCTAAATAGCATTCATAGGATGCTTTAACATTTGCTTCTTCCTTTTTTTTTCTTCTGGAGGTAATTAGGATTAAGTGAGTTGACCAGCATCACACAGCTAGGAAGAATATGAGGCTGGATTTGAACTCAGGTTCTTCCTCCAGTGTGGGTGCTCTATCCATTCTGCTATTCCATGCCCCTAAAGTTTTCAAAACACTTTACAACATGTTTTCTCACTTGATCCTCTCAGAAATTGCAGAAAGTAGAACCATTATTATCCTCATGTTACAGATGAAGAAACTGAGGTTGATAAAAGTTCTTGTGACTTGCTAATGGTTATATCATTTAATAAAGGCATCAGAGGTAGGATTTGAACCCAGGCTTTCTTGATTTCAGATCTTGCACTGCTCCATCTAACTGCCCCTGGTGGCAAAAGTGGGATATAAACCCAGGCTCTCTAACTCCAAAGCCAGTGTTGTCTTTGATGTTCTGAATTCCTCCAATTTGCCATTTCTCACTGGCAATAATATTCCACTACACTCATATGACTCTTTAGTCGTTCTCCAGGTAGAGGGTCCCCACTTCATTTACACTTCTTTGCTCTAAATATTTCAACTCGCACGGGGTCTTACTTTCTGTCTTTGACCTCCTTAGGGTATATACAAAGCAGAGGGATCACTGGGAACTAATTTATGAATAATTTAGTGATATTTATCAGATAATTCCCCATCATTTCCCAAAATGGTTGGCCACTTTGCAACTCCACCAACAGTGTATTCGTGTGCCTATCTTCCCACAACCCTTCCAACATAGACTTGCCATTTTTTAATTCTCCTTGCCAATTTGAGCAGGAGTTTTAGTCTATGTTTCTCAAGTGATAATCTCACCTTTGTTCATAGTTGTTGATAGATTGTATTTCTTCTTTTAAAAGTGATCCGCTGTCAATAAAAAGCTATAATTAAAAAAAAAAGTTCTCCATAGGGGCAGCTAGGTGGCACGGTGGATAGAAGTCCTGCAAGTCTGGAGGACCTGAGTTCAAATCTGGCTTTAGACACTTCACACAGGTAGTCCTAGTTGTGTGACCCTGGGCAAGTCATTTAACCCCAATTGCCTCAGGGGGAAAAAATGATCCATAATTTGTGGGGTGTCTCTTTTTGTCTCAAGCTTTGTGAACCTTCTCTTGTCTTACTGGTCCTGGTAACATGGTGTCTGCCATCAGGCAGGACATGTTAAACTGTTCTCTGTCAGTCCCATCTGAAACACTCTACAGTGTTTTGCAGATGCTGCTTTTGCATGCTGATCCTGTCTCATGAAGCCTCCTCTCATTCTCTTCTTTCTAGGAAACCCACAAAGTATATAGACAGAAGCTGGAAGAGCTGACCACACTCCAGGCCTCCTGTAGTAGCTCCATCAGCAAGCAGAAGAAACGGCTATCAGACCTCAAGGGTAGTCTCCAGAGGTAAGGGAGAGGACACGCTGTTTGCCCATAGGCCTCCAGACCGGGGCTGGGCAAGGAGGGAGGGTACTTGGCTGGATCTTGAAATTTTAGCCCATTTCTCAATTCGTAACACTGTATAGTTGAGTCAGCCTTTGATTTTCATCTGTGGTCTTACTTTCTTTTCTTTCCTTCTTTCCTTCTTTTCTCTTTTCCTTCCCTCCTTTCTTTTTTCCTATTACTCCCTTTTTTTTATCCTTCCCCCTTGTTCTCCTTTCTTCCTTTCCCTCCCTTCTCCATCCTTTCCCTCTCTACCTTCTTCTTTTTCCCTCCCTTCTTTCATCCTTTCCCTCTACCCCTTCTTTCCTTCTTCCCTCTCTCCTTTCTTTCCTCTTTTCTTCCCTCTAGGTTGTCTTTTTCTGCTCCCCCCTCCTTTCTTTCCCCTTCTCCATCTTTTGCTTTCTTTTTCTAATTCTCTCTTTTATCACACTCCCTCTCTCTTCTTTCCTCCCTTTTTCCCTCTTTCCTTGTTGAATACTTGGGAGAAGCAGTGCTGGGCAGTTTTGGAGTCAGGAAATCCCTGGATTTAAAAAGTCTTGATGAATTACCTGTGTAACCCTGGGCCTAAAATTTGTCTTCTTTCTCAGTGTACTACCAGGGAACACTCTGAGTCTGAATTGCAGAGAAGGTGCCTACCTGCTTTGTACATAGTTTCCTCCCCTGGGAGTTCCCTACATTAATGAAGTAACAGTCCTGTCCCTAGTGAAAGCTGCAATTTTTTTTTTTTATAGCTTCTTATTTACAAAATATTTGTATGGGTAATTTTTCAATATTTACTCTTGAAAAACCTTCTGTTCCAACTTTTCCCCTCCTTCCTCCTGCCCCCTCCCCTAGATGGCAGGTAGTCCAATACATGTTATATGTGATAAAGTATATGTTAAATCCAATATGTGTATACATATTTATAGTTATCTTGCTGCATTAAAAAAAAATAGATCTAGAAAGAAAGAAAAAAACCTGAGAAGGAAAACAAAAATGCAAGCAAACAATAACCAGAAAGAGTAGAAATGCTATATTGTGGTCCACACTCATTTGTGGGTATTGAATGTTAATATAAATACTTGAACAAGTTTAGTGGATATTTGCAGTTAAACGAATTTCAGTGAATAAAACATCATAGTAACTCTTGCCTCCTTTCCAAAAAGCAGTGCAGTATAACAAAGAGAGGGCAGACCCTAAATGTAGACAAACCTGGACTCCGCTCCTCCTTGAGCCACGTCCCCAGTTTGCTTGCTCTCTTTGACTCTCAAATTTCTCACCCGTAAAATGGGGACTGATGATACCTGCACTGATGATCTCACAGGAGCTACTATGGATGTCTTAATCAATAGATATTTATTAAGTTAGCCAGGTACTGTGCTAAGTGCTGAGATACAAAAAGGGATAAACGAAGGCCCCTGCCCTCAAGGATCTCTCAATCTAAGGGATCTTAGAAACTTAGAATTAGAGTTAGAAGGGGCTTTTAAAGCCTATTATTTTACTCAAGGTCACACAGGTAATAAATAGTAAGGTTGGGATTTGAACTCAGGTCCTTAGACTCCTCCTCATTTAGCTTGCTTTCTACTGACCAAACTGCTTATTATGGTACTTTCAAAAGCATTGAGTAGTATGTAAATGTCAGCTGCCGTTGTTGTTATTTCATTTACACAAACATTTATTGAATGCCTACTGTCTATGCTAGGCCCTGGTGGAGCTCTGGCGCCTGTTCTCAGAGAGCACCCAGACTGGTATAAAGACATGGCACATACACAGATAATTATGACACAAGCTATTATTTTGAATCAGCCAGTTTCCTGGACCCAGAGTAAAGGGATCTCCACACTTATAATCCAGCTGGTTTGAAAGTTCTTGCTGTCTTGGGAGTAAAGAAGGTGGGGAGAGAGGAAGGCAGTGTATGGTTATGGAAGAGCTCTGAAATTGCAGTCTGAGGACTTGGATTTGAAACTCAGCTCTGCTATTTACTGCTTGGGGGACAGGGGTAATGCCTTCAGTTCTCTGAGTCTCATTTTCCTCATCTCTGAAATGAGGACATTTTTTAACCTAAGAGGCCTATAAAGCTTCTTCCAGTTCTAATCTGTGATCCTGCCGTCCTGGCACGTTTAAAAAGTTGTTTTCCAGGTTTAGCAGGCTGATGACCTAGTTACAAGATTAGACCCTCAATTTATAAACCAATGTCCTTTGGTTGTAAGGGAGACCCTGTGCAACCCACTTGCCCACTGTGGAAAAAAGAACTGAGAGCTCCTATCTTAGCCATGTAAGCTGAGGCTTTGCCTTTGTAAATGGCGATATATGGTTTGTGATTGCATTGTTCTGCGTTCACTAATTCCTGAAATGTTCAACAGGTGCCTCAGAGTCTATAATGCAAGGTAGAGGTCATGCTGCTGGCCCTGGAGGAGGGTGTGCCCTCTGAGCTGTTTTTCCAGTTTGGGGAAAGTATTTTTGCTAATGAATGTCATCCAGATCACATATTATTGTAGAGCTTTTACTTTTCAGGTATTTACACTCTTACCAGTTGTCATAAGACAGGCTTGATTATAAGTACAAGACGAGTTTCTGGAGGGTGAGCATTGTCTCCTCAAGCCTCCTGCTTTTGGATCACTAATCTCTGCCATGCAGGAAGTACTTAGTATTTCCTGTTGTTGTTGTTGTTCCTCTTGAGTTGATTGTTTCTACTATGTGAAAGGTAAACTGAGGCAGAAGAAAAGATTAGATGTTTACACTTTTACCAGTTGCCATAGGACTGGCTTGATTATAAATACAACATGAGCTTCTTGAGGGCAGGAATTATCTGCCTGAGTCTACTTCTGACTTTGGATCACTAATCACTATCAGACAGGGAATACTTAGTAAATGCTTGTTGATTTGATTGTTCCTATTTTGCAGAAGGCAAACTGAGGCAGAAGGAAAATTAAAGATGTAAAGTTGATTGTTTCTATTATATGGAAGGTAAACTGAAGCAGAAGGAAGGATTAGAGATGTAAAGTTGGTTGTTTCTATTATACAAAAAGTTAACTGAGGCAGAAGGAAGGATTAGAGATGTAAAACGGCACAGGCCGTTTTATTCCAACCCTTTTATTTTATATATGGGAAGACCAAGGCTTACGCTGGTGAAGTGATTTGCCTAAGATCATGCAGATAGTGTCACAGGTAGAATTTGAACTCAGGTAATCTGATTACAGAGTGTTCTTTATTTTCTCCCACTCAGTTAAGAAGCCTGACTGTTGGCTTAAAGTGAGGGGGATAGTGGTGAGATGCCTTTGCGTGCCCAGACCTGGGAGTGTCTAGACACACTGGCAGCTAGCTGAGCCAACACTCCCACCCTTTTCCCTTTTCATCTCAACAACAGGTGTAAGCGGCATGCCAACTTTGAAGAGGCCGACCTCATTCAGCAGATGAGCGCCAGCATCAAGGAACGGCAGAATATCTTCTTTGACATGGAAGCTTACCTGCCCAAGAAGAACGGGTAGGGGGCTCTGGGCAGTTGGGGAGGTTCTGGCTCCACACGTACAAGGTAGGAGACTCTGGTGGCTTCCCCAGACTTGGCCAGCTCTAGGGCTGCAGGAGAGATGATGCACAGAGTACCCAGATACAGAGGCCCCAGCCAGATTGGTATCTCTGCCTTCTCAGAGCTGTTTGGGGCAGAAAGTTTGTGAGATCACATGCAGAGCCAGGAAAGAGAGTCTTCCTACTCTGGCTCTTGTATTTCCAGGCTGATTACTGTCATAAACACTGTGGTCTGGCCAAATTGGCCTTCTTGCTGCCCCATAATACGATTCCAGGCTGGCTTCAGGACAGCTCACATCCTCCCCTCTGTGGGAGCCCTGTCTTGATCTTCCCCCACTGCTAATGGCTTCCCTCTGAGATTATCTCCCATTTGTACTGGATGGATCTTGAATACGTCTAGTTTTCTCCAATACTAAGCACAGTGCCTGGCATATAGTAAGTGCTTAATAGATGCTTGTTGACTTGACTGACTGCTTCTGAATTCTCCCAGAGGCTGGCCTTTATTCTTAAGATTGCCTCTGTCACCCCCTATTGGAGGTTTGGACACATGCATTCTCAAACCATATGGGCCAAAGCCCATGCTTACATTACTAAGATAGGAGCCTTTGTTTCTTTTTCCAGCAGTGGGGAGGAGGCTGCCCTAAATCACCCACACTCTCAACCCCACTCCTTCACTTGCCCCCTCCTTCAAGAGGCTCTTCTTGGTTCCTAACCATTCCCCTCATTTATTTGCATTTCTTTGATATCTACTCTAAAGTTAGGTGTCCTTAATTAAGAACAGGGACTGTCATTTGTTTTATATCGCTGGCACCTCGCATGACCTCTGGTATGTTGTAGGCTCTTAGAAATGCTTATTAATTAGTTGGTTGGAAAAGATCTAGTCCCTTATCAGCCATAACAAGGGGTAGTGGTGGAATATAAAACGCTTTCAATGCCAAGCTGAGGAGTTTTGTATTTTATTCTATTTTTTGTTGGTATTTTTAATTGAAGTTTTTTATTTTCAAAATATATGCAAGGATAATTTTTTGACATTGACCTTTAGAAAAGCCTTGTGTCCCAATTTCCCTCCCTTAGATGGCATGTAATCCAGTATGTGTTAAACATAGTAAAAATATATGTTAAATCCAAATTATTTTATTCTAGAGGTGATAGGGAGCTATTTGAGGTTTTAGGCAAGGGGAATAACATAGTTTTACCCTTGTGCTTTAGGAAGTACCATTAGGAAGCTCCCAGGGCAGGTAAAGGGGGGCATTTAGCACTGACATCCTATGTTCCTTGTGAACTGAGATATTATCTTTGACATAAAAGGAGGCAGTGGGGCTTGAATCAGCTCATCTCCGACTGTCTTCTTAAATACTTTAGCTAAGGTATACATTTGCATGATTTTTAAAATAATTGACTTTGTAACTCTAGAGATAATAACAAACATCTGATACCTGTAAGAGGCTGGGAGGCAGTCCGGGGTCCTAGATCTTGGGAAATTAACTCCCTGTGCCTCAGTGTCCCCATTTGGAAAACAAAGGGTTTGGGCTAAATGATTTCTAAGATCTTTCTCAGCTGACATCTGTTCAAAGGCCCCTCCCAGCTATTTCTTTATTTTGAAAACTACAGTTTAGTTCTCTCCGTTCATCCATTTTTAGCCTTGCACACCTGCCCAGGCAACATTATGTGCTCACGATTTTTGTGGGTGTTTTGGATAATAATACTCCAGCTTTCCTCAACAGTGTCATACAGGACTCCCCCAGAGAGTTAGGATTTGGAGGGGAGGGGGAATCAGCAGTATGTATATTCAATTAAAGCAACATTTATTAAGTACCTGCTGTTTGCTCTGATACAAAGGCCACTGTTAAATAGCCCCTGCCTTCCAGGAGGGACATATTCATTCCATAAGCTTTTTTTTTTTTTTTTAACAACACCTTTGTGTCTAGAATTGTGCTGGATACTGAGGTCACAGAGATAGGATAGAAATGCAGTTTCTGAAGAGAGGATGAGACATGCACGAAGAATCAAGCCAGGATAGAATTGGTACTGAGCAGAGAGAGTATAGAGTCCAAAGTTCCATATTCAGGAGAAGTCATAGATTGAGACCAAAGAAATCTTCCAGGCACTGGAGATACAAAACCAAAAATGAAATAGGCCTGCCCTCAGGGAGCTTGCATTCTACTCTAGGTTTTCATTTATTCAAGTAGCATTTGATGAGTGATTGCCATGAACCAGAGCTTCAGAAAGGTTAAACCCAGCTGCTGGGTTAAAGCTGCTGCCTGTTAGTGGCTAGAGAGCCAGCCTCAGGGTCAAGGAAGACATGGGGTCAGCTCCCAGTTCCAACACTTACCAGCCATGTGACTCTGGTGAAGTCACTTAGCCACATGCAATTAGGCTGGGCCAGTCCGCTTTGGTAGAAGAACTTATTTTCTGTAATCATAGGTCCAATTAAAAAAACAAATATGTGAGTGCTGGGCTAGACCAAAAGGAAGCCATCCCTGCCTTCAGGGAGCTTATGTTTTATGTTTAAAGAGCAGTGAAAACAATGTGGGCACAAATAAATAGCCACAAAATCATTTCACAGTTATAAAGTATTTCAGTAACTTAGATGGGGGAGAGGGTCCAGAAAGGCCTTGTGTAGGCCAGGGGCACCTGAGTTGTACCTTGAAGGAAGCCTCATAGATGATCTATTCTTTTCTTTCAGGCTGTATCTTAGTCTGGTTCTGGGCAATGTCAACGTTACCCTCCTCAGTAACCAGGCCAAGTGAGTATGTCCAGTTCTTTTACCTTTTCTGTGTATGTCTTGGACTCTCTAGGAACCTAACCCCACATCCCTTCAAAGCCTAGGGAAACCCTTCTCAGGAGTGTATTTTTAAGTATATAAAATAAAATACACAGGCTTAAAAAGGAAACCAATTATATTGAAATACAGCTATCCCAATATCAGAAAAAACAGGTTCCTTTAGGGGTTGTCCGCTGTACTGTGGGACTGGGACCATAGTCTTCCTTCATGAGGCCCAGGAGACAAGAGACAGTCCTCGATTAGAATGCACACTCCAAGCTCTTGTATAAGAGATGTTTAATCCTCCAGACCTCTAGACTTCTTGATATCTGGTTTTCCCTTTAAACGTTTGTGTGGGCCTCAAAGGCAGAACATTGAATCCTGTGGAAATTGGACCTTGGAATTTGTACTGAAAAGGGAAAAGAAGCTTGAGTTTCTGTCCCAGGCCCTTAACTAGCAGGTTAAGGTGTGAGGAGTATTATGCAGCATGTTGTCCTCCCTGCTCCTCCCCTCACTGATTCCTCTTACTAAAGCAAGTTTTAATTTGGGAACAAGGCTAGAAGTAGACTTCCATTCCTCTAGTGTTCCACCCCAGCTCAAGTCGACGTTTCTGGTGTAAGGTTAGAACTGACAAGGGACCTTAGAGATTGCTCCTGCTTTTGTGGCCTTCAGGGGTTTGAAAGGCCGTTTCCTGCTGAAGAGATTAGCTCTATCCTGCTTGGCTTTAGAACCAAGAACCACGAACAGGCGTTGTAAAGAGACAAATTTGGGGCAAGATCTTTGCCAGTAAATTTCCCAATGATTCTCCCATAGTGGAAGGGACTGTCTTTGAGAGATAGCAGCTTCCTCCTCATTGGGGGACCAAGGAGAATCTGTATAAAAAGTTTTTTTGAAGTCTTTTGTTTTTACATCATAGTCATTTCCTGCTGTCTACCTCCTGGTGATCAAAATGTTAAACAGAATTAACCAATAGGCTCATAGACTTTTATATTTTAGAGCTGGAAGGGACCTTACAGACCAAACCCTTCCTTTTATAGAGCAGGAAAGTGAGGTGTGAGTTTGACAGCCGACTAGGGGCCATCAGGGGGTGCTACATTGGATAGAGCGCCAGATCTGGAATCAGGCCCAGCCCCAGAGATGATGTAGTAGTTGTGTGAACCTGGGCAAGTCACCTAATCTCTCTACCTCAGTTTCTTCATCTGCAAAATGGGGATGATAAGAATAGCAGTTATCTCCCAGGGCTGTGGCGAGGAGCCAATGAAATAATAAAGCACAGTGCCTGGCACTTTGTAGACTCTGTATTTATTATTCCCTTCCTTCTCTCTATGTCCAAGGCGGAAAAAAAGGAAGGTATCTGAAGTGCGATTTGAATCCAGGTCTTCTGGTTTTTCAGGCAAATACCACAATTGCTGGGCCATGCTGTGCTAGATCAGCGGCACATTCCACATCTGCAGCCTCCACCTCCTCCCTCTCCCACAGAAGGAGGCCGGCGAATTTTATGGTTGCCCCTTGTGGGAGATGTCATGGAGGGCATTCTCATACAGGGACGGGCGGTCTGGGGTCTTGTGTTATAGATGAGAATACAGAGATAGCCAGAGACGGGACACGCCTGCCCTACAGTCACAGCGAGTCAGGGCCGGGCCCCCAGCGCCCTTGTAGCTCTTGCCAGGAGGCGAGGGGAGAGGCTGGTATCAGGGATGATAGCACGTGGTGGGGTTCTAATCTAATCCTGGCTGGGCTGTTCTTGGCAGGTTTGCTTACAAGGATGAATACGAGAAATTCAAGCTTTACTTGACTATTATCTTCCTGCTTGGAGCCATAGCCTGCAGATTCTTCCTACACTACAGGTGAGTGGTCTGGGACCTGGACTGTGGTGGGGCCGTGGGGGAGAGAGGAGGGTCTTGGAAGCTGGGACTTCTGGGGTGCCCGTCTGCCCTTCAGCAGCCCCGTTCCAGACCAGAGAAGGCAGTGAATTTGGACAGGTAGGGTGAGATCTAGGACAGCCGTGGGTGGGGCTTTTGGCTTTCCTAGGGTGGGGGAGGGGTGGGGTGTGTGGGTTTCAGGCCCGGTTGCCCATCCCAGGTTAATCCACCAATGATTATTCATCTCCAACCTTGGGATTAGCCCTGCTCTCGAGTTTGGGATTGCATTGATGCTTTGAGGGTTCATAGATTTAGAAAAGGCATTCAACATGTATTGGACTACCTGCCATCCAGGGGAGGAGGGAAAAATTTGGAAATTTTGCAAGGGTCAGTGTTGAAAAATTACCCGTGCATATGTTGTGTCAATAAAAAGCTATAATAAGATTTAGAACAGGCACGAGGGCCCTTAGATATTATTTTATCCATCTCTCTCATATCATGTATATAGAAACTGAGTCCCAGTTACAAGTTGGCCCCAAACAGTGAAATAACAGGCCCGATTAGCACACATCTAGTAGGTGTGAATGTGGTTGGTTTTGAATCCAGGTCTTCACCCACTTCCAACCCAGTATTCCCATTATGGACGCCCCACTGGTCCTTTCACCTAGTACTCTCTGCCCCCTCATAGGATCCTGTTTATACTTCTCTGTGTGTATGTTGCCTCCTGTCAGTGAATGTAAGTTCCCTAAGGGTAGGAACTGGATTTTTTTTTTCCTTTTTATCTTTGTGTTCTCACTGCCATGGGATGAGATTAGGCCTTAAATGTCCCTGGGGGTGGGAGCTTCCTGGACAGGAGCTTCCTGCAGCCAAGGAGACCTGTCTTTGCTCTCCAGAGTTCCACAGCCTCTCATGTCTGCTACATAGTGGGTTCCTTCTACTTTCTGGATTGGGTTACCTTCAAGGCCCAGAGGATGAGAGAATCATAATGTCTCATGTGTGCCAGATTTCCCACCCTTTCCACCTCCTTCAGCACACGGAGGCAGGTGCGTTTACCATGGTTGACCCCTTGTTGGGGATGTTTGTAGGTACAGAGGACATAGGGATGAATCGATGCCCTCCGCTGGTAAACATCTTCCCTCCTGTACCAGGCTTTTCCATCCTGGGACTCTTCTCTGTGACCTCCCGTAAATCCTTCACAGAAAACCTACCCAAGATGTTAGTGGAGATTTTTCTTTAGTTCTCTTAACTTTCCCTGGCTCCCAGATGGGCACATGGTATCAATAACGAACAATTGGCCGGCACATAATAAGCCTCTGTGCTATGGCCAGACTTTGTGCTGGCTTTAAAGCTACAAAGACAATAATGAAACAGCTTGGCCTTCAAGATGCTCATATTCTAATGGAGGGGGCAGAGAAGGAGATGAGAGACCCATACGCAGACACATAAAAGAAACATATAGAGTTGACAAGAGATAATCTTAGAAAGAAATGTCTTATTCTCACTAGAGCAAGAGAATGGTTTGCAGAATACGATGGAGAAAGCTGCAATGCCTTTTTCTCCCACTCCTTAGGCTTGAGTTTCCCAAAATTCTTGAACTGCTTGATAGACGTTGTTAAAATTAGATTTTGTTTTCTAAGCTGTGTATGTGGGGTGGGGAAGGGAGGGAAGCACTAGGCCCAGCATCCCCGGGAGGTGCTCTTGCAAGAGTGGGTAATGGACTGGTAATCCACCGAGTTGGCTATGAGACTCTCTGGAGCCTGCTGGGAAGACAAGCCACCTACTGCCACAGGGCATTTGGCTCAATCCATTCAGGTCCTTTTCCCAGGCTTCCAGGCTTTCAGTAAACAGTTTGGATAATCTGACTTCCAAACAAAGATTTTTTTCCATCTCCTCCAGCCCCAGACCTAGTCCTAGGCTTTTCCTTTCCCTGTTGAAATTAGGGAGCTTAGAGGAACCTCAGAGGTCAGCTGTCCATGCTCCTCTTTTTATAGAAAGGTAAACTGAGACCCAGAGAGGAAAAACGAATCGACATTTATTAAGCACCGACTCTGTGCTAGGGGCAGCTAGATGGCAGTGTGGGTAGAGTGCTGATCTTGGAGTTGTGAAGTCCTGAGTTCAAATTCAGACTCAGACCCTGGGCCTCAGTTTCCCCATCTGTAGAATGGGAATAATAATACTGTTACCTCATAGGATTGTTGTGAGGCTCAAATGATATAAAACAGGCTGGCAAAACCCCCAAGTGTAACCTCAACCAGATTGAAATGTAATAAGTAGGCAAAGTTTGACAAAAATAATTAAAAATACAGTACAACATAATGTTATTTTATGGTTTTTCTGTAGTGGGGAGAAGGGATCTGTTTCTCTTTGAGTTGGACACTTTAAGGAAGCACTTTACAAATGCAAATTAATATGTGATGGGGATGGCTAGCATGGTGTGGAGGCCTAAGACCTGTGAGAGGGAAGAGGTTGCATGAGGTCTGGGCCTCAGTTTCCCCTTTTGTAAAATTCAGAGGTGGGCTTCAAGCTCTAGGTCTGTGATCCTGTGATAGTAAGTCACTTCCCCTCTCTGGGCTGGACTTTCCCCATCGGTAGAGTAAGGGAGTCGGGCTCAAGACCCTCATCTTGGGAAACAAGAGCTTTGGCCAGAGAGTCGGTGTCCATCCCAGCTGGTCACTCACCGGCTCCTCCGAAGGAGAAAGAGCTTTTCTCATTCACCCCGCGCCACGTTCTCCCCCACCTGGGAGATCTGGAAGCCGGACCCCTCACAGCCCCCGCTTCTCTCTGTCCTAGAGTAACTGATGAAGTGTTCAACTTCTTGCTGGTCTGGTACTACTGCACGCTCACCATCCGGGAAAGCATCCTCATCAGCAACGGCTCCAGGTACTGAAGGCTGCGCGGGGCCTTGGGAGGAGGGAGTGTCCCAGGGGAGAGGACGGCGGGGTCCTGAGTCACAGGATCCTGGGTCCGAAAGCACAGAGACAGCTCAGGGGCCATCAGGCCCACCCCTCTCATTTTTCAGAGGGAAGAAGCGTTCTTTCCTGTGTGGGAGAGCTGTGTCCGCTTCATTGTCTCTCTCCCCCATTTGTGGGGGAGTTAGTAACAATGAGGAGTTTCTGTCATTTGTGATGGAATTGAATCTTTTAAAGAAAAAGCTAAAACGGGCACATGGTCCCTGGATTTAGGGGCCAAGGGATCGAGTGACCTTTATGCCTCCGACCGACAATCAGTCAGCAAGCAGTGACTTGGAACCTGTGTTAGGCCCTGGTGACAAAAGACAGAAAGGTAGCCGATCCCTGCCCTCAATGTCGGGCTGACATAATAGTTAAACCCAAATAATGTCCGTGTAACTCGAGAAGGATCTGAGCAGCGGTATTTATTCAATGGGTGCCAGATTTACAAATTCGGCCCTTACCCTTGAGTCACTAAAAAAGGAAGGGGGGTGGTCTTGGACCTCTGAGGCCGTTAGTGGGGAGAGGAACACTCCTTTTCTGATCTCAGAGAATTATGCCTGTTTACTCTTCCCTCCCAACTTGGAAAGCCCTTAGTTTTCCCTCCATTTGAAAATCAGGTGACCTAATTTTGTATCCAGTTGTTTTCTTTTAATTAATCGGTGTTATTTGATTAATCGTTTTTAACATATAAAAATCTGTCTCACTCTGTATTTGGGATCCAGCGCCAAAGCTGAGGAGGGTGGCTGGTCCTTATTTCTTGGGCAGTTGACATGCATCGCTTAATAAATCAATATTCTCTGAAGCGCAGACTTTCGTTTCCTTAGTCATTTCATCTTTCACCTGCCACAGTTTTGCCTTTAAGGCCCCCTAGATGGTGCAGTGGGTAGAGTGAGCCTGGAATCAGAAAAACCCGAGTTCAAATCCTGCATCAGGCACTGCCACCCTGAAAAAGTCATTTCACCTCTCTCTGCTTCAATTTTCTCGTTTGTAAAATGGAGGTGATAATAACACCTGCCTCCCAGGACCATTGCAAGAATCAGACAAGATAACATTATGCAGTGCTTGGAGAAAAGAAAATTAAAGCACCATGTAAATTCAGCACCAAATGACAAATCTGTAATTTCTAAGAGGACTTTCCTGCTTGAGAATCCTTTCTGTGTCTAAATGTGGGGAACAGAAGGAGAAAACTACCCAGTCTTTGGCTCTGCCCTGACCTTTGCAGCTGATACTGAGGATCCCAGACCCTTAGCTGAAAGCCCCTCAGGAAGCACCAGGTTTAGCCACTCCTTCTGTAGGCTGAATGCACACGCTCTCCACACACACATACATAGAAATAGATTTGTTTTCATCTCGACCTAAGATTTCCCCCAAGAACTCCTTTCTTGAATGCAGAGCAGCTCCTTACTAGCCTTAGAACACTTCCTGGGACAGGGAGAGGCAGAAGGATTTGCCCAGCACCATTCATACGGCTGTTATGTGTCAGAGGCAACATTTGAACCCAGGTGTTCGGACTTCATAGCCATATGTCCTAACACACTGGAGAACCTTGGAGCTCTGCACTGGTAGGAGAAGTTTCCTTATGGAGGACCTCTCTAAATTCACGAAAATACAAGTCCAAACTGGAAAAAAAAAAAAATCTAAATATATCTTGGAGAAAAGGGTGTTTATTCAGCCTCCTGAAGTCATTGCTTATTTATGGATTTTCCATATGGATTCATGGGCACCTTGAAATCACTCTTTGGCCCTCTGGAGCATCGAGATTTATCACATGGCGTGATAATGGAAAAGAGGACCTGCCTAGAATTAGAGACTCTAGGCGCCTCAAGGGGCTTTGCTAACTGGCTGGCCCAGTCCCCTCATGTTAAAGATTAGCAAACAGAGGCTTAGAGAAGTGACTTTTAAGTGACTTTTCCATTTTGTAAATCCCTAGTGAGGTTAGGGCTGGAATCCTGGGCTTCTCATCCTCCAGGTCATGTGCTTCTTTTCCTGTATTGGCCCTCCCTTTCAAATCTCATCTCTTTCTCCTCTATTTTCCCTCCTTTTTTTCCCCCTCAATATTTTATTTTTCCAAATACATGTAAAGATTGTTTTACACTTTCATTTAAAAAAAATTTTTATTGAAGCTTTTTATTTTTAAAACACATGCAAGGATAATTTTCTGTTTTCCTTCTTAAAGGAACAATTCATTCCTCCCCTTCCTTTTTTGCCCCCTTTTATTAGCTGGGGAGGCATGGTCTGTCAGCCAGTGACGTGCTGTGTTCTCCCATCTCTGGTCCCGGTCAGTGCCGTGCTCTGCTGTAACTCTGAGAGCTGAGGAAAATTAGTTAATGCTTTTCACAAAGGGAGCAAGGAGTCTTTAATTCTTTGTCTTAAGAGGGCAAGGAAAAAGGCATAGAGAAAGAATACAGTGAGTAGAGGAGGTCGTCCTAGTGTATCTGCCGCCATCTTTGTTTCTGGGAGTGGGGGGCGGGGAGGGAATCTGGTCCCTCTGCACTGAGGTGGGCAAGCCCTGTTTATGTGCGCTGGGGCTGTAGACGGGCTCCCTGCCACGACTGGCCACGTACACAGATTGTGGTTGCTGTCGTTCAGTTATTTTTCAATTGCACTCAATCCTTCATGACACCATTTGGGATTTTCTTAGAAAAGATACCAAAGTGGTTTGCCATTTCCTTCTTCAGTCCATCTTACAGATGAGGAAACTGAGGCAGAGGGGGAAGTGACCCACCCAGAATCATATCGTAAGTGTCTGAGGCTGGATTTGAACTCGGGGAGATGAGTGCCTTCCTGGCCCAGCACTGTTCACTATGGCGCCACCTAGCTGCTCCTTTTATCCACAGATGGCAGAGCTAAATGGGATAATTTGCCAGAACTCAGCAAAGTATGTGTCTCTTATCCTTAGAATTAATGCCCCATTCTCTGCCCCCAGAGATCGGTTTGAGGTATTTGAAATCCCATTTTCCCTAGGGATTAAATATGTGAAAATATAAAAAATTATAAAATAATCCCAGGAGGAAGGCATTGCTTAACTGGTAGCCCATGTAAAGGCCAGCTAGGTGGTTCCATAGAGCACAGAAGTCTGGGCCTGATAGTGAGCTAGCCCTGTCACCTCCCCCCTGCCTCAGTTTCCCCATTTGTAAAAAGATGGGTGATGTTATTATCCACTTACAGATGAGTATGCTAGAGGAAGGGCACGGTAAAATTGCTCCAGTAGCTTTGCCAGGAAAACCTCACAGACAGCATGGTGCCCTCATCTTGAAGAATCAGACTCAGCTAAACAGTAACAGTAGGATATAACTCCCACAGGGCAGAGACCACTTTGTTTTTTGCCTTTTTTTTTTTTTTTTTTTTTACCTCCAGGGCCATTTGCGGTGTCTGGCACATAGTAGGTTCTCTCTAATACTGGGTTGCTATAATATCTAGGTGTGATTCAGAGATGAGGACCAAATCATAAGTTGAGTTTTCTTCTCAGGAATAATGAGAGCTGGAAGGGATTCTTCCGGCCCCAGCCTCTTCGTAGGCACATAGTAGGTGCTTAATAAATGTATTGTTAAATTAGTTGGGAGCATAGATTTATAGCTGAAAGGCCCCCAGAGGCCATCAGTCTGAAATCCTCATCTCACAGATGAGGAAACTGTAGACCCCAAAGAGGTCGTCCCTGGCCCTTGGTCAGATGGTATCCAAGACTGGATTTGAATCCAGATTGCAAATCCAATCTTGTCTCTGTCTTTCATTTTCATAGATTAGAAAACAGGCCAAAAGGGCTGACCCACGGTCACGATTTAGTTTGTGGCTGAGCCGGAGGGGCCACCTAGGTCTCCTGACCCCAATGTCCAGTTTTATTTCTGCTGCCCCCTATTGTCTCCCTTCCTCCCCAGCATGGGATGGAGAAAAGACCGAGGGAGATAATGGAGGTTTTCTTATGCGAGACAGATGGAGCTGACTTGGAGGGCTCTGAAGAGCAGCAAGTCTCGCAGCATGAGGCTGGTTTGAAGGAACTCGGGCTGGTTAGCCAGGGAGGAGAAAGCCCGGGGGGACATGATGCTGCATGGGAACAACTCTGGCTGCCCCCAAGTGTCATGGACTGCCTTGGGAGGGGGAAGAGTTCCCTTCCCTCTGTGTGCTGGGGGAAATTCATACTCAGGTCTGGGCAGCCTTGGGCAACCTTTGGGGGCCCTTCCTACTAGAGATTTTGTGATTCTCTGAAATTATCAGGATGCAGATTTCACTCAGTAAAGACCGAAAATAGAAGCAGGTCCTGTCCTTAAAGAACTTCAGTTCTATTTATAAAAATGATAGGATGGGCTGTTAGGAAAGGTAGTGAGCTACTCACTACTAGAAGTATTCAAATGGAAGCTGGTTGTTACTTATCAGGAAGATTGTAGAAAAGTCCCTGAAAGAAGGGGAGGAGGAGTGTCAAGACTAAATGACCCCAAGAGGTCAGTCAGTCAACAAGCATTTATTAAGTACCTACTGTGAGCCAAGCACTGTGAGAATGGAGGCAAAGAAAGATCACAAATCTCAAAATTAAGCTGTCTCTTCTCTTAGGAGTTCCGGTCTCTGCAAACAATTCTGTACAAATAAGAGATAAACAGGATAAACTGGGACACTAGTCTCAGTGGGAAGACCCCTAATAAAAGGAGAGACTTTATATTTGGGTTTGAAGGAAACCACAAGAAGGAGAATGAGGAGGAAGAGTTCTATTTATGGGGACGGTCAATAAAAATGCTCAGAAGTTACTGGCCACGCCTTTGGGGGGTGGAACTGACTGTGTCGAAATGGTCCTAAGTGAAGTAGAACCAGTTTGCATGGGACAGATAGAACGGACGTGGGGCTGGAGTGAAGAAGCCCTGAGTTCAAGTCCAGCCTTAGACCACCACCACCCTGCTGGGTAGGTGCTCTTATTATCCCCAATTTATACATAGAGAAACAGAGGCAGATTTATGTTAAATGACTTGCCCAGGATCCCACAGGACATGTGTGAGCTGGATGTCTGTGCAGGTGCAGCTTTATTGCTCTGATGTTCCTTTCTGTGGACAGGGTCAAGCCTGGCCTCCCACCCAAAGAAGCCCCCTTTATCCTGGGCTCGGTTAGCTCTTAAATAGAGCCTCCTTGCAACGTCCCTGTAGGTGTGCTACGAAGGGGGCGGCTTCCTCTTTTCACTCATTCTCCCTTTCTCTGTCTTTCTTTCCAAGAATTAAAGGCTGGTGGGTATCTCACCACTACGTCTCCACATTTCTGTCGGGGATAATGCTGACCTGGTGAGTGCTCCCTCCCTCTCCCACCCTGCTCAGGGAAGGGGGTGGGGGGCTGGAGGCTGAGAACATCCTTGGCCAGACGTAAGATACAGGATCTGCTTGTAAATAGGACTGGGCCTGGGCTGGGCTGGATCCAAGTGGAAGGCCAGTAAGGACATAGCCTCGGGACAGCTCCTCAGCCGGGGAGCAGGGAAGCGAGTCCCCGGGCCTGCCGCTGGCGGCTCCCTGACTCAGAAGCCTGGGGAACAGCCATGGTGAAGAGCCTTGGGTTCTTGGGGCAGGAAGGTTTAGTAGTGGGCTTGCACCTCCAGGTGGGAGCAAGGTAGGAGGGTGAAGAGCAGAGCATGAGAGAGAAAGCAGGATGGATGGAGTGGAGGGAGAGAACAGAATGTGATGGGGAGGGAAGGAGAGAGAGTGACAGAGAGGGGGGGAGAAGGAGAGGAGGGAGGGAAGGAAGGAAAGAAGGGGTGGGGAGAACAGAATGAGAAGGGGAAGATGGAATGAAAGGGGTGAACAGAATGGGAGAGAAGAAAATAAAAGGCAGAGAAGAGAGGAAGTTGGAAGTCCTCGGGGCAAGAGTCCTTGGGAGGTAGGGAGAAGGGACTGAAGTGACCGGGCCCCCAGGACCAGGGGATCAGGGAGCTGGGAAACTCTGCTTTTCCGTGACTTCGGGGTTGGAGATGTGATGTATGTGGCCATGCAGGCAGAGCCCAGCCAGAGGCCTCTCCCTTCCTACCCTGGGGGTGTGTGGCTTGGGGCCATGGCCAGTGCAGGATGGACAGGTTGGTGATGTTGGCAATTAGGATTTGACAACCCGGTCTCCTTTTATTTTATTTTACTTTCTCACTTTTCCTGTCTCCTCCAGGCCAAACGGACTCATCTATCAAAAGTTTCGCAATCAGTTTTTAGCTTTTTCCATCTTTCAGAGTGAGTGCCTCTTTCCTGCTCCTTTGCCCAAAGCGAGGGCCTCCCTTGGCAGCAGAGGGGGGAGAGCTCTGTTCTCAGTTCCTATGGGATGTCAGGGAGGGGGATTTGATTGTCAAGAGAGTGGGGTCAGAGTGAACCAGGGCAAGGAGACCCAGATGCCTGGAGTGAGAGTCAAGGGAGAGGAGGCTGCTTTTTCTTTCCAAACATTATGGGCTGGGCTGGAAGCCTAATATTGGCCAATGAAGCCCTAATATTGGCCAACTATGCCCTGACCCGAAGGCTTCCTCCCTGTCCAGCCCATCTAGAGTTTTTGATTAATGAACTGAAAACATCTCTCTGTGCTTATGGCCTTAGAGAACTGCCCTGGGGTGAGACTGAGATGGTCCCTTCCCAAATCCCCCCCTTTTGTGATTTGTCCTTTGAGGGGGTTTCAAGAATAAAGAACTCAACTTGGAGGATCTGAGTTCAAAAACCACCTCTGATACATACTTCTTAGATGATCCTGGGCAAGTCACTACTTTCCCAGAAGCCTCAGTTTCCCTTCTGGTCTTTGAGCACCTTACCAGCTAGAGATCTTTGATGTAGTGGCTTCTGCTTGAGGGCCGTCCTCTCCCCTGTCCCTCTGCAGGCTGTGTCCAGTTCCTACAATATTATTATCAGAGCGGATGCCTCTACAGACTCCGGGCTCTGGGGGAAAGGAACCATTTGGACCTGACAGTGGGTGAGTACCCCAGACACTGCTGGGCCTCCTCCACCAAGGACACATCTCTGTAGAAAAAATAAAAGTCTTATTGAAAGGTTAACGTTGATCCATCAACATAGCCAGAGCATTTCAAGGAATTCCTCCTTCTAAGCTTTATGGGGTCTCTGCCCATTCATCCACATCCACTTTTCCTCTTATTGGGTTGAATTTGATTTCCTCGGTTAGAAGACTGAGATTTAGCTCTCAGCTTGTCCATTTTCTACCTGGGTGATTTGGGGGAAAGCACACAATTTTTCTGGGTCGTCCTGCATTCCCATAAAAGGGTCAAATCTAAATAAAAATAAAACTAGGGGTCACTAAACTGTCCCTAGGGATCCCTGTAGGCTCCTTATTGACTCCGAAAACCACGTTAACATTATTTTATTGTATTTTGATTTTCTTTGTTAAATATTTCCCGGATATTTTTTAATCTGATTTGGGCCATGTTTAGGAGTCTTGTGAGCCAAGTTGAGCTGAGTACTTGACACCTGGACTACAGGATTTCTGAAATCCCATGATCCTGTGACCTTTATTTTCTGTCACAGAATAATGATAATCACAGATTTGTTTAAGGTTCAAAAATCTACAGAGCACTTTCTACCCATTAAAATGGCTGGCCCCATTTTACAGATGAGGAAAATGTCCAATGAGGCTGAGATGGGTTAAATGGTGCAGTGGATAGAGTGCTGGGCTTAGAATCAGGATGGGGAAAAGTTGGGAGAAAATACATCCCTAAGCTCAAACACTTATTAAGGGCTCGACCACTAGGGGGTGCCACAGTCCACACAACATAGGGTCTAGTAGAGTCAGGAACTCCTTGTGGTTCAAATCCAGCCTCAGACACTTCCTAGCTATGGGAGTCCCTTCACCCTGTGAGCCTCAGTTTCCTCATCTGTAAATGAGCTGGAGAAGGAAATAGCAAACCACTCTTGTATCTTTGTCAAGAAAACCCCAAAAGGAGTATTAAAGAGCTGGATGTGATTGAAAACATTTTCTCACATGATTTGTAAAGAGATGTGTATTAAAAAAAATAATGTACATGTATAACCAGAAAGAAAAACAACTTAAAAAACGACTAAAAACAAGTCATATGGCTATTGGGTAACTGAAGTAAACCAAGAAAGAATCACAAGCACAAAGACAGTAAGATTGATTGATTGATGGCGACGAGGGCATCTACTGACCTCCTGCCCATGATGCAGATCTGACTTCCTCCTGTCCCCCAACTCTGCCTTCTTTTCCAGAGGGATTCCAGTCTTGGATGTGGAGGGGTCTTACCTTTCTCCTACCGTTCTTGTTCTGTGGTCATGTAAGTCGCCCCCCGGGACTCTTGGGGACCCCAGTACATTTGCTTATGGTGTTCTTCCCCGCTGTGGCTGAGCAGGGCGGCGGGGCTGGCTGGGTCACCAACATGGCAATAACAATTATAATTATGGAGACTCACAATTGTGGTGCAGTGGATGAAGAGCTGGCCTTGGAGCTAGGGATCAGTAGTAATGGTCACAACAACCAGCATGGGGAGAGCGCTTTGCAAATAGGATCCTACTTGACCCTCACCACAACCTTGTTATTATCCCCATTTTATAGATGAGAAAACTAAGTCTCTCTGAGACTGTAAGTTGCAGAGCAGGTGCTGTTCTGTACCGGTAGAGGGAGCTTCCACACCTGGGAGTTCCTGGTGCCAATAAAATCATAAAATAGGTCTAGGTCTTATCGCCTCTCCCTGATAATAAAGCATTTATAACAATAACAACAGCACAAGCTGATGTCATGCTTGAGAATGTATAAAGTGGCTTGGATTTAGGACTTCACAAGTTAGGCCTGAAGCCCGTGGATGAAGGGGTTCGGAATCCAAGGAGCCTAGGGATCAATTGCGGGGAGTCTGCCAGTAACAAAATAACAATAAATGGCATTAATGGAGAACTTCCTGGTGTATACTTTATAGATCAGCAGATCTATAAAGTACATATGGGGAAGATCTCCATTGGTTCTCATTGGGTAACTTGGATGGGAAAAGCTAATGGTCCTGCTGTTCCAGTCTAGTTCGTTTTCTTTATATTCCCCGGGATTTTGTTTTATGCATTTAGAACTAGGATTCTGAGGAATAGTTCAGAGAGTTCCTCAGCCTGCCTCCTTAGGGGCTGCAGGCCAGTGGGGTGGGCCCCCCAGGGTGGGGGAGTAGCCTCCGGACTCCATGTGGGGTAACTCGGTTCTCCCAGCGCCTAAGAGGCAGCCATCCTGATGATAAGAGGCTCTTGATCTCTCCCCCTGCAGTTCTGGCAGCTTTATAACGCCATCACCTTGTTCGAGCTCTCTACCCATGAGGAATGCAAGGAGTGGCAGGTATGGGGGTGCTCCTTGGGGGAGATGGCAGGGCGGGCCCTTGGATCTGAGGGGGGAAGGCCCATCCCCATCACTCTTCCCTCTCTGTCCCCCCTTCCAGGTCTTCGTCTTGGCCATCACCTTCCTCATCCTCTTCCTGGGCAATTTCCTGACCACGCTCAAAGTCGTGCACGCCAAACTCCAGAAGAATAGAGGCAAGGTGAAGTTATGAGCGGCGTGGCCTTCCCTGCCCGAGGGACCCCGGGGTCCTGGAGGCCCTCGCCAGGCCCCTGGGGCGCCGGAGCCGGCCGTGGGACCTCTGACACAGCCAGCTCCAGACTAGAAGAATGTGAACGCTCCCCTTCAGTATTACCCCAGACCTGTGCCCCCAATCTAGATGCCTGGTTCCCTCTTTGTGTCTGTTTAAGACTGGCTCTCCCCCGCCCCCGGAACCAGAGACCTCTCTTGCCCTGATAGCTGCCAGCCTCCAGGTCCGGTCCCGGCTCGGGGCGGGGAGAGCGAGCATGTTTCGGAGTCTCCCCGTGTTTGGAGGTGAACTTTGCCGTTCCAGCGTGAGCCGGACGGTGCCGGATCCTTCAGTGCCCTGGGGGCCTCCCCCCGGGAATGCTGCTACTCCCCCAGGATCCTCCCTCCGCCCTCCTGCCTCCCTCGCGGGGGCCATTTCCCGAAGGCCCCAGAGCTCCTCGTTTCCATCAGCACCCGGGCCTTCTGTCTCTGCGGGAGGCGCCCCCCGGAGCCGGGGCTTCTCTCCCCTAGGCAGCCTTTCCTCGGGACTCCTGCCGGCCTCCGAGAGAGGGGGGCTGGATGTTTACAAGACGGACTCCCAAGGCTCCCCGCTGGGCATAACGGAAAGAGCGTTGGATTCGGAGGCAGAGCCTCGTTCAGATCCTGCTGGTGGCCGGAGGGACTGAACGAGGGTCTCTGGGCTGCCACCTCCCACCGAGAGCCCCGCAGCCCCTCTTCTAGCACAGCTGCCTGGGGCCGGCCTCCCGGGACCCCCCACATCCCGAAGCGTCCCCGCTGGGGTGGGGGCTGGGTTTGGAGCCGGGGGGCGCCGCCCCGAGGGCAGTGGGGGCACACTCAGGGAAAACGGGCTCAGGCTAGGACTCAGGACCTCTCACAGCCCGGGCACGCGGGCTACCGGGAGAGTCATCGAGGGGGTGAGCTGGGGGTGGGGAGGAAGCCGGGGAGACCCGAGCTTTGTTTGGCTGCTCTGAGGAAAGCGCCCCCTCCTGTGGCCGGGTGAGAATCGCTTCTGTCTGGGGCGTGGCCACGCCTAAGCACTTCCCCCCAACCGCCGCCATCTTGGGGGGTCGAGGGGGACTGTGACCAGCCAGAATCTCCTCCCCCACCTCCCTAGTCTGTAGGTGACCACCGTCCTCTCCCAGACCCTGGGATGGTTTCCGTTTTTAATAAAAAACGCTCACTTGTCTGAAGCCTGCTTTCTTTGAAAGGGTAGAATTTAAAAAACAAAAGGGGCCGGCAGGATAGTGCAGCAACGCTCAGCACTTGACAAACGCTCCCTGGCTGTGGGAGCCTGGGCAAGTCACTTAAGCCCACTTGCCTCAGGAAAGGACAACCCAAAACAGTGGGATTTAAGGGGAGATGCACGGGTTTGAGGCTGCGGGGCTGAGGGGCAGCAGGGGCCCTTCAATGCACTGCTTCTGGGTCCTGGCTTCTCCTTCCTCCAGAGCTCCAGCAGAGAGGGCGGGCATCCCTGGTGATCATCCCTTCCCCCTCCCCGGGCCTCTGTTTACCCTTCTGTAAAACAAGGCTGGCCACATCCCCAGGGGCGTGTCGGAGGAAGGAAGGCAGGCTGGTGGTTGCTGTCTGCAACTTGGTGATAGGCAGGAAGGAAGGGGGGGCAGGGCCTGTTATCGCGGCCACCCGGGGTTTGGGGAATGGGAAGGGGTGCTCCCGAAAGGGACACATGACAGGATGGGCTCCTCCGGCCCTGGGGCCCCTCTGGGCCTCCCGGAGTCGCTGCTCCTTGTTTTCCAACCAAGTAACGGGCCGAGTGTTGGATCTTTTGTAGTTTTTTGTACTTTTTTTAATGTCAGAATGAAATGTGGCCAAGACGGTGTGGGAAAGGGACTTGGGCACTCGTGGTCCCCCTCAGGCGGGCTCCCCGACAGCAGGGGTCCTCCCCGTGTCAGCAGGGGAGCCGCGGAGCACGATAACGGTCCACAGATTAGACAGCCCGTCCTGGGGAGGACCAAGGCCTCGGCCGACCCTTCCCCCAGGGCAGCGTCCTTGCTGCCCGCCGCGGGCGGCCAGCTTGGCCCCCAGTCCGAGGCCTTCCCCCGGGCCTTTTCCCTGCCTAGGTGCGGCCTCATCCAGGGCACGCGGCCCGGGAGCCGGTGGGATGTGACCAGGTGGCGCAAGCAGCCGCTTCTTCCTGCCGCCATCTTTGGGCCCCAGCGCCGAGCCTGGGACCCCCTTTTCACGAGGCCAAAACCGAGACTGGTCCGGATCACTTCGGAAGCGCAGGAGGCGCTGCCCTGGGGGTCCCCCCCCGCCCCCCCCAGCCCCGAGCTCCGCGGGAGACTGGAGGGACGGACGCGGGCCAGCCCGGCGGCTGTGCAGGCCCGGGGTCCCTCAGAGCAGCGCGCAGAGCCGCCGCTTCTTCTTGCGCTGGGCCTTCTTGAGCGCGCTCAGCGCCACCTTGGTGGCCTCCCGGAACACGTCCTCCACATTCTCCCGGAACTTGGCCGAGCACTCCAGGTACAGGGCGGCCTTCATCTGCTGGCAGGCGCTCTCGCCCTGGGGGGCGCGGGCCGCGTCAGGCACCAGAAGCCCCCGGCCCCCCCACGCTTCTCCCAGTTCCGCCCCGAGCCGGGGGAGGCCCGACGGGAGATGGAGACAGCCCAGAATGGGCTCCCTCCCCCGGGCACTGCCCGCACCGGGCTCGTGTTGATGGAAAATAAAGAGCTGTTTGTGGTGGGGCAGGTGCAGGTCCCATAAAGGAGCGCGGCTTCTGCCCGTGACTGATGGGGGGGGGGGCCCCGCCCCCGCCCCCTCCCGAGGCAGCCCCTGCCGACCCTTCAGAGGATCCCCCCCCCCCCCACGCAAGGGCAAAGTCCCCGAGCACCAGGGCTGGGAAGGGACCCCGGGGCACTGACCTGGGCGTAGGTGATGGGCTCCAGGTCGGCGGCCCGCAGCTTGCGCAGCTGCTCCTTGTCCTTGCGCAGGTCAGTCTTGCAGCCGATGAGGACCATGGGCGTCCCGTGGCAGAAGTGGGTGACCTCAGGGTACCACTGTCAGGAGCCGAGCGCCCGGCCCAAAGAGCGTCAGTTCCGGTGCGGGGAAGGGCGAGTGCCCCCAACAGCGGGACCCTACAACCCGAGCCGGAGGGACTTGGGGACCCGGGCCGCAACAGGGGTTAAGTAAGAGCCCCCCGCGTCCTTAGGGACTGTCTAGTCCGCTTCCCCGTGTCACAGATGGGAAACTGAGGCCCAGGAGGGTGGGAGCCGTCCCAGAACCGCAGGCGCAGGAAGAATTTGGACCCGGGTCCTTTGTCCCGGAGCCAATCCCCTTCCCACAATGCCCACCCAACTCACATCCCTTCTCTGTTCCCTACTTAACAGGCCTTAATTGGGCCCCTTCTCTCTAGGCCTCCATTTACTCATCTGTAAGATAATCTCTAAGGGCCTAATAATACTGAGTAATAAAGGTTAATTATTATAATTAATGACTAATGATAATAAATGATAAAAGGAGCAGACCTGTAATCTCCTTGGTTTGTGAAATTGAAACACAAATTGTTCTCTTCCCTCATAAGGAGACTCCTTCTTACCAATTCACATGGACAGCTCCTTTGCCACTGAGGCGGGCGCTATTATGATCCCCATTTTACAGATGAGGAAACTGATAGAGGTGAGTGACTTGCCCAGGATTACACAGCTAGTATTGGAGGAAGGGCTTGAAATCCTGAGGTTCTACGTCTACTCTCTAGACATTTATTGCTATAAGGTTTGCAGAGCATTGTATGTGCTTTATTTTACTCTCACACTGACCCTGTGAAGTAGGTGGATGGACAAAAAGCCAGGGAAAAATGAAGGAACTTGTGCCAGGCGTCCGGCTCCTGGAACCACTCGGTCTCTTGGCCAATTTGTTAATCTCTCTCTTTTTTAATTTAATTTTTAATTTTTTTTTTGCCAAGACAATTGGGGTTAACTGACTTGCCCAAGGTCACACAGCCAGGAAATGTTAAGTGTCTGAGGCCAGATTAGAACTCGGGTCCTCCTGACTTCAGGGCTGGTGCTCTACCCACTGCGCCACCGGGTTGCCCCCAACTTGTTAATCTCTCAGAGCCCCAGCTGCCTCATCTGAAATATGAGGATCCCCATCCTGGCCCTACTCCCCTCTTCGGGTTGCTGCAAGCCTGACAGTGCTGTTTGAGGGAAGGAAGCTGTGATTCCTGTGATCTCTGAGCAACCAGAGGGTGGTCACATGCCGGGCCCAGCCTGGCCCTAGGAGGGGGCTGCGGGCAGAACTGCCACACCTGGGCCAAGGTTTCAGCCCTGTTTCAGTCTCCCAGACTCCCCCTGCCCCCTTGTTTCCAGCAGGAACTTTCCATGGTGCTGACCTTCTCCCCCAAGTCGCAGCCAGTGACCCACAGAGGTCAGGAGGGGGGACCAGGCTCAGAGCTCTCCGGAAAGCTCTCGGGTCCTCACCTTAATGAGCACATTGTCATAGCTGGTGGGATTCATGACATCGTAGCAGATGAGGACAAGGTGAGTGTTCTGGTAGGACAGCGGCCGAAGGCGGTCGTAGTCTTCCTGACCTGCAAGTGAGGGAGAAAGAGCGGTCACACGCCATCCAGAACCCCCGCACCCGACTGAGAACTGCAGTTCAGCCACTTCAGTCCCGTCTGACTCTTCGCGTCCCCATTTGGGTTTTCTTGGCAGAGATACCGAGTGGTTTGCCGTGTCCTTCTCCGGCTCATTTGACAGATGAGGAAACTGAGGCAGCCTGGGTCACACAGCTAGTAAGTGTCTGGATTTGAACTCGTGGCACTTAACTGCCCTTTATAACATACCCAATAAAATTTTGCTTAAGTAGTTATTCAGTTTCTACTTGAAGACCTGCAGTGATGGGACACCATGCCCTCCTGAGGCAACCCAGTCACCCAGTCAGCCTTGGGTGGCTCAGGGGATCGGGAAGGTTTTCCTTAGCCTGGATGTGCTTCTTTGCAACTTTTACCCCTCTCCTCTGGCCACTGGGCCCCAATTATAATAATAATAATAGAGAATAACAGCAACAACAATCTAGCATTTGGTATGTATTATACACGGCCTGTACAGAACACATGCAGTAGGCGGGCCGAAGAGACTGAGGTTACCAGAAGTTGGTGGGGGAGGCAAAGGCTTCACTAGTGAAGTCCGAGGTACATCCTGAGAAGCAGAGGGAGGAAGGGAGGGCGTCCTGAGCAAAGACCAGTTTGACCAGATCACTAGGTACCGGAGGAAGAGTGGTGGCCAGCAGGGCCAGAGAGAGCTTTGGGGCCCATTGGGGAAGGGCTTCAAAACAAACTGTTTTATCACAGAAGCAACAGGGAGCCATGGGAGGTCACAAAGAGCGGAACTCTAAGGTAAACTACTTCAGGAAGTGATGAGGAGGGAGATAGGGATAGAAACAGAAACACGGGAGGGAAGGAGGGAGGGAGGAAGGAATAGAAAGCGATGGGGAGAGAAAATGAGGGGGAGAGAGAGAAAGAAAAAGAGAAGAGAAAGTTAAAGAGGAGAGGAGAAGAAAAAAGGGGGGAGAGTGGGGGAGAGGAAGGAAGGAGGAAGGGAGGATGAGGACAGAACAATTGGGGACAAAGGAGCCAGAGAAAGCTGGGCCAGGCAGAAAGCAGCTGGCTGATACAGGGATAGAGTGAGACTTGGAATCAGGAAGACAGGAAGTTCAAACCCCACCTCAGACACTTATAAGCTGTAGGCCACAGGCAAATCAATTCACCCTTATCTGCCTCAGTTTTCTCATCTGCAAAATGGAGATAATACTAGTACTTAGCTCAAAGGGTTGTTGATAGGATCACACAAGATAATTTCTGGAAAGCACTTTGCAAACCTTAAACCTGCAATATAAATTCTAGCCTCTGTTGTGGTAACTAAAACCAGAAGAGAGCAAGCTCCTTGAGGGCAGAGACTGTCTTTTACCTCTTTTTGTATCCCCAGTGCTCAGCACGCTTACTGGTACATAATAGGTGCTTAATAAATGTTCATGGATTGATTCCCTATTTAATGGTACATAATAGGTGCTTAATAAATGTTCATGGATTGATTCCCTATTTAATGGTACATAATAGGTGCTTAATAAATGTTCATGGATTGATTCCCTATTTAATGTGTATGTAGCTTGCTTTTTGCACATATTTGCTGCACGGTGTCTTCTCCAGTAGAGTGTAAGCTCCTTGAGGGCAGGGACAGACTTTTGCTTCCTTTTGTATCCCCAGTGCTCAGCACAGTGCCTGGTACTGAATAGGTGCTTAATAAATGTTCATTGACTGAGAGGCCGAAGACTCTAAGAGTGAGAGCACGATTAAGGTTATAATCTGCTGGAGAAGATGGGAGGGGATGGCATCGAGGTCACATGCAGAGAGGACGGGTCTCAGCCAGAAAGGTCATCCTTTTGTCAACGACTAGAGGAAAGGAGTAGAGAGGAAGATTCAGTGTCAAAGACTTTGACATACAGACTGGAAAAAGAGGACGAAAATAGCAGAATTGTGCTTTTCCATTGTGTCTCCTTCGGTCCCCACAACATGTCTCCAAAGCAGGACGCTATCATATGCTTTTTACAGTTGAAGAAACTGAGGCAGAAGTGAAGGGTAATGGGATCACGTAGCTACAAAGTGCCCGAAGCGTAATTTGAACTCAAGTCTTGGTTCCAAGCCGCTCTCCCACTCGAATCCTCTATTTTTCCAAAATCTTCAGCTTAAGAATGGAGAAGAGGTATGGGAGGGGGAAGAGAAAGTTTGCAACAGTTCCCATAGAGTCAAATATGGAATCAGTTAAAGAGAAATAAAGAACTTCCTCGGTGTAAAGAAGACGGGTAATTTGGACCTACAATATACCTAGTTAATACATTGTATATATCTGTGTATACAAGATTGTTACTTTACAAGGTGAGTTGGCAGCAGGAGGGGCACAGGATGGAGGGAGGGAAGAAAGAAAGGCGGGAAAGGCATTTGGGAGCTTGAAAGAAATAAAGGATAATAGGAGGGAGGGCACATCAGGCAGGGGGAACAGGCTAGGTAAAGACCCGAAGATGGGAAATGGAACGTCCCATGTGACAAATGGCAATATGGCTAAAGTGGGGAGGGGGAGTCATATTTACTAAAGCCGGAGAGGGAGATAGGAGCTTGGTTGTTAAGGGATGTATACCTTACGACATAGTTCTCTAAACAACTTGATTACTGCTGGACTTGTTCTATTTCCACAATCTCCTTCCTGAACTGAAGCACCCAGTGATGTGGGGTGGGGAGGACCATGGACCTATCATTTCCCTCATTGTGGATACTCTGTCCCTCTTAATCCATTTTTCTTCCTTCCTTCCTTCCTCCCTCCCTTTTTTCCTTCTCATTAAATTTTTTCTCCCTGTTCTTATTCTTTCTCTTTCCCTTTCTCTGTCTTTCTTCTTCTTCTCTGTTTTTTCCTCTTCTTCCTTTTCCCTTTCTTTCTCTTCTTCCTTTCCCTTTTCTCTTTCCCATTTCTTTCTCTTCCTTCCTTCCATTTATCCACCAAGTACTTCTTAAACACCATGTGCTAGCTATATAGTGACTGGCTGGTTGGGGCTTTGGTGGGCACCTATAGGAGGCAATGTCATGAAGGGAATGCTGGTCTTAGGAGGAGAAAGGGCCGTCTTCATCCCTGGCTCTGCCACTTCACTCTCAGTGTGCCTTTGATCAGGTCACTTCCCCTCTCTGAGCCTCAGTTTTCTCATCTGTAAAACGGAGGGAGGGAATGGACTCTCTGACCTCTGAGATTTCTGCAGTTTTAAATCTACAGCCCTGACGTACATGTGATCAAGTGTCTAAAACTAGAATTTTCAGAGCTGTCACTCTCTGCTTTGATGGAGACAATTTCCTCACTGAAAGAGCGCAGGGTAAAGGATTTCAGGTCAAACTAAAAAAAAAAAAAAATGAGGGGCAGCGAGGTGGCGCAGTGGATAAAGCATCAGCTCTGAAGTCAGGAGGACCTGAGTTCAAATCTGGTCTCAGACACTTAACACTTCCTGACTGTGTGACCCTGGGCAAGTCACTTAACCCCAAATGCCTCAACAAAAAAGAAAAAAAAGAAAAGAAAAGAAAAAGAAAGAACGAAATGAGCCAGACCCTGCCCTCAAGGAGTTACATTATGTTTGAGGAATATGATACATACCCAGCTTAATACATACAAGACATAATTATTCGAGCAGAGGAGGGAGAGGTGGGTCAATCCCTGGGAGGAATCAGAGAAGGCAGCTTAGAACAGGTAACAACACTTGAAAGTGAGCAAAGAGAACATCCAGACCCGGATCACCCCCTGGGCAATGGAACGGAGGTGGGAGATGTCACATCTAAGCAACAGCCAGTGGGCTGATGTGATCACAGGATAAGTAAGAGAAGTAACTGGCAGGAAGTGTGAAAGGATGGGCTGGAGGCGGATCCCCGAAGACTTTCAATGCCAGACAGGGAGTTTGCCCCCCATGCCGGAGGCACTAGAGAGCCACAGAGGTTCCTGAGGAGGGACGTGACAGCAGACTTGAGGAATATCAATTGGTCAGCAATGATGTTGAAAGACTGGAAAAGGAAAAGCCTGGAGACAGAAAGAACAACTAGAGAGGACTTTGGCAATAGACTAGGAGAGAGATGATGGTGGTTGGGCTAATAAAGAAAAGAGGGCAAAGTTGAGAGAAATTATGGATACAGAACTCCCCCCCACACACATTTCAGCTTCCTCTTGTGTCTTGTCTTCCTCTATTAATAGAGGGCAGCTATGTGGTACAGGTATAGAGAGCCGGCTAGAGTCAGGAAGAGCTGAGTTCAAATTCAGCCTCAGGGATTTCCTAGCGGTGTGACTCTGGGTAAGTCACTTAACTCTGCCTCGGTTTCCTCATTTGTAAAATAAACTGGAAAAGGAAATGGCAAACCACTCCAGTATATTTGCCAAGAAAGCCTCAAAAAGAGGGTTAGGAGGACTTGAACATGACTAAAAAAATAACTCAATAACAAACACTTTTGCACATGAGGGTCCTTTTCCCTTTTTTATTATCTCTTTTGGATACAGACTGGTAGAGACACTGCTGGGTCAAAGGGTGTGTCTAATCTGATAGATCTTTGAGGGCAGGGACTGCCTTAGTTTTTAATTTGTATCTGCAGCTCTTAGCAGGACAGAGCTTAGCACACAGTAGGTACTTAATAAATATTTATTGACTGACTGGTTAATTAGACTGAAGGATTAGGGAGAGTGAAGACTCATGGATAACTTTTAGTCTATAAATCTGGTCACAGAAAGAATGGTGATGCCTTCCATGGAAATGGAGAACTTCAGAAAAGGAACTGATTTAAGGGATTAGATAATGATAGTCCATTATCCACATATCTAAAGCTCAAATCTAATCCCGTCACTCCTCTCCTCAATAAGCTTTGATGGCTCCCTATTACCTTTAAAATCAAATTAAAAACTTGTTTGTATTTTAAAGCCCTTCCCAACCCACCTAGCCATTATTCCAAATGCTTTCTTGCTCCTCCTCATCCATTACACTTAGTCTATGGTCCCTGCTTCTTTGCACCCGGTCTCCCTCATACTTAGAATGCACTCTCTCTTCACCTTGCTTCTTAGAATTTTCACCCTGGAGGTTCACTTTTGTCTGTGAATTCTCAGTGCCTGGGACACAGTAGGTATCTAATAAATGCTTCATGATCATTTACAATATGTTGCAATTGAGAAAGCTGTGGGACAGCCAAGTATCTGACAGACAGTTGGAGATAAGAGACTAGAACTTGGGAGAGAGATGGGGACAAGATATGTAGATCTAGGAAGCAAGATGGAAAAGGAAAAAGAAAGAAAGAATACAAGAAAGAGAGAGAGAGAAAGCGTGAGAGTGAAAGAGTGAGAAAGAAAGAAAAAGAGAGAGTGAGAGAAAGAAAGAAAGAAAGAAAGAAAAAAGGAAGAATAGCTAGAGAATGAATAGAGCTGGTTCTGGAATCAGGAGGATCCGAGTTCAAATACGACAATGGACACTTACTAGCTGTGTGATCCTGGGCAAGCCACTTAACCCCAAGTGTCTTAAAAAAAAAAAAAAAAAAAAAAAAGAAAAGAAAAGACATGTAGATTTGCAACTAGAGCTGACAGCTGCACCTAAGGGAGCTTATGGGAGAGAGAGCATGGCCAGGTAGAAGAGCAGTGGAGAATACCTATAGGGAAGGGACAGGGATGCTGAGCCTGCTGAGCTTGAGAAGTGAGGAGAACTAGAAGAAAGCATCCAGAAAGAGGCAGAGAGCAATAGGGCTGGATGCTGTAGCGTGGCTGAGAAGGATAGGGATGGAGAAGCAGTGATGATGGGGTGATCTTGGACAGTTAACTTCAGGTTAGTCAGGGACTGAAGCCACACTGCAAAATGTGGAAAAATGAATGGGGGCTGAAAAAGCAGAATCAAGGAGTGTAGACGGCTGTAAAAGAGAGGAGCTATATGGAAGAACGGTTTGAGCAAACTTGTCAAGTGAAGGTTTTTAATACAAGCGAGACTCGGGCATTTTGTACACATTGAGGAAGGAGCCCGTGGACATGGCAAGATTGAAGTCAAATCAGATCAAGCAAGCAAGCATTTATTAAGCACTTACTGTGTGACAAGCACGGTGCTAAATGCTTTAAAAATATTGTCTCATTTGATCTTCAAAACAACTCGGCAAAAAAGGGGTGCTATTATTATATTAATTTATAATATTTTTATTTATTCATACTTTTATATTTATTTAATATTATTATTATTATTACTATTATAATATTATATTCCTTTTGAGTGTTAAGGAAACCGAGGCACAGAGAGTTTATAAAAATGTCAGCCTACTGACATTTAAATCTCTGCTCATCAGGAGCTCACAGTCTAAAGTGGGAAACAATGTGGAAGCAATAACGTACAGACCAGATCTATATAAGATAAATTGGAAGTAATCTCACAGGGAAGATACTAAGATTAATGGCCAGGAAAAGCTTCTTGCAGAAAGGGGAGGGAGACTTTATTCCTCCTTGTAGAAGGAGGGGTGTAAGAAAATAAGTATTTCTTAAGACTTGTGTGCTGGACACTGTGCTAAGTGCTTTAAAAATATCACTTCAGAGATCATGAGAGGGAAAAGGACCCTCATGTACTAAAATATTCGTAGCAGCTCTTTTTGGGGTGACAAGGAATTGGAAACTGAGTGGACGCCCATCAGCTAGAGAACGGCTAAATAAATTGTGGTATATGAATGTTATGGAATATTATTGTTCTGTAAGAAATGACCAGCAGGATGATTTCAGAAAGGCCTGGAGAAACTTACATGAACTGATGTTAATTTGAATGAGCAGGACCAGGAGATCATTGTATACAATAAGAGCAAGATTCTATGATGATCAACTGTGACAGACTTGACCCTTCTTAGGTGATCCAAAAGAATACCAATAGACTTGGGATGGAAAATGCCATCCGCATCCAGAGAGAGAATTATGGAGCCTGAATATTAATTAAAGTATAATATTTTCACTTTTTTGTTGTTGTTGTTTATTTCTTTGCTCCCTTTTGGTGTGATTTTTCTTGCATAACATGCCTAAGATGGAAAATATGTTTAAAAGCATTGTACATGTATAACTTGGGTCAGATTGCTCGCTGTCTGGGGGGAAAGAGAGGTAAGGAGGAAAATTTGGTACATAAAATTTTATAAAAACTCTCTCTACATGGATTTGGAAAAATTAAAGAAAAAAAAATAGACTCGTTTGATTCTAAAAACAACACTAAAAAGGAAGTGCTATTATTACTCCCCTTTGCCAGGTGAGGAAATGAGGCAGATAGGGTTTAAGTGACTTGCTCAGGGTCACACAGCTAGGAACCATCTGAGATCATATTTGAACTCAGGTCTTCCTGACTTCAGACTTAGTGCCGTCTGCCTACATTAGTCTGCTGGGGGAGAGAAGGAAGATGGAAATGGAGGAAGAACATAGGGTTTAGAGTTGGCAAGAAAAATGTCCATTTCCTCCTTTGAGCCTGGTGCAAAGGAGGATAAACTGAGGAGGATTAGGTCATTTGAAGGATACACTGGGAGAAATGAAGGGGGAATCCATGCTGAGTAGTTCACATTGGTTATCTTTGATGGCTGGATAGACTTTTAACACATATTGAACTTGTAATCTAGCTGAAACTGCCTTTCTTGTGGGAATTGCTTTCTGGCCACCACATCCCAAAGGATACCTGGGCAGATGATTTCTTGAACCTAAATATAGTACTTGACATTTATCCCAATTGAATTTCATTTAATTAAATTTGGCCCAAAATTCATTCTAGTCTGAAGATCCTTTTGAAGCCTGACTTGGTCATCCAGTGTTTTAGCTATCAGGTAGCAAGGTGGTTCAATGGATAGAGTGCCCGGCCTAGCAAAATCAGGAAAAATTGAGTTCAAATCCAGTGTCAGATACTTCCTAGCTGAGTGACCCTAAGCAAGTCACTTCACCCCGTTTGCCTCAGTTTCCTCATCTGTAAAATGAGCTGGAGAAGGAAATGACAAACCACGCCAATATTTTTGCCAAGATAATCCCAAATGGAGTCACCAAGTCAAATATGACTGAAAATGACTAAGCAATGTTAGCTATTGCTATCAATCTTATGTCACCTGAAAATTTGATAAGTATGATTTGTTTATGCCTTTATTCAAATAACTGATAAAAAAGTTAAATAGGACTTGGTCAAGGACAGAACTCTGGGCCACTCCATCAGACACATTAAGTTCACAATGACTGCATTAATTAGATCAGCACAAACAACTATCCTATCACTTAGGATCTTCATGAGTTCGAATTCTGCCTCAGACACTTACCAGCTGTGGGGCCCTGGGCAAGTTACTTACCGTGTTTGCCTCAGTTTCCTCATATGTAAAATGAGGTGGAAAAGAAGGAAATGGCAAAACACTAGAGTCTCTGCCAAGAAAACTCCAAATGGGGCCGTGAAGAGTTGGACAGAAGTGAAATGACTTGACATCGAACATCAACAAAATGTGCCAGGCACTGTGCTAAGAACTTTAAAAATATTATCATCTGATTTGATCCTCATGACATCTTCAGGGTAGTTATTATCCACATTTTACAGATAAGGAAACTGAGGCAAGATTAAATGACTTGGCTAAGGTCACATAGTGTCAGAGGTGGGATTTGAGCTTAGGTTTTCTTGGCTCTAGACCCAGAGTACTAGGTCCCACCCAGCTGCTTTCAGCTCACACCTTCCCAATCTTGCCTACAAGGCAACAATGAGGGACTTCACGAATTGTTTTGCTGAAACCTAGGTGAACCATCAACAACGGCCGACTGGTCTATCAGTGTCATGGCACTGTCAGAAAAAGAAATGAGGTCAATTTGGCATGAATTGCTCACAGGGAAGCCACACTGACTCTATTTTTACCACTTCCCTTTTTTTTTTTTTTAGATGTTCACAAAACCATCCCTTTGACAACATATTCTTGGGTTTTACCAGGAATCAAAGACAAGTTTCCTGGACTATGGTTTGTAATAGTCATAAGTGGCATTTATACAGACTATCCCAAAAGCCTTAGTGCAGGGTTGTGCTTTATGAACACAAAAGGACCCTGTCTGATGCTTTAAGCTTCAAGTTTTGCAGACATGTAATAACCACACGTTGGCCACTATGGTTATTATTATGCCCATTTATGGATGAGAAAACTGAGTCTGAGAGACATTAAGTGACAGCCTAAAGTCCCAGAGCTAATAAATCTCTCTCTCTCTCCCCCTTTCTTTTTCTCTCTTCCTCCTCCCTCTCTTTCTTCTTCTTCAGGACATTCGGCTATTTTCCATTCTGCGGCACTATTTCTCTCATTCTAAATGACTTTCTGAAATTGAAGAGTCCATGGCTCAGCAATCATATAATAAGTAACATTTAGATAGTGCTGAATATACGCCAGGCACTGTGCTGAGTTCTTTACAATTATTATCTAATTTGACCCTCAAAACAGCTAAGAAGATAGAGACTATCATATCCCCTTTTACAGATAAGCTAATGAAGGTTAAGACTAACAAGGTCATGCAACTGGCAAGGATCTGAGACCAGATTTGAACTCAGGTCTTCCTGACTCCAGCCTCAGTGCTCTTAAGGTTTAAATTCACTGATAGCAGCTCCTCAAGAGCAACTTATATTCTGCCAGAGGGCACAACTACACAGGCAAAATCCATTACACGGAATTACATTTCAGTTATTGATCAGTCCGTTTTTGATCACGTAGGACTCTTTGTAACCGCATTTGGGTTTTTCTTGGCAGAGGTACTGGAATGGCTGCCATCTCCTTCTCCAGTTAATTTTACAAATAAGGAAACTGAGTCAAGCAGGGTTAAGTGACTTGCTCAGGGTCACCTAGCTAATATGTGGCTAAGGCCAGATTTGAACTCAGGAAGATGAGTCTTCTTGGTTCCAGGCCTAGGGCTCTATCCGCTGTACCGCCCGGCTGTGCCCAATCCTCAGCTGGGCAGCTGTGAGGAGGGCAGGGTGGAGAGAGGGTGAGTGAAGGGCCGAGGAATGATTCCAGGTTGCAGACTTGAGGGACTATAAGATGGCATCAGCCTCTCTAGAAACAGAGAAGTTAGGAAGAAAGGTGGGGGGGGTCTGGCAGGTGAGCGGGAAGATAATCTGTCCCACTTTGGATCAGGTGAATTTGGGGTGCTCAGTAGCTATCCAGGTGGGAAGTCACACAGGAAGGTAGAGATGGGGGACTGCGGATCAGGAGACAGACGTGGGCTGGGCCTCTAGTCTGGATGATTATCTGCATCGAGATGACAGGTGAATTGTGGGAGCTACGGAGTAAGGAGACAGAAGAGTCTCATAGTAAAGGTAGGAAGTGTGGATGAGAATGTCAACTAGGGACTGAGAAGGATCAGTCAGACAAGTGGCAGGACAACCAGGAGGGAACGGTGCCATGAAATCACAGGGAGGAGACAGTATCCAGAGAGAGAAGGGAGTTGATAGTGTCAAATGGTCCCGATACAGAAGTACACTGACAAATATTATACAACCGGCTCTCCCGTTTTGTTTTGTTCTGTTTTGTTTTAAGTATCCATGACACAAGTTTAATCTACATTAGTAACATTGTTTACATCACTTCCTTAAGTCTAGACAATCAACAAAATAAAAAAAAATCTATCTTCATTTGTGGTGATTTTTGAGGTATAAATGCTTATGCTGAGTTGGGGGAGAGAGAGACAGAGGAGAATGAGAGCTGTAGCTGATACCTGAATAACCTGTTTCCCCCAATCACTATTGTATTTTTGTGTCAAGTTTTTAATGTTTCTTGAATTCTTCTATTAGGTGGTCTGTAGTAAGCTACCATTACAATATAAGTTCTGTTTTCCATCTTATTAATCTTTTTCCCCCTGGGGCAATTGGGGTTAAGTGACTTTCCCAGGGTCACACAGCCAGGAAGTGTTAAGTGTCTGAGGCCACATTTGAACTCAGATCCACATATATATCACTACATCAACTTTTCACCTGTCTTGTTCTTCAGAATAAGGTCTGTCCTTTTTTACACATTGAGGTCATGACCCCCATCCCTCCCATCTTGCCCCCTTGCACTAAGACATTTCCTTTGCCTTACCCATTGCTATATTTGCCCCCAGCTACCCGAGGCCACGAATTTGCTCACAGCCTCTATTTTTGGATCCTGCCTTCCACGTGCCGTTGATCCTCCATACTTTTATTTTCTGCGGCCTACACTGTACCTGCTCCTCTCTGTGGTTCTCGCTACGGCAGCCACATAAAGGTAACTCTCTCCCTCCTCCTACCCCTTCCAGTTCAAATCAACAAACGTTATTTAACTTTTCCATTTAAACTCCTTTTAATTGGAATTTCAAGGATCTAAGCCAATCCAGCCTTCGCAGTGCCCGTGAGACACACTCCCTGCCTGAGCAAGAGCACAATAGTCCTATTTTTAACGCTAGGGACCACAGAGTCTGAATCTGCTTTTCAAATCCCATTTTTTCCTTCCTTTTCTCACTCCTTCCTTCCCTCTCCTATACATCTTACGCCAACTTGCCTTACAGAATCTTAGCCATGGGATCCATCATTGCACTGAACTCAGTTAATAAGCAATTTTTACAACAGTTACTACATGTCAGGTTCTATGTTAAGCACTAGAAAGACAAAGAAAATCAAAAAGCGGCTTTATTACATGTTCTCCCAAACATGGCCTCTACCTTCAGTCTGGTTGGTTTTCCCTGCCTCATCTAAATTAAGATTTTGCTTTTGTAACTAATTGTTCACATCCCAAATTTCCCTTTTTTTTTTTTTTTTTTTTGGGTATCCCTGGGATTTAGCTCAGTACCTGCACATGGTAAATGCTTTTAAAATATTTATCGACTCTTGTTAGCTGATTTCTACTCCTCCCATTTTCAGGGGAAGGGGAAATCTAGACCTGTGCCTTTCCCACACACTCTAGAATTTCAGATTTCCAAGGTTCTTTAGCCGAGTTGCCTGGAATAGTCAGAGTTTAAGTCCCTTGCCCAAATTCACACAGGCACCGCGAATCAGAGGTAGGATCTGAATCCAAGTTTTCTTGCCTCCAAAGCTGACCCTCTATCCACTGTGTCAGGCTGTCTCTCTCACCTTTCTGTTCTGAAGTCCCTACCTTTCACCCACAGTAGAGAGAAAAATATCAGCTCGTTTCCTGCCCAGGACAGCCCTCTCACTACTGAGATGCCCTTGGTTCCTTCAGGAAGTGTCGGTTGGCTGCCCCAGAATCACTCACTACAGTGGGTGGTACACATGGTGAGGTCGGCCGGGGCCTGGCAAGCTTTCCAGCACGCCCAGGTACATGCCCTGGAAAGACGCCCGGTCGCTCCCTTGCTTGCATCCAGTGGACCAGCAGCCCACCAATCAGCGGCAGGAGCTCCCCCTTCTCTGACCATTAGCAGCCTTTCGCTTCCCCACGGGAGAGAAACCAACTGCACATTGTTTGCCTGTGGCTGTCACTTGGTACTGGCAGGAACACAAACACTGCCCACTGGTCACCTTGCCCTTCGTGCCCTGCTGTTCTTGTGGACAGATCTGCTGCTTCATTCTCAGGAAGAAAGAAGGGATGGAGAAAAAGAGGAAGGAAGGAGAAATAGAGGGAGGGAGAAAAGAAAGAAGGAAGAAGGAAAGAAAAGAAAGAAGGAGAGAAGAAAGAAGAGAGGAAGAAAGGGAGAAAAGAAGGGAGGAATGGAGACAGGAAGATAAGGAGGGGAGAGGGATGAGGGAAGGAAAGAGAAGAAGGGAGAGGTATGAAGAAAAAGGGGAAAGGAGGAGGGAAGGAGAGAGATGAAAGAAGAAAGGGAGGGAAGAAGGGAAGAATGGAGGCAGGAAGATAAGGAGGGGGGAGAGAGGGATGAGGGAAGAAAAAAAGAAAAGGAGGAGAGAGAAGAGAGGAAAGGAGGAGGGAAGAGGGAAGAAGGAAGGGAGAGATGAAGGACAAAAGGGAGGAAAGGAAGAAGGGAAGAGAGGGGAAGGAAAGAAAAAAGAAGGAAGGAAAGGAGGGAGGGAGAGGAAGGAAGGAAGGGGAAAAGGAAGGAAGGAATGTGGCCAAATGCTGGGTGGTGGGTTTTCTGGGTACTTCATTGCCATTTTTCTCTCTTAAGAAGTGATGCTAAAATAACTTTTTGGACATGTATACATATATTGTATTTAACATATACTTTAACATATTTAACATGTATTGGTCAACCTGCCATCTGGGGGAGGGGGTGGGGGGAAGAAGGGGAAAAGTTGGAACAAAAGGATTTGCAGCTGTCAATGCTGGAAAATTCCCCATGCATATAACTTGTAAATAAAAAGCTATTAAAAAAATAAAACAATAAATACTTAAAAAAAGAAGAAGTGACGCTAGCCTAGTTCTTGGACTTCCTTTGAATGGCAATCAGCAGTTCCTGCCAGCCCTGAGCGTGTTACACCTCCATGCCCTCTGTGGGAAGGTTTCAAGAAAAATTGCCCAACAGCACTGTACTGACTCAGATCCTTTCCATACTTAGCCACAATGTAGAGAGAAAATAAACATTCATTAAGTGCCTACTGTGTGCAAGACACGGAGCTAAGGGCTTTTACCCCATTTAACTCTCACAACATCATCCTCCAGGAGGGTGCTCATTTTGCAATGGGGAAACTCAAGCCGAGAGAGTTAAGTGACTTGCTCAAAGTCACACAGCGAGTAAGTGTCTGAGGCTGGATTCAAACTCAGATCTCTCCGTCCCGAGCTGGCTCCCCGGCTGCCCTAGGTTTCTATCAGGCCAGTTACCTGTAAGATCCTGGATAAACATTTACCCTCCTGGGGTCCATTTCCTCATCTGTAAATGGTGCTTAAAAATAGCACGACAGCCACAAAGCCTTGGCCACTGACGGAGAGTCTGATCATCACTTCTGTGAAGAACTGGGCAAGTCGGAGCTCTCATCATTGTTACAGAGAGAAGAGATGAAGGCCCAGAGAAGGGCAGCGGTTCGCACACGAGGGCCCAGGCAGAATTCAGGCTGGGGCTTCCTCTCCCATGATGGGCGAGGGGACCAGCCCCGGTCCCTGTTACTTCCCCCCATACACACATGACCCCCCACTTCTATACTCCTATTTCTTCTCAGGGGCAGGAACCAGGCTCGATTCCCCGCTCCCCCAGCCGCCAGTTGGGACCCAGGGTAAAAGGCTCAGTTCTAAAATATTTTCAAGGGGCCGACGTTCCTAAGGAGCATCATTGCCTGGTCCCGGCCAGGACTGAGGCAGGAGCCCTTAGGGACTCTCTGGAGTCCCCTCAGCGGCCTCGGGAAGAAGAAAAGAACCCTTGGCTTTGGCTCCGAATGAAGAGATGAGAAGGGTCCCAGCTCTCTCTGGACCATCCCTCCTTCCCTGCCAGGTGACTAACAGTCCTTGTCGTGCAACTCCGCACCCTGGAGTCACCCGACATGGTGCACCAGCAGTCTCTGGGTTCTGGGAAGTCCCAGAGTCTCCTTGTTCTGCCGCTCTAAGAGATAGGATGATGGAGCCCATTGACCCAGTTTTCCTGAGCCTGGAGAGACTAATAAAGGGGGAATCTGCACTCCAGACCTGGTATCCCTTTCATTCCTGTTCACCAAGACAACTTTCCTCCAAAGGCCCGAGCCCCATCTTAGCCTGAACAGGAGCTCTAGTCCCCCCTGGTGAGCCCCCTCGGCCCAGAGAATAAAATTTGACTTCAAACTCCAGCTGGAAGGGATGCTGGAGACGCCCTAAAATCTTCCCAGCATCTCCCAAATCCCTTCCTCCCACCCATGGGACCCCCACCCTCGCCACTCTCACAGACAAGAGCAATGGCTTCCCAGACTTTCTTGATTCCAACTCATCCTCTGAATCTCCACCAAAACAGTCTGGGGCACAGATTCTGATGTTACTCTCCTGCTCAAGGAACTTCTATGGTTCCCTATTACCTCCAGCATAACATTCAAGCTCCTTATCCTGGTCATGTCTCACTCCAGCTTACTAATTCTCCTAGTCCCGTTTCATATTCACATCCCCAATTTCTAATGAAAATGAACTTGGAGTTCTTCCCCAACCACAACATGCCCTTTTCCCGCCTCCATGCTTTGGCACATTGACTTGTCTGCCCCCGCCCGTTAATCTTTTTCTTCTTCCAAGGCTGACTTTTTGTGACATCTTATCTAACCCCCTTCCCGGGCTTCCTCCACTCCCCCCAGGGGAGTCTGTCTCCTTGTCTGTCTGGGATTTCCAAGATGGTTCCAATTCTACCTCAGATGTTTTCTGGCTATGTGACTCCGGGCAAGTCATTCTACCTTTGTCTGCCTCTGTTTCCTCATCTGCAAAATCAGGATAATAATTCTACTCCCTGCCCCATAAGAGGCAGTGTGGTTCAGTGGAAAGCCAGCCACTCAGCTCTTTTTTTGGCAAAGCATCTGGGAGTAACTTTGACAGCTAGGAAGTGTCTGAGGCTGCATTTGAACTCGGCACCACAAGGGCACGATTCGCTGCACAACCTTGCTGGCCCTTCAGCCAGCATTATTAAGCATGGCTAAGCAAGGGACTAAGGGCAGGTTTGAGTGGAAATCACAGAAATATTAATCATGTGACCTCGGATAGGTCAGTTCAAAAACTCTGTAAAAAAAGGGAGTCAGACTAAATGAGTTTCTAAGGTCCCTGGGTCTCTGATCCCGTGATAGGATTTGAGAGGACGAAACAAGCATTTATTAAACACCTACTGTATATCAGGTACCATGCTGATCTTTTTATAGATATTATTCTTGTAATAAGTTAGAATAAAATTGTCATAAAAAATTCTTGGGAACTTTGATGCACCCTGGAGCTGCTCCTGGGCAAGACAGAAAGGCTAGAAGAGCCATTAGGGGGCATTTGATCCATTCCCCTTATTATACAGATGAATAAACTGAGGCCTGGGGGCAGGGAAGCTTGCCCAACATCCAAAATCACCCAGTTAAGTCATCCTATCAAACTCTTCAAGGGGTAGCTGGGTGGTACAGTGAGTGGGTAGAGTGCCAGTTCTGGAATCAGGACCTGAGTTCAAATGTGACTTCAGACACTTAATGTTTCCTAGCTGTGGACCCTGGGCAAGTCACTTAACCATGATTGCCTTGCCAAAAAAAATTAAAAAAAGATTAAACATGATTTAAAGGATCTGATGGTGAAGATTTTCATTTATTGCATCTCTAACGTTGAGTAAACAGCAGGAGCTTACTGAGTGTACAGTCCTCTGGAGAAAGTTTGTTTCTGGGCTGACTGAGCACCTCTAGCTAGTGTGCTATCTCCCCCCCTCCCCCCACCTAACGGTTGTTGAATGACTAGGTAATGAGCCTGCTCTGATCTTGGGATATTGATTAGGAATAAATGAATAACACCTGACGCCCTCCCTTAGCAGGTGCAGAAAGAGTAACCCAGTGAGGGGAAATCCCTTCCCACGGGGCATGATGGGACGGCCAAGATGCATCTCCTGCCCAACTGAGAGCTCTTTCCAGTGTTACATCTTGACTCCGCCAGCCCCCCACTGCCGCTCCTCCTCACCCCCAGGCCCCAGTTTCCTGTTACCAGCAGAAACCTCTAATGCAAGGCCTGTGGTTCGCTTCAGGGAGGGCGTTTGCAACACCCTGCTGAGAGAGGCCGCCTGCTGCGGGAGGCCGGTCCCAGCCGGCGAAGGCCAGGGGAGGGCCCATCTCGCCACCAAGGACCTGGGCCCAGCCCCTACTTGAAATGCCCCTCCTCTCTGATTTCTCATTCTCCATCTGTCCTGATTCCCCCGTCCATCCAGGTCCGCCAAGGGCCTCCCTCCACGTGTCTGCTCTTCTGGGCAGGAGAGGGTTCATGATGATAGGGGTTCCAGTCAGAAGGCCCTTTAGGGGGTATCCGATGTATTCCCCTTATTATACAAATGAATAAGCTGGGGCTGGGGGAGGGAGCTTGCCCAGAGTCCACAATCACCCAGCCACTGAGTGGCCCAGGGCTGCATGCAGATCAGGGACTCTCTCCACTTGCTCAAATTGGAGCATGATGGGAAGAGAGGCCCTGACCAGGGAGAGGGGCAAGGGACAAAGAGAAGGAGGGTGAATGCACTTCCCGTCTTCACCCTGAGTCCCCATAGCACCCACTTCCCTCACTCCTCTCCCTTGGCAGGTTGCTTCCCTTGGGGGTGGGTATGGAGAAGATGAGGTGATTTCCCCCAAGAGTGATTTCTTTCCCTGCTTGCCACTCATTTTCAACTCTTTTTTTTTTCCTTCAGACCCCCTGAAACGCCAATGGAGGGGAGGTGACTTTGACCTTGACCTTGGGAAAATCTGTCCTGTAGCAGGGAAGCAAGTGAGGGCAGGGGGCACTTTTATTTGCTTGTTTGTTTCCTGCCCACCTCCATTTCCTCCCCAGAGGGATGAGCAGCCTGGAAACTACCCGCCCGTTCTGAATCATTTCTTACAGGTCTCACTCACCACCTTCAGAGACCTCACTTCTCTTTTAGCTGCTTTCACACGCACTCAACCAACCCCAATATGTGGGGGCTCGGCTGTTCCCAGTCATTCCGCGGCCCTACCTGCTCCCTTTGACCCCTTGTTGCTGTTGTTCAGACATGACCCCATTTGGGGATTTCTTGGCAAAGACACTGGAGTGATTTTGCCATTCCCTTCTCCAGCTCATTTTACAGATGAGGAAACTGAGGCAGACAAGGTTAAGTGACTTTTTCATGACCCCATATGGGGATTTCTTGGCAAAGACACTGGAGTGATTTTGCCATTCCCTTCTCCAGCTCATTTTACAGATGAGGAAACTGAGGCAGGCAGCATAAAGAGTCTGAGGCTGGCTCTAAACTCGGGAAGTTGAGCTTTCCTGGTTCCAAGCCCACTGCTCTATGTACCATGCCACCCAGTGAGCTTTGTTCCCAGCAGCTTTTTGTTCTTTCTGTAGTTATGGCAGCACATTGTTTACTGCAGGGGATGGTGGGGGCGGCTTGCAAGCCATGGCTTATGAGTGATTCCAGCTTTGCGGGCAGCATCAGGCTCCTCGGGTCCTAAGCAAGCCCGACCGGCCAGTTCCTTTCCCTGGGACTGGGTCGGCGCGTTGACCTCCGGCGCCATGACATCATGCCCTTCCGCTGCTCACTCTGATTGGTGCAGACCTGACCTCCCACTGACTGCCCAGCCCTCGTCTTCTTCATGGCAGACTCAGTGGTCGGGGAACTTGGTGATTGAGCCCATTCCTGTGAAGGGCATTGGGCGGCCTAAGAAACCACTCGGGGGCTGCCCAGAGTCGGATGGGGCCCCCATGAGGATGCGCATCCCTTCAGGGCCGACACTACATTCGGCCTTCCTTGTCTCACCAATGCTTAGCTTAGGGCTGGGCACACAGTAGGTGCTTAATAAATGCTTCTTGACGGGCTGACACCACAGTTACTGTTCAGTCAGTTCAGAATCTTTATCAGATTCTACATGATCCCTTGGACCACATCACACCAACAGCATCTATAGGTTTTGGGGACTTGGGGGGGCAAAGACATTGGAATAGTTTGTCATTCCCTTCTCTAGTGATTTAAGGCAAAAAGGTTAAGTGACTTTCCCAGGTAGGGAGCGTCTGAGGCTGGATTTGAACTTGTTCTAGACCCCGTGCCCCGCTCACTGAGACCCAGCTACCTCCTGACTGACGGGCAGTGTCGGGAGACTCCGTCTGAAAAGCATTCGGTAGCCCTGAGAGCAACGCGTGGATTCCCACTACCCCGGGGGCTCTGGCTTGGGGGCCAGATTCTGCCCTGTGCCCACCCCACCCGGCCTGGTCTGGCTGCCCTAGAGGAGACCCAGCTCCCAGCTTGTTATCTCTCCTCTGCTCCTCCTCCCCCCCAAGGAAGCTTCTGACTTTACCACAGTTTCCTGCCTGTGGGTGTTTCAGAGCCAGGCAGAGAGGGTGGGTTACGGTTCTGCTCCTCCAGCCAGCCACCCCTGACACCCCCACGGGCCTCTGACGCATCCGGGCCTTTTCTCCAAATTTCCCGCTGTTCCAAGGAAGAGCAGCACAGGGAGGGGGGCCGGCAAAAAGGGTCCTTCCTTCTCCGGGCCTCTGTCCTTCCTGACCCCCCCCCCCCCCCCCCCCCCCCCCGCCGCCTGAGGTGCATCCAGCTAAATAGCACCTATGTGGCCCCACAGCCTGGAGGGAAGGAACTCATCCCCAGCTCAGCCTCGCTTTGCTCTCCGAGACTGACTTGGACCTCAGTTTCCTCACCTGTAAAATATGCCAGGGGACTCGACAAGGCCTCTAAGGCCCCTCCCATCAATGGAGCCACCAGGCCCAAGCTTCTCTGGATCTCATTTTCCCTTCCCAGCCACTATTAATGGGTAGGAGAGTATGGACCGATGCCCTGAGCGGGAGGTTGGTCAGGAGGGCCACAGAGCAGGGAGAAAGGAAGGAGAAAGCACCTACTATGTGCCAGAGCACTGAGCCACCTACACACATGGACGGACATACTACCCTTCCTAAATCCTAATCTGACAGGAGAGATAGGGGATTGCCCACCACTATTAATAAGTAGGAGAGTATGGCCTGATGCCCTGAGCAAGAGGTTGGTCAGGAGGAGAGTCCCATCAGATTAGGATTTAGGAGGATAATGTGTCTATCCATGTATATAGGTGGCTCAATGCCTAGAGCTCTGGCACATAGTAAGTACTTAATAATAATTTTCCCCCTTTCTTTCTGTCTGCTCTGCCAGCCCAGGTTCTCTAATCACTTTCTCCTGACCAACCTCTTGCTCAGGGCATCAGTACATGTTCTCCTACTCTCCTCATTAGTAGTGGGTGGGTATATCCTATCTCTCCCATCAGATTAAGACTTGAAAGGTCTTCATCTGTGTAGGTGGTTCAGTGCCCAGAGCTCTGGCACATAGGTGCTTAATAATTTTTCCACTTTTATCTGCTCTGCCATCCCAATTCCTCTGGCCATCTTCTGACCAATCTCTCACTCTGGACATCAATCTGTTCTGTATCCCCCTAATTTACTCCTTAATAGTATCTCTCCCATCAGATTAAGATGTAGGAGGGATAGTATATCTATTCATCTGTGTAAGTGGTTCAGTGCCCAGAGCTCTGGCACATAGTAGGTGCTTAATAATTTTTCCACTTCCTATCTTCTGACCAATCTCTCGCTCTGGACATCAGTCTGTTCTATGTATCCTCCCAATTTACTCATTAATAGTGGGTGGGTCTATCCTATCTCTCCATCAGATTAGGATTTAGGAGGGATAGTATGTCTGCTCTAGGTGGCTCATTGCATAGAGCTCTGGGTTTAGAGTCAGGAGGACCTGAGTTCAGATCCATCCTCAGATACTTCCTAGCTCTTTAACCTTGGCCAAGCCAACCTCTGTTTGGAGAAGGAAATGGTTGCCAAGAAAAACTCATGGAGTTATGAAAAGTTGGACAGGGCTGAACAACAGTAAATATATTATCAGACCCAGATGCTCTTTGAGAGTGGGGACCATTACACTGGAAGATCCCCTAAGACTGGGGACTATGATCTGTTAGATACCAAGAGCAGAGATTAATAAACGCTTTTCATTTATTCATTTGGACATTCATTTATCAGAAAGCTCTGCAGGGCTGACGTCCTGAGTGCTTTCTTCCATCTGTGATGGCGTCCAAGTAGATTATATCTTCAGCCCTCCAAAGTTCCAGAATCTTATCCCAACAAGAACCAAAGGATCATAGATCCCTGTCAATGTAGAGACCCACGGATCTATAGCTGAAGGGACCTCAAAGGCCATCTGGCTCAACCCCTTTATTTTACAGATGAGGAAACTCTGGCTCAGAGAGTTTGTATCTGAGTATCTGAGGCAGGATTTGAACTAAAGTCCTGTGACTCCAAATTTGATGCTCTTTCTATTGCACTACTCTGTCTCCTAGTGTCCTGATCCCTTCTAAAGGAAGCCTTGTTTATCTCCAGTAGAATATAAGCTCTCCAAGGAGGAAAGTTCCTCATTTTTGCCTTGTAGCTCCACTGTCATGCAAGATACCTTGTATACAGTAGGTGTTTATAAATGCTTATCAAACTTGACATGGATGGAATCTCAAAGGAGCGTTGGGTCAGCTTCTATGATATGGACCAGCAATGAAACCTGGAGGTGGGGCGCGGGTCCCCATACGTATATGGGAACTCACAGATATCCCTGTCTCGTGGCTGGGAGGGTCCTGAGGGTCAAGGGTCCTTAGAACCCTAGGTACCTACAAGCATCTTCATGATGTTAGTTCTCTCACAGCATGAAGAATATTCGAATGGGATGTGGAGATTTAGGCAAAGCAATGAGGGCTTTTCTAAAATCAAGACCATGACCACGGCGATTTCCTCTCCTCCTCCCCCTCCCCTAAATCCATCAGGCACTGCAAGGATCTCTGCATTTGGCCATCTGACACTGGCAGATCAATTCCCTTTTCTGAGATTCATTTAAAAATGACAAGCCTGGACTTGCTGTTTAGGGTTCTTTGAAGAAAGCCCTTCATAAACATGGAAGTGTATACATGTGAAATATTATTCTAGCCCTAATATATTCAGAACTAAAGCCCCTCCCAGTTCAGACATTTTATGGCATAAAGTCCCTTCTTCTGACTTTCCATGTTCTAAGTCTTTCCTATTTGTAAGATTCTAGGGAAACTAATACCTCTGACATTCTGTGTTCTAAGGACCCCTGATAGTCCCTGTTCTATCTGTGACATTCTAGGAACGCTATTACCTCTGACATTCTATGTTCTAAGTATCCTCTTGGCTCTGAATCCCATATTATCTAATCCTACATAATCCCAGTCCTGACATTCTAATGCTCCAAGACACCTGACCATGAACCTAAAACACTCCCAAGTGTGGTCCAAAGCAGATTACAATGTGATTGGAAAATAATAAAATAAAAAAAGATAAAATATAAATAATGTTAACATGGTTTTCTACTATTAATATGTGTTTACTCTGTAGCCTGCAGGGATCATTATGCAAGGATTAATGATCTTTTCTACTGGCCTTTGACATCGGTGCTTCAAGACACTTCCCATCTTGGACACAGCTACATATTCTAGATACCTTTCCAGCTTTGACCTTCTGTGTTCTATGTGCCCTCCAGCTCTGACACTCTCCTCTAAGATCTCTCCCAGTGTAGCCAGGCTGTAGTCTAAAGTCCGCTCCACTTCTGATAGTCTATCTGCTAACGTCCCTCCCAACTTAGACAATCTGACTACAGATTCTAGGGTTTAAAGTCTGTGTTTTCTGGCCCCTCCCTGGGCTGACCTTCTCCCATTCTAGGATTTGGACCACCCCCCTCCCCAATTCCCGCCTCTTGCGACCCCAGTCCCATCTGTCTGGACTTGGAACAAAACTGAACCTCCCCGCAGACCTTTGCTGTGTAGGATAAGGTCTCTGGACTCGATGATTTTGATAATTCCTTTCTTTCTGAACCCGTTTCTGTAGCCTAGGGATGGAGGGGCCCTAGCACAGGCCAAAAACTTCCTAGATACTTATTTGGATCTCAGTGGAAATCAGCCCAGATCTTTCTCTCCAAATGATCAAAGCAATGATAAATATTGGTGGCTCATGGCTGAGGAACCAACCTTAGCTAAGATACCTGGGAAATAAATTGGGGGACTTGTGGGAGAAGTGTCAAAGCTTCTAAAGTTTGGAACTCAACCTTTTAAGCTCCTTAGAAAGGGAGTGATCTCATTTTTGTATGTATATTTCTAGCACTTGACATACACGTGGCGCATAGTAGGTGTTACATAAACATTTACTGACTGATGGATTAATTCCTCCAACTTCAGGAAACTTTTGGACAAAGCAAAGGGTGGTACAGGGGATAGAGTGCTAGACCCAAGCCCAAACACAGACTACTTGTGTGATCCTCGGTAAGTCACTTAACTACTTTCTGCCTTAGTTTCCCCAACTGTAAAATGGGGACAACAACACCATCTACCTCACAGGGCTGTCCTGAGGATCAGACAGTAGGCTCAATAACAATGTTTATTCTCTACCCCTTCTCTATTAAGCATTTTCTTTAGCATCATCTGTATAAACCTGCATATTTATGGATCTAGTGGTCACCAAGTATTACAGACCTCATGTTCTTGCCTGATGTTTCTAGATCTCTGTCTCCTTCCCACCTTCTGAAGCTTTCATTCAGCTTCAAGGAACGTAGTTTGCTCTAGGAGAACGGGAATCGTCTGGGAGTCAGGAGACCTGGGTAGCTCATAAAGGAAGCTCAGTGGTGCAATGACTAATCTTCCAGCCTCAGACACTCACTAGCTGTGTGACCCTGGCAAGTCACTTACCCCCATTTCCCTCAGTTTCCTCATCTGAGAAATGAGCTGGAAAAGAAAATGGCAAATCAACCTACTAGGGGTCACCGAAGAGTTAAACGTGACTGAAAATCACCGAACAACAACTCGCTCACTATGGGGTCTTGAGCAAGTCCTTGCTGTGCCTTGGCCCAGCCCCTAGGCCCCTTCCCCGGACTGGGCCCTCCCCTTTGGCCCCCTTTTCCCCAAAGGGAAAAGCTTCCCCCCGGTGCGGGACCCCCCCCAAACCCCGGGAAAATTTGTTTCCCAAAGCCGTTCTCCCCAAGGGTTGGGGGGAAAATTTTGGAGGGCCGGGGCCAAAGGGGGGGACCCGGGGGGAAACCCCGGGGGGAAAGGGGGGGGGCAGGGGAGGGCCGGGGGCCCCGGGGGGGGGCCCGGGGCCCCGGGGGGCCCCAAACCCGGGGGGGCCCCCGGGGGGGGACCCACCCCCCGGGGGGGGGGGGGGGCCGGGCCCCAGAACCCCCCCCCAAAGTTTTCCCCTTTGGGGGCCCCCCGGGGGGACGGGGCCCCAGGGCCCGCCCCCGCCCGGCCCGCCCTCCCCCCCTCCCCCCCAAACCCAGGAACCCCGGGAAATTGGAAAGGGCCAGCCGGCCCCAAAACAGCCCCTGGGGGGGCCGGGAAGGGGGGGGGCCCCCCTGGGGGGGGGCCGGGAACCCCCCCCCGGGGGGGAGGGGGGGGGGGGAAACCCCCCCAAGGGCCCCCCCCAAAGGGAGGCCCCGGCGGGGCCCGGGCCCCGGTTCCGGGGGAGGGAGCGGCCCCGCCTTTGGAGGGCGGGGGGTTCCCCCCCCCCGCCCCCCCCCAGGCCCCGGGGGCCCCCGGGCCCAGAAAGCCCCCGGGCCCCCCCCCCCGCCCTGGGGCCCCCCCGGGGGCCCCCCCCTCCCCCCCCCGGGGGGCCCCTGGGGCGGAGGGGCGGGCCCCCCCCCCCAGGGGGCCCCCCCGGAGGGGGGAAAGGGCCCCCCCCCCCCCGGGGGCCCCCCGGCGGGGCCCCCGATTCCCCCCCCCCCGGGCCGGGTTTCCCCGCCCCGGAAAACCCCCCCCCCTTTGGGGGGCCCCGGGCGGGCCCCCCCGGGCCCGGGGCCCCGGGCCCCGGCGGGCTCGGCCGTTCCCCCGCCCTCCCCGGGCCCCCCCCGGGCCTTCCCCCCCCCCCAGCGGGGGCCCCTTTGGGCAGGGCCCTGCCCCCGGGAGCCCCGGGGGGCCCCAAAGGGTTTTCCCGCCCCCCCGGGGCCCCCCCCCCCCCGGGGCCCGGGGCCCCCCCAAAGCCCTTCCCCGGGGCCCCCACCCCCCCCGGGGCCCCCCCCCAGGGAAGGGGCCAAAGGGGGCCGGGCCTTCCGGGGCCTTTTGACCCAAACCCCTTTTCGAGGGTTGGCCCCTTGGGCCCAGGGGGGGGCTTTTCCCCTTTGGGGCTTTTCCCCTTTTAGATTGGGGGCCCCTTGGCCCGGGGGCCCCTTCCCGGGGGGCCGAAGGGGGGCCAAGTGGAGCCCCCCCCAAAAAAGGCCAACCGGGGCCCTCTCCCCCCCAAACCTTTAACCTCCCCCCCCCCCACCCCAAAACCCCCCCCACCCAAAACCTCCAAAACCCAAGATTCGGGCCCCAACCCACAAGGGGCACGTAAACCCCGGGAACAATCACAGGGAAACCCCACGGATACAAAAACCCCCCCGGGGCCAAAACCCCGGTAAGGGGCCAAAACGGAAGCCACGAACCAAAACCCCACGGAACCCCCGCCCAACCGCAGGGAAACAAAACCCCTTTGGGGCCAAAAGGGCACCGGAAGCCCCCCCGGGGTCCAAAAAACCCACAGGGGCCCGGGGAAAACCCCCCCGGGGCCCGGGAACCGCCAATCCCCGGGGCCCGGACACAGGATGGCAACCGAGCCCAAAACAAAAAAAAAAAACACCCAAACAGGGTTTCCCAGGGCAAAGATCCCCCCCAAACGAAAAACCCTAAGGGCCGGGGGCAAACCGCCCCAAAAATTAAAACCCCTAAAAACGGTAAAAAAAGGGCCCCCTTATTCCCAAAAAGGAAGGAAAACACCCAAAATTCAACCCCCTAAAAGGATTTAAAAACCCAAAACCCCCATGAAATGGGACCCCATAAGGAAAAAGCCAAAAAGCAAAAATTAAATACTTCCCCAGGAAAAGTGGAACCCAAAAGGGGCCAAACCCAACCCCCCCCTTTACTTTGGCCTCAACCCAAAACCCCAAACCCAAAAAAGAAGGGGCGGGAAAAACAAAGGAAAACCCGGGAAAACCCTTTTACCCAGCCCAACCGAAGGGCCCCCAATTTCCAAGAAAACCCCCGGGGGCCCAAAATTGCCCCAAAAACTTTTGAAAAAGGCCCCCCGGCCCCAAAAAATTGCCAAATAAGGGGGGGGGGCCCCCCCCCCTTTCCAACCCCCTTTGCCCAAACAACCCGGGCCAAATTTTTTTCCAATTTTCTACTAAAAGGAAAAAATTTTAGGTCCCGAAAAACCCTTTTCCCCCCCGGCCCAAACCCCGTCCAAAGACTGGGGAAAGTAGGGAAAAAGGGGTAAAGGGGGACCCCCCCCCCGGAAAAGGAGAGGGCCCCCCAAAAGGGGCCGCCCGAACCCCCCCCGGAAACCCAGGAGGAAGGGGGAAAACCCTGGGCAAAAGGGGGGGGGAAACCCCTTTGGGGAAAACGGCAAATCCTCTTTCCCCCCCGCAAACCAAACCCCCCCGGGAAGGGTCGGGGGGCCCCCGGGGGGCCCCAAAGGCCCCCTACCCAAAACAGAAGGGACGCCCCGGGGAGGGGCCCCCCCCCCCCCAAAACCGGGGCCGGAAAAGGGCCCTAAAGGGCCCCCTTTTCCCCGGGCCCAAACCAAAATCCCCCCCCTGGCCCCCTCCAAACCCCCCCCCGGGGGATTTCCCCCCCCGGGGGCCCGGCCCCCCCGGGCCCCAAAGTCCGGGGGTTTCCCCCGGGGCCCCTTCCGGGGCCCTTTCCATGGGTTGGGGCCCCCGGGGCCAACCCCCCCCCAAAGAACCCCCCCCAAACGGGCCCCCCCTCCCAAACCCCCTCCCCCTCCCCCGGGAAAAGCCCGCCCCCAAACCCGAGCCCCCCAAGGGGCCCCCAAAAATCCCCCCGGGGTCAAAAAAACCCCCCCCCCCGGGAGGGGCCCCCCCCCCCCCCGGGGGGCCCCCAAAACCCAAAAAGGGGCCCCCCAAACAAACCTTTAAACCCTTTTCCCCCCCCCCCGGGGCACCCCCCCCCTTCCCCAAACCAACCCAATTTGGGGGAAACCCAACCCCCAAAAACCCCCCCCCCCCCCAAAACCCCAAAAAAAAACAAAACCCCCCAAAAACCCCCCCCCAAAACCCCCGGGGGGAAAAACCCCCGCACCGCCCCCCCCCCAAAAAAACGCCCAGGGAAAAAAAAACAAACCCAAACCCCCCCCAAAAAACCCAAAGGGGGCCCAAAAAACCCCCCAAAACCCCAAACCCCCCCAAAAAAAAAAAGCCCCCAAGGAAACCGGGGGGGAAAAAACAACCCACCCCAAAAAAAGGGCCCAAACCCGAAAAAGAAAGGCCCCAAAGCCCCAAAAAACATCACCCGCCCCCAAACAAAACCCAAACGGGCCCAAAAAAGCCCCCAAAAACCCCAAGCCAAAGGGGGCCCAAAGGGGAAAAAGGGGAAAAAAAAGGGGCCCAAAAAAAACCCCCCCAAACCCAAACCCCTACGCCCCCCCCTTCCCCCTAAAACCCCCCCCCCCCAACTCCTCCCTAAACACCCCCCCCCCCCTTTAAACCACCCTCCCAAAAAAACCCAACCCCAAACCAATTTTTCTCAAAAACCCAACAAACTTTCCCAAACCCTTTTTAAAAACAAAAACCCCACTCCCACTAAAAAAATTTGGGAAAAAAATTAAAAAGTTAAAAATTAAAAAGGTATTAAAGTGAAAACCCTTTTTTCCCCCCATTTCCAAACCCCCTCCCCAAACCTTTCTTTGAAATCCTAAACCTCCAAACCCCCCCTTTTTCCCCCAAAAGGGAAAGGAAAACAAACCCGCTGCCAAAAAGATAAAAAAACCGGGGTCGGGCCGCCCGGGGGCCCGGCCTTGCCCCTTTTTGGGGGCCCCTTTCCCACCCCCCGGGCCTCCCCCGGGCCCGGGGGGGACGGGGGGCGGGGGGCCCGGAGGCAACCCTGGCTTCCCCTAAAAACCAACGAAGCATTTCCAAAGAAAAAGTTTTTTTCCGGGGGAGACAACACAGAAAAGCCAAACCCGGCCCTCCCTCAGGAGCTTCCAAGTAAGGAGTTTTGTGGTTTTTTCAGTCCTGCCCTTTCGCCCCTTTGGGTTTTCTTGGCAAAGACACGGCGTGGTTTCTCCTTCTTCCACTGCAAAAGGCAAAACAGGCAGAGATGAAGGTTTTTAGTATTTTTATAGCGGAGGTCCCTGGGGCCATCTGCCAACCCGGGCTCACCGCCGCCTCAGAGCGCTAAAGTCCGATTTCAGGCCCAACCATCAGGGAAACAAAGGGGGGGGGGGCAGAGCATAGAGAAATAGGGAAAAATCCTCCCCACTTGAGAGGGGAAAGGAAGGGTTGAAGTTCCGGGTTTGGGGGAAAGACATCAAGCAAAGAGACAGGAAGTCCCCAGGAGAGATAAAACCATACATGGACCCGGAGCCCGGATCATTCTCCTAATAAAGGGAAGGGGGTCCACCAAAAGGAAACCCACCCCATTTTAAAGGAGGAAACCAAAAAAAAGGGAATGGGTCCGGTCCACATCCACATAAATCCAACTAAACCCTGGGATTTTCTTCCTTCCCACCGGGCCCCACCCTGTCCCCCCCATCCCCCCAAAAACAAATTTAAACGCAATAAACTCCCCAAAGGCAAACAAGGGAAAAACCCCCACCTACCAACCTCAAGTCAAGCAAAGAAATTAAAAAAACCCACTATTCCAATTGGGGAAAAAACCCCAAACCCCTCCCTTTCCCCATTTTATACCTAAATTCTCCCTGGGAACAAGGGAACACTTTGGCACTAAAAAAAAACACCCAAAACTTTACCACACCTCAACCCCTGGATAACAACACCTTTGGTTGGAAAATTATCCAAAAACCCAGGTTACAAAATCATTGGAACGGGAAAGGACCCTACTCATTCCAAATTAAAATTAAAGCCAAAAAATTACTTTCCAGGCCCATAGAAAACACACAAATGGACCCCCAAACCTCCAATCTCATTCCCAAAACAAACCCCCTAGGGGACAAAATTAATCCCAAACAATTTGCAACCCCACTGCTAAACCCAACCCCATACCTTTTATTTCCCAAAGGAAGCCATTGCCCCCTACCCCTTCCCTCCCAAACCCACAAATAGTCTTACCCCTTTCCTGTCCGGAAAACCATCTCCCCCTTTCCCAACGGGGGGAGGGCCCTGGAAACTAATTTTCCAGGTACCCCTTGGGCCCAAACCGCTTAAACCCCCCCAAAACAACCCCGGGGAAAAACCAAATTTCTTTCCCAAGCCGGGGAAAGGGGGACAAAACCCCCACCCCCCAAACCCTTTCCCCCAAAACCCCGGGAAATCCCACCCGGAAACCCAAAACCGGGGCCTTTCTTCCAAAATCCCCAATTGGGCCGCCCCGGTAAAACCACCCGGTTAACCCCCCCATTTGGGATCTAAAAAGCAATTCCCAAGGGAAAACCCCTTGGAAAACCCCAAACCGGGGGAGGGGTTTAAACCCTTCCCGGGCCAAACTAAAACCCAACCCTTGAAATAACCACAGGGGCAAGGCCTCCCCTCCCCTCTTTGGGCCCCCCAAAAAACCCCGGGGTTATTTTGTTGTCCGCCCGGGAATGGGAAAAAACCCCGGCAAGGGGGTAGGGAATCCCAAAATTCCACCCGGCCCACAAAATCCCCCCCACCTTCCCCCTTTCCCGCCCGGGGTACCCCGCCCATTCCGCCAAAACCCCCAGGCACCCCCCCCCCCCCCCCCGGGCCCCATAACACCCCACGCGGGAAAATCTTCCCCACCTTCCCCGCGCCGCCCCGCAAAACAATCCCGCAAAACCTAACACCGCCAACCCCCTCCCATCCCTCAAAAAACTGGTCCCCTATTTCCCCCCCCAGCCCAAACACCAACGCCCGGCCCCGGGCAAAAAAACATGGGCCAAACCCCAAAAAACCCCAAACGAAAAACCACAAAAAAGGAAAAAACACGGCCCAATCACCCCCCCACGAAAATCCCCCGCCTTGGGCCCCTTTCAATCGGACAACCCCCCAAGGAAAAACAAAATTTCCCCGACATCCCACCTGGCCCCACCCCCCTCCCCCCGCCCCCAGGAACCAACCGGGCCCCGCCCCCCCGCCCAGGTACCGGCCAGGAACCCATCGGGGTTTCCCCTAAACCCCGGGACCCCCCAAACCCCGGCACCAATCCCCCCCCTTCCCCTCCACCACGCGGTCCGGGGCCAAAACCACCCGCCCCCCTTTCTTCCCACCATCCCACAACAAAACCCAGGCCAAAAAACGGGGAAAACCCATCACCAAGGTCTAACGCCCCGCCCCCCTCCCTAACACCCCACCGCCACCCCCCAAACGGGCACCCCTTCCGGAAATCCCCGGGGAACTTAAGCCCAAAGCATGGGAAAACAAAATACCGCCAAAAACCAAAAAAAAACCACTTTTTCAATCAACGCCCATCGGCGCCCAAAAAACACTCCGGCAAACGGGAGGGACCGTTCTCCCTCTTGCCCCCACCCAGCAAAACCATGTTTTTCCTTTTCACTTTCAAAGGAAAACCAAGGAAGGCAGAATGTCAATCAAATCACCGTCAACAACAGCTAAAACATCCACGTAAGAAAAACCCAAGTCAGGAAACGCCCGTTCCCCAAAAATCGAAACCACCCTTTCCTCGCCCGCGTAAAAAAAAAAAGGCAAACCATTTTGGTTCTTTCCAAACAAACTCCTCCCCCTCCAAATAGGAAAACCCAAACCGCCTTTAAACCCTAATTGGCCCCCCCGCCCTTCCTTAAAACAAAAGGCCAAACCTGAAAAACCAAAAAACTATTGCCATTTTTCAAACCCCAGTTTTAGAAAAATGATCCGAAAATAACCAACCAAAAGCCAAAGGGGTCAAAATCCCCCGCACACCCCCAAAATCTGGGCCCCCCTAAAAAATTTTTAAAATCTTAATTTAACTTTTCTCTTTAAATTATTGGTCAACCCCATCTGGGGGGGTGGAGGAACAGGGAAAAAGAAACAAAAGTTGCTTTCCAAAAAATTACCGCATAAACTAAAAAAACATTAAAAAAAAAAAAAGAAAAAAATTGCGGGTTACCGAGGAAAATAACTGAAAATTAAACACCGGGAAAATTTGAAAAAACAAAAAATCCACCTAAAAAAGGCCAAATTAAAAAAAAAAGAAAAAAAAAAAACTTTTATGTTTGGATTTAAAATGACAGCTATGAGCAAAACACGATTCGTGTAAAAAAGATCTGGGGGCTTCAGTGGACCATACACTCCCTAAGTTGACAATGACAGTAACAACAGGTAACATGACCTTGGGCTGCATGAGGGGAGACATAGCTTCTAGGAAGAGGTAATAAGGCTCAGTGTAGTCTGAGAGTTTAGAGGAAGACAATTAAAAGGTACTTAACAAATACGTGGGGCAGCTAGGTGGTGGAGTGGGTAGAGCAGAGTGAGGAAAACTTTCTGATCTGGCCTCAGATACTCATTAGCTGTGTGACTCTGGGCAAGTCACTTCCCCCTGTCTGCCTCAGTTTCCTCAACTGTGAAATGAACTGGAAAAAGAAATGGCAAATCACCCCAGTGCCTTTGCCAAGAAAATAACAAATCCAGCCTTAAACGCTTACTAGCTTGGTGGTGCTGGGCAAGTCGCTTCCCCCTGTCTGCCTCAGTTTCCTCATCTGTAAAATGAGCTGGAGAAAGCAATGACAAAGCATTCCAGTATCTCTGCCAAAAGGGGTTACGAAGAGTCGGACACATCTCAAAAAAGACTTAATAAAAATCAATACTTGTTGACTGCCCGATTGAGGCTATTTCCAGTAGGATTTTTCTCTTCTTAAGGCCAACGGGAAGCCATTATACCTATTTCTTCAGGGTTTAAGATGGGGTATAAGAGGCCCAGCCTGGCAAATAAAAAGACGCCCAGCTCTAGGTTCTGGGGGAGCGTGTCCTTGACCAGAATCCACAAGTTCTCCTATCACAGGAGTAGACTTTACTATGGCAGAATCCCTTAATACCTCTATGCCTCAATTTCTTCATCTGTAAAAACGAATGGGAAGAAAAGTAAAGGATAGTTGGCTGGCTAAAATAATCTCCCAAATTCAAGTTGTATAAATATACTCTAAGTAAACCTATCAGATGGAAATATCTGATGTTACTAATGGATTAAAAAAATTTTTTTTTCTTTTTTGAGGGGTGGCAAGGCAATTGGGGTTAAGTGACTTGCCCAGGGTCACACAGCTAGGAAGGGTTAAGTGTATGAAGTCAAATTTGAACTCGGGTCCTCCTGCCTTCAGGGTTGGTGCTCTATGAGATCCACTGTACCACCTAGCTGCCCCACCTAAAGAATTTTTAAATTTGCAAATTGCTCAACTGATTACAAGCCAGTGAGGAAGGCAGCACAGGTGTGGTCTCCATGTTACAGATGGGGAAACTTAAACCTCAGAAATTTAAAACGTGCCCAACCTCACACAGCTGCTCATTGGACTACATACCTAGAGCTAGAGAGGAACTCACAGGGCCTTTACCTAAGGGCGCGAATTTCCTTTTATTCTACAAATCAGGAGCCTGAGGCCTGGAAAGGGGCAGGGTCACACAGATAGATACCACAGTAGATAGAGCAAGGGTCCTGAAGTCAGGAGGATCAGAGTTCAAATTCAGCCTCAGACACTTAATACTTCTTCACCAGGTGACCCTAGGCAAGTCACTTAACCCCAATTGCCTCAGCCAAAAAAAAAAAAAAAAAGAGAGAGAGCTATTAAGATCTGAATATAAGCATAGGCCTCCAGAGTTCCTTATGAACAGTAAGGAAAACCTGCAGAAATTAGTCATGGGGGAGAAGGAAAAGTCTCTTTTTAAAAACTAAGTTGTCCTCAAAGGCACTTAAAATGACAACAAATAGCTGACCTGTACGCTGTGCCTTAATATTTTACAAAGTACATTTATAAACATGATTGAATTTGTTCCAACTACCACCCCGTGAGGCAGATACTGTAGCATCATTCTAATTTTACAAAATTGAGGAAACTGAGACTCAGAAAAGCTGAAGGGACTTGTCTTACTATCACTGAAGGTGAAAACTGCTAAGTTATGATTCGTTATCAGTAAACGTTTGCTAGATCTATTTTATATCCCTATATCCCTGAGTCATGGAAAAATTTCTCCAGGGAAAAGGGATCACGAATGGAAAAAAGGATGAGAAGCTTTGCCCTAGTCCAACACCCTGATTTTAATGAGGAAACTAAAAGCCAGGAAGGGGAAAGTACTTGTCTAAGGTGGTAACAGAAGGATATGAAGCAGGCGTTCTGTGACTTGAGCCCATGCTTGCCTGCCCCAGCTAGCAAATGCTTGGGGCGGGATTTGAACCCTGTCTCTCTATCAGAATGCCCTATGGCAGGGGTCCTCAAACTTTTTAAATAGGAGGCCAGTTCACTGTCCCTCAGACTGTTGGAGGCCGGACTATAGTCAAAACAAAAACTTTGTTTTGTGGGCCTTTAAATAAAGAAACTTCATAGCCCTGGGTGAGGGACATAAATGTCCTCAGCTGCCGCATCTGGCCCGTGGGCCATAGTTTGAGGACCCCTACCCTATGGGAATCCACAAATCCAGGGGTTGTTGTCTACTAGATTTAAAATCTGTGGAAGGTTCTGGCCAGCTACAGGAACCTACCAAATCAGTTCTGCCTGACTGTGCCACAGGCCTCTACTGGGACAAGCCTGTGGGACAGTTGGGATGGAAGAGAAAATTTCTCTTGGCTCGCCCGTCCCAATCAGGGGTCCCCAACTCGCCCAGTCCCAGATCTCCCGGCTGGCCTGAACAGATGACTCCTCACTTGGTCACTCTAGTTCAGCTGGCTACAGCAGACCAGTTGTTTTCCTTAAGAATGCCAAACTGGCCAGGCTGACCGAGGGACACACGGAGAGAGCAGCTGTCTCGTCCATTCTCCAGGGGGCCGGACCTTGCCATGCTTAGTCCTTCCCCAGGGGAAGAACTGCCAACATTTAGAGCTTGTTTTATAGTCTTCACCCCTCCCTGCCCCAACACCGTATTATTTGCTCCTCTCAATAACCCCGTGCAGGGCAGTGAATCTCGCCATCTCCCTGATTTTGAAGAAGAGGAAATTGAAAGTGATTTTGTGGACTGCCTACAGGCCTAAGACTAGTTTTGAAATAGCTGGTTCTTCCAGACTAAAACCTGAGGAAAGCTTGTACATACCTTGTGTAAAACGGGGTGAAAAAGACTAGGGGGACAATCGGCCAGGGAGTTTTGAATATGGAGAAAGACAGCGGGAGCCTCTAGGTAGGGAGGAAGATGTAGCAGGGAGCTGACTGGAGGCCAAATACTCACTCCCGGGGCAGTGGCACTCGCCTCTCCCCTGGCAGCCAGCCCCCTTCTGGACTACCATCCTCTGCCCTTGCCAGAGGGACCGTGAAAGGGAGAGAGTTTTCCTCAACTATAACAATTAAGAATTCCTGGGATGGAGCAGCCAAAGGACCTATAATAATAACAAGGTCTGCTGCAGGTCTGCTGAATGGAAATTAGGCCACTTGTTAGTACCCTGGTGGAGTACGAGGTAGGGAACGCTAGATTTGGTAGCAAAGGCTCACAGGCAATCATTCTTCTACTTGAAAGAGGGATGGATGGGCCCGCAATCACAGAACGTGAGTTCAAATGTCAGCTCTATCTCATGTGGCTCAGTCCCTTCAGAAGCCTGTTAGTCCCCGTTTTCTCCTTTGTAGACAAGGGGAATTTCTAAGGTGCCTCACTGTCTCTCACGAAATGATTCGTCTATCTATTTTATATACCTGTATATACCTGTGGTCTGGTTTATCTATTTTATATACCTATATACTTGTGGTTGTATAAAAACTCCTCCAGAGAAAAAGGATCACCAATGGGAAATGGGAATGGAAGTTCAGAGAAATTCAAAAGATACCGGAAGGAAAAGATGGTCAAGATCTTCTCGGAAAGTCTTCACTAGATGAGGAGAAGCAGTGAAGATCTCAAGAAAGAAAAGTAAAAGACCAGAATTCAAATCTTGATCAGGACAAATTACTCCTATTTTGTGTGTCACAGCCAACTAGTCTCCGAAATCTCCAATGTTGCCAAAACTGGAACGCAAGTTTCCTAAAAGCAAGCCCTCAACACCTGGTACGCTTAAGCGCTTAATAAAAGATTCATTCATTCATTATTTCCTCTTCTATAAAATCAGGAAGACAGAATAAGACCTTGACCTCAGAGAGGTCACAGACAAAAGGCCTTAGGTTTGGGGGGATGGGGAAATACCTTAGAGTGATATTTCTATTTTTTCCTCTCCCATTAATGCCTTTACTCTGACGTCACCTTCCCATTTACCATATATACGAGGGGTCCTCAAACTTTTAAATAGGGGGCCAGTTCATTGTCCCTGAGACTGTTGGAGGGCCGGACTAGAGTAAAAACAAGAACTTTGTTTTGTGGGCCTTTAAATAAAGAAACTTCATAGCCCTGGGTGAGGGGGATAATCGTCCTTAGCTGCCGCATCTGGCCCGTGGGTCATAGTTTGAGGACCCCTGATATATATTCATACATACACACAATATTAGGAGACTTGCCTAGGGTCAACATAAATATTAAGTGTCTAAAGCCTGCACTTGAACTCAGAACCTCCGACTTCAGGGCCACTGTTCTACCTGGCTGCCTCACCCACTTTCTGTCCTGTTCGATTGTCATCTCTCATTGGACTGGGAGCTCCTTTGAAGACAAGAACAACATTTGCCTTTGTATCTCCGGGGTTTAGTACGACGCCTGACAGATGGTAGGTGGTTTCTAGATGCTTGTTAATGGTGATGAATGAAGGCAGGGTGAAGGTTCTCGGAGGGGCAGGAGCATATCGGGGTTTGTCCCTGCACCTCCAGGATTAGAGAATTTACAAGTCATTTGGTTCAGCTGCCATTTTCTAGTGGAGGCCCACAGAGCACTTGCCCCAAACACTTGCCTGCAGTCACACAGGTAGGAAGCCGAAGAGCTGAGATCTGAAGCCACTCCTGACTCCATTCATCCTTCTCTCCACTGAACTACACTGCCTCCCAAGCAGCAGGGCTGGGAAGGATGCCCAAGCTCCTCCGGTGCCAAAATCAGGGCTCTCTCCACTGTGGCCCACTCTCCTGAAAACAAATGTGTTGAATGAATCAAAGAATCCCAGACAGAAAAAGCAGCTCAGAGCTTCTCTAATTCAACGCCTTTAATTTTAGAGCAAACTGGGGAAAAGGGACTTGCCCGGGGTCACACCTCCAGTAAGCAGCTGAGTCAACGGTCTAACTGGTCAGTGGTTCCAGGTTCAGCGCTCCTTCCCCTTTCTGCACATGCTGTCTTATGTCCCCTTTTTTGGGAAGCCACATGGTTTTGGAGGGAGGGAGGGAGGAGAATGACTCTGTATTGCCCTTCCTCCCTTCAATCCAAGCCACTGGCATATCATGGCATCTTCCTGATGCCATGGTGCTCTTTGAGAACAAGGACAAACAATCTGAGTGGAGGAGCTGCCTTACTGGGGAGTTGCAGTTGGGCAACAAACGACACTCCCTCCCTCCTTTCCTCTCCCCCTCTATCCACCTAGGAAACCCTACCCTCACCTGCCAGTGTTAAATATAATATAAAATTTGACCTCTGAACACCTCGGGGTTATAAGCTGGATCTCTTTCTTAATGATACTGCCTTCATTCCAAATCATTTGGGCTCTCCTGGATTGGCCAACAACGGGGCCCAGCCCAAGCCTTGCTTGCTCATTCCCAATAATTCCCAAGGCCCAGAGAGAATGTAAAAAGCAATTGTTCCTCTTTGGGTCAGAAATCCTGAGAATCTTCCCCTCCCAGACTTTTTGGGCTGAGTTAAAGAGGCCATTTTTGCCTCATTTCTTACCTAGTCTCGATCACTGAATGGGTGTTGCCTCCATCAGACTGAGACCTGTCGAAACCCTTAGCTTTAAGGCTAAAGTCTTCCATTGCATCCAGAGCCACCTCCAGGCATCCTGCTCTATATCTGGCTCCTGGACCCTGATGGCTCTGAAACCAAAAAGGTGGGCCCAGTGACCTTGCTTGTCATGGCCGTCACCTCCCTGATGAGAATGAAGGGGAAACAACCACCACAATCTTTTTACAGATAGCACAGCTGCCACCTGGACCTCACAAGCTGTAAATGGCAACCTCAGGATTTGAACCCGGACCCTCCAACTGAAATTCAGGTCTTTTTCCACATCGTCTCTCCAGAGAGCAGGAAGGGGAAGAGGTGAGTTTGGAGATGATAAAACAAAGGGCTAGAAGGGGAAAGATGGAGATGACCGTGTGGGAAAAGGGAAAGAATTAAAAACCAGAGGATCCAGATTTCAATTCCAGCTCTACCCCTTGTCCCTCTGGTGACCTTGGCCAAGTAATTCATCTCTGAGACTGGCTCCCTCTCCCTACCTCTGCCTTCCTTCCACACTGGCTCAGGCTCAGTCCTGGGACCTCAAGGGACTTGCCCAGCACTAGTTACAAGGCCAAGTTTCTGGTCCAGACACAATCGATCGGGGGAAGCAGAACCCCTCTGAAAACAAACGAATCCCCCAGGCCTTCCCCTGATCCCAGTGAAAATTACACTGGGGGATTAGTCAATCTCCAGAACACTGGGCCCCCTGGCTTCTGAGGATGAGGGGGTGCCCCTGTGGCCAGGACCCACATTCAGCCAGGGGCCAGGACAGGCCCACAGAGTACTCGGCATGAATTCAAGATCCCACAGAGTCTCGCTTCAATGAGGAAGATGCTAACATGTTAACTATCCCCATTTTACTGAGGAGGAAACGGAGGCTGATCCAGGCTCAAGGTTCTAAAACCTAAATGTCAGAGGTAGCTTTTAAGTCACTCACAGTAACAATAATCTGGCTAAAAGTCATATAGTGTTTTAAAATTTACAAAGACTAATATTGATGAATTCACTGGATTCTCACAATACTTTGAGAGAGTTCTCTATCCTGTGCCTTGCCTGGGGCCAGGACCTTGAGTTCAAATCTCACTTTTTTTTGGGGGGGGGGGGAGGAAGAGATATTGGGCAAGTCATTCAGCTGTTTGTCTTCCTTTCCTCATCAGTGAAACGGGGATAAGGGCAGCTCACCTGGTGCTAAGTACAAAGTAAGTGCTATAAAAATGTTAGCTGACAGAATTTTTTATAATGGCTTTTTATTTTGCAGAATCCATGCAAAGATAGTTTTTTAACATTCACCCTTGCCAAACCTTGTGTTCCATATTTTTCTCCCTCTCTCCCTCCCCTAGAGGGCAGGAAATCCAAAATAGATTAAACATGTGCAATTCTAAACATATTTCCACACTGCTGATATTAGGAGCATCCTTATTTTGCAAACTTTCATAGAATTCTCAGTTAAGAGAGACCTTGGTCTCCCATTTCCCCTCTAAGCCCAGGTAGCCCATGCATTTCGCACCAAGGTGACAATCTATGCCCACTTGACAAAAGGCAACGTGGGGGAGGAAGAAAAGGAGTAGAGAGTCAGGGGATCGCCTGCCGAGTCTGAATACGACCCAGAATCCATCTGCCAGCCACTGAAAAATGGGGGGGCGAGGTAGGGAAACTCTAACAGTTTCTGTTTTGGAGCCTGAACCCCAGCTCTGGAGCCTATTATTGCCTGTGTGGCCTTCAGAGGAAGAAATGCAAAGGAGACTGGGAAACATTGGTAAAAGACAGTTCACTTTGGAATCAAGATCCTGGCTTTTCTGACATTTATGTTAAAGAGACTCCAGAACAACTTCTTGCTTCTATAAAACGAGGGGAGAGGACTCGCTGACCTGTAAAGCTCCCTCCAGTTGGAGAAGCTCCTGGGGACGAGGAAGTGAGAAGAAATGAAAGAAAAAGAGAAAGGAAGAAAGAGGAGGAGCAAGAGACCATAAATTCTGAGCTGAACAGAACACTAGAGGCCAATGTCTAAACCATTCGATTTAGAGATAAGAAAAAGAAGGGTCAAGTTAGTTAAGTGACCAGGGTCACTGAGTCAGCTCCATACACCTAGTTGCCTCTGGAGGGGATTTTTTTTTTTTGGGGGGGGGAAGGGCACGAGAGCCCATGAACTCCTTTTCAGAACATTTAAAAATGTACAAAACACACACAGAGGAATATAGTTGTAATGCTTTCCCACCCAAAGTCATGGACTCCCAGAAATCCACCCGGGATCCCTCCTTTCCAACAGGAAAGAGGAAGAAAGGATTAGGGAGGGTGGGAAAGAGGAAGAGACCAGTTCCCCCTCCCCCCCTGCCCCTTTTTCCAGGGATCCTGGATCAACTGGTTTCTCCCCAGCTCTAACCCTTCCCTGAACTCTTGGGGTACGGGAGGCGGCGTCCCACAGCTTAGCAAGGAATAGTTTTAATTGTTTATGAGTAACCCGGCCCCGGCAAAGGGGCCCTCATTAACAAGTGGTGAAAGGATTGGCCTGGAGTCCCCACTTCAGAGGCCGGGGGCGGGGTAAATCATTTCACACCCCCTGAGGGCCCACACCCCCAGTTAACCTTTAACCTCAGCAAGCCAGCGCATCCTGGGTGGGGGTAGCTCCAGGTCCAACTCTCCCCCCCCCCCCCCCCCCCCCCCCCCCCCCCCCCAGCTTTCGCCCAACTTAAAAAGGAGACCTGACCCCAAAGCCCTGGGGGACCCTCCTCAGTCAGCAGTAGCCACACAGCAGCCCCTCCCACGGTCGAAATTAGAATACCAGAGGTTTGCATTTGTAAAAAGCTTCCGAAGGCTTTTGAAAGCCCTCAGCTGGCCATTCTCTCAGCTGCTCCTCCCCACTAGGAGCCCGTGGGGGGCAGGGAAAGGCAGGCATTGTGGCCGCTCAGGGCCACCCCAGCAGCCACGGGGCTGGGCCGGAGCGGACCCCAAGAGGTCGGCAGACCCGAGATTCCCCATTCCAGGATGTTCCAAATATGGGAGGGACCTTGGGGGAAAAGCAGAGGAGCCGGGAGGGCGGGAATTCCCACAGAAAGGGAACCGGGAGGGCCCAACACCCAGGGGAGGGAGGCCCAAGCAGGCCTGAGGCACAAGGGGAGGGGACAGATGGGCCAAAGAGGCCCGTCTGGGTGCGAGTGCAAATCCTACCGGTGTCTGGGTCTGCTTCTCCATTAATAAAAAGAAATTGTGGACACAGAAGTCTACAAAGTTACCAGGCTTACGCTGAGTATCTGAATGCAGGGGCAGGGCTAGATGGCTGATAAAGCGCCATTCGGGTCTAAACCGATGGTTCCAGGTCTCTGGTTTTAATTCTATTCTCTTCCTCAATTTAGCTCAAACACTTAAACACCCGAGGACTCATCCTGAGGGTAGAATGGTACAAAAAGGACGCCACCCACCGAGGAGCAGGAACTAGCCGGGAAAATGAGATTTACACAAGTACTCCACCGGAAGGCAAGGAAGGAAATGTTAACACTGGGAGGGTGCGGAGGGGCTGAACCTTAAAGTTAACACTGGGAGGGTGCGGAGGGGCTGCATCTTAAAGTTAACACTTAGGGGGTGCTGAGGGGCCTGAACCTTAAAGTTAAGACTTGGGGGGTGCTGAGGGGCTGAACCTAAAGGAGCCTCCAAAACCTCAGTTTCCTTTTCTGGTCAAAATTAGCTAAGAGTATTCCTGAAGGCAAACATTAGGCTTTAGCAGATCCCTATCTAAGGCTTTCTGGTCCTGCAAAGGGAAGGGGGAGGGGGGAGGAAAGGAGGGATGGCCTGCCTAAGGCTCAGAACTGGCCACCTTCGGCAGCCCCCCCTCCCCCACCCCCCATCCATTTTCTTAGGGACCAGCCCGGGAGAAAGTCACGGTTACCGTAATGACACAAGGATTAACCGCCTCCCTCACACAACCCCAGCAGATAATCCGAGAGGTCACATCCCCGTGCTCCCCTCCCCCCGCGCCCGTGCCTATGACAGTAAATACGGTAGGCTGGGGATTGCAGAAGAGGCGGGGGAGGGCGGGCGGGGGAGCGGCTCCCGGCCCAGGGCCGGGCTGCCAAGTACGAAAGCGACCGCACCAGCCCCGCTGGGGGAGGGGAAGGGCAGGAGGGCAGAAAACAGGCCGAGCAGGTTCACGGCGCTATCAGTCGGCGAGGGCCCGGGGCCTCGGCGAAGCAGCCAACTGTGCAGGAGCTGCCGAGCTCTCCCCCTCGGCTCTGGGGATCATTTTCCCTGCTCCAAGCAGCCTCCGCTCGGGGGGAGAGGGGAGGTCGGAGGAGGCAGAACACGTGGGTCAGGACAGGCAGGCTCCCTACCTTCTGGCCAAGCTGGGCGGGAAACCGGGGGCTCGACCCGTTCTCGCGTCAGAAGTGCCGGGAGTCCCGATTTTTTTCTTCCGTCCCTGGGCAGGCGAGTCAGAGGGGGCCCGGTCCTCTGGGCTAGGAGACCTCCGGGCAGCTTTAGGGCCCCCACAGTTGGCTCTGGGGCCAAGGTCGGCCTCGTTCCCCGAGACTTTCCGGGCTGCGGCTCCGGCCCACAAGGAGTCACTCTTTGTCTCCCTCCGCACGAAGAGGGGGAACAAAAAACCGGCCCCCGGAGCATCCGGAGCCGACGTGGGGGGCCCACAAGACCCCCTTCTCCGCGTTCTAGCTCACACCAGGAAAACACGTTCAGGGGCATTGGGCGGGGGGTGGGGTGCGGTAGGTAGGAAGGGCTTTCCAGGCCAGGTCGGCAGTGGGGGAGGAGGAGCGGGGAGCCGGGGCCAAAGGCCAGCAAGCTGAAGGGCTCGGAAGGTCGGGTGACCTTGGTCACTGCTCTGGGAGGCCCAGGGGAAAGATGGGGCCTTCTCCAGCCAAGGGGAGGGAGAGGTTGTTTACCGTCAGATCCAGAACTGAGCAAACATACAAAGACCAAACGTGTTTTTCCTGTTTTTATTGTGGAGTTGGAATCCTTAAGTCCCCTGACTTGGGGCTTATAACTTTCTGAACAACTCTGCCGGAATACTGGCATGCCAGGGTCAGTAGAGGGGCTGGAGGGGGGTGGGGAGAGAGGAGCAGAATAAGAAAGCTGCCAAAGAAAGGCCTTTCACTGAGAGAGAAGAGGCAGGAAACCGCTGCCATTTATAAAGCTGGTTTCCAAGGTTGCTTCAGCCCTCCTCCCCACCCACACTGGGAGAAAAACGCTCCAAAACAGAAGGGACTTACCGAATGGCTTCCGAGTGGAGAAATCGGCGTGAAGGAGCCCACGAGTGGGCTCCCCAACCTCCCGGGGCCCCCTCCCCTAAATAAGGAACCACTTGCCGTTCTCTCCAGGGGCTGGGTTTTAGTGAGGAGGGGTGGGGGCTACCCTAGCCAAGTCCTGGGGAGGTTATTTGAAGCATCCCCCCCGTTGAAAGGGGGATGTAGCCAGAACCTGGAGTTCACTCCAAAGACCGTATAACAAGCGAGAAACTAGGCTTTCATCTTTGGAAGTCAGCTGGCAGACATCCGGCTCCAGCAAGGGAACTGCCCGTTTTTGGTTGGCCCCGGTGCCAGTCCCCGGCCCCACCCGGAACTTGGGGTATAAGGCTTGACTAAAGAGGGGGGCTTTGAAGGTACTAGATTGCATAAGACAACATGTGGCTGGGAAGGCTAAAGCTGGGTCGGTCCTGGGCACTCACTCTTACCCCTGGCTGGCTCCGCCTGCTTCCGTGTGTGTCCCAGGTATCCAAGTGAGCCCCGAGTTTCTGGGCATCCTGACTGGGAATGGGGGGGGGGGTTGAGAGGGGGAAAAACAACCGAGGTCATCACCCAATAGGTTGAGGTCCCACCCAACCCTCGACTGCCTCTCTCACAGTTGCGGTCTGCCTGCTAGGGCTGACCCTGAAAAGGGCTTTTGGGGAACTGGCCAGAGAAGGGTCGCCCCCCTCCCCCCTCTCAGTTCAGAGCCAAGTGGCTTCGATCCCTGGTTTGGGGGGGGGGGGAGGCTCCTAAGAGTCAGGGAGAATCGCCTCCCTGGTCCCCAAGGAAGCTGAGAGATAGAACAGGCTCTGGGAGGGAGGAGGAGACCGTCAGACGAAAGGGATCTCCCAGGGTCACCCCTCCCCCACCGCCTTCCTCCCCCCTCCCATTGTCTGCGGCTGGGGGAGGGGAGCTGCCTACGGCTTTAAGAGCAGCTCTCCCCTCCCCCACCGGAGCGCTGAGCTCGCAAGAGGCGGAGGAGGAGGAGGAGGCGGTGGCTGGCCCGGGCCCCGGGCTCTCTGATTACAGTCAGCCCGCCCTCCCCTCCCCCACAGCAGCCACCGCCCTCCCTCCCCACCCCCCCTTCCTCCGGCACGAAGCAGCAGCAGCAGCCTCCAGCGCACGAAATGGCGCCTGTCTTTTCTTTCCCCTCCGAAGCCCGCTGGCTTAGCAAGCACGAGCCCGGGCGGAGCGGGCTCGGTCCTCCCCCTCCCCCGCCGACCCCGCCGGCTGCCGTGCGAGAGAGGTTGGGAAATCTTAGATCTATGCGGGAGAAAAACAAACGCCAAAAAGCCACCGTGCCCCCCAAACAGCCGCAGAGCCCCGAGCCCACGCTAGCCCAGCCCGAAAGGAGGATTTACCCAGAGCCGAGCTAGGCGTGGGCAGGCCCTGCGGCTCGGCGAAGCCACCTCCTGCTCCAGGACTCGCGGCTGCAGCAGGAGATGGAGGGACACCAGAGGGCTCGAAGCGGCCATTAGCCAGCAGCCCGGCCGGGCGCCCAGCGGCCCCGACCCCAGCCCGCCCGCCCCAACCACCCCGGGCGCGCTCTCGGAACCCGAAAATAAAACTGGAGCGCAGCGGGGTGGGAGAGGGAGGAGGAACCGAGCCGAGGGGGAGAAGCAGCAGGCAGGGCTGCAGCAGCCCGGGAAGGAAGGTCTGCTGCGTCATGGCGCCAAAATGGACGCCGCTCCCTTGTCCTTTTCTCGCTGCCCGAGCCGCCCAGGGATCCGGGGGGAGCCGCACTGGGCTGGCCCGGAGGAGCGAAGCAGCTCCCCCCACGAACTTCCAGCGGGAGGGAGAGCCCCTGAATTTAGCAAACCGGGTCCTCCTGGAGAGGCAGATTCAAAGCCCACCCCCCAAACCACTCTTTTCTCTCAAACTGGGGAGAAGCTGGATGGGCGATAGAGAAAAGCTCCGAAAGTCGTCGTCCCGTCCCCCCCGCCCCAGAAGCGGGGGTGGTCAAGGGTGCGGGATCGCAGAAAGCCTTGGTGGGGAGCGTTCCTGCCCTCCGAAAGAAGTCACCCCCCAAGCACCCCCTCAGCCCCACGGAGAAACGCCATCAAGTCCTTTGGTACCAGAGCCTCGTCGCCCCCCTCCCGTCCCAAAGTGTCTCTAGCTAGCCTGTCTCCTGTCCACACTGCCTGCCCCTCCTCGCCAACCACAACCGACCAGGGGCTGGGAGACCCAAGCAGGCTCAGCCCCTCGGCTCTGAGCAGTCGGCGGCGCGGGGCCTGCTCCGGCCGCTGTGGTTCCAAGGGCTTTTAAAAGGCACGTTTTTACTTACCGGTGCTCAGCTTGGCGCAATGGAGTCTGGAAGGTGAACTTGGGCGTTGGTTTGGTGATGTTATTGTAAGAAAAAACCCCACCATTTTGTTGGAGTTTGTTGGGATGATTATTGTTATCACGGGGCTGGGGGGAAGGTCACTACCTTTTTGTCAGTTACAATGTCATGTCAATTTCATCGCCTTCGAATTCAGCAAACTTTTCCCAAGGTTCGGCCGAAGGCTGGCTGGCTTCGCCGGTGGGGCTGGCTAGGGCAAGGGTATTAAGAGTCATTTCTGAGACAAAAGGTAAAAAACAGACGCTTCAGGCAAAACGGGAGACAAAGGCGAGTTAGCCCCTTCGCACCCCCCGATCGCCCCAACGACCAGAGAAAAGGCTGCCCAGTTTAATAAAGCCGTTTGGAAGCAATTGCTTAGGGCTTGTTTGAAGGGGTTTCAGTCTAGTTTCCTGTGACCAGTTCAGTCTCTGCAGAAGAGTGGGGCTTTCTTCTCTCTTCCCTCCCCCCCCCCAAGACTGGAGAAACCAGAGCTGTCGCCCTCAAAAGAAGGGTTGCTTAAAGAAAATCTTAAAATTAATTGGAAATAAAGCTAGCTAGCATAAACTGTAAACATTTCTTAAAGCCTAAAGTTATCTCGTCTAAAGGCATGAATTTGGTTTTGAAATTCGACAAGGAGAGAGACAAAAAAAAAAAAAAAAAACAGACATGCAGATAGATGAAGGCTCAGAAATTAGGACATTTAGTTAACATTAACATGAACACCGAACTTAAATAAGGACAGAATGGATTGGGTACTTACAACAGAGAAGAATTTAAAAGAAGAACATAGCATTAATGGCTTACATTTTTTTTTTTGGCTTAGAACAGCCAGAATTCATCATTTCCTAAAACTCTACATTTAAAACATTACCTTGTTAAGAGAGGAGAGGAGTTAATAAGATGGCCAGGTTTAAGTGTTTAATAGAGGAAGTTATATATATATATTTTAAAAAATTTATTGTTCAGTCAAGAGGATACAGATTAGACAGCTCAAGCCCCGTCCCCACACCCCCAGCCAAAAAAAAAAAAAGGAAAAAAGTAAATAAATATGTTATTTACTTAAGGTTTTTTTGGATTCAAAATTTTTAAACTGCTGACATTAATGGTGGGCTATGACCTAGTTATACAAGACAAAGATGGATTCCAGGTCATAAGGAGAAAAAAGCAAAATCCAAAATCACTTAAAAAATGAAGTCTTCCTTCTTCCATCGGTCCTTTAGCATTGGTGACCAACATTGGACAGGACACGGGGCAATCCTGCACTGGATGGTGGAGTCAAAGGAAAAGCGTTCCCCCTTTTGGAACAAAGGAAAACCCACTTGGCCATTTAATTCCATGGCAGAAAAATGGCTCCCTGAATGTTGGCCTCTCCTTGGCTTGTCTGATGACGGATGTTTGGAGATCCGCGTCTAATAACTCAAGCCCCATAGAAGCTTCGCGCTGATTGGCTCAAGGGCGCTGGCGCCCTGAATCAGCCAATTACCGCACCACGGCCCAATTACAAACCCCCCAAATACCCCCCAATATGAGACGAACCACCGTGAAGCAGAAGCAAGACAAGCAGCCTCCTCTTCAGCCAGGAGGAGGCAGGGAGGGAGCGAGGAAGGAAGGAAGAGAAGGGGAAAAAAAAAAAACACCCATTGCTCCCTCCCTTCCTCCCCCCCCCTCCCGTAATAGTGTAACTGAGAAGAAGCACCGGGTGCTTTGGGGTAGAAGCGACCAAATGGAAGCTGCGCGCTGATTGGTCGCCGCCAGTCCCAGGACCTTTAATAAAGAAAAAAAAAATGAATGTAGAAAGCGACTCACTCGAGTTTGGGGAAAGTATGGGGGGAAGGGGGATTCGACGCGGACCGGACAATTAAAAAGTCGAGGGGAGAAAAAAGTCCTTCCGAATGGGGGGAGGGGGAGACGAGGGGAGGAAAGAAAAGCACGCCGGGGTCGGTCTGCGTCCCTCCAGCAAAGCTCAATGATTGCAGCGTAATGCTAATTTGGAAATCCTGTTCTCGGTTCCGAGGTTGCTGGGGGTGCAGGGGCAGACGAGGAGGAAGAGGGAAATAGTGAGGAGGGGTATTCCTGGCTTGAGCTTAGGGAGATTCTGCGAGGTTTCCCCAGTTTCCTCGATTAAAAAACACAATACTTCTAAAAAATAAACCTGAGTCGGGGGTCCACCTCCAGTCGTTCTGTTTTAAACAGTGAGAGACTGAAGGTAAATGCTTGCTGTCGGCACAGTGGGCCCGGGGAAACAGATTTCGGAGAGGGAGGAGGAAACGACCCCCCTCCCCCTTTCCCAAATCCTCCCTCCCTCCCAGGCAAGATCTCGATCCTCCTCCAGAGATAATAAAATGCATTAATTAAAAGCCTGTCCCCGGGGCCTCTCCCCCCCCCCCCCAAGGCCCTCGGGCCTCCGCCCCAGGCTGGGGGAGAGTAGGTTGGGGGGTGGCCTTGGCTGGGGAGGGGGGGTTGCAGCGCAGCTGCTGCGAGCGCCAGGGGGAGAGGAGAGTGGAGGAGGAGGAGGAGGAGGAGGAGGAGGAGGAGGAAGGAGGAGGAGGGTGAGAGATTGGGTCGGGCCTATAGGTGGTGGATTGTGGGGATTGGGGGATTGGGCGAGCGCTCGCCAGGCCGCCTCCAGCAGGGCAGCAGTGCGTGCTGTGCCGGCGAACAGCAGCAGAGCAGAGCAGAGCTCAGCTAGCCTCGGTCGGCTGCCCAGCCTGGCTCTGGGGGAAACATGTAAGGTTGGTGCGCAGGGAGGCTGGGGCCTGGGGGGATGGTAGGGGCCCTTTTTCCCCTCCCCTTCCTCTCCCTCCTCCTTTCCCTCCCTCCCTTCCTCCTTTCCTCCCTCCCGGGAGAGGCCAGTGGAGGCCGCGGCGGAGCCAGGCTGGGGGGGTGGCTGGGAGGAGGAGGAGCGGGAGCGGGCTGGTGGCGGCGGCGGCCCGCGACCCCCCAGCCCCGAGCCCCAGCGGCACCATGGCCTTCCGAGGGATCCGGGCCGGGGGGCGAGGGAGCAGCCACGCCGAAGATCATGGCAAAAAGCAGAGTTCAAGTGAGCTTCCCCCCTCCTGCCCCGGCCGCCGCCGCCGCCGCTCATCTCGGGCCGCCGCCGCCGCCGCCGCTGCCTGCTCCCTAGCCCGGGATCGCTCCTGTCCGCCCGGGGACGGGGGCAGCGGGCAGCCTGGGGGCTGGCCGGCTGGCTGCCTGGCGGGCAGGCGGGCGGGCGGGCGAGCTGGCTGCTCCGATCTCTTTTTTTACAAAAATAATCTCCCGGCTCTTTGGAGACCGGGAAGGCTCCGGGGGGAGGGGGTGGAGGCTTTGGGGGGCTATTTTTTTTTAAAATTTTTGAAAGCCGCCCTTGCCGCTGCGGGAGAGACACAACTTGGTGTCGGTCGTTTTTCAGGTTGGGTTAACGGCATGGAGAGCAGTAGCCACCACCACCACCAGCAGCCTGGACCGTCGGGGGAGAAAAGAAACCACCATTGGAGAAGTTACAAGTTGATTATTGACCCCGAGCTGAAGAAGGGGCAGCATAAACTCTACCGTTACGATGGACAGCATTTCAGCAAGGCTGTGAGTAGAGCGGGGGGTGTCTCTCTCTCCTTCCTTTCTTGCTGCACCCCCCTCCTTCCTCCTCCTCCTTCCAGGGCCCAAAGGACGAGAGGACCTGCCGGGACCTCCCCCCTCCCCTTTCGATGGGAAACGTCAGGGGGAAACCCTCAGTAGCTTCTGTCGGGGTTCAACTGTCAGTAAGGTTCCACCCTCCTTCTGGTCCGGCGGGTCTGTTCCCACCACCCCCTTCTTCCAGCCCCTGACTTTTGACACATGGGGGAGGAGGGAGCACGGAGGGGAAGGGGCTGCTTCCTCTATCCACATTTCTCTGGAGTTGTATGTGTGTTCCCGCCCCCACCCCCTGCCTCCAATCTCAGAACTCTGTTTTTTTTTCTTTCCCTCCCTCCCTCCCCCCCCCAGACTCAGTGCTTTCTCTCGGTGAAAATCGAGGACCCGAGAGTCAGAAGGACATGGACAAAAACCAAGGAGTTGGAACTTCGTGTCCCCAAATTCAAGGTAGTGACCCCTTTCCCTGGCCAGGGAAGTTTCGACTTAGGGGGGGATTACCCCGAGTTCTAAAATACCGTTGGGAAGGACATGGCCCCGGTTCCCGCCTGCCTGTGTGTGTGTGTGTGTGTGTGTGTGTGTGTGTATGGGGGGGGGGGACAAACTGGTGTTTAGAGCTGCCCGGCTTCTGCTGTCAACATTGCAACAACCATCCAGATTGTAGACTCGGCAGGGAGGGAGGGAGGGAGGGAGGGAGGCAGGCGGTGGATACTTTGTCCCACTGGCCTGGAGGGGGGTGTGTTTCCAGAGACATCCCTTGAGGGGGGGGCGGCTCTTGAGGTAAGGGGTGTCGCTGGCACCAGGGAACACCCCCTCCCCGGCTACCCTCCCCCTTCCATTTAAAGGGGGGGAGGCCCTTGAGCAGAGGGGGAGTCCTACGTCAGGGAAGTAGGGGGAGGGGAAGGAGAGAGAAACTGTTTCATATCCCCCCCTTCCTTCCGAACCCGAGGACTTCCACGTTCCAAACGATTTAATCCTCAGCTTTCTGTCCCCGCCCGCGTGCATTTAAAAAAAAAAAAAGTGTGTGTATTTATTTATTTATTTTCTGCCTCCTTAAGGTTGGGGGGGGGGGGAGGGGCCGCTGGGGACACGATGCCGAGCCGGGGTCTGCTTTTCTTTTGAGCTGGATTTTTTTTTCCCATCGGATCGCCCCTTCTTCCCTGACCTTCCTGCCGGGCCCTCCCTCCCCGCTCGCAGATCGATGAGTTCTACGTGGGGCCGGTGCCTCCCAAGCAGGTGACTTTTGCCAAACTGAATGACAACATCAGGGAAAACTTCCTGACCGACATGTGCAAGAAATATGGGGAGGTGGAGGAGGTGGAGATCCTTTACAACCCCAAGAACAAGAAGCACTTGGGCATTGCCAAGGTGGTCTTTGCCACCGTGAAGGGGGCTCGGGAGGCCGTGCAGCATTTACACAACACCTCGGTCATGGGCAACATCATTCACGTGGAACTGGACACTAAAGGTGGGTAGAGGCTGGAGGAGCCGGCGGGGCGGGGAGGAGGGGAGGGAGTCGGAAGAAGCGGCTCAGGTTGATCCTTCGGCTTTCCTCTTCAAACCGCTTCCCCTTCCCCGGCTTCTCGGTTGGGGAATCCATCCCCCCCCCCAAGCCTCCTCCCCTTTTTATTTTTTGCCCCCCTCCCCTCCCCACCCGGGGCAGAATCACGTGGAGCCCGATGTGTTGTCCGTTGCTAGGAGACGAGCCGTAATTTACAAAATGCTCCCGTCCTCGCCCCTGCCTCCGGGACCACTCAGGAAATTAGCCCCAGTTGGGCTCCCCCAGCGCCTCCCTCGCCCCCCCAACCTTTGTCTCGCCGTCTTTAGGCGGTCCCCTGTGCGCTTGGGGCCCCTTTTGTTTACTGGGGTGTCGGCGTCTGTTGAGGGGGGTGTGACCGCGGGGGAGAGTGCGGGGACGGCTCCGGCCCTCGGCGCGCTGGCCCGGGGGGCGGCCACTTCATTGATAAATAGCGAGTGATGAAGTCGGCGGCTTCAGACTCTGCACAGGGCTTGACAACTGTGTTTCTTGCCTCACTCCCTCTTAAAGGGGCAGCAGCACTTCCTCTCTGCAGGAATCCCTCCACTGCGCGGAGAAAGCCCGGGTCTCCAAAAACAGGAAAGGGGAGGGACGGGCTGGAGGGGCCGCCGGCCGCTCGTGGCCCTTCTTTCCCGGGGATTGCTGCGGCCGGCCTGCCCGCCCGGGGGCTTCCTCAGGCAAAATGGGGAGGGACAGGATGCAAATGGCAGGAGCAGCGGCCGCCCCCCGGACCCAGCCAAGCCCGGCCGGCCGAGCGGTTTCCGCGGGCTCTGCCCGCCACCGGGCCGGCCCTTCTCCTTTTCCAGGCACCGGGCGTGTAGATACCCGGAATAGGAAAAGAACAGGCCTGAAAATCCAGGGAAAAAGAACCTCCCCCTTCTCCCCCCCAGCGAGAATAGCCTGTCCCTGTTACTGCGGGGACCCTGCCAGCTCGCCCTTCCCCTGCCCTCTGTCAGGGAACAAGTACTTAGGGACCCCCCCCCCCCCAGCTCGGGCCCCCTCTTAATAATCTCCAGTCACTTTTAAACTCGGAGCCCGTGGGCCGGACCATGTCTCAGCCTGGGGGGGGTCTCTCAGCAAGGCCCCCCCCAAACACACAGGTTCTCATAGATCAGTCAGCCTGAAGCGACAGGAACTGTTGGGTATTTCAAGAAAAGAGGAAAGTTTACTGTAACTCCAGGAATGGAGCTGCTTTGCATATCTCAGCCCTGTCCTAGAGGGGTCCTGGGTTACAGCAGGCGGTGGCGCCTGCAGCTGTGAGGCTCCATGGGCCAGTAATTCTGGCAGAAGGGCTGCTGCCTTCCTCGCTTTAGGGGTCGGCCCGGGGAAGACTTGTTGGCACGGAGGGGAGGAAGGAAAGCCAGTGAGACGGGTGGGCCGCCCGGCTTTGCCTTGCACTAGAAATGAATGCTGGAGTCTGCTGGGGGGGGAGCTCAGAGGCTACTGCTGGTAGCCTTGAGAGGCTGTGGTTGGTGGCCCGAGCCCGGAGTCCCAGGACCCGGTTCGGGTGAGCAGCCATTTTTCTGGGCCTCAGTTTCCTCGTCTGTAAGGTCCAGCCAGACCGGATGGCCGCTGAGGTCCCGCGCAAGTCTCCGTCCGTGATGTTGTGGTTCCTTTTACTGCTGGGGGGTTCTAGTGTATTTTTGTCCCGTCCCCCCCAAAAAACCCCAAACTTCTCCTAATGTGCGTGCGCCTGGCTTTGTGCCTCATCCCAGCCAGGTGGGCGTCACTTGCCATCGGGGTCCTCGGAGAAAAGGACGGACTTGGAGGCACTTTCCCCTGCTCTGTCCTGTGCTGCTCCATCCCTTATTTCCACAGCTGTCCCTCTAGAGCCTGGGTTGCCCTGGGCGGTCCCCGGCATTCAATGCCGAGGTAAGAGGCCGGGCCATCCCTGCTCACTTAATGAGACGTCTTCTTCCCCGTGGTCTGCGCAGGCGAAACTCGGATGCGATTCTACGAGCTGCTGGTGAATGGCCTCTACACCCCCCAGACCCTGCCGGTGGGCATCGAGCTGGACACCTCTCCCACGGCCAATAAAAGTCTGCAGGTGAGCATGGAGCTTCCTCGTGGGCGCCCTGGGGTTCCTTCCTTTCTCTCAACTCTCAGCCCTAGCTGACCCTTGCAGGGTCTGACTGTGTGTGTGTGTGTGTGTGTGTGTGAAGGAAGTAAGACCTGGTTTCCGAGCCTGTCCTAGACACCATGTGACTCTTTGACTCAGTTTTCACATCTGTAAAGTGGGAGTGGTAACACTAGCAGTGCTTCTGTTGTGGAGCCCAGATAAGAGTGGGTGTGTAAAGCAGAATATGTATTCTTCAGAACTAGTCCCAGGGAAGGGCTGGAGGCAGGGAAGGATTCTATTCTGTCCCTCCTGGCTCTAGAGTCTCTTCTTCATGCTCTCTGTCCAAAGTGATTCTAGTCTCAAGGGGAGGTTGGTCTTTCCCAAATGAGTGAAAACCCCTTTTGGACCCGGTCCCTGTTCTCAGGGAGCACGTGGGCTGGTCGTTCTTAAATCAGACCCTTTGTTTTAAACCCAGGGAAACTGAGTCTCACAAAAGGAGATGAGATTTTTACCCTAGAACCTGCAGTGGCCGAATGTGGACCAGACCCCCAGTCCCTTAACCGTCCTCATTGGTGACGCCTGAGCCCCTCACCCAAGATGTGGCCTGAATCCCCACGGAGCCGAACCAGGAACCGCCCCTTTTTTAAATGCAAAAATCCTCCCAAACAACCCATGTTGTGCCCCAGTGGGCTTCTCCCTAGGAGCTGAGCCCCGGCCTTGGTCTCTCTCTCCAGCTAAGAAAGGGCTGTTCCTTCTCCCCGCTGATCCCTTCCGTGGCCCCAGTTTTGCTGAAGGGCCTTTTTGACCCTGTAGCCCGGGAGTGCTCCAGGAGGGAGGTTGAGATCCTCAGACCCTAGTGATAGGACCCTGGCGAGCTACTGACTGCCTCCGTTTCCTTAATAGTCCAGTTATCTGTCTCAGGGAGAATATTACTTACCTCCTAGTATTGTTGTGAGGATCAAAGGAGATCACTGGCAGTGCCTGCGCATGTAGTAGGTGTTTAATGCCTGTTCCTCTTTCCCCCCCATACTGACCAAGAAACTTATCCAAAAGCCTCTGCCTGGGGAAAAGAAGTTTCTTGCTTGGGGGCATCTCTCCCGCTGCCCCTTAAGCCCGGAGCAAGGTCCCCCCAGGCACATGTCCCTGAAAAGCCCAGGGAGGGCCAGTTCGTTCAGCAAAATGTCTTTCTCCACGCCCAGATGGGTTAGAAGCCTGCAGGGACCATGATGGCGGTTTGACCTACGAACCTGTGTTTTTGATGATGGGCCCGGGGCCGACTTGCCTTCTCCTCCTTGGAGGAAGGTAGAGGAGGGACTCTGGTCCTGGACCCCGCCTTGGGGATGGGGAAGAGGGAGCAGGGACTAGAACTCTCAAGCTGCTTAAACAAACCATCTGGCTTTGTGTTTTCCTCGCTGAATATTCTTCGACTTCCCTCGAGATCTTCAACTCGTCTCTCTGCTTTTTGGCGTGATCTCGATTCTTTATTTCCCTTCCTCCCCTTCTCTTTCCCTCTCCCCGATCCCTGGAAATTACAAAGGGACTCCTTCCTTGCCAGGCTGAATCAGTTGGTAAGCGTGCCTCAGTTTCCCCAGGAGTTGGATTCAGGAAGGGTTCTTATAAAGGGAACCCTTTCAAAAAGATTTTGAGGAAAGCGCTCTGCTTGAAACAAGGCTCAGCTGTAGGGGATTTGGGTCATTCTGCTGAACCCATCCCCTTTCCGATCCCTAATAAATCCAGGAAAGCAGAATCCTTGAATGAGATCAGGTTTTAAGATTGGTTTGGGGAGTATGTGTGTGTGTTTTCCCAGAGACCCCTGCCCCTTTACAGGGTCCCTCACCCCTAAACTCCAGCCTTGCCTTCTGTAAGTTTATCCCAGCCTCTCACACCCTCTGTGATCTTAGGTAAGTTTATTTTTTTTTTCTCTCTCTCTCCACTGCTTCCCTTTTCCTTCTAGCTCTAAATTAATGCTACTGATAAATTTTAAATTATTAATTACTTGAATTACTCACTTTCCCTGGGCCTCGGTTGCCTTATCTGTAAAATGTGGAGTGAGGATGGGGGGGGGGGAGGGATTGGACTTCCTGCCCTGTGGCCCCTTTTCCGTCAAGATCCGTGATTTAAGGAACCTGTTCTCGAAGAATCTGTAGGTGACAGCGAGCGAGGCAAGTCTGGGGCTTTTGCCGCTAACTCCACACTTAGGACAGATTCAGTTCTCTCGGAGAAAGCAGCAGCTGCTTGTATTTGCTTGTTTTGCTTTCCCGAGCCTTGCTGTCCTCAGCTGGGAAATGGGAAAACAACAATAACTGGGCTCTCCGTCTTCCCAGGGTTCTTGTGAGGAAAGCTCTTTGCGGACAGGAGGCCTAGGCCTTTCTCGTGATTCTCGGCCTTTGGCCAAGACCGGCCTTGGGCAGGGGCTGGGAAGGGCAGGGGCGAAGGAAGCTGCCGTCCCAGACCCAGAGTCAGCTGCCTGGGAGGAGAGTTAGGGAGCAGGAAACAATCCCCCCGACTTAAACCGAAGGGGACGTCTCCCCCAGGGCCACCTGGGCCGCAGGAAGGCAGACAGTTCGGGGGATTTGCTGGGCGTCTCACAGATGGGGCGGGCTCCCGATTTGGGTTTCTGGGCTCTCAGGGATGGGGAATACTTCCCAAGCACCTCCTCTGGGGTGGGGGTCCCAGGATGGGACAGAAGTGACATAGGGGTCGGAGGTTCTGAGATGGGACAGAAGTGACGGAGGGGCTGGGGGTCCTGGGACAGCACAGAAGTGATGGAGGCCCAGCCTCTGGGCTGGGGGTCCCAGAAGTGATGGAGAGGCTGGGGGGTCCTGGGATGGGACAGAAGTTATGGAGGCCCGCCTTCTGATCGCCTCCTGGAGGGGGAGGTCTCAGTAGATGGGAACCAGTGAGGGGCTCACCGGCGGGGGTGGACGCCAGGGGTCTGGCCCCCGACCGCCTCCGTGCCTTAGGCCCCCGTCTCTCCCTCCCTCCAGCTGACAGATGCCCTGAAGCCCTGGGGCCAGCGGCCCCGGCGGGCTCCTGGCCGGGTCACCCCCAACCAAGCCCCCTTCTCCCGCCGCCATTCCAGCAGCCCCCTGGCACCCCCCAACTCGTCGGCCCGTGCCGCCCCCACCCCCGGCACCCCTTCCAAAGAAAGGGCTACTCCAGCCGCCAGCCCACCCCCTCCTTACAGCCCGGGACTGGGCACAAGGCCCGCCGGCCCCCGGACCAATTACGGGGCCCCACAACCCCGCCAAGGCACCACTTTCACCTGCCCGGGCTTTCGCCCCTCGACATGCTTTCGGGGGGCCCCCGGCGGGGGGCGGGGGGGCCGGCTCCGCTCCTAAACCCCCGCCCAGCAGGCCCCCAGCTCCCCCCCCCCTCTGCCCCCGTGCCAGGCCCAACCTAAATCGGCCTTTCCCCCTACCAGGCCCCCGGCCCTTTGCCCCCCCGAGGGAGGGCCCCTGCGCCTTTGCCCAGGGGGCCCGAGATGCCGGGGACTAGGGCCCACCCCCCCCCGGTCCCCCCGGCCCAAGGAGAGGCCCGGACCCCCGGGACCGGCCCCCCCGGCCCCCCGGCTGAAGCCTGGAGCCCGGCGGGGAGCCCTGGGCCCAGGCGAACAGCCCCGGGGCCCCACGCTGGGAGGCCTCCCCCCGCCTCCGAAGCCCCCCACGTGGACTCCCCGCATCGAGATGTTACTGAAGGAGCAGAGAACCAAGCTCCCTTTCCTGCGAGAACATGACTCGGACACTGAGCTCCGCATGGAGGGCAGCCCCATCTCCTCCTCCTCCTCGCAGCTCTCGCCCCTGCCCACCTTCGGCTCCAACTCCCAGCCCGGCTTCCGGGGCCAGACCCCCTCCTCGCGCCCCTCCAGCACGGGCCTGGAGGACATCAGCCCGACCCCCCTGCCGGACTCAGACGACGAGGAGGACCTGGGCCTGGGCCCCCGGCCCCCCCCAGAGCCCGGCCCCCCCGACCCAGCTGGACTTCTGGGCCTCGGGGCCGACACAGCCAAGGAGATGGCCGGGGAGCGGACGCCCGCCTCGGAGAAGATGGATGAGGTGAGTGGCGCCAGCTGGAGGGGGGGGCACGGGCCTGGGACCGCTGGCCCTAGCGGGGGCTCCTCCTCTTTGCCCCCAGCAGGACGGCGCTGGCCCCAGGCCCTGGGGGGGAGACCCAGAGGGCGGTGATGGGCTGCGGGTCACGGCTCCTTAATGACAGGGCCAGGACTAGGGGCCGGCACCTCTGCCGGGCACTGGGTCCCCCCCGTGGGCGAGTTAGCTGGACAAGGCGTGGTCTGGGGTCTCCTCACCTTTTCCACTCGGTTCCCGAAATCTGGTCCAGCCGGGGGAGGCTCTCCCAGTGCCAGACCCCCAACCCTCTCCACCTTTTCCACCTTTCACTCTGAGCTTAGGGGAGAGTGGCGATCCCCGGCCCTGGCAGAGAAATGCAGGAGGTCCCTCTGGGAAGATGGTTCCCGATCTCCTTCCCATGTCGAGACTCAGGAGGGACCCAGCCAGGGGTGGGGGGGTGGAGGGGGACAGGCTCTCCCACTTCCTGGGGCCGCAGGCAGAGGCTGTGAGTGAGCCCGGGGGTGTGGGTGGGGTGCTCCAAGGACAGGGAGACCTTAGGCCCCGTCCTCCTGTCCCCCCCTCCTCCTGCTCCCCTCCTCCTGTTCCCCCTCCCTGTTCCCCCCCCTCCGCCCCCCTCCCCCCCCCCCCCCCCCTCTCCCCCCTTTCCCCCTCCTCCCTGCTTTCCCCGTCCCCCCCCTCCTCTCCCCCTCCCTTGTCCCCCCCCCTCCCTTCTCCCCTTCCTTTTCCCCCCTCCTGCCCCCTTTGCTCCCCTCTTTCCCCTCCTCCTTTCCCTTCCTCCCCTCCCCTCCCCCCCTCTTCCCTCCCCCTCCCTCCTTCCCCTCCTCCCCCCCCCTCCCCTTCCCCTCCCTCCTTCCCTCCCCTCCTCCCCTCCCCTCCTCCCTTCCCCCCTCCCCTGTTCCCTCCCCTGCTCCCTTTTTCCCTTCCCCCCTCCCGGTTGGGAAACATTCTCCCTTTCCCACTTTCTGGTCCTGTCTGAAGGGGCCCAGGAGTACCCTTCTCTCCCCCCCTTCCCCTCTCTGGGTCCCCCCCTCTTTGGACCCCCCCCTCCCCCCACCCCCCACACCAAAACCTACTCCCACCACACACACCCCCCCCCCTGCCTTATTCTCCTCCTTGGCGGGACCTGCCACCCCTCCAACTCTGTCTGAATCTCACACCCCTGGGAAACTTTATTCCCCCCTGGGGGTTTTTAAAACTCTTAACAAAGGCCCCCCCGGGCACTACCGGGTATTCTCCCCCCCAGGGGCCCCCTGGGCACGGATGGGGATCCCCTCCCCCCCCAACTCCCAAAGGGGGCCAACCAAAGGGAAAAAACCATCTCCATCCCCCCCCCCTCCCCCCAATTGCCCGGCCCAACTCCCCCCCTTGGGGCATTCCTGAAAACCCCCCACCCGGGGAAAAGGCCAAACCCTCCTCTTAAAAAATTGGGCCCTTTCTCCCTCCTCTCCTTCCCACTCCCCCCTAAAACTCCCCCTCCACGGGCCGGGCCCTGGGGCCCAGGATGGGCGCCCTCCTTGGTCCATGGCGGGGCCTTTGATTAAATCCGAACTCCCCCGGGAAAAAACACTCTGTCCAGGAACCCCGGGAGGGGAAAAGGGAAAATCACCCCTCCCAGGACCACTAACTTTGTGGTTCCTATCTCCCACCCCACAGGGGACGGTTAAAACCAGAAAAACCCCTCCCCCCCAACTCTGTACCTTTTTTTCATGGAACGGACCCCTTAATCTTCTTTCCCCCTCCCCAATGAGGGAACTGGGGAAACCCGGGAAAATCCCCAACCTTTGGGTTGCGGGTCATGGGACCTCCAGGCTGTCTCTTCCTGGACTTAGGGCCCCCTCCCAGTTACATCCTGTGGGGCCCCAAGAAAAACCCATTCTAACACTTCACCTTGGACAATCCAAGTCCATCCTCTTTCCTCACCTGTAAAATGGGGACAGCAACCTGGGTTTGTTAGGAAAGCTGTAACACTTGCCTGCCCCATGGGGCCGGGGGGAACACCCTTCCCCTGTAATTTCATTCCCGGGACCTGCAGGGAGGGGACATTGGTTTTTTGCTTTTCAAACTTTTTTTCACCCCACCAGACTTTATTAACAACGGGGAAGGGTGGGACCCCCCAAAAATTAAACTAAACCGGGGTCTGTCCATCCCAATCCAGGCCAACCTCCCTCCCCTCACCCATGGTCCCTCTGGCCCCCTCACCTTAACCCCCCGGGCCACCGGGCCAGGGACAGGCCGAGGGCCGACCCCCCCGGGCCTTGGGGCCTCCCCGGCGGGGGTTTTGTCCCCGGACTTGGCATCCGGGGCCCTCTTCACTTCTGGATCTAGATCCTTGCCTCCCGACCTCGGGCCCCGGTCTCTTTCTCATGCGGCCGGGTAAGATAGGGCAGGGGCACTTGGTGGGGACAAATCGGGACTAATTTGGCCCCCTCCTCTTCCTCCCGGGGGTCCCTGAAAAAGGCGACCTTCCTTCGGAGGCAGGGGACTGGGCTTCCAAACCCCCCACCCTTCCAGGCCCGTGTTCTTCTCTTTTCTGGTCTCTTCCTTTCTCCTTCCTCCCTCTGTCTCTGTCTCTTTTCTCTCTCTCTTTCTCTCTCTCCCCCTCTGTGTGTCTCTGTGTCTGTCTCTGTCTCTGTCTCTCTCCCTTTGCGTGTCTCTGTCTCTTTCTCTTTCTCTATCTCCTTTGGTTGTCTCTTGTTCTCTCTGTCTCTCCTTACTGGCGGGCATAGACTTTGGCAGGCCTATTCCTTCCTCCGCCCCCGGGCTTCCCTCCTCACAGTGGGGAGGGACCTTCTCCCAGGCTCCCCAGAGCACGGGCAGCCCCTCCCCGGGGCCGGGCCCAAATAATGGGCCCCGTATCATGGCACTCCCGGATGGGGGTGGGGGTGGGGGGCGTGCCCAGGCCCTGCCAGGTGTGAGAAGGGGCATGACATCTCCCCTGGGTGGCTCCGGCCCCTCTTCCCCTCCCCTAACCAGGGTAATTAATGAGTCTATAATTAGCCCGGGCTGGCTCTGAGCGGAGGAGGGGCCCCGGGAAGGCCCGGGACAAACAGGGCGACGAGGGCAGCAGAGGGCTGGCACTTCCGGGTCCCGCCAGGGCCGGGGGGTGGGGTGGCGGAGGAGTGGCCAGGAGACCCCAGCCCGAGGCGGGCCAGCCACAGGGGCATTTTTCAGAGGGAGACGGGCTTCCTGTTCCTACTTTCTCCGGTTCCGGGCTCCCGCCCAGTGGGTCCCAGGGACAGGGGCTGGTTTGTGGGGTGCTTCCCTGGGGCCGACCTTCCCGTGCTCCCCTGGATCATCCCCCTGGGACAGAGTGGGATCCGTAGGATTTCCACAGCCAAGGGCTTATTGATCTCAGGACGGGATCGTCACTGACCCCATTTCACAGATGATGCAACTGAGGCTTTTTGAGTGAAGCAATTGGAGGACAGGAGGAGCAGCTGGGGAGGGAGGAAGCCTGGGGAGCTGTCTGAGAACCTGCCCGTAGGTAGATGGGGGCGGGGAGATGGGCCCCCCAGGAGGCAGCAGGATTCCCCCGCTCCCCACCCGCCCGTCTGACGCCAGGTGCCCCGTTCCAAAACCCAATTAAAAGGCTGCACCTGAGCCCCCTGTGGGTGGGGGAGCCTCCCCTGTGTGCGTGTCTGGGGGCCGGGGCGCCCACCTTCGGCCCGCGCTCGGACACCCGGGAGCCGCCTTCCGATTGGCTTTGGCTGGGGGTCGGGGGGCCTGGGGACCGGTGGGGGCGCCCCCGAGGAGGGGACTTGGCAGCTGCGCCTGAGCCTGGGCAGCCCCGAGGACTTCCGAGGCAGTGTCGGGAGGCCGGGCCTTCAGGGACCTGCGGGGGGTGGGGTCTGGGCGGGGAGGGGGGAGCGGGGACCCCCCCAGTCCTTGCCCCCTGGGGGCAGATCTTGCCGGGGGGTGGGGCGGTGCGAGTGTGAGTGTGTGAGAGACGTATTTACTCACACTCCTTCCCACTCTCCCCGGTGCGGCTCTGGCTACAAACGAGGCTTTAAATAACCGGGCAGATCTCCTTCCTGCCGCGCGCCCCGGCGTCGGACACTGGGGGCCGCAGCTCCCGGGGCCCGAGTGGGGGGTGGGGGTGGGGCGTTTCCCCACCCGTCCCCACTGTGGGAGACATCAGGGTAGCCTAGTTCAGTCTGACCTCGGTTTTCTCACCTGTACAATGGGCACTTTGTAGAGCGCTTTGCAGGCCTCAGAGCACGACGCAAACAAAGGGACAGAATCTCTCTCCCTGAGAGGATCTATAAGAATTCCCTTCCTAATCTCCAGCCTCCCCTAGATCCCTTCTAGAGACGGAAGGGAGGGGAGAGCTCCTTGTTTAAGAGGCGCCCCCATTTGCATGACACGGAGCCCTGGGCCGTCGCCCCAGCGGGGTGAGGGAGGGAGCCCGGGCTGCCTTTCCTTCCCTCCCCGTGTCCCGGGCCAGACTTCTGTGCTCTCCCACACGGGAGCATTGGGCAGGAGGCCCCCTTAATTCGCCATCCCATAACAGAACACAGATCTGGACCCGAGGAGAGCCCCAAAGGCTCAGGGAAACCCCCCCCGGGGTTTCCCTAAATTCCCCCCAAGCACAAACAGCCCCCCCTCCCGGCGGAGGGTTTGGGGACCTCAAAGGGAACCCCCAATCTGGGGGGAAACACCCCTCCCCCCTCCTCAGGAACCCATTCAGATCAACCCCTCACCCCACCCCTCCCCCCTATTACGGGCTGACCAAACTTTAACTCGGCTGAATTAAACTCCGGGGCCCGGTTGATCCCCGACCTCCTCGTTTTTTCCCCACCCAGACCTTCCCCTCCCTCTTCCGCCTCCTGACTTCTCCTCCGGGATCACCCCCCCTCTGCCCTCTGACCCCCCCCAACCTCCCCCACCACTTTTCCTGAGGCCCGGGAGAGGCCCCCCTTCCCCCCCCCCCACCCCCAAAAGGCCCTTAACAAACCCCAAACCCTAGGGGCAAATGGGGCCCACCTGGCGGCCCCCGGGGTCCCCAGGGGCTGGGGCCCCTCTCCCTCCCGGGGTGCTCCTCGGGGGCTGGGCTCCCGGGAACTTCCCCCCCGGCCCCAACCCGGAATGTTCTCCCTCGGCACCGCCCGGCCTCTCGACCCTTCTCGCCCCCTTCCCCCCTACCCACCGCCCCTCCCAAAAGTTCCCCTACCCGCCCCTTTCCCGCCGCCCCCCCGCCCCCCACCACCCGGGTATCCGCCCCCACCCGCCCTTTTTAATGCCCCGCCCCATCCTGCCCCGCTGCCCCCCTCCCCCCGGGCATGTTCCCCAGTGCGGTGGACCAGTAAACGGCTGGGGGCCGTGGGCGGGATGCCCATGTCCTTCCAGATGCGGCGGTGCTCAGCCCGGTCGGGCCAGGGCGGGCCAGTACCCGCCCTTCATGGGCAGCGGCATGCAGTTCGTGAACCTGCCCCCCTACCGGCCCTTCTCGGTGGGCGCCGCCGTGGGCCGGGGCCAGCAGTGGCCGCCGCTGCCCAAGTTCGACCCCTCGGTGCCCCCGCCGGGCTACATGCCCAAGAAGGAGGACCCCCACAAGGCCACGGTGGACGGCGTCCTGCTGGTGATCGTCAAGGAGCTCAAGGCCATCATGAAGCGCGACCTGAACCGCAAGATGGTGGAGGTGGTGGCCTTCCGGGCCTTCGACGAGTGGTGGGACAAGAAGGAGCGGATGGCCAAGGTGAGGGCGCGGCGGGGGCGGCCCGGGGGAGTCTGGGGGCCAGGAACCTTCGGTGAAATCTGGGCCAGGGCCGTCCTTGCCTTCGAGGGGCCCACGTGCTATTGACCACATAGACCGGGGCGGGGGGGTCAGTCTGGGGTGGGGAGTGAGCTAGAGTCCCCTGCATTTGGACCCGGGAAGACCCAAGTTAGAATCCTGCCTCGACCCCTGCTGGCTCTGTGCCTGGGCAAGTGTGAGTCTCCGTTTCCTCTTCTGTAAAATGGGGGTAACACGCCCGTCTCGCAGCCGGTTGTCGTGGCCGTGTCAGCCCCTAAGTTCTGGGTGAACCGGACGTGCTTAAGTGCTGACTGAGTAATAGCAGCAGCTGTTGCTGTCGGGGTCACAGAGGCGGGGGTGGGGTTCGGGCCCCCTGACCCCGGGGGTCCATCACCCTGGGACCCCTGTAACCGATCCTCGGAGCAAGGACTGGTCGGGGTCAGCCTCGCCCGGGGAGCTCCTCGGGGGGTGGGAGGAGCGAGGCCAGGGTTCGGGGCCCCCCAAGGAATGCCTGTGGCCCCGGGGGCGACTTGTGTGCAGGCAGGGCAGGGGCTCGGAGCAGCCCGCCCGGGGAACGAGTTGGGGGACAGGCCCAGCCAGTTTTGGGCCCCTTCCTTTTGCAGATGGTCCCCGAGAAGGAAGTGATGGGGTCCACAGCAGGTAGGTGTCACGGGACGTTCCCCAGCCCCCAACCAGGGCTTCCCCGGCCCCGGCCGGCCCGCCCTTCCCGCCCCCGGCCCGTGAAGTCCGGACAAAGGGGGGAGGGGGGCCCAAAACGGGCCTCACCTCCTGCCTGCTGGAGAACTGGAGCAAGGGCGAGGGGCTCGGCTACGAGGGCATGGGGCTGGGCATCGGCCTCCGCGGCGCCATCCGGCTGCCCTCCTTCAAGGTGAGACCCCCGCGCCTGGCGCCGAGGGCGCGGGACCCTCACTGTCCGGTCTGAGTCCAGGGCCCACGGCCTCCCTGGGGACGCAGCCACAGGGACATCTCCACCCACAGACACGGGGCAGGGAGAGGGGCTGCGCAGCTGGCGCTGAGGGCACGGGACCCCCGCCATCCTGTCTGAGTCCGGGGCCCACGGCCTCCCTGGTGACACAGACATGGGGGGCAGAGGGGCCCCCCCCTCTTCCCCCTGGACCCCCAGCCTCCCAGGGTTCCTCCAACCAACTTTCTGCAGGTAAAGAGGAAGGGCCAGACCCACCTCAGGGAGACCAAAGGATTTTCCACCTCGGTGGGCCCAGGAGGATGAAGGTGGGTATTCTCTCTCAGGGCCACCCCTCCCCAAGGGCCCCCTGACCCCGTCCTTCTCCCCTCCCCCAGGTCAAAGGGAAGGGGGACATGGGCCCCAACCCTCCACCTCTCCAAGAAGGACCCGGATGGGGTCAGCATCCGGAGGCGGCCCGGCCCCCCTGGGCTGGACGCAGGGGAGGGGAGGGGAAAGGAAGGCGCCCCTCTTCGCCCCCTCCCCGCCCCCTTGCTTTTCCCTGGCCCAAAGGGAAAGGGAAACAAACTACCAAACCCCTTGACAAGGGTGGGGTCACTCCCTCCCCCCACCTTTGGGTACCCCTAATGCTCGGCAAAAATCCCCGCCCCAGGCCTTCGCCCTCTAAACCCACCTCCAAGCCACGGGTCCGGGGGCCCAAAACACGTTCACAAAACCCCATTCTGGCCCCCTCAAAATTCTGGGCCCATCCCAAACCACCATCGCTTCTCCCTCATTCCCTTTTCAAAATATGATTCCCCCTTCAAAATCTAATGTCATTATATAAAGTGGGCAATAGACAAACCAGCAGGTGGGAGGGCCCCTTCCAGGGCAGGGGGGCCTAAACACCCCCCCTCCTCACATCTTGGGGCTAAGCCCGATTCCCCCCCAAATCCAGGGCGGGGGCTGAACCCATAAATCTCCCAAAACAAGCCTCAAGTAAAAGGCCTCTAGTATTTAAAAACTGAAAAACCTTAAAAACAAAATTTAAAAAGCCCTTTTTAATCCCTTTCCCCACATTCCCAAAACCAAAAAACAACACCCTTTCCGGGAACCCCCCATACCAACCATCTCGGCCTACCCCATTTCCTTTTCCCCTGCCCCACCCGAAGAAGGAAGGAAGGAGGATTTCGGAAGAAAGGAAAGAAAATAAAAGGAACCAAGGTTTAAAAAACTACTCTAAATATTTCCCATCTTTCCCACCAACTAACAACCTCCTCCTCATCCCCCCCCACCCCCCAAAACCCCCACCCCCCCTTCCCACCCCATTCTGTCACTTTCCCAAAACCCCCAACCAAACAGCGGGACCTTTCCGGCCGCCCCAGGTCCCCAAACCAGCTAAAAGGCCCTTCTCCCTCCTCCCACCCTTTGCCGCCCCCCTTCCCACCCCCCTTTCCCTGGGTCCTTCCCATCTTTGTCCAAAACCCCCTCCCCCTCCAAACCCAACAGAATCACCCCACGGGAACAAACCCAAAAACCCCCTCCAATTCCCCTAGGGAAAGGACCACCGGCGGCCCCTCAGGACCCCCATCACCCTCCCCCCGGCGCCCCCCTAAGGGCCCTCTTTTTCTCCAAAAAAAACTACAGGAATTCATCTTGGGCTCCCTTCTGGCTTCCTTAAACTTTTGCCCTTTTTCTCCTCTTCCCCCCTCATTCACCCCTACTTCTCCTCCCGAATGGGGACATGGTCTCCAAAAACTGGTTCCCAAAAAAATTCTTCAATTTAAAATCCATTAAGGCAAGGAAAAGGGAAAGGAAAAAGAAAGGAAGGAAAGAAAAAGAAACAATGCTAAAATAGGGAACCACCTAAAACCAAAATAACTACCATGGGGAAAAAAAAAGAAAGAAATGGGACATCCCTAAACTCCCTTCCCAGTTTCCAAAAGCAAATCATCAAACACCCAAACTCCCCAAGAAAAAATCTCCACCACCCCCCACCCCCCAACCTCCAAACCCCCCTTATCCAAAGCCCCCCCCCCCCCCATCCCTCTTCCCCAACCAAAACACCCCAACCCTCCACCTTTGCAAAAATCAATCACTTCGGGCCCAACTCCTCGCATAAACAAAACAATATTTGTTTGCATCCCCCACTTCCAATCACCCAAAGGCCCCAAAAAAAGGGAGCCCCATGCCCCCCTTCCCCTCTCCCCCCTCCCCACCACCCCCTTCCCCTCCCTCCCCCTTTTTCTCTACGCCCCGCAGCCCTCTCTCTCCTCCCCCCCGCCCCTAGCCCCCCCCACCACCCCCGCCCCCCCCCGCCCCACCATTTAAAAGCGGAACCGCAAAAAGGGAAATTCTTTGATGCCTCGCGACCCCCAGCCCAGCCTCCCCCAGACTTACCTCCCCCAGCTTCCCTCTGGGGGGGGGCGCCCCACCCTCGGCCCCAAAGTGGTCCCCCCTGGGCCAAGCCCCTTGGCGCACCTCTGTTCCCCTGGGCCCCTCCAGGCCCTGCCTCTTCTGGAAAGCCCTGCCCGCCCCAACACCCGGGCGGGACCCCCTGGCCCAGAGCACAGGAAAGCCCGACACCGGGCATGGCGCCCCTCACGCCAACACCCGGCCCTCAGTCCCCAGGTCCCCACAGCCCCTTTCACCGTCTCAACTCCCGGGTCAGGGCGGGGGCATCCCTCGCGCCCCAACTTTACTTCCGCCCACCTTTTCCCGAGGCCGTGGGGCCCCTGCCTCTGTCTGTCTGCTCCCTTCCACCTGGCAAGAAGCTCCCTGGGGATGATCGGCCAGGGCCCGGTGCTCCAGTTTCTTCCAGCCCCCTGGAAACCGGCTTCCCCCTGCCCGTCTCTCTCCCCGTGCCCCTTTCAGTGCCGGTCCCTCTGCCGGTCCCGCTACCCCTCCCCCCGGGTCCATTGCTCCCCCGATCCTCCACCTTGCTACCTCTGCCCTTGACCTTGCCCCTGGCCCTGCCTCTGGCCTCTTCCCTGCCGACCCCATGCCCTCCGCCCACCAAGAGGAAGCCCGGAAGGCCCAAACGTTCCCCACCAGCTGTGCTGACCCTGGACGTGCCTCCAGGAAGGCTCGCCACCTTGCCTCCTGAGGCAGCGGGCCCCAAGCTGCTGCTGCTGGCAGGGCAGCCCCCTGCCGCTGCCTCCTTCCACGGGGCGCCAGACCCCCGAGTCGTGACGCTGGACTTTAGGAACGACGGGGGCCTCCCTCCCCCACTCCCACCTCCGCCGCCACCCCCACCCCCGCCCGATGAGCCCACCAAGCTCCCTTTCAAAGAGCTTGAGAATCAGTGGCTGGAGGAGCCCCCTCCCCCCAACCGTGGGCCCGAGGAAGAAGTGGAGGCCGGTGACGGGAGCGGCTTCAGCAAGCCCAAGCTGCCTTGGCGCCGGCCTCCAAAGAAGCGGCACGAAGATATGGTCGTGCCCCTTCTGCCCCCGCCTTCCCCGGACTTCTCGTCCCCCCAGCGGCCCCTCTTCCGGGCCCGCTCCGAGTTTGAGGAGATGACCATCCTGTACGACATCTGGAACGGGGGGATCGACGAGGAGGACATCCGGTTCCTGTGCGTCACCTACGATCGGCTCCTCCAGCAGGACAACGGCATGGACTGGCTCAACGACACGCTTTGGGTCTACCATCCTTATATCCTCCATCTGCCCCTTTCCCCCTGGGTGCCCGGCACTGCGCCAAGCATCAGGGCTACCCAAAAGTGGCTCCAGGAGTCCCTGCTCTTGAGCTCCCTGGGGCCCAGGAAGTTTTGGTGGGAAAACACGGCAGCTTTGGAGTCAGGGAATGTAGGTCTGAAGTAGAGCCTGGCCCCTTCGTGTCTTTACTGAGCAAATCCCCTAAGGAGCCTCATCTATGAGATGGGAAGATTTAGATTAGTTGAGTCAGTTTTCCCTTTCTGATACTCTCTCCGTGATCCAAAATCACACGGTCTCCTTGTGCGCCTCAGTCTCCTGTTCCTGAATGAAAGATTGGATTAGGTGACCCCTGAGATTCTGGTCACCTCTGAGCAGCAACAACAGGTAGCAGTTATATATATATATATATAGTGCTTTTTCAGGTTGGCAAAGCGTATTAACATCCATTTCGATCCTCCCAGGTGCTCTGTGAGAGTCTAGGTGCCATTATTTGCATTTTACAGTTGAGGAAACTGAGGCAGGCAGTGGTTAAGTGACTTGTTCAGGATCACATAACTGTCTCAGGCTGGATTTAAACTCAGAGTCTAGACTTAGCAATTTATCCACTGCTCTACTAAGGTAGTACGTATTGGTAGAACAGTTAAGAATTAGACCGTCTCTGTATTGAATATATGGTGCCAGGGCCAGGTGTAGAAAGATCTTGGTCCTAGAGTGGGGACTGGGGTGAAATCCTTAGTGTGTCCAGGGGCTCCTTTTGTGTTCTTGTGTCTGGCCCTTGACCTGTCCCCACCCACCAGCTTCTCTACTCCCAAGAAGAAAAAGCGAGAGGATGGCATTCGGGAGCATGTAACCGGCTGTGCCCGCAGCGAGGGTTACTACAAGATTGACAAGAAAGATAAACTAAAATACCTCAACAACAGCCGCGCCTTTGCCGAGGAGCCCCCAGCAGACACCCAGGTGAGCCAGCGCTGCCAGATTGGCCCCAGTAGTAGTAGGGGATTCCTTTTGCCCTCCTCCCTTCTGAGCCCCGCTGCTTCAGGGACACGGGACGCTTGAAAATGTGAACCTTTTGCCTCCCAACTCATGCGGTGGGCCTGCCACGGTTTCTAGCAGACCCATTGGGACTTTTACATGATTATCAGTTTTTGTTTCTAGCAGACCTTTCAAGGTTTCTACGAGAATCATCAGGATTTCTAGTAGGGACCTCAGGGTTTCTACAAGAACCATCAGGGTGTCTAGCAGACCCATCAGGACTTTTTTTTAACATGCTTATCAGTGTTTCTAGCAGACCTTTCAAGGTTTCTAGGAGAACCATCAGGATTTCTAGTAGGACCATCAGGGTTTCTAGCAGACCCATCAGGACTTTTTACATGCTTATCAGTGTTTGTTTCTAGTGGACCTTTCAGGATTTCTAGTAGGACCATCAGAGTTTCTAGCAGACCCATCAGGACTTTTCACTTGCTTATCAGTGTTTGTTTCTAGCAGACTTTTCAAGGTTTCTAGTAGGACCATTAACATTTTTTACAGATCTTTCAGTACCTCTAACATGCTTATATGCTTATGATGTTTGTTTCTAGCAGGACCATCAGGGTTCGTTTCTAGCGTGTGCTCGATTTGTTCTTTTCTCTCTCCTCGCTCCAGGGCATGAGCATCCCTGCTCAGCCACACGCCTCCACCCGGGCAGGCTCTGAGCGCCGCTCAGAACAGCGGCGCCTTCTCTCCTCCTTCACGGGAAGTTGTGACAGCGACCTGCTCAAGTTCAACCAATTAAAGGTAGAAGCACGGGAACCTCTGTCTCCCTCTCCCATTGGGGCAGCTTCATTCTCCTCTCATCACTTAGGAAGCTCCTGGGGTCCTCAGTGTGTAAAGAAGAAAGAATGGGACACACAGAATGTCAGAGCTGGTGGAGAACTTGGAATGTGGAATGTCAGAACTGGAAGAGAACTTAGAATGTGGAATGTCAGAGTTGGAAAAGAACTTAGAACATAGACTATCAGAGCTGGGGGACAATTTAGAATGTAGACTCTTAGCTGGAAGTTTAGAATGTGCAATGGCAGAGCTGGAAGAGAACTTAGAACGTGGAATTGTCAGAACTGAAAGAGATCTTAGAACGTGGAATGTCAGCCTAGAATACCTATTTTGAGAGCTGGAAGGGACCTTTGAACATAGACTGTGAAAGTTGGAAGAGAACTTAGTACATGGAATGTGAGAGCTGAAGAAGAACTAAAAACGTGGAATGTTAGAGCTGGGAGAGAACTTAGAACATGAAATCTCAGAATTGGAAGAGAACGTAGAATGTGAACTGTCAGAGCTGGGGGAGAACTTAGAATGTGGAATGTCAGAATTGGGAAAGAACTTAGAACAAGAAATGTCAGAATTGGAAAACTTAGAACCTGAACTGTCAGAACTGGGGGAGAACTTAGAATATGGAATGTCAGAACTCAGAGAGAACTTAGAACATGGGCTGTCAGAACTGGAAGAGAACTTAGAACATCAGAGTATCAGAACTGGAAGAGAACCTAGAACGTGGATTGTCAGAGCTAGGAGAGAATTTAGAATGTGCAATGGCAGTGCTGGAAGAGAACTTAGAACGTGGACTGTGAGAACTGGAAGAGAACTTAGAACATGGACTGTCAGAGCTGGAAGAATTTAGAACATGGACTATCAGCTGGAAGAGAACTTAGAATATGAACTGCCAGAGCTGGAAGAGAACTTAGAACAAGGGTTGGCAGGGCTAGTACGTGGAACAATTGAACTGGAGGAAACTTAGAAAATAGAATGTCCAGTCTGGGGGATAACTTAGAACATGGAATATCAGAGTAGGGGAAAACTTAGAATGTGGAGTGTCAGGGCGAGGGGAGAATACAGAATGTAGACGATGTGCTGGGAGAAAGTTGAGATTGTAGAATGTCCGAGCTGGAGAAGGTTAGAACATAGAAATGTCATTGCTGAAAGGGATCTCAGAACGTGGAGTGTCAGCATTGGGAAGGCCCTTAGGATACATATTGACACAGACTGTCCCAGGTAGGAAGGACTAAGGTTAAAGTAAAACCTCTCCATTCTCTAGTAGCTCTGAGTTGTTCTAGGACCCCCTCCTCTGTCCTGGCTTCAGGCTCAACAATAAAGTATGGGACACCTCGGTTAATTTCCCTGAATGGGAAATAATAAATGTAGCCTTTGTCCCCCTACCCATCAGCCGTGGGGGGGAAAGCTCACAAAATACAACCTGGTTTAAAAAACCCTTTTCCCAATAATAGTCGGTCACATTTTGAAATGGTACCTGCATCTGTCCTCCCCTCCCCTCCCCTCAGGGTATCATCGCTATCACTTCTGCCTTGCCTCTCTCCAGATGTCTCTCTAACAATGGGCTCAGATACCTATTTTCCTTCTTGTCTCATAGGGATACCCCAAACTGAGCCTTGCTCCTGCCCAGTCTGAGTACCGGCAGCTTGTAACCACGATGCTTGGGATTATGCTAACTGATCCCCTTCTAGATTGGGGGGCAGCCCCCTTTTGCCGATTGTCCAGCAAGTCTTGTTTGTGACTGCTCCAAGGAGTTTTGTCTGCACCTAAGATGCTTGGCTAGCTCAACCTAAATAGCATCCATAGCTTCTCAATTTCTTTCTTTCTTTTTCTTTTTTTTTTTTTGCTCAGGCAATGGGGATTAAGCGACTTACCCAGGGTCACACAGCTAGGAAGTGTTAAGTGTCTGAGGCCAGATTTGAACTCAGGTCCTCCTGACCTCAGGGCTGGTGCTCCCTCCATTGTACCATCTAGCTGCCCCTTCAACTTATTTTCTAAAACATTTGGAGGATCCATCTTTAGGTTTAGGCCAGCTGCTGCCCAAAGCCAATCCCCCTGTCTACAAGGAAAATGTATAAGAGCGAGCCCTCTGGCAAACTTGGTCTCACCAGATTTCTAGGTTAGTGATACCTGAACAAGTGGTTATCCAACTTTTCTTTGAAGACCTGTAATGAGGTGCAGTTCTGGTAGCCCCCGCTGTGCATTTCCCCTTCTAGCTGGACCCCAGCATCTTTACCCTGTCCTTTACTCTGCCCTGTCTGGTCCTTCAGCTGGAGAGGAAGGGTCCCATAATTCTCTTCTCCCCATTTATGTCCCTTTTTTGCATCCCCTCCCCCCCGTGATTTTTCAGGGGTTCTTCTAGTTCAGGAACCTTTTTCAGTGTCCTGGCCCCCTTTGGCTTAGCCTGCTAAAACCTATTGATTCCTTCTCAAAATCATAGTTTTAAATGCTTAGCATAAAAGACAGGGTTAGAAAGGATCCGAATGTCATCGTCCTCCTGGTTCACATTCTCTGATCTTCATGATCACGGAGCTTCAGGGTAGGAATCTTGGCCCGGGGGGCTGTTGGATGGTAGCATCCACCCCGAGCAAGGTCTTGACCCGAGAGGCTCCTCTGGGGCCAGTGTCCTTCCCCCTCCTTCCTTGTCCCCCAGCCTGCCCTTCATTTAAATAATAGGAGTCTGCTGTAGCTGATCGGGCATCTCCTAGCCATCCAACCAGCTCCTCATAAACGGCCCATTGCTGCCAGACGCCCTTCCTATGATGCTCGCATTTGCCCTGCAACAGTTGCTCTCCCCCAGGCCACAATGTTTCCCCATCCAGGCCTGCGGCTCTGCCTCGGTTAGCGGCTCCACCTCGGTTAGCGGCTCCGCCTGGGTTAGCGGCTCCTCGGCCGGCCCGGAAGCCCAGCAGCCCTTCCCGAGGTGGCCGAGCGCTTTTGTCCGCCAAGCCAGCCTCCGATCCTGGCTCTCTGAGTGCTCAGTTGTTCCCTCCTTATAACGGGTACCCCCAGCCCTTCCCCCCTCACTCCGGGCTAGCCAAAGGACCTTTCCCACTTACAGACTCGGAGGCTACAATGTTGCCAAGTAAACGTGGGAGTTCCTCCCGGCACTGTCTTCCCCAGGATGCCACCTGCCTGGGTTAGCCCTTCCTGGGCAGACATGGCGGCGATCTGGCTCGTCTTTATGCAGGGGTTTTAGTAGATTGCTTCCAAAGCCTCTGGACTGTGGACTCCCAGCAGTTCAGCTCGGGGGCTCTGCTAGAGTCCGTAGGCAGGACTGTAAAACGGGGAGGGGAGGGGACTAGATGGCCCCAGAAGTCACTATATTTAGGATCGTATGAACACACCTCCTTGTTGTTTCCTAGTTTCTTTCCTCAGCTGCGGCTTCAAGGTCAGGGTCCTGAGGAACCCTAGATTTAGCCAAGTCCCTTAGCAGCACCCCGCTTAACTACAATTGCCTGTTTTTCCGAAGAGTAGCCTTGGAGTGTGATAGGCGTGGGGGCTGGAAAACCTGGATAAAAGTCCTTCTTCCTCTGCCTTTTACAGGTTATGTAATTCCAGGCAAGTTAATTAACCCTAGGCCTCGAGGCAAACTTTATTAAAGATGATAAATGGCTGAGAAAATACCCACCTTCCCGTGAGCTCATTAGTCCCTTTTCCTAGAAATGCCGCGTTTAATAGCAGCACACGTGAGCTTGTAGATGGCACCTTTCTCCCCCCAAATGCCTCTCGAGCAATGACCTGCCTGTTTATAATTTTATTTTCACTGTTGCGGCTTTTTCCAGTCATGTCTGACTCTTTATGATCCTGTTTGAGGTTTCTTTGGTTCCAGAGACAGATTTGAACTCAGGAAGATCTCGGGGCCTGGTTCTAGGCCCGCAGCTCTATCCACTGAACTTTGCTCTCATTGTAACACTGTCCCTATAATCGTGCCCGGGGTGAGCTCTGGAGAACAGATTCCGGTCTGTCCTAGCACAGTCTGACTGAACTGAACAAGAGCTCACTTCTCTCTGTTGAACACCTACTGTGGGCCAGACCCCGGGGATTCCAAGGCAAGAATGAAGGGACCCAGTCCTCAAAGAGCTTATGTATTAGGGCAGCATGAAGGCAGTAGGGACCGAATAGGACATGTGGACAAGGAGATACAATGTCTATGCAGAGAAATACAAGATACAGCCTACTGAGGAGTATAACCTATAAGCAAATGCTTCAGTGCAAATTATATACAAAGTAATTTCAGGAAGGAGAGTGCTGCAATCCAAAACGGCCTCGGATAGGATGTGCATGGGAGTGGGCAGTGATGGGGAGGGATGGCGTTCCCGGGCACGGGGCACAGCCTGGGCAAAGGCCTGGAAATAGAAGCTGGCAGCCTCGAAAGGCTGGTGGGAGCCAGATTGGGGGAGCTTTCAGCGTCTCCAGCCCGGTCTGGCCAGTGGATCTAGGTAGGCAGGCCCTTCCTGGACTTGAGATAAGAGACTTAGAGAAGTGAGGGCGGAAGTCCAGGACGACAAGCCACAGCTACCAAGGAGCCTGTCATTGGCCTGTGGTGACGGTGGCTGGGATCTTTAACCCCTTGCTGAGCCCTGGGCAATGGGGGCCGAGGCCTGAGGCTCTCTCTTGTATAAAGCAGCTGAGTAAGTTGTAGAGGAGATTGGAGCAGGCCTTCTTCACCTTCTTAGGCCAGAGTTGTGGCCATAGTCTTGCATGGCCAAGTTTAGTGGCGAGACCCCCCCCCCCACCACCACCTTCCCCCTCAGAGGTGGAGCTTCCATCAACTCTCTTCCCCTGTATGAACTGGAACAAAACTCCTTAGTCTCAGACAGATCACCCGCACTTACGTGCTCCCCAGTTGTGTGCTATGGTAAATCACGTATGTGGTCCTGTATAATCACTGGAAGTGGCTGGATGGCCCAGGAGATAGAGCTCGAGGGCCTAGAGTCAGATCAGAGTTCCAATACAGCCTCACACACTTAACTAGCTATGTGACTCAAGGCTATGTGACTTTACTCTGTGTGCCTCAGTTTCCTCATCTGTAAAATGAGCTGGAAAAGTAAATGGCAAACCATTCTGGTATCTTTGCCAAAAAAACCCAAATAAGGTCACAAAGAAACCGTTTAATCTTGTATGCCTCAGTTTCCTCATCTGTAAAATAAGTTGGAGAAGGAAATGGCAAACCACTCTAGTATCTTTGGCAAGAAAACCCCACAGGGGGGAGGGGGGAGGGGGGAGGGAGCGAGGTGGGGCAGTGGATTGAGTAGCATCCACTGTACCAGCCCTGAAGTCAGGAGGACCTGTGTTCAAATCTGGCGTCAGACACTGAACACTTCCTAGCTGTGTGAGCCTGGGCAAGTCACTGAACCCCAATTGCCTCAGCTAAAACAAAAAAACCATGGACAGGATTGGCGTGCTATGGTCCATGCGTCACAAAGATCAGATACAGATACAGCTGAATGACTGAAAAACAATATAACTCCTGCCATAGAAGGAACTTAATGCTCTAAGAATGAGGGATTGGAGTTCTGAAATCCTAGCTCCAGACTGTTGCACTCTGTGAACCTCAGCTTTCTCATCTGTAAAATGGGAACAATTGGACTGGGATCCCTTACTTCAGAGGCTGCTCTGTATATCTTCACGGCACCAATAGAACGCGTGTGATTTGTTCTCATTTTAGCCTCCCATCCACCCTCTGCAGTCGATACTCTGATTATCCCCATTTTATAGATGAAATTAGTGGCTCACCCGCAGTTTATGTACAGAGTATAATTCTTACAAGTTATACTTGTGGTCCAGCTTTGTAAACACCATCTACAATCTTCTATATCAGAAACATCGTATAGATAATGAGCTTTTGTTGCCATGTTCAGTGAATGGTTCTCTGCACCTCCGTTTCCCTATTATTTTTGCTGAGGCAGTTGAGGTTAAATGACTTGCCCAGGTTCACACAACTAGGACGTATGAAGTGTCTGAGATTGAATTTGAACTCGGGTCCTCCTGACTCCAGGGTCAATGGTCTGTCCACTGTACCATCCAGCTGCCCCTCAGTATGGTTGTGGCTCCTGCTCAGTTCTCTACTAGCTCTTACCTCCTGATGTCCAACAAGCTTTTACTGTCCAGATAGATCACAAGCCCATTTATTAAGCACCTGCTGTGTGCCAGACACTATCCTGGACACTGGGCGGAGCAAAGACAAAAAAGTGAAATCATCCCTTCCCCCAAGGACCTTGGGTTCTCCTTACCCTAAATGACTCCACTTCTGCTCTTCTGCCCAGTTCCGGAAGAAGAAGCTGAAATTCTGCAAGAGCCACATCCATGACTGGGGCCTTTTTGCCATGGAGCCCATTGCAGCTGACGAAATGGTCATCGAGTACGTGGGGCAGAACATCCGGCAGGTAGGAGCCGGCGGCAGCCACGGGCCCCTCCCGGGGGGGGTGGGCGGACGGCGGGGGTCGGCTCTGGGGGTCGGCCGCCTCTACTTCCCTTGACCTTCCCTCCATCCCCACCAGGTCATCGCCGACATGCGGGAGAAGCGTTACGAGGACGAGGGCATTGGGAGCAGCTACATGTTCCGGGTCGACCACGACACAATCATCGACGCTACAAAGTGTGGCAACTTTGCCAGGTTCATCAACCACAGCTGTAATGTAAGTGGCTGGGGTCGGAGGCCATCCCATCAGTCAGCCCCCCAGACGAGGTTTTAGAACAGAATTGAGCTGGGAGTTGGGGGGGGGGGGTTCCCTCGAACCACCTAAGTTCTCCTTGAAAAGCCAGACAGAGACCCCCATTTAAATCATCCCCTTCTGTGCCTCAGTTCCCTCATCAGTTTTAAATCAGCAGGGTGGCCCTGGGGTCCCCCCGGGGTTCTGATAACCCTCTGCCCCGGGCCTCTCCACCCCACAGCCAAACTGCTACGCCAAGGTCATCACCGTGGAGTCCCAGAAGAAGATCGTCATCTACTCCAAGCAACATATCAACGTCAATGAAGAAATCACCTACGATTACAAATTCCCCATCGAGGATGTCAAGATCCCCTGTCTGTGTGGCTCGGAAAACTGCCGGGGGACTCTCAACTAGGACGCCAGGGAGCTGGGCGCGCTTTGCCAAAAAAGGGAGAAAGGGAAAAGATGGAAGCTCCCGTCAGCCCCGCCCAATCCAGCGAGACGCCTCGGGTCCAAGCTCCTCCGCGCCCGGCTCTCCCCAGCCCACCCTCAGGTGCTGTCCCTTTCCCCAGGCCCGGCTCGTGGCCAGCCCGACACTACCCGCCTTCCTGAAGCTTCCTCTCTACCTCCTCCCCTTCTCCTCCTCTTCCTCCTACTTGTGGGAAAAGTTGCTCCCTCTCTCTCTCTCTGATTTTTTAATGATTTTTTTAAGAGTTTTTACACAGACATATCCCCTCTCCCACAAATGCTGCTACATTTTTTTTCCTCCTCCTCAAAAAAACAAGGATAAAGACAGTTTTTCACCATTCAAATGTGGAGCCAGAGATGGAGGGAGAAATATTATGCTTTTTGGAAGAGAGATGAGGGTAGAGTTTGGAGGAGGAGGAGGAACAGGGATTTAGGGGGAGGCTTGGGCGCCAAGACAGTAGCTGTTGGCTCCCCGTCCCTCGCTGTATATTTTGGGAGCCTTCCCTTCTCTTCCCCCCCACCGATGTTTCTTAGACCCTGCCCTGCCTTTCAGGCCTAGGTGAACCTGGGGATGCCGTAGGAGGGAGCAGGGAGAGGGGCGAGGCCGCGGGCTCCCCTCCGAGGGCGTCTGCTCAGGTTTGCCTAGGAGGCCCTTGGTGGTTAGGCCCTGATGGGGATGCCCTGCAGCCTTCGCTTCTCAGGACCCTAGATGCTCTCCGCCTCAGTCTTAGGGAGCCAGCGGTCAGTCTCCTGCCCGCTCCCCACCTGAATATCTTTTCCTTTTTCTTTCCCCACCCCAAGCCCTCTCCTCTTCTCCCCGCTGCTCCTCCATCTGCTGGGATGGCCTTCAGTGCCCGCTCCATCCTCCTCTCCCGCACTAGGTCCGAGCTGGGGACCTGCAGCTATTCTTGGGAGGCTGGGGAGGGGCTGGTCTGCTTGGCTTTCTCCCCCTTCCTCTTTCTTTCTCAATCTGTCTTCCTTCCCTGGTGCTGGGGAGCCGGGCAGGTGCTATGTAAAGGTCGGGCAGTGGGCCAGAGCTGGGCGCGGGGGCCACCTTCGGAGACCATGTTCCTTGCCCTCGCCTCCACCTCCGGCCCATGGCCGCCCCTGGGAGTTAGCAGGGGGCACGCCTGGTTCTCTCAAATGTTTACTTTCTCATTCAGATGCCAGCAAGAAGGGGGCGAGAGCGAGCGGTCAGGGTGAGGAAGGGCACCAAGCCCTCACCCGAGCCACGGCCCGCCCCCAGATAGCCAGCCGCCAGGGCAGGGCCCTTTAGGTGCTGTGTAGTTTATTCCCCAAGAGCCCGGGGAAGGGGCTGGGCAGTGCTTGGCTCGCCCGGGCCGGACCCTTCCCTGGGAGGCCGGATGGAAACCCAGGGGAGAAGAGGCCGGAGGGCTACTCCCCCAGGCTAACGTGCTTCCTACCCTCTGCCCCGCTCCCGTAGCTCTTCTTCCTTTCTCTGCCATTACGGGTTGTCTTTTAGGATCGGTGTTTCTCTTTCAGAAGAGACGCCTCAAAACTTTCATCTGCTCTCTGCTGGGATCCCTGGGCCCAGGGACACCATTGGGCTTCCCTCACCTCACTCTGTCCATCCGTCCGTCAGTCCGTCCATCTATCCTACTTACCGCTAGCCTGTCCGCTTCCCTGTCTGTCCCCAGGGTGGACCAGGGAGAGACGGGGAACCCATCTTGAAAATATTTATATTGAAAAAAAAAAAAATGCAAAGAGTTTCATTTTCTCCCCTGAGGAAGGAAAAAGAAAATGATTTTTTAAAGGTTGGACAGAAGTCTCCAGTAGCTTTCAGTAGGTGTGTCCCCGTCCCCTTCACCCCCCAAAACTTGTAAGATTCATTTCAACGCTTTTTGTGTATAGAACAGGAAGGACTAAAAGGACACATAAAAAAAAGCCACAAGCATTTTGGAGTTCAAAATCAACGCATCATCTGTACAGAGACCACTGGGGTGACCTTCTCTTGGGAACATTGTTTCTTGTAGAAACACGTGGGAAAAAAAAAAAATTTTTTTTTTGAGGATTTCTTTGTACTTAGGGGGGGAAAAGCCCCGATAAACCCAACAACAGGGAAAAAAAAAACAAAAAAAAAAAAGTGAGCTTGTAAATACTTTATGAAAAAAAAAAAAAGGAACTTATTATAATTTGGACTCGTTTTTAGCAAGATGACAGCTTTCCCTCCGAGCCGCCTGCTGAAGCCCCAGCTCACGCGAGGAGCCGCTAGCATCTCTCTCTCAGCTTGTGTCAAGCTTCTTACTGTGTAAATTCTGTACAAAAGAACTTGGGTTTGGTTTTGTTTGGGGCTTTGGGGTTTTTGTTTTGTTTGGATTTTTTTTTTTTTTTTTGGTTCTTTGTGTGTGTGTGTGTGTGTGTGCGCGTGCTTGTGCGTGCGTGAGTGAGCGAGTGAGTGAGTGTCCAATTAGACAAAATTAGCATCATCGAAATGGAGGGGAAAATGCAGGCCAGCCCAAGGCCTTTCCTTTTCATTTTGGATTCAGGCCTTGTCTGCCAACTTAAATGTGCAAGAGAGGAAAAAAAAAAAGAATATATATATTTATTTCACAGAAGGAAGACATGTACAGTATGGAGAAGGGTCTATTTAAGCAAGTTTTGGATCCCCAACTCCCACAAGAGATGGTTCTCTCCCAGACTTCAGATTGGGACAAGCACTAAGGGAGAAAGGGGAGGGCAGAAGATGCTTTAGATGGGACCCCTCCCCCAGACCCCTCACTTCCCTTTCAGCAAGTTGTTTCCCGGGTGAGAGCATGGGAGGGCTCCTCCGTCAGAGGTGAGGAGACGGTTTGCAATAACTAAGAAAATGCAGTTGTTTTTTAGTTGGATTTGATTTGAGAAATTCTTTGCTTTGAAGATTTCTGCCTCGAGGTTTTCTTTTTCTTTCTTTTGGTTTTCTTTCCCCCTCTCTCCCCCCCTTTAAAAAAAAAAAAAAGGCAGTTGAGTTTTTGGGCCATTTTGTGCATCTAGACCCCGCCCTCTGTACGTCACCTGTTTTTGAAGAGAAATGTTTCTGTTGTGGGTGCATCTTGCTGTAAATACTTGTTCATATTTTTGTGAATTCAATACTATGTACCATTGTATTATAGTAACTTTTATAAAGCAAACCCTAAATATACTGACTTTTCTTACAGAAATCTGACCTCTCTGGCCTTCTTCAGTCCAGGGCTCCCAGAGCAGGCGAAGGGTGGGGTGAGGGCTCCCTATGAGCCCATGAGGAGACCGGCCCCCTCCAGGGGGGGGGAGATGTGAGTGGTCAGGAGCAGCAAAGGTGGCTGAACTAAGGGGAGGATCATATGTCACAAGTACAGGATGAGATCATATCAGGCTTTCTCCTTCCCCACTCCAAAACAAAAATAAAAAAGATCTGGGGGTCTTAATGGAGTACAGGTTCAATTCAATTGACAGCACCTGCTGATTAATTAGTGTCTGCCTTCTAGAGCTTTTTATTCTACTGGATATGGGAAATGAACACACACGAGAGATGGAGTAAGCTGCCAGGGAGCCAGGAGTGTGAGAATCAAGTACTTCCTGTAGAAAGGGACAATGGAAGCCAGCTTTAAATGGAGTTTGGAGATCAAATGTCACAAGTCATATATTGGGTCCCTTACTTTGAGATATGCATGTGAGTGCATGTGAATGATAGCTATTATATGGCCCTTGGCCATAGTGATCGGGTTTGATCTGTTATTATCCCCATTTTACAGATGGATAAACTGAGGTGCAGAGAGCAAAGACTTGCCCATCTCGGGCAGGATTTGGATTTAGGTCTTTACCAACTGCATATCCACTTTGCTTCTCAGGCCACTGTGATAGCGGCGTTTTTAAGCTGGAGAGAGAGACTACATCCAGATAGTGAAGGATTTTAAATACCAAACAGAATTTGTATTTTATCTTCGAGGCGGCTGGGAGTCACGGAACCCTCTGGAGCAGGGGAGATACACGATTAGATCTCTGCTCCCGAAGTGTTGTTTGGGCGGCCGGATGGGAGGGAGGAGTGAAGTGGGAAGAGGGATGGATGTTTGCACTAGAGTTTATAATGAATCAACAATCTGATATGACAGCTCTCTTAGCCTGCATTAAAGGAAGTGAGGTGTTCAAACCATCAGGGCCGTCAAACATGATTCTGGGCCAGCACGTTGCAGCCGAGCTAGAGCACCAGTTCTCCAAGTAGGGCCTGGGGGTCCCCGAGACCTTTTCAGGGTGGCCATGAGGTTAAAAAAAAAAAAAAAAAAAAAAAGACATTTTAACTCCTAGTTTGGTAAATATTGATAAATCTGTAACCCACATAAACAAAAGCTTTGGGGGAGTCAATCTTTTTGTTTTTGAAGCAATCGGAGCTGTGACTAGCTCAGGGTCACAGATGATGTCTGAGGCTACATTTGAACCCAGTTCTCCCCAATTCCAGGCCCAGTGCTCTAAGATCGGTGCTGTCACTAGCTGCCTTTTTTTAAGAATATAAAAGCACCCTGAGATACTGGAGATAATTGGAGGAGGGAGAGGAAGATGATGAGGCTAACTGAAGATAACTGAAGACAAGACAAAGAACTAATGTCACCTCAGGAGCTCCCATGGAGGGATGCACGAAAGCCATCTCCAATTGAAGGATGGCTACGTAAGTGAGGGATTCACTTCATTCTGTCTGGGCCAGGAGACCAGGACTTGGGGAAAGGCAAAGTTCAGAGACACAGACTTAAGGGGAAACTGTGCTAACATTAGTTGTCCAAGTAAGTAGAATGGGCTAATTATGATATACCATAAAAAATCTGTACATAACATAGCTCTGAAGACTACCATAAGGCACACTATGGCAAAGGATGTCCAAGGAATCCTCTGCCTTTGAGAGTAGTGCTTCATTTGGAATTGGAAGACTCAGTTCAAGTTCTCGTCCTTCCTAACGGACCTGGGTGATATTGGGCAAAATCACTTTTCCAGCCTGTTATCTCTAAAATAAAGAGTTGAACTTGACCTCTAGAGTTCCTTCCAACTCTACATCTCTGAACCTAATTAATAAATACAAGTCAAGTCAACCAGCATGTATTAAGCGCCTATGGTATACCAGACTTTTAAACTAACGTAATGGCGAGTTGAAGTAGGGGAAGGGACATCATGAGGCAACAGAAATTATGCCGGATATGGCTCAGGGGATGTTGATTTCAATCTGTGGCCCACTATTTGATACTTGGGTGACCTTGGGTAAAAAATGGCACTTCTTCAGTTTTCTCAAACGCAAAATAAACTAGATGCTGGTAGATCTATGCTAATTTGTAATTATTTTAAAAATGTATAATCATTTCAAACACATCTGAGTCTCTGTGACCCCTTTTGGGAGTTTCTTGCCAGAGATACTAAAAGGCTTTACCGCTTCCCCAGCTCACTTTATAAACAGATGCAGGGTCACACAGTTAGGAAGCGTTTGAGGCTGGATTTGAACTCCAGGGTTCTCCTGACTTCAGGAGGGATCTTAAAAGGAAAAGGGGAGGCAGTGATTTGAAGAGTGAGGGAAGGAAGGAGTAGGTTCCAGCTGTGGGAGACAGTTTATGCAAAGCCATGTAGGTGGGAGATGATCCACACACTAGAAACAGTTGGCTAGTGTGACTAAAATATGTGGTTCACGAAGGAGGAGAGTGAGTAAATAATCTTGGAAAGCCTAACTCTAGTCGGCTGAGCAAAGTCAAGAAGAGTTTGAATTCTGTCCCACTGGCAATAGGCAGGAATCATGGGAATGATCCAATCAGAAAGGGGCTGTGGGAATGAATGCTCATTGATTGACTGAACACCCGCCTTTTAGAGACAAAAGTGGAATTTCAAATGGAAGTGACTAGTTCTATTATTACTACACAGTAAACAAATTGGATTAGAACTTGGGTTCTTTGACTTCTAATCCAAGGCTCTTGCCACAATACAACTATCACCTTGCTTCTTTGGCCCAAGAGGCAACTTCTAGCATCATGGGAAGGAAGACCATACTTGGGTCTGCTCCACTTCTAAAGACTGGACAAAAGAAATGGGCTCACATTTCTACACTGGGGAGACTGACAGGGGTCAGTCTCTGGATTTGGCTGTTGAGGGAATGGATGGAATCCATCTTTTTTTTTTTCTTCTCTCTCCCTTTTTTTTTTTTTTTTTTTTTTGTTGAGGCAATTGGGATTAAGTGACTTGCCCAGGGTCACACAGCTAGGAAATGTCTTTTTTTTTTTTTTTAAATAGAAAATCCACTCTGCTCAGAATGGTCTTTGCTAGAGGCAGGGGTTGGGATGGATTATTCCTAGAATCTCCTGAGTGTGGAACAGCTGGGGTTGAACTTGAATTCCAGTAATTGGCTCATTTTCCCAACTCTCTTCCCTTCTATTACCTCCCATCTCCTCTGTATGTATGTTATACATTAATTAGTATCTAATTAATACCTAATTACTTACGTCTCCCTCATTAGTAGCTTACTGAGCTACTTGGAGGTAAGAACTGCCTTCCCTTGCATCTCCAGCATTTAGCCCAATGTCTGATACACAATAGGGGCTTAATAAATGCTTATAGATAACTTCTTAGAGAGAACAGGACTCTAGAGTTTGGGAATTTTTGAATCTCCCCAGTCAGGAGCAGTTTTAGCCTCAGTCTTTCCCAGTCCATCTCCCCATCCCATCTACAATGGGAGTTTTGTAAGTCAGATTTTGTTGAGCTCTAAGCTTCTCAAAGGCATCTCACTGGCTACGCTCTGAGAGCCACCCAGGCCCTCCAAACTTTGCCTGTGGCTCCTCCTATTTTCATACTAGGAAAGTCTGAAACAAAGCCGACCTCACCCAGATTTGTTTGCAAAGGCTTTGTAACCGGAATGAAAGCTTCAGGATTTCTTACAAACTGGTAGGGGTCGCCGCCTTTGACCGATCAAGCCACCTACCGAGCAGGACTCCAACGCCCGGGTTCTACCCACTGGGCTACCCAGCGCATGGTTCATTAGAAAGAATGCTTTTTTTTTTTTTTTTGTTAAGTTCACTGTTCATTCACACTGACTTCCTCCTCACCTTTCCAAAAAGGCTTATCACTTGTAACAAGAAAGTCCACTAAAGCCAAACCAATGGACATATTGGTAATATCTAATAATGCGTGCCCCATTCTGCACCTCTAGTCCACCACCTTTATCCAGGGAAAGGATGCTTATTTATCATCTGATTTAGGAAGATGTGTTGTAAATGCTGCTGCTTGTTCTTTTTTTTTCCTTCCCCTGAGACAATTAGGGTTAAGTGACTTGCCCAGGGTCACACATCTAGGAAGTCTTAAGTGTCTGAGACCAGATTTAAGCTCAGGTCTTCTTGATTTCAGGGCTGGTGCTCTATCCACTGCACTACCTAGCTACTCTCATAAATGCTTCTTGAGAAAAATCGAATGGATTTGGAGCCTGGGGACCTGAGTGCAAATTCTACCTTGTTACTTGCTACCTATAATTGGGACTAATAACAGCTCAAGAGAACTGATAACTTCTCAACATGAGCATTTACTCATTAGGTATTCAGATACTCATTTTGTAGCAAAAGCTACAAATCAAGACTTTATTTTATTGATTGTTGAAATTTAAAAAGTAATGGAGAAAATGTTTAGAATACAAATGAAACTGAAAAGAACCCTGTGTTTGTTTTCCCAGAGTTGATCAGTAAACATTTCCCTGCACTCCCCTTCCTCTTGTTACTTTAGGAGTGTCTCTTTACTGTGAAAATGCCTCCCACCACTTCTTTTTTTTTTTTTTAACAGACATAGGGAGCACTATTATAAGGTGGGATCCAATTCCCTTATCGGCTAGTTTTCGCTAAAATAATCTTTTTTTTTTTTTCCTCCTATTTTCTGATGCTTACAACTTGTAATGGACTCCCTTGGGCAAATCATACAACCTCAATTTCCTCATCTGTAAAATGGAATAGTCTCTCAGGTCTTTTCCCTCAGAGGAAAAGGAATTGATGGAACTGAAAAACAGAAGATGTCAATCTTTTTTTTCCAGAAGAAAAGTCACTTTTACCCTATGGCTCAAGTTTATTATTTTATTTTGCTGAGATAATTGGGGTTAAGTGACTTGCCCAGGGTCAAGCAGCCAGGACGTGTTAAGTGTCTGAGGCCAGATTTGAACCCGGGTCCTCCTGACTTCAGGGCTGCCGCGGTATCCACTGCGCCCCCTAGCGGCCCCACATTTTGCGTTTTAAGCCTGTCCCCTCCCCCTCCTTGACATTCTCTGCTCTAAGTTCCCCTCCAGCTCTGACATTCCACGTTCTAAGGCTGTTCTCCTGCTCGTCCTTTCTCTGGATCCGATAGATGACCTTTAGCATTTACAGAACAGCAACACTCGGTATCGGGAGGCCCTTTTTTTTTCCCCTGAGGCAGCTGGGGTTAAGTGACTTGGCCAGGTTAGGCGTTAAGTGTCTGAGGCTGGATTTGAACCCGGGTCCTCCCGACTTCGGCGCTGCCCCGCCGCCTCTCTTTACTGATTTTTCATTGGCGAGGCTTCAGAAGGTGATGGAGAAAGCGTTAGTCGTGCTAGCTGAATGTAAAAGCGTGCCTTGCGTGCCTTACGTAAGCCAGAGCTGCCCGCAAGGCCCTCCCTCTACGTCTAACTCCTGCGGACTCGCTGTGTGTAGTCCCGCGGGCATCGATGGAGGCCGGGCGGGGGGGGGGAGTTTCTGGTTTCGCGGAACACGTTGTTGCTCCTCCGGGGTGGGAGCACCTGAGGGGGCGCCCCTGCCCTGCTATGGCTGCCGGTCCTCAGACGCTTTCCCTCCTCCCGCCTTGTCCGAGGCTGACCTCTAGCGGCTCGGGGGCGCCCCTGCACCGCCGGGCCCATCCCCTTTCCCAGCCCGCGCCGCTTCCGGCGGCCCTCCGGGCCGGCGCGGGGCGCAGCTCGCGCAAAAGCAGACTCGGGGCGCGGCCGTCCCACGCTCTAATGCACTTTATTGCCTCCCCGACCCCGGCCGGCTCTCGGAGGGGAGGCCGGGCGCAGGGCACGCGGCCAAAGTCCCTGCCCTCGGCGCCCCCTCCCTACATGGCAATGCCCACGCCGTTGGGGGCGAGGTCCGTGAGGTTGCCCCGAACGCTCTGCTCCTCCTCGAACGCTTTGAAGAGCGCGTTGAAGTTGCCCGCACCGAAGCCCTGGAGGGATGGGGAGGGGGGGAGGAGAGAGAAAGGAGGAAGTTGTCAGCGGGGGAGTCCGAGACCGAGACGCCCCGCCCCCTTCTGGCCCCGCCCACTTCCCGCCCCCTCTCCTCCCTTGACCAATCCCTTCTCGACTCCTTTGTCTTCTCCCAGCCCCTTATCCCCGACTCCTCCCTTCCCTCCGATCACCTGGTGATTGTGACGCTGAATCACCTCCAGGAACACCGTGGGCCGGTCCTGCACGGGCTTGGTGAAAATCTGCAGCAAGTATCCTTTCTCGTCGTAATCTACGAGGATCTTCAGTTCCTGCTCCGGGACAGACGAGGGGGGAGGAGACGGGGGCGCTGCTGGGAATCCCGCGCCTCCGCGAGCGCGGGGCCGGAGCCGGGGTCCTAGCCTTCTGTTAGCGGCCGCCCGGCACCCCCCTTGGAGTTCCCAGAAAGCCCCTTCCCCAGACTGGCTGCAGAGGCTTCCCCGAGAATGGCCCCTTATCCAGCAGCTGGGAGGGGCCCTGCGCCCTGGGAGCCTCAGGAGGGAGATGCTGAATCCCGGGACCCTCCTGGCAGAAGGAGCGCGGGGTGGGATTCCCTGACAGCCCCTCCCATAAGGGGGGGGACAAGGGGCGCCCCGGTGGTCCTTAGTGGGGTCACCTACAGCGCATCAGTTACAAAGGAGAGTGGAGGGGGAGTCATGGTGCGTGGGAAATTTCCAGCGGGCCTTCCTGTCTCCGAGGGAGAGCATCTTAGCTCTAAGAGCTGGAAGCGACCGCTTAGGCCAGAAATCAATCCCCTCATTTTACAGACCAGGAAACTGAGGCCCAGAGAGCGTAACGTTTCTTGCCCAAGGCCCCAGCTCTGGCCAGTGTCAGCTGGGATTCGAACCCCCACTTTTCTTGTTTCCAAGCCTCGTGAGCCACAACATCCCAGAGCTGACCCCCGGGGAGCCTCCTCGTGGCCGCTGTGCCCCAAACCATTGGCCCTGTTAGCGCTGCCATTGTTCCCAGAAGCAAACTGCCCACGAGGGCTCCGAGCCAGAGAAGTGGGTAGAGGGAAGGCGATGGAAAGCCCAGAGGGGAAGAGACGTCTTTACCTCCAGCTTGTCTATGTTCTCCTTCACTTGCATCTTGGCAGCCTTGAGCCCCTCCCGGAGCTGCTTGTAGTAGGTGGCAGGCGCGCTCAGGAACTCCATGCCTCGAGCCTTCAGGTGGGTGATCTGCCCGGGGGAGCTTGCCATTAGGGACCCAGCCTCACCTCACCTCTCCCTCCCTCCGCCAAGCCCATGGCCACAACAAAACGGCCAGGGCATGGCCCAGAGCCAGAGGAGGAGAAGTCCCTGGCTGCAAGGACTCTTTGGCCATCCAGCTCAGTTTCCTCACTTTCCACATCATGAAGGCGTGAGGGAAATGACCAAAATGACATAAAGTGTCAAGATTTGAACCCTCGCCCAAACACCCTAAACTCCCATCCTCTCCCGGGGAGCCCCAGCCAACTATACCACTCATCCGCCCCCAGCAGCCACATCTGCCCCGAAATCCCTCTCCAATCTCACCGGAGCATTAATAGAGGGGAGAGCGGGCTGAGCAGCTCCCCACTTACCGCAGAGATGATATCAGGGGTCGACATGGCAATGTGCTGCACCCCAGCCCCACCATAATAGTCCACATATTCCTGCAAAGGGATAAAAAGTCAGAGTCTTAACTAGACTGAGGCAACCGGGGCTTTCCCCCAGAGGCGCTGACTTCTAGAGGGGCAAACTTCTCTTCTGGGTCCCTGAATTTCACTTTGTAGCTCTCTGCTCACCTGTGCCTCAGGGCTGATAAAATGGGTGATAAAATGCCCCCCACCCTCAGGTTCTCACTGTCAAGGCACTGAATCTGTAGATGAACATCCTCTCTCTCCCCCCTCCAGCTGTTTTCTTTGAATCTCTGAAAGATTTCTTAGCCATAGCTCTCTCCAAGATCTAGATGTCCTGCCCATACTAATAAACTGACATTCACCCACGGCTTTAAAGTTTGTATAAGGCTTTGCAGACATTGTCTAATTTCAGCAGTCCTGTGAGAGGTCAGTACTGAGAGGGACATTATTATACCCAGTTCAGAGAAGAAGAAACTGAGACTCAGTGAGGTGAAGAGATGGGCTTATAATTATAGTTAGCAAGTGTCAGATGTAGAATTTCAATCCAGACCTTCCTGGTTCTGTCTCCTAGTCCCAGACTCTAAAATCTGTACCCCTTATATACCGAGGGCCCTGCTGGGATCAGCTGCCAAAGTTGTCTTGGTCTTGCTCAAGGCATTGGCCCATCTGCTTGTTAAACATTGCTTCCATCACTCTAACTTTCAGGTTTGCAGAATGCTTCTCTGATCTCAGCAGTGACCCTGTGAGGTGCTATCATCCCCAGCTAAAAGATGAGAAACTGGGAGGGGGGGGAGCTAGGGGACACAGTGGATAGAGCACCAGCCACGGAATGAGGATGACCAGAGTTCAAATCCTTCCTCAGACCCACTTTGACCAGTCTGTGTTTCAGTTTCCTCACCTGCAAAATGGGAGGTCTTACCAGATCTAAGTCTTAAGATCCTGTGACTGAATGGGTCACACACTTAAGTGTCTGAGCCAGGATTTGAATCCAGACCTACCCAACTCTGGATCTACCGCTGGGGCCAATGGTATCACGTGCTTGCCTCTCCCCCCTCCCTTCAGCCTCTCGGGCTGACTCCTACACACTGTTCTTGGGATGGGTAGGGGGACTGGGCAGTACCTGAATCTGCGACTTCTTCCTGCCCATGGCAGGCTCGTTGATGGGCATCTTGATGGTCTCTTCATAATTGGCCATCACGATGGACCGCAAGGAGCTGAACTCGGTGTGGACTTGCTTGTCATCCACTGACCAGAAGCGATGAAACAGAAGGTTCTTCTTGTACCTGGGAAAACCACCAAATCCAGACCACAACTCAGGTTCTTGAGCAGTCAAGTATTGTTGAGGGGCCAGAGGGATAACTAGCACTTTTAATGCCCAGGGAGAGTTCTCCACATATTGAATGGCTTGCCATCTGGGGGAGGGGGTGGGTGGAAGGAGGGGAAAATTTGGAACATGAGACTATGCAAGGGTCAGTGTTGAAAAATTCCCCATGCATATGTTTTGAAAATAAAAAAGTTTTCCAAAGTCAAGAGGACCCGATTCAAATCTGGCCTCAGACACTTAATACTTCCTGTCTCTGTGACCCTGGGCAAGTCACTCAACCCCAATTGCCTCAGTAAAAAAATAAAATAAAATAAAAAGCTTTCATTTGAAAAAAAAAAAAAAAGTTCTCCAATGAGGTTTAATGGAAAAATCATTTGGGATATAGGACGGGACAGGAAGAGACCTTGAGATCTCACCCCTTATCCAGAAGATAGTCATCCTGAAACAATGAGCTCCTATGGGCAAACGGTATGGGCTAGCCCAAGCCTGAAGCTGGGAGATCCTACTGGGCAGGACCAGAATGGGCGAGCTCACCTGGTCCAAGGCTCCTATCAGGGAAATGGTACCACCTGGTGGCTTCCTATTTTAGCTCATTGTTCTTGCTAGCTAGGTGCCTAAATTCAGTTGTTTCCATGCAGCTGAAGGATTGTAAGAGTTATCATCATTCTCAAAATGAGTTTAGCAGGGCCCCCTAAATCTTGCCATCCTGTGGCAAAGGCTCGGTCATCTCCCCCTAGTTAAGGTTTAGAGGGGACTAGTTACTGATCCTGAACATCTACAGAAGAGGATTTTTAGAAGCTGGAAGGTCCCTCAGAGTATGGAAGGTCAGAGCTGGAAGGAGCCCTGGAACAGAATTCAGAATTCAGAACCAAGGAAGTCTTAGGACAGGGAACGTCTGAGCTGGGAGGGGTCTTAGAACAGGGAATGTCAGAAGAGGGAGAAGCCTTAGAATATGGACTATTGGAGCTTGAAGAAATTGTAGAAAGAGGGAGATGAGAGTCCCATTGCCCCCTGTCCTGGTCAGATCACATCAGGACAAATGTTGGATGCTCCATTCTAGGTGGTCACATTTTGGGAAGGACATAGACAAGCCGCAAAGTATTTAGATAATGAAGAACCAATTTCTTCAACTGTTGACGTCCATCTGCTCCCACTGGTATGACTTGAGTCACTTGACCTACTTTGGTGAGTCAGTTTCTTTATAAAATGAGGGGACCCCTGAAGTCCCCTCTGAACCTAAATCTAGACTTCTTCAGTTAACCGATGAGGAAATTAAGGTCCAGAGAGATTACCTGAGTAGTTCAAAGTCATTGGAGTCAGTTGCAAAGTCAGTTTGAACCCGGGCCTCCTGCTCCATATACAGTGTTCTTTCTACCGTACCAGCTCACAAGTACCTCATCCTGCCAACCTTCTCTGATTTGCTTTTAAATGTTCCATTCCCCATGTCTTTTCAGCCCTGCCACCTTTGAGGCTATTCTCAGGTTATTGCTGTGGGGAGATAGGATTCATTTCCCCAGTTGGATTGTAAGTCTCCAAGGGTAGAGAAAATCTTTCCTTCTGGCTGCCCTCCTAGAGCACCTCGGCTCCAGCTGTCTTTATATAAGGGATTCTGATGTCATATTAGTTTGACTGAGTGACTGTTCTGTTGGTCCTGCCGCTGGCATTCTGAGAGATGCTAAGTGGAACATAGGTCTTGCCTGAAGAACCAGAGAGAGCTAGGGGCTTTAAGGGGCTGGAGGGGGGTCAAGGCTTCTAAGAGGATGGGGGAATCTCCATTTCCAGGCACAAGGCTCTGCACACAGTAGGCACTCACATTATTTAGTTAATGTTCAGATAAGTGGAGGAGTGGACAGATAGGTGGCTAAGTGGCTGGCTGGGCAGACATTTAACGGATGGATGGGTAGATGGAGGAGTAAGTGAATGGATATTCACAAGTTGATGGATGGGTGGGTGAGTAGATAGATTAGCAGAGAGATGGAGGAGTAGATTTAGAGATACATGGGCTAGCAGAGAAGTGGAAAGATGGAGGAATGGATGGATAGCTAACACTCCTATGGACTTCTACTTTTTCCACTTAAAATCTAGAAAAGATGGGCTTGGAACAAAGGTTGAAGTTGTAGGTCTCTGCAAAGGTCATTGCTACAGATGACAGAGAGTCCGGGTTCCCAAACTACTCAGCTACTCACCATTCTGCTGCTGTCACCATCTCCTGGTCAGGCTGATTCCCCACAACATGGTCAATCATAGCCAATTTACAGTCTGGACTGGAAGAGAAAGGGAAATATGAGGGGCAGGGAGGGGGTCCCCAGTCCATAGCCTTGGGAATCAGGAAACCTAGAATGTCGGAATTGGCAGGGACCTTAGAAATCATGTGGCTCAATCCCTTCATTTTATCAATGGGGAAACTGAGGCCCAGATATTTCAATTCAATGAGTATTTATTCAATTGACCTCTGGACTTCCAGAGATCGGTCTCTGTTCCTCTCAGGTGATTCTACTCAGCTCCTGGGCTAGAGCTTCCTTGTTTAGAGAATGAATGAGTTTGATTTTATCTCAGTCCCTCCCCCTAGACACCCCTAAACACCCAAAGCTGTTCCATCCCATCCAGTTATCCAGTGAGATACCAGGGCTTGCTAGAGCATGGCCATCTTCCCTGCTACCCACTTGTATATGCCTATGTTGTACCATAGGGTGCCAAGTACTGATCCCAGAGTCAGAAAAAATCACCCAGAGTTCAAATCAACCCTCAGACACTCCCTACTTATGTGACCTAGCAAGTCATTCAAATCTGCCTCAGTTTCCTCATTTGTAAAATGGGCCAGAGAAGTCCATGGCAAACCACTCTAATCACTTTGCCAAGAAAATCCCAAATGGGGTCAAGTGACTGAAATTACTGACCACTGAAATCCCTCCCACCCCCACCCCCCTTTCCTTTTTCCCTTGAACTAAATCATTTCCCTTCTTTGGCCTTTTTCCTCAGTTATAAAACAAGAGAATTGGACCAGGAGTCTCTGAGGTTCCTTCTGATTCTAGACCCATCAATGAGTCAGGATTTGTCCATCCCGGTCAGGGAGGAGAGCTAGCAAAGGCCAAGTTGAAAAAAACTTTAGGAGTATGTTACGGCCCCTTTGGGACTCTTTCCCAGTCATGTTTTTAAGTAAATAAAATAAAACACATAGGATGACAATGAAAACCAATTATCCTTTCCACACTGCTGAGATTAGGAGTGTGGCACCGCAGTAATCTGGAAAATCTGAATAGAGTTTTTTTGGCCAAGAAAACTCTGAATTATTACTTGACTGACAGATAAAATATATTGACATTTTATAGTATTGTACACCGATTTGATGCATTTCTGAGTTTCTAAACTTTTGCTGTCTATCACATGCCGGCCTTCAAGTTTCATCTGCAGCTTCCGCAAACTTCCTAAAAATTCCCATTTAATTTCTTATGTCAACCCAAGATATACTAAAACTGCAATGGAGAAAGTCATGATGTGGAAGGGAAAACTATATATTGAAATAATTATAAGAATAGGGGGGAAAAAGTTTATAGGTTCCAGATTAAGATCCTTGCTTTTCACTTGGACCCTTTGTAAGGAAGAATCTTGGGCCTGGAGGGGTGGGGCAGGCAAGGAGAAAAGCACTCACAGTTTGGGGAGCAAAGGGTCCAGGAATCGAGGGGTCTCAAAGCCGGGCAGGAAAGGTCCAGTGTAATTCAATTTCTCCACCAGGGTGTGGGTGGTGTCTCCGTACTGTGGACACAGGAACACCCCCCCCATCCCCAATGGATTTAAACCCTTTGAAAGAAGTGACCCTGATTTCCCTAACACTTTGACCTGGGACCTCCTTTCTCCTCCTTGTCCCCACTTTTGACTTGACAGATTCAGGGAAGGAAGGTGGTGCTGGGTACCCACCCAGCCTCCCACCCCTTTGTGTTATGGTTAATGGGAGGAGATGTTCACATTTACCCTTGAAAACAGAATAAACTGGAGTGAGCAGTAGGTGAGATTGAAGTCAGACTTTAAGGAGAACTTTTTTATAAAATGATAAAAACTTTCTATCTGTAAGACAGAATTTTAGTGCTAGGGATATATGACACAAAAGTCACCCTTGTTTGAGAGAAAAGTAGAAACCCCTAAATTCTCTGATGATAGACAAGAAAAACAGAACAGTAAAGCAGGAGTTTTATCTGGAAGAATATAATCTCAAGAACAAGGATTATTTTACTTTTGGACCTGAATTCTAAAGTGCCGGGCATATAGTAGGTGTTTAATCAATGCTTGTTAACTGATTTCATATAAATGCTTGATTGTTATTTCACTCGATGCTGTAGGACTATAAGTTCTGTCACCCCTCTAAGTTTGCCACACTGGGACAAAGGTCCAGTTGTCCTACCCTCGCTAACAGTTCTGATTGAGGTCCTGGAATAGGGGTAAATGAGAGAATTGGGTACTAATGCTATATCCCCCAGCATCCTGATGGATTGAGAATTGTGAGGAGAGAGGAGAGGGATTTCTAATGGGGGTCACAGGGTACAGGAAGGGTCTGATTGCCCAGTGGGCAGAGTCTGCATATACTCACCGTCTGCAGTATGGCAAATTTCACCCTTCCAAACTTGTCCTGTTCTATCCATGGCTCCTTCACAATAACTGCACCTCGCTCCCGGGCTTTCTGAATTGGAGAATACAAGGCTCATCTTGAGAACCTGGCTCCCTCCTGGCCCATAAACTGGCCTGGTACTAGCTTGGGTAGCTCACTAGGCTCAGGACCACTTTCCTGGGCCAGAGTGGAGACCCCATAATCCTGCCAGTCCACACAATGAACTTCCTGGGAATGGCATCTTCTCCCCCTCCCTCAACATAGCCCTACCCGGGACCCCTCCCGGACAAGGGAAAGAGGTCCAATCCAGGGGAAAAAAAGAGGGATGGGGAATAAAATACTAAAATAAATGGGAATATGAAAATAAAATAAGCAAATGCTTATAACTTAAATTTATAACATTAATTACCTACCAAGAACCTTACAGATGATATTTGAGCTTGATGATTGCGTGGTAGGATAAGTATGGGGGAAGAGGGTGGGACAGGTAGGCTGGGGGGACTGACCTAATGATTTCATTGGTAAGAGAAATTCCCTCCAGGAGAAACTCTATCTACCATTGGAGAGTGCCACTTTCTCTGACACTTGTGGTCTTTATATGTGACGTTTTATTTTTTCTCCAATTGCACATTAAAACAATTTTTTTAAAATGTTGATTTCCAAATCCTGTCCCTCCTTCCTTTTCTCCCCCTCCTCCTTCCTGAGATGTAATATATCCCATATAGAAACTTGCAGTCTTTTGAGAATTACCAAATTGTTGAATCTTTTATTAACTCTGAGTCAAATATAAAATTCAATTTTGTATTCAAAGCCTTTCAGAGGCTGGATCCTTTCTACCTTTCCAAAATTGTAACCCTTGACTCCCCTCCATGGACTGGAGGACCCAAAGACACTGGTGTTCTTTCTGTTCTTCCCACAAGACTCCATCTCTCACCTTCGCACCTTTGAACTGATTGGTTAGAATGTTTTTCCTCTTCCTCTCCGCCATCCTGGCTTCCTTCCAAGACTCAGCTCAAATCTTATCATTTATAGGAGGTTTTTCTTCATCTCTCTTTAATGCTAATGCCCTTCCTCTGAATTTTCTATCTACTCTGTTTATATCTTTTGTTATTCAGTCATTTTTCAGTCATGTCTGACTCTTCATGACCCCATTTGAGATTTTCTTGGCAAAGATACTGGTGTAGTTTGCCATTTCCTTCTCCATCTTATTTTGCAGATGGGCAAACTGTGCCACCTAGCTGTCTCTGTCTATATCTTAGAAGTCCCTAATTGTTTGCATGCTGTCTCCTCCATTAGAATGTGAGTTCCTTGAGGACATTTTGTCTTTTGCCTTTCTCTCTATCGCTAGAACTTAGAACACCACACTTAGTAATTGACTGTTGATTTAGTAACTGGGGCATTGAAAAGTTGTTCCAGAATTACACAGCCAGCATATGTCAAAGGCCAGAAGCCAAACTTGAACCCAGACTTTCTGACTCTATCCCCTGTGCCACAGTGTGAATGCCACATATTATTGTTCTCATTTTACAGATGAAGAGATTGAGGTTTAGGAATTTCAGATGTCTTGCTGAGACTCATACACCTGTAGGACCATAAGTTCTGCCAGCACCCTCTAAGTTTGCCACACTGGGACAAAGCTCCAGTTGTCCTACCCTAGTTAACAGTTCTGGTTGAGATTATTGGGTACTAATGCCACATCCCTCAACATTCTGAAGGATTGAGAATTATAGGGTCAGAGGCCTTCCTAAGAAGTCTAGTATTATAGCAGTAAAACACCCAGATTGGTATAGCCTTCATTCAGGGTCCAAATGAATGAAGAAAGAATACTGCTTTTGACATGGAAGGATCTGGGTTCTATCACTTACTATCTTTGTAATGTTGACAGGCAATTTCTTGGTTCTCAGTTTCTTCTGTAAAATCAGAGGATTGGACTCAATGGACTTTAAGATTCTATGATTAGTTATTTGATTTCTCTAGACCTCAGTTTCTTCTTTTATAAAATGAGAAGGAGAAAGGCCTCTACATTTTCCTGCATTGTTAGCTCAGTGACCTTCTGCAGGTGAAAGTGTCAATCAATCAATCCGTCTACCTACATCAAGCACTTTTTTCCAAGCATGGTAATAAGTCTTGGGGTTGTAAAGAAAGGCAGAAACAGGGGCAGCTAGATGGTGCAATGGATAGAGCACTGGCTCTAGAATCAAGGGGACCTGAATTCAAATCTGGGCTCAGACACTTAACACTTACTAGCTATGTGATCCTGGTCAAGTCAATTCCAATTACCTCACCAAAAAAAAAAAAAAAGGTAAAAACATCTCTACCCTCAAGGCTCTTACATTTTAATGGAAAAAAGAAACATGTAAAGAACTCTATACGTGTATGCTCCATAGAATCTGAGTTGGCCTAGGAGAGAGTGAAAGGGTCCCCACTTCCCCACCCTCTCTCACTCACCTGAACAATGTAGTCACAGTCTTCCACCTCAAAGGAGATGTCTTTCACCCCATCGCCATGTTTTACCAGGTGGTCACCCATCTCTGTGCAAGGAGAGGGAGAGAGCATCCAGACTCCTCAGCCTCATGATCCTGGGTCTCCTGGAGTTCAGCCTCCTCCCTCAATTCTCAGCACCCCCCTCCCCCACATCATCCCTCTCCCCCCAAGGACTCTTTCCTTCCCTCTTCCCCCCCTCCCCCCCCAGTTTCCAAGGAATACCTTCACTTGGGAAGGTCTCAGTCTCTGAACCCAGGACAAGGACAATGGGACTCCCTTACCTTTGTTTCCAGGGTTGAGAGGTGAGGAGAAGATGAATATGATCTAGACCAAGGAAGAGAGAAAACAACAGTGTGGCTTATCAGACCTAATCTTCCCTCACTGCCAAATGGACATCAGAAGATACAAGTGGAGCTCCAACAACATCATTTCCCCTCTTCCCCAGGGACTATGGGCAAACACCCCTCCCCCAATAGCCATCCAGAAGCTCTTCTCCCCAAATTTTGGTCTTCCCTCTGGGAATATCTAACCATCTAAAACCCTAAACTATCTAAAACTCAATTGCCTTAGGTCTATATCAGGAGACGGAGGAGAGTTACAGGGTGCCATGAGAAATTATCCCAGTCTAGTGAGACAGATTCAACATTTTGAAGCACCTACAACATGCTAGGAACTGTAGCTAGGAACTCTAGGCTCTAGCTATACAAATACAAAAAAAAACATTTGGCTCAGGAGTTTATTTAATGCTGGGAGGGGATGTATGTGTTGGTAATGGTGATGGTGTTAGTGAAGGTGATGGTGATGGTATTGATTTTGGTGATAGTAATGGTGTTAGTGATGGTGATTGTGTTGATATTGGTGATGATGATGGTGTAGATGTTGGTGATGATGGTGTTGATCTTGGTAATGGTGATAGTAATGGTGATGGTATTGATTTTGGTGATGATGATAGGGTGATGGTGTTAGTGATGATTTTAGTGATGGTAGTGGTGATAATGTTGTTAGCAACAGTGTTGATGTGAATGTTGATATTGGTGTTGGTAACAGGTTATACCCTTAGTTTAAGACTAAACCTGAGTTTAGTCTTAAAGGAAACTGTTGTTATTGTTGTTTGTCCTTCATTCTTGAAGAGGACCATGACTTCAGGAAGGTTATGACATGATTTGCAAGTGAATTGGATTTAAGTGAGGGAGGCCTGTGCAAAGTCACCACCTTCACTTTGTCTTCTAGCTTCATTGGAGTCCAGTGGTTAGTCACAGGTCAGGAGCACTGGCGATGGCCCTGAATGCAGTGAGAGACCTTGGTCTTTTTAAGGTAAGGTCTTTAACGGGTCTCAATTTGACTTGACTGAGGCAATGCCCATTTAGTGATTAAGGCTAGGTAAGAAATGAGGCAAAAAATGGCTAATTTATCTGGTTAAAAAATAAAATAAAATCAATCTGGAAGGGGAAGAACCTGAGAGTCCTCACCAAGACAGAAACCATTGCTGTTTACATTCACTCTGAGCCAATAAGGACCCAAACAATGATCAAGTGGGACTTGGCTAGGGAGCTATTGGTCAATCAGGGAGATCAAGGAATTCCAAGAATTCCCTATACTATACCATGACGCTGTATTATCAGAAATTCAATCCCTGGAATTGTAAGATAAATAAATTTAAATGCAAAATATATTCAAAGTAAATAAATAATTTCTGGAAGAAGGTGGAACGCAAACAGGAGGTTCAGAAAAGGATGATGGGAGGAAGAAGCACCTGAGCTGAGCCTTAAAGGAAACAAGAAATTCCAAAAAATGAGGAGAGAGAACTTCAAGCATGGGAGACAGCCTTGGCAAAGGAACTGAGGCAGGAAATGAATTCAATGAATGCACATTTATTAAGCTCCTTTTGTATGCTACTCCTTCTGTTAGGTACTAGGAATATCAGTATAAAAATGACATTCTACAGAGAGACAGACAGAGACAATGACATTCTAACACAACATGTACAAAGATAAGCTTATATAAGGTATCAAGCCTGAAGTCAGGAAAATCTGAATTCAAATGTGGCCCCAGACACTTCTTAATTGTGTGACCCTGGGCAAGTCATCTGCCTTCTGTTTGCCTCACTTTCCTCATCTGTAAAATGAGGACAATAATAGTATTTAACTTTCTTGCTTGTGAGAATCAAATGACATAGTAATTATAAATCATATATGGTTGCTGCTATGTAAATGTTTATTATTATTATTAATTTATAAAGTAAGTATCAAGTGATTGGTGAGGAAACTAGCAAATGGAAAAATTAGGAAAAGCCCCTTCAAGAAGAAGGTCATATGTCCTGTATGTGGAAGACCTGTCTGGATGAAATGCAGAATGCTACTGGGAGTGGGGATAATAATTGAATAAAATGAATAATGAATAAATTGAAACTTCCCAGTCTGGAAAGTTAGGGTCAAGGAGGTTGTGAAAGGCTTTAAAATTAAACAGAGGAATCTGTATTTAATCCTAGAGGCCAGAAGGAGTCACTTGGAGCCTCTTGGGCAAGAGGATAGCATGGTTAGATTTAAGGAAATTATTCTCATAGCTGAGGAGAGAATCCATAGAGAGACCGGAGGCAGGAAGACCAATTAGGAAGCCACTGTACTAGTCTAGGGCCCAAACTAGGGAGGTGGTCATGGGACTGGCGAGAAGGGACCGATGTTGGAGGAATAACAAGATTTGGCAACCCGTTGGCTGTGGGAGTGGGAGGTGGGGAAGAGGGAAGAGTTGAGGGTGGTTCCAAGTTTTCAAGTCTGGATAACTGGAAGGATGCTGCTGCCCCCTCCAAAGAAACAGGAAGTATGAAGGAGGGATAGTAGGGTTAGAAAGAAAGGTCATGAGTTCCATTTGGACGTGCAGAGTTAGAGAGCATCAAGGTGGTGCTGTCTATCAGAGCATTTGAAATACAGGTGATTGAATCAAAGGGAAGAGAAGAGACACACACACACACATACACACAGAGAGAAGGGCAGAAATCTCAAGATGGCACCAGGGTTGCCCACATGCACAGTTGGCATCTTGATAATTGAAAGGAGCTAATATCCAGGGAAGATGATAAGGGTCAGATTTCAGAGACAAGCCAGGAAGAGGAGGTGAGTTTGAACCTTAAAGTACAGTTGTCCATGAAGAGGCAGAACGTGTCAAACGGTCATAGGTTTAAAGCTTGACCGGGACCTTAGAAACCATCTGATAAACTGTCAGCTTCCTGAGGGCAGGAACCCTTTCAGTTTTGTCCTTGTAGCTCCAGAACTTAGTACGGTGCCTGGCATACAATAGGGGCTTAATAAAAGCTCCTTGCCCAACTGATGGATCTACTCCAACCGCCTCATTTTGTTTGTTCCCCTAATAGCCTACCTTTCACAACACATTTACATTACCTTTGTTATAAGAACATTCTCATTATGGAAAATGAGGTTCTGAGGGAGGAGAGCTGCAGCCACAGGGGGCAGGGGTGAGGTTGGGACCCAGGGGCCCAAGAGCCCCCCGGACAGCTCAGAGAGCACCCACCTTGCCTTGCTTCACCACGTGGGATGCCACCTCTCTGGAGCCGGTCTCCAGACCCCGGTAGGCCAAGGGGGAGAAGCCCATCTTGTTACAGTAGAAAGAAGCTGCCTGAAGGGAGGGACAAGGTGATCAGAGCCCAAGGCCAGGGCAGACATCAGGGCCCCCACTGCAGAGACCCCCAGAGACACCCTTCCCTTTTCCTTAAGGCAGCTCTGCTCAGTGATCTCTGTTTTGGGTCCTCAGAAGAGCTGGGCGGGGCAGGGGGCAGCTCTGACCCTGGCAGATAAACTGCCCAAATCTGCGTCTTATTGCATAAGTCGTCCCCCTTCCCTCCCCCAGCCTGGACACCTCCACGTGTCTGCTCCTCCTTCCCAGGAACCTATCAGGAGCCTGACAAGAGACCTGCCCTTTGCTCCCTGGGCCAAGGTAGTTCCCTCTCGTGTTCTCTCCCAGCTCCCCTTCTCCTGGGGGCCTCCCCCCCCCCCCCAGCTCATACCGACCTGTTTGGCATTTCCAACCCAGAAGGTGATTGAGTGGAAGTGAAGGAAACGGCCTCTGGGGGGCTGCATGGGAAGAAGAGCAGAGGGTCAGAATTCAGGGGGTTCCCAAGAGCTCCGTGAGGGGCATTTGGCCCTGGGCAGGCCAGGGAGAAGAGAACTTGGCTCGAAGCACTCCAGTTCCAGAACGCGAGCAGCCCAGCCCTTTCTTTCTTACAAGCGAAAACTTAGCTGGCCAGTTGGCCCCCTAGACTGGCCCTGGAGAAGGGAAGGCCCGAATTCAAATCTCTTTGGACACTTATTAGCTGGGTGACTCTGGGTAAGTCCATGGACTCTTTCTGTCTTGGTTTCTGCATCTGTAAAATAAGCATCATAATAACACCCATCTTCCAGGGCTGTTGTGGGGATCCAAGGAAATACTATTGGTAAAGTACTTTGTTATCCTTAAATCCCGATAAATATAAATGTTATATTGACATATAATTACTTATATATAAATATAAATGCTATATTTATATATAATTACATATAAATGTTAGCAAAGCAAATGTTCTTCTCCTTAAATCCCTACAAATATAAATATTATATATAATTACTCATCTATAAATATATAACTACATACATCTAAACATAAATGTATATAAATGCTCTATAAATGTTAGCAAAGTACTTTGTTATCCCTAAATCCCTATAAATATACATCTTATATATAATTACATAGACATAAATAATTATAAATGCTATATAAATGTTAGCTATTATTATTAAGTAGCCTTTGTGAGGGCACAGTGAGTTAATTGAAAAGGGCCAGGAGTAGAACCCAGAACTCGTGGCCTCGTGTTCACTGCCTTTTCCATTAGACTAAGTAGTTTCTTCTTGGGAACTGCAGCTCCTCTGGGGGGGTCATGGCGGGAAAGAATGAGCCGGATGGGGTTAGGGAAGCCAGAAGGTAGAACAGCAGCCCCCGTTCTAGGTGCCCATTAAGAGGTCCAGGAGAAAAAATATGCCAGGGTCAAAGTCAGAAGGAATCTGGGTGCGAATCTTGCCTCATACACTAGCTATGAAACCTTCCAGCTCTACTCAGAAACATACCAGCCAGGAGCTCGTGGGTAAATTCATTCACCTCTCTGAGTAAAACAGAGAAACCCGCCCGCTTCCCTTTCAGGGCTGTTGGCAATAAAGGCAAATTCTAGTACCCAGTCTGCTATACCCACTCCGTTGTTATTATTATTAATTTACAAAATAAGTACCCACTCTATTCCTCCATAGAGGATTACAGCCAAGGAGGATTAGGGTTAGTTTAGTTAAAAGAGACCTTTGAAAAGTGAAGATTATGAGGTGGTAAAGTCCTATTGGTCAGGGAGGCTGGACAAGGTTTTTGAGGAGAGGAAGCCAGTTTTCTAGGGGTATGGGTGGCAGGGAGGCTCTGTCCACAGGCAGGGGCATGGGGCTTTCTACAGAATAGGTCGCATTAGGCAAAGCATTGGATCAGAAGGGAGAGGAGCTGGCTCTGCTCTCTGGGGGTCTTCTCTGGACCTCAGTCTCATCATCTATGAAAAAGGGACAGAGCCTGGATGACCTTTAGGGGTCATACATCTTACTTGCCCCTCTCTGGTTTGCTGGAGTTCTGTCTTCTCCCTTTCCATCCAGCTTACCCACGGACTCCCCCGCTTCCTTCATGATAACTCCAGCCCTGCTTTCTCTGGGAGCCCAGGCTGGCAGAGTTCTGCCCGGCTGACTGGTGTGTGAAATGCCCCCAGGCAGTCCCACCAGGAACTGGGGCTCCCCCTCCCCGCCTTTCCCAGCTCTTCCTTACCTTCTCTCCTCGGTCTGTGTAAGTTGTCTAAGGGAGAAAGAAACACTCAGTCAGCCTCAATAGCCTCCCTCCAACGACCCTCTCCCAATCCCTCCTTTGGGGGCCTTGGGGCTCCGGGCAGAGCCCACCCCCCACCCCGGGCAGCCGGCCCTGGAGGCAGTCACCATGATCAGGAGCAGGGCTGGCTGTCAGTCTGCACACTGGGACTCTCCCCTCCCAAAGGCTCGAGCTGAGGAGGGAGGAAGCCCGAGGGGTTTTAAGCAGAGGTGCTCCTCCCCTGGTCCGCCCCCCTCCACCCAGTTGGGTTAGCTTTGGACAGCATGTCCAAGCCCCAGGGTCCAGCGACAGTTTGTCGTCATTCACAGGGCCCAGGGTTGGGAGGTCTGGGTGGCCAGGCCAAGAGAGGTGTGACTGGGACAAGACCAAGGCAGCCAGAAACCTTGGTCCCGTGACCCCGCGAGCATCGAACACAGCTGCCTCCAACCCATCCAACTGGATCAGGGAAAAAGAGAGATCTGGTAGCTCAACATCCCACTTCCTTCCCTCCTTTTCCTCCCTGGGCTAAACACTTCCAATGTCATCTCCCACTGACCCTTACATTCATCCTAGGCGCAATGACATAAGTTTTCTCATTTTCCAGTGGAGGAATTGAAGTCAGACAGGTAAGTGCTACCCAGGATCCCTCAGCTTAATAAGTCTCATTTAGGCTGAATTTGAATCCAAGGCTCTACACCCAGAGAGATCGATCACTAACATCCCAATGAGAGAGATAACATTGATGAGATTACTATTTTTAAAAGTTTGAGTCCTTTTCTTTCATCCCTTCATCTCTCACCTTGAGATCATAAGCAATCTGATATAGGTTATACACATACAATTTTATAAAATATTTTTCCGTATCAGTCAGACCTACAGTTTGGAAAAATCCCTTTGACAACTAAATGGAGACTGGATTGGGATGGATAGAATCTTGAGACAAGTTGATGAAGAAGCAAACTATTGTAATAGTCCGAGGGTTCGGTAAGACAGTCCTGTAGTCTCTGGGTGGCTATTCACAAACAAGATCTTCATTCCCTGTAGAGAAGGCTCTGTCCTATTGGAATAATTTTCATCATTAGGAGGCTGATCCTTTAAGCAAGGCTTAGGTGGTCAAGTCAAGTCAATAAGTATCATTAAGCCCTCTTTTTGGATGTACGCAAAGGAAGGCAAGAAATAAAAAAATGAAAAATTCAAGCCATTCTCCTTTAGAAAAAGCTCACAGGTTAATGGGGAAAGTCCTTTCTTTGGAGGTCTTCACTCTAGACGAACCCCCATTGCATATGTCATTTTGTATATAGTTAAGACCAGATCAGAGCTCTGAAACTGGCTATATACAAGACCACTTTTAAGATTAACCTGCAATAATTGACATTTTCTCTCTCACTTTCCTTTTTGAAAATAACATTTTATTTTTCCCTCCAATTATATCTTAAAATAATTTTTTAAACTTTAAAAAAAAAAAAGTTTCTATCACTTTCTAAAATTCAGACAATCACCAAAGCATACATATCAAGTCTGGATTTGTAGCATTTTGTTGAATTGTTTCAGTCGTTTCCCTGTTTTCTCTGTTTTCCGTTGTGACCTTATTTGGAGCTTTCTGGGCAAAGATCTCCTTCTCCAGCTCATTTTATAGATGAAGAAACGGAAGCAAATAAAATATTATGTGACTTGCTCAGGGCCAGCTATGTAGCTTGAAAATGTTAGAGGCCAGATTTGAACTGACAAAGATGAATCTTCCTGAATCTGAGCCCAGTGCTCCGTCCACTTCAACACCTGGCTGACCTTTGTACCATTTCTGAGGTGCACATGTCCCTACTACGTCTTTAACAATCAGCTCTCATAGCAAGAGCTGTTACCAATAGAGTCCTAAAATAGAGAGCCCACGAGGTCCCTTCTGTCTTCCAAATTCTGTGATTCCTATCCTTTGTAGTGCACACCTTCGACAAATAAACCCATTCCGGTTTTTTGCTGCTTTTGCTATTAACATCAAAAATATAAAATAGGTATGTATACCTCTAGTATAAAATACATAATGAAGTTCTACAGGGGCAGAAGGTGGATGGGAAATGTAGAGGGGCAGGTAAGGTTTGATGTCAGGAAAACATGACTGACAGCGAAGCTCCCCCGGAGTGGCTGGGACTGGCTCAGGAGCCAATAGGTTCTCCTCCTTCCAGCAAAGACTGGTTGACCACCTGGCACAGGGACGTTATGGAAGGAAGCACCAGTTGGCTCAGATGGCTTCGTATCAAATCAAATGCAAACAAAAGTGAGTCTTTCTTTCCTTTGATGTCCCTTTAGGTAGATATGTGCCTACTTCAACATTGCTCAAAATTGGCTCCAGAGTCAGATTGGGAGCCAACCATATTCCTTTGTCTCTGTTGCAAAGGCCAGTTGAGCTGTACAGACAGTAAGTACCCGCAGTGGGATGGGGGGCAGTGGGTGAGGGAGTGGGGGGGGGCAAGGATGAAAGGTCGGATGAACTAGGGGGTGGGGAAGATGGCCAGGGAAGGCAGGGCAGAGGGGGTGGGGTTTGCCCTGGACCTTGAAGCAGAGAGGAAAGGGGAAAGACGTTCCCAGAAGGTTGCCCTGCCAAGGCTGGTCATTCCTTTCTCCTGAGGAACTTTTCACTCCAATGGTGAGAGAGAAAGAAGCAGCATTATAATTAATGGTAAGCCCCCTGGATTTTGAATGAGAAGACCTGAATTCTGCCTCTTATTTACTGAGTGACATTAGCCAAATCTCTTATTTTTTCCCCAAACTCTGGAAGAGTTGACGCAGAAGTGAGAGACAGAGACAGATAGCCAGAAAAGAAAGAAATGTCCTGTATACGTCCCAAATTTTCATTGTAGTACTTTTTATGGTAGCAATTTAAATAAATGCTAGTTATTAATATTAGCAAAGAGGTAAAAACAAAATTAATGCCCTTTAATGAAGAAATTTTGAGAGTAGCATGAATTTCATGGGATATTACTGTGAGACAAGAAGTGATGCATATACAGAAATATAAGAAAACTTTTATGAGCTGATAGAGAGTGAAGTATATAGGAGGACCAGGAAAAAAAAATATACATCATGATTATGTAAGTTGAAAGAATGAACAAATGAATCTGAAAGTCGCATATTTACAGTGGTCAACCTTGATCCAAGGGAAGAATGAGGAAAAACTCCCTTTCCTTCCCTCTTTGCAGAGGTAAGGTATTATCAGATGGGGTCAATATGTGGAATTTATTGGCATTTTTCCATCTTTATTACAAAAGAAGACTAAAACTATACTAGTGGTATAATCTTTTAGTCATTCAATGAACATTTATTAAGCACCTACATTGTGCCCGACACTGTACTAAGCACTAGGGCTACAAAAAAGAGACAAAGACAGTCACTACCCTGAAAGAGCTCAAAATTTAATGGGAGAAACAAACTAACAAACAAGCTATCTACCGGGAGAAGAGAAATAATTAAACTGAGAACACATTAGAATTAAAAAAAAGTTTGGGAAAGTGTGGTATTTTCTTCTTTTATATACTATATGATCGTTCTCTGGGAGCAGGTTTCTTGGGAGATTTTCTGGAGGCAGCCTTAGTTTCAATTCAGAAAAATAATCACCTCAAATACAGCCAACTGATAAAATCCAAACGTTTATTTTCTCCTTCCAAGTCTTGTCTCTTTCTCTAGGCTCGGTTAGCTTTCTAAGAGGCCTCTCTCCCTCCTTGGTTCCAAGAGCTCTTGCAGCTTATCTTTTGCCTCTGCCAGCTTCTGCCTCTAGTTCAACTCTGACTCCTGACAATGTTCCAAACTGACTGACTGACTGAAGCTTTCGGAGCTTCTTATATATGATCTCTTAAAGGTGTGAACCCAAAGGTTGACTCCTCCTCTGAGAGTGGGATTATGGGAGGTGTGATACAAAGTTTTGTGTATCTCCTGTACTTGTGAACTCCAATGTGTGAATTCTCAAAGGTGTAAACTCAAGCATTGTTTCTATCAATTTCAGTAAGTTATCACTAGGATTCTAACATCTCCCGCTTTCTTTTGATTTAGAATATAGGTGGTCATGACCTCCCTGACTTCTCAAGGAGGTGAGAACCCCCAAAAAGGTGATCATGTCTTCCCTGATTGCTCAAAAAAGGAGTGAAAATATCATAAAAAGAAGGTGGTCACAACCTCCCTGATATCTCAGGAAGGGAGATGAAAACACCAAAGGAAATGGGAAATCAAATCAGATTAGTGGGTTTCTGAAGGGGCTCACTCTTAAAACAAGTATACATAAATCCATCAATATGGGAGACATTTTACATAATTACATAAAATACATAAGCACATAGCAATATAACACAGGCTAGTAGTAATGGAACAAATGACATGAATCAACATGAAGAATTTATACATGTCCATAAGTCCTAGAAATAGTCCAAAAGGAATCCATTGTCCATTAGTTCATGTGCCAAGAATCCCATAATTCCTGTTAGCTTTGACGTACTGCAATAGTCTCATCAACAATTTTTCATCTCAAGGAATCTAATGATTCTTGCTGGTTTTCAAGAACTGAAACGGTCTCATCTTGTGTTAGGGAATCCAGTGATTCCTAAAGATTTTAAAGTTCTTTTAACAGTCTCATTGTCACCCATGCTCTTTCAGTGTCAGATGTTTCTTAGATCTCCTTTGTTTTGAAGTTTTTCTCTTTTTCTGTCTCTCTCCAGGTGCTCGTTGCCACCCAGCTGTTTCCTTCTCTATCTGTAGGAACATAAGCAAACCCTCTCTCCCAGGCAGTTAACTTATCTAATTCCCTTCTATTTACCACTTTGGGGATTTCTGCTTATCAACTGGCAGTTACATTGGAGCTGTTTGCACTGGACATTGCACTGCTGGGTTAAAAAACCTGTATTCCCCCCACTGTAATCCTGACTGCTTTTTGGCTGGTTGATCACATCAGAGTCCTGACCTTCTAAAGACTCTGTGGGTGTAACCTCAGCTGCCATCATGCTCCATCTGTCTTTTGATTGATATCTTGGAGCTGGACTCTGCCTCTCATTTCTCTGGGTCAATCTACATTCTGAGGCCCAGTGAAAGCCTTGGTTGCATTTTGGACATGGGGTTTTAGGTCTTCTCTCAGCCTGTCCTCTCACTCTATCTCTATATCTGCATTGGGCTCTCAAATGTCCAACTTTTCCAGACTGAAAACATCTACAATTTTCTCTGGAAGTCCCTTGCCAAAAGGGACCCTGTCTTCCCATATTCATCATAGTCTGGGTATAATAAGCATTTGTGCCCACTGTGGCGCAGCGTCTTATGATCTCCTCTAAAGGAGCATCTTTGTCTAGTCCCCATATAATTCTTTTGCGAACCTCATTGGCATTTTCCTTAGCCAGATGTCTGGTCATTATTTCTGTAGCTAGATTATCTCCAATGGTTCTTATTACAGCTGTTTGCAAACGTCCCACAAAATCTGCAAAAGGTTCATTGGGACCTTGGTCTATTTTTGTGAAGGCTTCACATCCATCTTTCTGTCCGGGGAGAGAACTCCAAGTTTTTATTGCAGCCTTAGAAATTTGCTCATACACTGGTATGGGCTAATAAATCTGTTCTGAATTCTCTCCATGCTGACCTTCACCAGCTTGTTGGTCAAAAGCTATTTGTACATTAGCTCCTGTTTGCCTATTTCGTTGGGCTTGAATCCTACATAATTCATGAAACTCCAAAAGCCAAAACAAATTTTGTCCAGGTTCTAAACATGTAACATCATCACATAAGATGATGTAGCCCCATAAAGAGTGCATCCTTTTTTCAAATCCTTAATTTTTTCCAAATTAAAAGGAATGTATCTTCTCCTTTTTTGGCCTGAAGAGTCAAGCTCTTCAATCACAGGGTATGCATTTATAAAATCAGATACATCTTGTCCTTCATTTTTTGCCTTAATTAATGCCCTTTCTAATCTTCTCACAGGCTCCTTAATAGGTGGTTCTGATTGCATTACTGCCTCTCCCCCTCCTCTTTCTTCCTCCACCCATGAAGGGTTAATTGAGGGGGAAGGGTCATGAGAGGAGGAATGATCTAATTTCTCTTGCTGTGAAGTATTACACTCAAAATTGTACCTAACTTCATTCTTACCTGATTCTATCTCCTTTTCACCTCGTTTAGTTGGCACCTCCCCTTCTTGCTCTTTCTTCTTTTTCCTTATTCTAACACATATAATTTCCTAAAGCCAGTTGTATTAAATTATATGTATTAAGTGTGTCTTTGGAAATTGAGTCAGGTCCATTTTTATTGTAGAATTGACAAAGATCCTCTCCTACTAATTTCCACTCCTCTAGATCCAATTCTTTTTCCATAGAGAAACAAGGACATATGTGCTTTACAGTTTTTAAAAGTTCAGTGATCTGCTGCAAAATTATAATCAAACCTTGGCTTTTCATAACCTTGACAATGCTCTCTAAACATTTTCCTTGAACAGAAACAAAGACTGTTTTCTAAACATCTATCCCATCTTAGCTCAAATTCTATTTTAACTCTTTTAACAAAATTTCTTTGTTGTACTCACCCTAATTTCTGGGTTAAGGAGACTTTTCCCCTGGATTCAGGATCAGAGCTTTTTCCACTGAATTAAGGATCCGAGATCAGGGTCCTGTCAGTCCCACATTTGGGCACCAAAATGTGATGTTTTCTACTTTTATATAATATATGATTGTTCTCTGGGAGCAGGTTTCTTGGGGAGGTTTTCTGGAGGCAGCCTTAGTTTCAGTTCAGAGTAATAATCACTTCAAATACAGCCAGCTGATAAAATCCAAACGTTTATTTTCTCCTTTCAAGTCTTGTCTCTTTCTCTAGGCTCGGTTAGCTTTCTAAGAGGCCTCTCTCCCTCCTTGGTTCCAAGAGCTCTTGCAGCTTATCTTTTGCCTCTGCCAGCTTCTGCCTCTAGTTCAACTCTGACTCCTGACAATGTTCCAAACTGACTGACTGACTGAAGCTTTCGGAGCTTCTTATATATGATCTCTTAAAGGTGTGAACCCAAAGGTTGACTCCTCCTCTGAGAGTGGGATTATGGGAGGTGTGATACAAAGTTTTGTGTATCTCCTGTACTCGTGAACTCCAATGTGTGAGCCAATGTGTGAATTCTCAAAGGTGTAAACTCAAGCATTGTTTTTCCCAATTTCAGTGAGTTATCACTAGGATTCTAACAGGAAAGATTTCCTGTAGAAGACAGGATTTTACTCAGGACTTAAAGGAAGCCAGCAAACAGAGACGAAATGGGAAGGCACTCCAGCATGAAGATAGTCACAGAGAATTCCCAGAGCTGAGAGATTTTGTGTCTTGTTTGAAGAACAATTAGGAAACCAGTGTCACTAGATCAGAGGGTATATGGTGGGTAGTAAGTTGTAAGAAGATTAGAAAGGTATGGGGGAGTAGGCTATGAAGAACTTTGAGTGCCAAACAGAGGATTTTGTCTTTGCTCCTATAAACAATAAGGAGTGACCAGAGTTGATTGAAAGTACGTAAGGAGGTGATAGGGTCAGTACTGTTTAAGAAAATCTCCCCATGCTTCAGACATGGCCTGTCCAATTGCATTTCCAGTTCTTCCATTGGAAGAATTATATGGTGGAGCACAAAGCAAAAAGTAAACATTTGTCCTTAATAATTTCATCTGCTTTCATCTGGTTTGATTGATTGAAACAAAGGAAGTAGTAGAGAATATGTTGAATTTGAGTCAGGAAGACCTTCATTCAAATACTGGTCCCCACATATTAGTTCTGTGACCTCGGATAAGTCACTTAATTGTAAAATGAGGGACCTGAACTCAATGACTTTTAACATCCCTTCGCTCTCTATGATTATGATGGCTCTTGGTTTTTGTTTTTTGATCCTTTTTGCATGGGAAAAAAATGGTACAAGGAAGAAATAGAGCCTTCGACGAGGGAAAATAAAGAAAAAGAAAATCACTTTGGTGGCTGAATAGAAGATGGAGAAACAAAAAGATAAACAAGAAAGAAGTTAAGTTTAGGAATAGTTAAACATGATAGATTTTAGAAGATTACTAAATGCACAAAATGAAGTTACATATGTATAGCTGTATCTATCTAAGCTTTTTTAAAAAAAGTCCAATTATAAATTATATAAATTTAATTATATAAATCTTACAAATTCAGAAAAACAAATATTAAAACACAGCCTTTGCCCACAATGTTGTAAAATTTTATTCAACAAAGGGTCTTTGAATACAAGATTTAAAGTAATTTGAATGCAAAGTAAAATAAACAGAACCAAGAAAACAATATATACAATGACTACAATATAATAAATGGAAAGAACAACTAGAAAACAATAAAAACAATGTTTCAATTTTTTAAAAGTTTGGACACACAGAAAAGATATGAGAGGAAAACTCCATACTCTTCTTCAGAAGTCAAGTTTACAGGTATGGACCCCTAAATATAACATCAGAGTTTTTGCAATGTGTTAATCACTTTTGTTCATTGCCGCCTTTTTCCATTTCACTAATTTTGTTTTTCAGCAAATAGGTGTCTTTTTCATATCTCTTTTGTAGGGTATTATATGCTTTTTTCATTCTTTCTTGTAACGATCTCATTTGATTTCTCCATTTCTCTTCTAACTCTCTTTTAAGATCCTTTATGCAATCTTGCAAGAAAGCCTTGTGAAATGGGGACCAGCTCATGTCTCCCTTTGGGGCTTCATCTGGAGTTGCTTTGCCTTTAGGAACCTCAGGATTTGAGGTCTGTTCTTCTCTCCATAAAAGCTGTCTACAATGAGAGTTCTTTTTGGTTTCTTATTCATTTTTTGAGGTCTGTTCAATGCAAAGGAGTGATAGCTGCTTTAATTTGCCCTGGGGCAGTTCTACTGATTGATTTCCAGTAGCTAGGTCCAGCGTTCTTCTGGGGCTCAACAATTTGCCTTTTGTAGCAAATCTACCAAACCACCTGCTTGCAGCCAGGACAGAGTAGCCTAAGAAGCTTACAGAAGATTCCCAGGTGTGTGGAAGCAGCAACACTGACTTCCCACTCTAACTTCTTGCCCCAGTCTCTCTGTGCTGTTGTCTGGGTTTGCAGACTTTCCACCTGCCTGTTTGAAACAGACCTGTTCTGAAGTTCTTCCAAGGTGTCTTCTTCTGAGAATGTGTTGTACTCCAAATATTTGTGCATTCTTTGACTTTAAAACCAGTTTAGAGGCTTAATCTGCTGTTGATTTGAGAGAAAGTCAGAGGAGGTCACAGAAAGTCGTGTCTGCTCTATGCCATCTTGGCTCTGCCTTTCCGTGTTAATCACTTTTGTTGATTTTTCTCTCTGACGTAAAAAAATGTTCTAAGGCATGGGAAGAGGAGGAGAAAAAATTCAGGAGCAAATCAAAGTGATGTAAAAAAAAATATCAATAAAAATCTATTTAAAAATTAATTAAATGCCAAATGGATATCTGGTGGATCAAAAGACAAATTATAGAAGCAACAGAAAATTTAATCAAAGAAAGTTGCATTGAGGCAATAAAGCAAAAGTTTGGGGATGCAATTAAAGCAATCTGTAGAGGAAATCTCTGATTTCTTTCATCAGTAAAAGAAAAAGAGCAGATCAATCAATTGACTAATGTGACTAAGAAAATAAAGGTAAAATAGAGTTGTAGTGAATGACAGCCAAAAGTCCTTTCCAGCTTTGAATTCTATCATTCTATAAGCTATTGGCAGTTTCCTCCACCACTGCAAGTCTCAACTTTTTCCCCCCTGAGGCAATTGGAGTTAAATGACTTGCCCAAGATCCCACAACTAGGAAGTGTTGTGTCTGAGACTAGATTTGATCTCAGGTCCTCCTGACTTCAGGCCTGGTGCTCTATCCACTGCACCATCTAGCTGTACCACAAGTCTCAACTTTCTTGTCAATTTACAGTCTTGGGAATATACCTAGAACACCGAGATGTTAAGTGATATGCTCAAAGCTATATAGCCAATACATGTCAGACACTGGACATGAACTGTGTCTTCCTGATTTCAAGACACGGTTCCATACCAATTATTCAACATGAAATGACTCAGCTCTTTGCTGGAGGTATGGAACCAAGGAGTGATCAGCCTAGAAATAGTGTGAATCAGGACAGGCTCGTTATGCCTTTGACTTGTCATTTCCCAGAAGATTCTGAACAGACAAAAGATCTAGCTGACCCTGGAGGAAGATACAGCCTTTCCACTTGAACTCAAAAGACATCAAGCTAGTCAGAGAAGTTGAGGAGAGGTATCAGGGCTAGTTGAAAGTCATGATCACTGGAAACACAGTAATCTGGCAAAAACTTGAGAAGCTGTCTCAGGTGAGTCCCAGTGTATAGAACAGGATGTATTTGTGTTATTCCTTCAGGCAATGAATCACAGACAGATTCATTAACTCCTTGTCACGAGGAGCCCCTGGTTGGTTTCAGAGCCTGACCACCAATTTCCCATCTCCCTATGTGAAAGAAACTGCCTCCCAAGGCTCTCAAATCCTTGTCTTCTAAAGTTAGAAAGGGATCACCTGGAAGGCTTCCTACATTTCCCTCTTTCCCAAACCACCCAATTTTCAGTACTCTTCACATGCTTTTTTTTAAAAATACTTGTGAACCCCCCAATAGACTAGAAGCACCTTAGGGGCAGAATTTGCTTCATTTTTTTTTTTTTTGTCTTTGTGTATTGGAGCAGGAAGAGACTATTTTTTTTCCAGCTCCTCTGGTTCCAGAGGTGTTTGTGGAACAACCTTGGAGTTTTGCTATCTGCCAGAGGACCCCAATTTCTAGTAACCACTGCCTCTGTACCTCCAGCACCTAGGACAGCGCCTTTCCATTGGAAAAAGCCCAATACTGAAAGATTTGGGATCTGGTACTGATTCTGCCATGACACTGGGGACTCATTTCTCTCTTTTGATGCTTTGGTATTCCTGGTATGGTCCCTCATCCCCTCATTCTTGGACAACTGCAATCGTTTTCTGGTGAATCTCCTTGCCTTGTCTTTCCCTGCTCCAATCTGTCCTCCATGGAGCTCCTAGAGAATAAGTCAAATCATGTCACCTCGTTACTCAATAAGCTCCAGTGACCTCCAGGAACAAAAATCCTTTCTTTGCTATCTAAAGCTTTTGTAAATTTGTAATTTTGTAAATTATCCCCTTTTACCTTTCTGATCTTCTTACATTACTCTCTCCCACCCCCTCTACATAATCCTCAGTCCATGATATTTGCTTTCTTGCTGTTCCTCAAATTAGACTTCTGACTCAGCATTTGTCTTCCACATTTGGAATTCTCTCATCATCCAGTCTTCCTTAGCTTCCTTCAAATCCCAACTAGAATCCACCTTCTACAGAAAACCTTTCCCTCTCCTCCTCCATTCTATTGCCTTCTCTCTGGATTATTTCCTATCTGTCTTTTTTGCCATCTCCCCCCATTAGGCTGTAAGCTCCTTGAGGGTAGGCATTCTTTTGCCTTTTATGTCTCCAGCACCTAGAATAATAATGCCTTGAATTTCCAACTTCCTGTTACCCTCAAATTCAATGTCTAGTAAACATCTTAAAATTCAACACGTCTGTTACTGAATTCATTATCTCCCCCCCCCCCCCGCCCCATTCCAAACTTTACTACTCTGAGAATTTCTCCACTGTGAAATGGAGTAAACCAGATGATTTCTGGGATCAGATGAGATAATACATACATACATACATACATACATATATATATATATATATATAATATTTATAAAAGGCATTAAGCACTGTGCCTTGTACATAGTAAGCACTATGTAAATGCTTTCCCTCTCCCCTTCTCCCCTTACAGCTCTAAATCTGTGACCTTGATTCTAAATTAAGGCTCAGAAGGGTGACTTGCCCAAGATCACACATAGTACCCATGGTGAAACTTAGATCTAGGCATCCTGCCCTCAAGTCCTGGGGTCAAGTCCATCATAGAAATAAGATGACACATAAATGTGTCCTGGTGGCCCAGAGAAATCTCTGATGACCACCTCTGAAGGTAGAGAAGAGTTCTCTGCCCCTAGCTCTGGCACACTCATCTTGGCTGATATTCTGGGTTTGGGAACAAGAGAACTTTCATTGATGACCAGCAGTCAGGGCAATCTCCCTGGAAGAGGAGACCCGGGGTGTGTGTGTGCTTTGTAGGGGGAAGCACATTCCACAAAATACCTTTAGTTTGTTAAGCATGAATGCACCCTAGCTTATAGCCACTGATTCTTTTATCTCCATCCAGGGATCAAGGTCCACTCTTCTGAGAATGGGTTTGAATTCCTCCCTGCGCATATTTCTACAGCAGGAAACACCCTTCTTGCATCTCTTCTCTCAGGGTCATGGGGCCCTGAGAGGATCAATCAATGGAAATGTCCAGATGCAACACTGACCTTCGACCCCCAGGGGGTGGAGTGAGGGGAGTCAGTCAGTGATCTTCAAAGTCATCCAGGTTGAAAACAGTTGTTTGGGCAATGGGTGAGCAGAGACAGAAGCTAATATTCTTCCTGCAATATGCTCAACTTCTTTCTTATCCTTTTTCCTCTTCCTTTTCTTCTCTTTCTCTCTCTTCCCCCCTCCTACTTGTGCTGTTTATTCCTCGTCTCTTTTTCCTTCTTTCTCTTTTTCTTTCTCCTTCCTCTTCCTTTCCTCCTTTCCCCCTCCATTTCTCCTTATCCTTAATTTGTCCCTCCTTTTTCTCCTCCTTAGATCACATGAATTACTCTGATATGGTGGACCCAGAACAGAGACTCGTCAATCAAAGGAGAGGACCAGACGAATAGAAATATCTCCAGGGCAAGAAGATTACTCATCTGGAGTAGTGGAGGAGGTGGGAAAGTCTGGAGAGTTAAGAATGGAGCTGGGAGTGAAGTGAGTGAGGAGAGAGACAGAGACAGAGAGTCAGAGAAAGAGAGACAGATACAGAGACACACTCACAGATAGTGGCAGAGACAGAGAGAGAGAGAGAGAGATACAGAGATATAGAGAAATAGAGATAGAGAAGGATAGATAAATGAATACAGACAAATACAGAGATAGATGTATAGATATAGAGAAATGGAGAGATGGATGGATGGATAGATAGAAACAGATATATATATATATATATATATATATATATATATCTCAAGTGAGTTATGCATACTTTGTAAACTTTAATATTAACTCTTATTATGATCATCTATTTAATATATGCTTATATATGTATGTGTTGTCTCTCCCAGCAAGGATGAGTTTCATTTCTGACTCTGTACACCTTGCGTAGTGACTGGTACATAATAAGACATTTATTGATTCTTGTTCATAGATAGATTGATTTAGAGGAAAATGAGTTCTGCTCCTCTTCCTCCTCAGAATCAGAGATTCCTCAGTTTAGAGTTCAGATCTTTTTCTCTTCCTCTTCTTTTCCTTCAGACCAAGTAACTGAAGAAAAGGAGGAAAAGGAAGAAAAAACAAATTGCATGAAGGAAAGGGCAGGGGGAGAAAGAGAAAGAGAGAAAGGAGAAGAAGGGGAAGGAAGCATAAAGATGATCATAGGGAGCTAGAGGCACCTTAGAGATAAGCAAGTCCACCCATTTCATTTTATAAAGAAACTGGGTGCTAGAACAGGAAGATGACATGCTCAGGTTTACACAGATGATATCAGAAAGATGAAGAAGAAAAATACTCTCTAGCCTATTCTAACTGTCCTCCACCTTTTGTCTCCTTCCACAACCCCCTGTTTCCCACATCTGGTTGGTCACCAATGCCATAGACTCATCCTTCCTCCCCAGCCCCACCCCACCAGATCTCAATTACCCTAACACATGAAAAGGATGTCTCCCTTTATCCCAGTCATCTCTACCTATTTCTCTACTGCCAGGCTCTCCAGAAATCTGGAGTGTCTCTAAGGAGTGAGGATATGAGCTCTTCAAGGTGCTTCTGAAATTGTATATTTATCTTAGTTGTGCACAGAGGGACCAGTTGGTAGCATACTTAAATTCAGTGAATTTGTAGCAGTTGGTGAAATCAAATCAACAACTTGAGAATCAGAGATTCCCTCAATATTATTATTATTTTTTAAAAAGACCAGTTTTAGACTCAAGAGACTTGGATTCAAATCCTATCTCAGATACTTAATATATTCCGTTACATGTGACCCACAGTTAAGAAGCTGGACTCTAAGTCCCCCCACCTCATACTTTAGTTTTCTGTTGATTTCACAGGTTTACATTCAGTCCCCAGTAACATCTCTCTCCCTTTGCTTACTTAAGTCACACATGACTAATAGATGGTTGTTTACAGAGAGAAGTGGGGAATTTCCCTTTCTAACTAACCAATCTGTAAGAGACACCTGGAGGTCAGATTTGATGTTTTCTTGGCAAAGACACTAGAGCGGTTTGCCTTTTCCTTAGTTCATTTTACAGATGGAGAAACTAAGGAAAACAGGGTTAAGTGACTTGACCATGGTCATGTAGCTAAATAAGTATCTAAGGCTGAATTTCAATTCAGGTCTGCCTGACTCCTGATCCAGGTGCTCATTATCCACGGAATCACTTAGCTATCTATTGTAGATAGAGATAGGGACTGGACCTGTGATTTCATTAATAGGGGGAACTCCCTCTGCCACAGCAGGGTAGCACTTTCCTCCCAATTTACAATCCTAGAGAGATGAGTAGAACATTGAGGTAGTTCAAACAACTTGCCTAGAGTCATGGCCAGGACTATTAAATATCCAAAGCTAGGTTGACACCTGGTTACTCTTCCTGGCTCTGAAGTCAACTCTCTACCCTATATATTGAGCTCTTTTTGTAACAAAGATTTAGAAAGAAAAGGGGAAAAAAAAAATCATTGAAACTTCATGTCTATAGCACATGCAATATTCCATACCCATAATCCCCATTCTTTCCTCTCTCCCTCCCTCCTTCCTTCCTTCTTTCTTTTCTTTTCTTTTTCTTTCTTTTTTTTTTCTTTTGCTGAGGCAATTGGGGTTAAGTGACTTGCCCAGGGTCACACAGCTAGAAGTGTTAAGTGTCTGAGACCAAATCTGAACTCAGGTCCTCCTGACTTCAAGGCTGGTGCTCTAACCACTGCACCACCTAGCTGCCCCACCCCCATTTCTTTAATGAAATGAGAGAGAAATATTTTCTTCTCTCTTCTCTGGGGCCAAACCTGGTTGTTATAATTGCATAACATTTAGATTCCTTTTTTTTTGCACTGATATTCCATGGACTTTGTGTGTATTATTTTTTGATTCCACTTATTTCACCCCACATTGGTTTATTTAAATCTTTCCAGGCTTCCCTGAATTCTTTATACTCATCATTTTTTGAAGTAATATTTTATCACATCCATATGCTGCAATTTGATCTGTAATCTGTAATCTTTGTTTCCAATAAATGTTTTGCTACCACAAAAAGTGTTACCACGATTATTTTGTTATATATGGGACTTTGCTTTTTGTCTTTGATCTCTTTGGGGTATGTCTAAAAGCTGAGATCTCTGGGTCCAAAGATTATGGGTATTTTGTCACCTTTTAAGCAAAATCCGGATTCCGAGACAGTTGGACAAGTTCACAGCTCCATCAACAATGTATTATTGTGATGGACAGAAGCAGCTACACCCAAAGAAAGAACACTGGGAAAGGAATGTAAAATGTTTGCATTTTGGTTCTTCATCCCAGGTTATTTCTACCTTCTGAATCCAATTCTCCCTGAGCAACAAGAGAACTGTTCGGTTCTGCACACATATATCTATACTGCAACATATTTAACATGTGTAGGACTGCTTGCCATCTAGGGGAGGGGGTGGAGGGAGGGAGGGGAAAAATCGGAACAGAAGTGAGTGCAAGGGATAATGTTGTAAAAAATTACCCAGGCATGGGTTCTGGCAATAAAAAGTTATAATTATTAAAAAAAATATACATATTATTGTGCCTCTCTTTCCACGACCCCATTTTTTTTTTTTTTTTTTTTTGGTAGAAGCAAAGTGAAACTTCAAGGTTGCATTGCTTTGCATTTTTCTTATTAGCATCTTCATCATTTCTGAGAAGCCCTCCTCCTTTTCTAGTCTAAAATTTAATCCTCTTTTGTGAAGATTCCTTTAGATTGTAAACTCTTTGGAGGAAGGGACTATTTTTTGGCCTCTTTGTATCCCAAGCAACTTAACACAAAATAGGTACTTAATAAATGTATATTGATAGATTGATTGAAGATGTTTTATAATGGCAAGATTTCACTTGCCTTTTAAAATAATAAGAATCAACATTGTAACGGTATTTTTGCTCTCATAATTTTTTACTTCCTTTCACTGTTTAGAAACTGGGACCGTATCAAGAGAAGTGACTCTTTTGTTTACTTTTGGACCTCATTAAAAGAGGAAATGCTTTGGATTTCTCTCTCTGGGCCTCAGTTTCCCCATGTTTAAAGCAAAGGGTATTTAACTAAAGGCCCTGCAATCTCTGCTTGATATTTTATGTTCAAGTGATCCAGGCTTAGGAAGTCTGAGGGCTAATCTTAGCAATAACCCTTCTCCAAATCACTCTTTTTGATTTGTTTTGTCCCTATCCAAGGTGACAATATCTCAGAATATAGCTTAAATATATATCTGTGTCTACTAGATCTCTACAAATGTGGGGAAAAAGGTTTCCAATTCCCATAGAAACACTCAAAGTAATAATGTATATAAAATCTAGGATAAATTCTATTTTAATCCACAGGCTATACAAAGAAGATTAGAGTAGCCCCTAAGTAATTGACACAATTCTCTTTCTTCTGTAACGATTCCCTCAGAGTCCAGTATAATTCCCCAGATTCGCAGCACCGCTCTGTGTATTGAACGAAAAGAAAAAGTAGCCTTGTGTTGGAGGCACTTTTATCTCATGCCTTGACATTCTTGTGGGTCCAACCAGAGACCCATAGAGACATGCAAGTTTATTTTTTTAGATTCCCTCAGGAAAGGAAATACACTCGGGCTTGCTACAGAGGGATTTAATTTTAACAATCTGAATAACACTAATATGGAAGAGTTAAATACAGATATTTTTTCTCTTCTCCAAATCATGCCATTAGTCCCCTGCTGATTATTTAATTAGAGAGGCCCTCATTTCTCATATAGACTAACACTATTCATGAGCTTCTTCTCTCACTAAGAACTCTTGAAAGAGTTTTTGAAAAGGTGTTTTATGCCATTTTTGAACATGGGTTGTATGATGAGGGAGGAGACAATATCAAGGAGAAACATGCAATGGGAAGATCAGGAAGTCTATTAACTTTGTCATCTCCATCCAGTAGATCAAGGAGAGAAAATATAAGAATAATTGGATTTCTGAGGCTACAACCAAAAAAAAATAAAAAAAAAAAAGAATTGTGATACAATACTACAAGAAATAAAGAAGTATCCTGAAGTGTTAGAACAGGAAAGGAAAGTAGAAATAGAAAAGATCCACTGATCACCATTAGAAGGTGATCCTATGAGGAAAACTTCAAAGAATATTATAGCCAAATTCTCAAACCCTCAGGTCAAACAGAAAATAGCATGAGTAACAAGGAAGAAACAATTCAAATATGGCAGAGCCACAATTAGAATCACGTGAGACCTAGCAGTGGCTATATTAAAAAACCACAGATCTTGGAATATTATATTTCAAAGAGCAAAAAAAAAAAACAACCCAAAAAACGGGTTGTGGCTGAAAATATAATATTCAGCAAAGGTAAACATAATCCTGAATGGAAAAAAAAAAAAAGAACATTCAATGAATTGCTGGATTTTCAGGATTTTGTTGCAAAAAGACTGAATTTAATAGAAAATCTGACACTTAAGATCCAAGAGAAGTATAAGATAAACATCAAAGACTAATTACAAAGAACTCAATAAGGACAAATTGTTTAATTTTTTATAAGTAGAAATATGAGCCACATGTCTAAGACTGTCATTAGTAATTGAATAGTTTGAAAGAAAGATTGGGATAGAGCTGTGTATGATGTGCTTCTAAAACACAAAACTGTTTAGGAAAAGGTAAAAGAGGTATGAGGAAGAACTGATAAGGATTGGATGGGGGGGAGCTGGTAGTTCTGGAACCCTACTCTTATTGGGAATGTGTTAAAGAGGGAACAATGTATATAAAACATATATAAGTAGAAGGGAATAAAAGTCTTCTAAATTTATAAAGAAATAATAAGGTAAAGGAAAAGGATAAGGGGGTGGGGTAGAGAAGGATATGTAGATGAACAGGAATGGGATAAAGAGAAAACAACATATGTATTTGGAAACGTATAAAAACCTTCTCACTCAGAGAGAAACAAGAGAGCAAGAGGCTAGACAAAAGGGGAAAGAGAAAAAGGAGACTGGACTAAAGGAGGGCAGTAGTGAAGCCATGGGCCACAAGTTGTGTTATATGGAAAATTTAACCTCAGAGACTTGAGAGAACTTGGATTTCTGACTGGAGTACCTCCACAGAGATGGGAACCATGGAGCTAAATTAATCTGCATCAGAGCCTTCTTTCTGCCTGCCCCAGGGAACAATTTAATTTTTATCAATACTTCACTTTCTCTCTGTCCACCACACACACCATTCAGGACCTCATCAACTGGACTAAAAAGTATGATTCCCAAAGTAAAATGTAAGAAGACTGGAATTGTAAGAGGAGACTAAGTTACAAAGGGCTTTGAATGCCAAGCAGAGCACTTTGTATTTGATTCTGGAGATGATCCTTGAAATTTAGTATCAAAACTGTCCCTTTACTACTTGCCCTCTAGGGGAGGGCTTGGGGGAAAGGGGAGTGGGGAATTGGAACACAGGGTCTTGCAAGAGCTAATGTTGAAGAATTGTCCATGCATATGTTTTAAAAAATAAAAAAAACTTTAATATAAAAAAGAAAACCATCTAAAAAACAAAACCAAAAAACCCTGTCCCTTTGAGTAATGGAGTCATTGTAGACAAAGTGGGGAGCAGAGAGACCAGGAACCTGTAGGGGGTGTCTCCAGGGATGCTACAAGCCCCCTCCACAAAGGCTACCCCCCACCCAGCCCAGCCCAGCCAGCCATTTGGCAGCTTCCTATCTAACCAATGATCTTGGCAATTAGTTGGAAGCTGCTCTGTTTCTTCCCATCTGAGAGTGGCCGGGCCACAACCTCTCTCCTGGATCCTCAGCAAGGGTTAGATGGAAGTGACTCTAGGGATCTCTTAGCCAAGAGGCTCTTTGTGCCATAATCCCTTTGCAGCCATTCTGGTGCCTAATTCTCAGAGGAACTTTTTCTTTTATTTTCTTTTTAAACTTTTTTATTTTTAAAGTACACGCAAAGACAGTTTTCAACATTTCATCCTTGCAAAACTTGTGTTCCCAATGTTTCTCCCTCTCCCTTCCTCTCCCCCCCCTCCCTTAGACAACACGTAATCCAATATATGTTAACACGTGAAATTCCTCTATACATATAGGAATGTTTTTTAAACATATAAAATACTCGGAATTACAAAGGAAAGTAATTATATTGAGATGTAGCTATCAACTTATTAAAAACAAACAAACTCCATGGATTCCAGGATGGGAATTTTGGGTTTAGTTCTTTTATGGAGAGGGAAATTAAGGCCCAATTTGGTGGATTGACTTGGCCATAGACACACAAGTAGGGGGAGAGCTTTAGAAGACATTTGAATCAGTAGCCATGCTGAGACTTCCAGAGTCTCAAGGAAACCCTCTTTCAGCTAGTAGTCCTTCAGTCATTTTTCATTCATCTCTGACTCTCTGTGATGCAATTTTCTTGACAAAGATAACTATGTACCTGGCTTGCCATTTCCTTCTTCAGCTCATTTTACAGGTGAGGGAATTAAGGCAAATAGAGTTAAGTGACTTGTCTGGCATCATACAACTAGTAAGTTTTTACCTAGAATGTTTTCCTCCTCATCTCTGACTACTAGCCTTTCTGACTGTCTTTAAGGTTCTGAGGAAATTCTCTCTTTTGCAGATGGCTCCCTTCCCCAGCATAATTTCTACCCCTTTCTTTCCCTCAGAGTTTATCTTCAAAATAACACTTTTTATCTATCATATCCTAACTTAGTCATTTACATGTTGTAAATATTGAAAGTAGTATTGAGAATAGAGATTATCTTTTGCCTTTCTTTGTACACTCATCTGAGTATTTGACATATAGTAGGAGCTTAAAAAAATACTTGATTGGCTGCCCCTTTGTGTATACAATGTCTTTCCCTGAAAGTTGAGAAAAGCTTAAAATTTTCGTATGCTTTATTTTCAGGATGTCACACTCATTTTAAGCCGATAGTTGCACTACATATTTTCCTAAAACTACTTTCTAAGAGTACTAGGAATCAGGCAGCTCAGTGGATAGAGTATTGCCCCTGGAGTGAGGAGGATCCTGAGTTCAAATTTAACTTCAGAGAATAGAATAAACAGGGGGAGAAATACACTTAGTAATAATAACTGAAAAAAGATTTTTAAAAAATTTCTCTGGTGAAGGCCTCATTTCTCAAATATATAGGGAACTGAATCAAATTTATAGATAAAAAAGTATTTTTCCCAATTTGTAAATGATCAAAAGATAAGAACTATACCCAAAAGGCTGCTCTAAACTCATGCATATCCTTTGATCTAACAATAACACTGCTAGGTGTGAATCCCAAAAGAGATGTTAAAAAAAGAAAAATGACCTAGCACCAAAATGTTTTTAGTAGCTCTTTTCTAAGGGCAAAGAATGGAAATTGAGAGGATGCCCATTATTTGGGGAATGGCTGAATAAGTTGTGGTGTTATGATGGAATATTATTGCTCTATGGGAAATGATGAGCAGGATGCTCTCAGAAAGAGAAAGTCCCCCAAGAGCTCAAGCAAAATGAAATGTACTGTATACAAAGTAATAGCAATGTTGTGGGATGATCAGTTGTGAATGACTGCCATTCTCAGCAATACAGTGATCCAAGACAGTATACTCTGAAGGACTTAAGATGAAAAATGTTATCCATTCCTAGAGAAAGATTTAATTGTGTCTGAATACAGATTGAAGCATACATTTTTAACTTTATTTTTCTTGAGGGTTTTTCTTTGGGGAGGAGACCTATGTTTTCTTTTGCAAGATAATTTTTATGGACTTTTAAAAAATTAAAGCTTTTTATTTTCAAAACATATGCATAGAAAAATTTTCAAAATTAACCCTTGCAAAACCTTGTGTGTTGTGTTAAACTATGTTTAACATGGTAAAAGTATATGTTAAATCCAATATATGTATACATTATTTCTACAATTACCTTGCTGAACAAGAAAAATCAAATCAAAAAAGAAAAAAATGAGGAAGAAAATAAAATGCAAGCAAACAACAAAAAGAGTGAAAATGCTATGTTGTGATCTATACTCAGTTCCCATAGTCTTCTCTCTGGGTGTAGATGGCTCTTTTCATCACAAGATCATTGAAACTGGCCTCAATCACTCAATCACTGCCAAAAAGAGCCATGTTTTGGGAATGTTTTGTATAACTGCATAAGTGCCTTTTTAATAGGGAGTGAGGGTGGGGAGGAAATTGGGGGAGAGTTCCCAATTCTCTAAAAATTTTTAAAACAAATGTAAAAAACTGTTTTACATGTAACTGGGAAAAATAAAAATATTACATAAGAAACAAACAAAAAAATTTAATCCCAGAAACTTATTATATGACCCTAGGCAAATCACTTAACCTGGATTGCCTCTAAAAAAATCCCTAAAGTATTTTCTAGGTACAAGTCTCCCACCTTGGATTTGTGAACTTGTTTTATTTAGCCTGCCTAGAATATTTGATTGACCACTACTAAACTGCATCTCATTCATATCAGAGCATGATCAGCCCGTTAGAGATTTTTTCAGCTCTGATTTCAAAATACTCTGCCCTGGTCAGCTACCAGCAGGAAGAAAGTGTTCAGTCTTTGGCATCAGATTTTGTAAATACACAAATAAATGGAGTATGTACAGTTTATAACAGGATGTGAGGAAGCTGGAGGACAGAGTGGATTAAGGATCAGTTTAAGAAATTTGGGTTGTTTAACTTGGAGAAGGGGAGATTTAAGGATAAAGATGGTTTAGAGTAAGTGAGATCAGTTTACGTTGGGCCCTGAGGGCAGGACAGAAAGCAAGGCAGGAAGATTTAGATGTGATGAAAAAAAAAAGAAAAAGAAAAATCTGCTATGACAAAACCAAATAGATTGACTCAGAAGAGAATTGCTTTTCCTTCTTTGGAGATCTTACAGAAAGGTCTGGATGAAGCTCTTTTGAGGCATCATACAGAAGGGATTCTTGGTCAAGAAAAGTCTATACAAAGTGGGCTCTAGGTTTCCTTCTAGGTCTCCCAGTTTATTGCAATGTTAATGTCATTTGAGCATTTATTAAGCACTTACTATGTACCAGGCAGGGTGGCTACAGGTACTATGGACAGCTTGGTCTAGAGTCAGGAAGACTCACCTTTCTGAGTTTAAATCTAGTCTCAGAACAGTTACTAAATGTATTATCTTGGTTAGGTCACTTTGCCCTCTTTACCTCAGTTTCCTGATCTATAAAATGATCTGGAGAGAGAAATGGCAAATTACTCCAGTATCCTTGTCAAAGAAACCCCAAATGAGTTAGTTAAGACTGAACAATGACATGTTCCATACATTGTGTTAAGCACCAGAGAAACAAGGATAGGGAACAACAATTCTTACAGTCTCATAGGGAGACAATATACAAAGTACCAACGAGTTATGTGGTACAAAAGATGGATCAGTTGAGATTGTCTACATAACTCTAGGGCAGCGCTGACAGGGACCGACTTCGGAGTCTCTCCTTTGGGCTCAGAGGCACCCACACAAGGCCCTGGACGGCAGCCCCCCAGGCCTGGCCATAACCTCTCTCCTGGATCCTCTGTAAAAGTTAGACTGGAAGTGACTCCAGGGATCTCTTAGCCCAGAGGCTCTTTGTGCCATAATCCCTTTGCAGGCTGTCAACCATTCTGGTGACTAATTCTCAGAGGAATTTTAAATACATATATATATATATATATATATATATATATATATATATATATATATAATTTTACAAAGGAAAGGAATTACACTGAAATGTAGCTATCAAAATATTAAAAACAAACAAACCTCATGGATTACAAGGTAAGAATCTTTGGCTGAATTCTTTTATGGAGAAGGGAATTAAGGCCCAATTTAGGTGTATTGACTTGGCCATGGATACACAAGTAGGGGCAGAGCTTCAAAGGGCATCCATCGAATCAGTAGCCATGCTGAGACAAGTTGCAGACTTCCAGAGTCTCAAGCCAACCCTCTTTCTGCCAGTAGTCCTTCAGTCAGTTTTCAGTTGTGTCTGACTCTCTGTGATCCAATTTGGGGTTTTCTTGGCAGAAATACTGGAGTGCTTGGCCATTTTCTTCTTCAGCTCATTTTACAGATGAGGAAACGGAGGTAAACAGAGTAAGGTGACTTGCCCAAGGTCACCTAGCTACAAAGTATCTGAGATCAGATTTGAATTCATGAAGATGTGTCTTTCTGACACCAGGCCCAGCTTGCTCTGGGGTATAGCACCTCTTACCTGCCCCTACTGCTGGTCACTGCCTCTCATTTGGGGCAGTTAATTGGCTTGTGACACTGAGAAAGTCACACTATGGGGTTTTGGGGGGGGGATTTTTTGATAGCTCTGCTGGGTGCAAGAAGAAACTCAATAATCATGAGGACTTATAGAAAATGATATCAAAATTGGGTTGCCAATCATCGGTGTAATATGCCAGTTTCATGGTGGTGTGTTTGCATGGTTCTGGATAACTTGCATTTTCCTAGTCACCAATGGAGCAAAACTATGCTGTGTGCTTGTTCCAAGGCTATGGGCTTGCTCACATTAAATATTTTTCATTTTTGGCAAGACAATGAATGAGGGTAAAGTGACTTGCCCAGAGTCACACAGCTAAGAAGTGTTATGTACCTGAGACTGGATTTGAACTCTGGTCCTCCTGACTCCAAGATTGGTGTTTTGTCCATTGTGCCATTTGGCTCCCTTCCCATGCTTTTTAGCATGATGTTTTCAACCATGTTGTCCAACTTCTTCATTGAGGATGAAAACAGCATCAAGGTCAGTTACTGTGCTGAGGGTAAGTTAATTATTGAAAAGCATTGCACTCTGTCTCACATCACCTTTGTCAGGCTCATGTCCTGTCTGTCTCTTGTCCTTATAATGACAGTCTTATTAAACGCCACTGTTTGCTGTGAGGGGGTATCCGTGATGTTTTATTGCATTTAGGTAAATAGAAGGGAGCCTTAGTGATGAGAAGGTCGTGGGTCACAAGTAGAGAAAATAGGATGGGAAAGTAAAGAAGGCAATGTGACTGAAGAAAGTTGGACTGGTCAAAGACCTATCCTCTCCAAGGTAAATATTTGCAGTCAACTTAAGTGGAGGCCCCAAGGCAAGATGAGTTCTAGAAGACTTAATATCAACAGATTAGAGCACTTCTCTGAGCCAGAATTCTTAACTTGGAGGGGAAATTGAGTCAACACAGAGTTGGGAACAGTGGAACAGAAAACAGTGGGAGGCTAATTTAATGTACAATCCTGCATTTCCTCATCTGGGCCAGAACAGTCACAAAAATCGAGACTGGTTTGATGAAAGTGATGGGGAAATTCAGAAGCTGCTAAATGAAAAATGAGAATTCCACAGGCAGCAGGATAGTTTATCTGGCTCTAAGAAGACATTATTTGCTACATTAAAAGTAAAGTGCAAATCTGATTATGATTTTTTCTGCCCTAATGCTGACTAGATACTGTGCATAACTCAATAGCTTGGTATGGGAAGAACAACCGAATAGAATAGGTACAATGTGCCCTGCTTGTATAAAATTCCAGCAATATTTATTGGCAAAGTATTTCTGGGTTTCTACAATAGAAAGTAAACCACAGAAGTCTCAAAAGAAAGTATACATTTCCCACACAATTTAAGGCCATTGACAGCTTTGCTCACTTACAGAAACTGGCCTAAGACCAGCTAATTATTTACTTTATGCTTGCTGAGTCATCTTAGAAAAATCCCATCTATTTGAGGATTCTCCTTAAGATAAATTTGTCCATTTCATTAGGGTTGTTTAAAAGATTTAAAACATTGTAAATACAAAGTGAAGTTGCTATTTGGACTCTGTGTCAGGTCCAGAGAAAGATTCTTGTCAAAATGTAACAATCATTTTGTTAATCAAATAAACAAAAATGCTTAAACTGTATGATGATAAATCCAGGAAAATGTCTTTTTTTAAAAAACCAATTTTTTTATTGTAAAGTATTTGAAATAATGTAAAAGCGAGTCTTAAAAACGTACAATAAAAATCATGTCTTAAGAAACAAACCAAAAAAGTGTAAATTTGGAACAATGCCCAAAGGACTATAAAGCTATTCATATTCTTTATACAATACTACTAGTACCTCAGCATCCCAGGAAGATAAAAGGAAAGAGAAAGGGATCAGTTTATACAAAAATTCATTTGTAGCAGTTCTTTTTATGGTGTCTACAAACTGGAGATCAAATGAGTGCCCATCCATTGGGGAATGACTGAACAAATTGTGGCACATGGTTATAATGGAATATTATTGTGCTATAAGAAATGACAAGCAGGATGATTTCAGAAAAACTTCAGACTTACATGAACTGATATAAAGTGAAATAAGCAGAACCAGGAAAGAATTGTACACTGTAAAAGGAATATTAGGTGATGATAAACTATGAATGGGTCAGCTATTCTCAACCATCAAAGGATCTAAAACAATCCAAAAAGACTCAGGTTGAAAAATGCTATTTGCCTCCAGAGACAGAATTAATGTCGGAATTCAGACTGAAGACATACTATTTTGACTTTCCTTCCTTCCTTCCTTCCTTCCTTCCTTCCTTCCTTCCTTCCTTCCCTCCTTCCTTCCCTTTTCTTTTTCTTTCTTTCTTCCTTTCTTCTTTTCTCCCTTTCTTTCTTTCTTTTTTGTTCAAGTCTTCTCACACAAAATGATTAATATAGAAATGTTTTACATGGCTTTACACATATAATCTATATCAGATTGCTTACCATCTCAGGGAGGGGGGAAGAGAAGGAGACAGAGATAGAATTTGGAATTCAAAACTTAAAAAAAAAAACCCCACAATATATATTAAAAATTGTTTTTAAACCATTCTGGAGAGCAATTTGGAATTATGCTCAAAAAGTTATCAAACTGTGCATACTCTTTGATCCAGCAGTGTTACTACTGGGCTTATATCCCAAAGAGATCTTAAAGGAGGGAAAGGGACCTGTATGTGCCAAAATGTTTGTGGCAGCCCTTTTTGTAGTGGCTAGAAATTGGAAATTGAATGGATGTCCATCAATTGGAGAATGGCTGAATAAATTGTTATGGATGTTATGGAATATTATTGTTTGGTAAGAAATGACCAACAGGATGATTTCAGAAAGGCCTGGAGAGACTTACACGAACTGAGGCTGAATGAAACAAGCAGGACCAGGAGATTATTATATACTTCAACAACAATATTATATGATGGTCAATTCTGATGGGCCTGGCCATCTTCAGCAATGGGATGAACCAAATCAGTTCCAATAGAGCAGTAATGAACTGAACCAGCTACGCCCAGAGAAAGAACTCTGGGAGATGACTAAGAACCATTAAAATGAATTCCCAATCCTTATATTTTTGCCTGCCGGCATTTTGGATTTTCTTCACAGGCTAATTGTACACTATTTCAGAGTCTGATTCTTTTTGTACAGCAAAATAACATTTTGGTCATGTATACTTATTGTGGATATAATTTATACTTTAATATATTTAACATCTACTGGTCATCCTGCCATCTGGGGGAGGGGGTGGGGGGAAGGAGGGGGAAAATGGGAAGAAAAGGTTTGACAATTGTCAATGCTGTAAAATTACCCATGCATATAACTTGTAAATAAAAAGCTATTTAAGAAGAAAAAAAATCATTTACATGTAATCGGGGAAGGGTAGAACAAATTCAGTTACCATGGAGTGAAAGCTCGAGAACAGTTGGTGATTGGTAGTCTAAGGAGACCAAAATGACATCCCTATGTCAGGATGAGGGTGCAGTACATCTAACTCTGGGTGATCAGACCAATATGAGTTCAGGAGGTTCTACCATAAGTTTGGCTAAAGTAGTCCATGTGAAAATTTGGGGTGGATTCTCTAAATTTGTACATCTCATGTTTATTTTGAGCTCCTGCAATTCTGCTTTGCTCATTGAGTAGAGCATTTTTTTTTTTTTTTTGATGTAGGCAACCAAATCCTACTTTCTGCAGAAGGCTCCCTTCTCCAGCATTCTACCCTCAAAGATTATCTTATAGGCACACTGTTTATATATCATGTTTTAACCTAGTCATTTACATGTTATATCTGACATTTTACCATGGCACGTGGCTTATTGAGGACAGAAATTATTTTTCGCCTTTCTTTGAACACTAATCTGAGTGTCTGACATATAGTAGTAGGAGCTTAAATAAAAATACCCCTTTCTGGATACTCTGTCCCTCCCTAATGGCTAGGAATAGCTTAAAGTTTTTGTTTGGTCTATTTTCAGAATGTCACACTCACTTTGAACTGTTAGTCTACTACATATTTTCATAAAACTATTTTCTAAGAGTACTAGGAATCAGGCAGTTCAATGGATAGAGCACTGTCCCAGGAATCAGGAGGATCTGAGTTCAAATTCAACCTCAGATAATAGAATAAACATGGGGAGGGAAAACAGTTAGCAATTGCAATTGAGAAAAGAATTTTAAAGAAGTTTCTCTGATGGAGGCCTCATTCCTTAAATGTATAAGGAACTGAATACAATTTATTAAAAAAAAAAAAAAAAAAGCAATTCCCCTATTGATCAATGATTGAAAAACATGAACTATGCCCAAAGGACTATTATAAAATCATGCATATCCTTTGATCTAACAATAAATACCATTATTAGCATAAACTCCAAAATAGATTTTTTTAAGGAAAATTACCTATATGTACAAAAATATTTATAGCAGCTTTTTTGTCAGGGCAAGAAGAGGTTGGTATTTATCTTATTATTATTTTTTTTTTACTCACTTCCTTTTTGTACTTTTTGCCAGCTTATTTTTTTTCACTAGTTGTTCTAGAACAATGAAGTTATTAATCTTGTCCACTACTTTTAAAACTTTAAAAAAAAAGTTTTTGTAAGATTTAGAGAATTAATTAATATCATAATTAATTAATTAATTAGAATTAATTAATATCAACCAGACCGGAATTGCTCTCTAACCAAAAACAAGTTAGAGAAAAGAGATTCAGAACCTAAAGAGAATTTTAATTAATTTCAGAATGAGGAAAAAGATGTTTGCAAATGGAAGCCATCCCTCCTAAGGAGAATTTAATATGCTGGACCAAAGCCAGGTTTTATATACCACAAGTGAGCCCGTTTAGGACATTATCAATTTTCCATCCTGAGTTACTATTCTCATTGGCCCTGGGGAAACAATATTATCTCAAGCCTTGGGGGATTGTTTCTGTGGGGAATAGAGCAGAGTTCTGCAATGAGAATAGTGGTGCAATACTTGTCATTGAAAAGGAACAAAGATTATGACTATGTGGAGGATGGCCCTGGGAAATAGGAGGAAGTAAATCCCTCAGTGAACAGCTGGTGCTGGTCCCAACAATATACTTTGCCAGAGGGTGCTATCATCCTGAACTTGAAGGATTATTGTTATGCCAAACACAGTACACAGGCCTTAATTCTGAAAAACAAGTATCTCCAAAATATTTTGATAAACACACACATCTCATTCTGCCCTGAGTCTTTCTCCTGTCCATCAGGAGATGGGAAGCATGCCCAGGTGCCCTGGTAAAATTTTAGCAGCAGGATTGGGGAAGGGGAAGAAACGTTCTCATATTTAAATTTTAAATTTCATTAACATTTTCTCTATCACTTTCCTAAGTCTAGACACAAAACAATAAATCAACTTTTTATTTGTTGCTTTCCAATTTCCAATGTGTAAATGTTTACTCTAGAAATTTATAACAATTGGTTCTCCAGAACTAATTCAAACTGATTCCAGCACATCCTTGCATGTTTCATCATGAATCCTCTGGAATTGTACATGGTGATCAGCATGCCTAAGTCTTTTTCCTTTTTTTAAGTTTTATTTAAATTTGAAGTTCTGTATTTTTTCTATTCTTTTATTCTCTTCCTCGACCACTGAGAAAGCATGAAAAACAATGTCTATTTATATATATACAGTCATGCAAAATATACACCACTTCTATACGACATGTGTGGACAAGAAAAATAAAGGGGAAAACTGCAGATTGAAAACAGGCTATTTTTTCACTTTCTGTTTTTATTGTTTTTCCTTTTGTTCTGTTTCTTTTTTCACAATATGACTAATATGGAAATAGGTTTTACATGATTGCACATGTATAACTTGTATCAGAATGCTTCCCATCTTGGGGGAGGGGTAGATAAGGAGAAAAATTTGGAACTCAAAATCTTATAAAAGACGAAGGTTGAAAATTCTTCTACTTGGAAGAATTGGAAAAATAAACTGGAAATTGGAATTGGAATTGGAAAAATAATTGGAAAATTGGAAATATAAATTTCCAATTGGAAATTTATAATTGGAAAAATAATTGGAAAAATTGGAAAAATTTGGAAATTTTGGAAAAATAATTGGAAAAATAAAATACTATTTACTTTTTTTAAAAATTAGGTGATGGCTGAAGTATCTTCAAGGTTCAAATCTGACTCTCAGCAATATGAGAAATGTGAGTTCGTTAGTTAACCCCACAGCTGGCATATATCAGTGGCGCTAAAAGGCAGAAAGCAAAGTTCCACAGTTCCCCGCTCCCAGAAATAAGAGAAAGCATCTTCCTCTCTTTTTTGCAGAAGGAGGAGACTGTGGAGGTGCGAAATTGCCAGACTTTGGTTTTTTTAAATTTTCCCCCTCTTTTTAATCTTTGTCACACAGGATGAGTCCAGAGGGAGGTTAAGGGGGAGGGGTATGAAGGAAGGTCATGTAAAACAATATATGAGTTTTTGCTTGTTTTTAATGAATTTTTTTTTAAATGCAGAGCACAAAGTGCCACCCAGTCAGGAGACTTCGTTCCCGCGGCTTTCTAGCTGAGTCTCCCGGCTCCTCCTCCGAGCGTAGCCACGCCCCCACCCACGTGATCCCCGGAGCGCTTCCCGCTCCGCCCCTGCCCGCTCGAGGCGGCTCTCTCCTCCTCTGCCCCTCCCACAGCTCCTGCGCGTCCCCTGCTACGGTTGCGGACGGAGAAGTTTTGGCCCGCGGGAGGAGCCGTAGTCGTCGCTTTTTCACGTCGTCGCGTCGCGAGCGGCGGTTCAGAGATGTCCGAGAGAAAGCAGTCGGACGACGAGAAGGCCTCGCCCTCGAGACCCCGGACGGCCCCCGTGACCATCAGCGACGTGCAGGAGCTGGTGCGGCGGAAGGATGAGATCGAGGCGCAGATCAAGGCCTACTATGACGTGCTGGAGGATGTGAGTGCGGCCGGGGCTGGGAGGGGGAGGGGCGGGGCGGCCATCCTCCCCGCGCCGGACCTCGCTGTCAGCGTCATTCATGTAAGGCCCCGCCCACCCCGACCTCCCCTGTTTTAAGGCCCCGCCCACCCCGACCTCCCCTGTTCTAAGGTCCTCCCACCCCGACCTCCCTTGTTCTCAGGTCCCTCTCAGCTCTGACCTCTCCTGTTCTCAGGCCCCGCCCACCCGACCTCTCCTGTTCTCAGGCCCCGCCCACCCTGCCCTCCCCTGTTCTAAGACCCGCCCACCCCGACCTTCCCTGTTCTCAGGCCCCTCCCACCCCGAACTCCCCTGTTCTCAGGCCCCGCCCATCCGTCCTCCCCTGTTCTCAGGCCCCGCCCACACTGCCCTCCCTTGTTCTCAGACCCCGCCCACACGCCCTCCCCTGTTCTAAGCGCCCCCTCCGGCTCTGACATCCCTTGTTCTCGGGTCCCTCTCAGCTCTGACCTCTCCTGTTCTCAGGCCCCGCCCACCCTGCCCTCCCCTGTTCTCAGGCCCCGCCCACCCCGACCTCCCCTGTTCTCAGGCCCCGCCCATCCGCCCTCCCCTGTTCTCAGGCCCCGCCCACACGCCCTCCCCTGTTCTCAGGCCCCGCCCACACGCCCTCCCCTGTTCTAAGCGCCCCCTCCGGCTCTGACATCCCTTGTTCTCGGGTCCCTCCCAGCTCTGACACTGTTCACTGTACCCTTCCCTTAGTCTCCCTTGCCTCTATGACACCGTCCTCTCCAGGGTTTTTTTTTTTTTAATTTCTTCTCCCCTCCTCCATCCGTCCTCCAGACTTCTCCGTTTTTGATGATGACCATCCCACGGCTCACCCAGGTTTCTCACCTTGGAGCCATTTGTCCTCTCCCATCCCAACGCCTCCTCAGTTGGTTTTTCCCCGTCAGTCTCTCCTTCAGTCTCTCCTCCGTATAACTTGCCATTGAGGGATCCGTAAAAGACAGTTCAGCCCGTACCTCTCTCCCTCACAAGTCTTCTGTGGCTCCCTATTGCCTTTAGGGTGGCGCACAAACTCCTCAGCCTAGAAGACTTTACTCTGCAGGCTGACTCCCACCTGCTTTTTTAGTCAGGTTTCATGCCTTCCCATTATGTGAGCTTCCTCTGGAGTTGGAATATAGTTGCCTTATCTCTGCCTGGTAAAATCTGAGCTTCCTTCAAAGTTCAGCTCAGGTGCCTTCTTTCCAAAAGGCATTTGTGGTCTTTTGCTCTTAAAATTCTTTCGTATTGTTCATGCATTTCCTTACTGTGTTGTATTTCTTAGGAGACGAGGCGGGGTTGTTTTGCTTTGTTTTCCCCTCATCTAGCACTTGGAGGTAGAATATTGCCAGACTTTGTCTGATTTTTAAAATTTCCCCCCCTCTTTTTAATCTTTGTTACATAGGATGAGTCTAGAGGGGGAAGGGCGGGGGCGGCCTAGCAGGTGCCTTGGACACATTTGTTAAAATGAACTGGCCCTTCCCCAGCCCCGACTTTCCTATCAGCCTCCTTCCATGTCCTATCAGAGACATTTAACGGGCCACCCCAGGGGCCTCCCCACTCCCTGCCCCTCCCGTTGCTGGAGTCTGTAGATTCGCCCATTGCCAAATTCACTTCTTGTAGCTCCTGGTCATATCGAAGGGCAGCCCCTGCCAGCGGACGATGGGAGCTGGCTCTTGTCAGGCCCATCTAGCCACCTGGCATGAGGAGGTTCCCTTTTTGACACTGCTTTCTTCAAACTCAGTGGCAAGTTTGGTTGCCATTGTCCATCTTATTTTGCAGAGGGGGCTGCTGCCTTTCAGAGAAGCACAGGTCACCCCGTTGGTGGGTGATTGTTGAAGCTCCTGTTAGCTCCACCTTCTGTGAAACTCTTTCATTCCCCACTCTACCTCACCTTAATCACTGATCGGAGCGGCCTCAGGCCCACTGAGACCTGGAGAAGACCCTGGAAGGGCCAGGGTCTCCCCCTGCATCCAGATATCCTCCTCCATGGCTGGCTTCAGAGGGGAAGGTGAGACCGGTGACCTTGGCAGCCCCCTGCTCCCCCCCTTACATGTAACTCACCTGCAGGTCATGGAGTCACCTCTCTGAGGTCATGGAGAATGAAGGACAAACAGCTCCGATCGCCATCAGCACAACTCACTCCCCCTGGCTGGGGCTGGGCATACTTTCTTTCTGTAATTGCTTAAGTAGAGAGCCCTGGAATAGGATATTGCTGGAGGCGAGTCTTCCTTTTCTCTTCTCTCCTTTACCCTTCTGAGAGCGTGAGGTTCTGGATGGGATGGGTTCTGTCCCAGGCTTTCTGCTCTGCTCCCGACACCTGACTTGGTTGGCATCGGTTCCTATGGGAGTAACTACCCTTTGCTGACAATTTCTCTCTGCTGACCATCCTCAGATCCATCTTTCTTGCCCTAGTCTCTTTGCTGGCCTCCAATTACCTTCCAGACCTTTCTGCCTGGGTGTCCAGTGACCATTTTAAATAGAGCTCCTCCCTTCCCTTTTACAACAGAGGCCACAGTTACCCTCCTGGTCCCTCGGGCTTCCAGCCTAGTGGTCATCCTGGATTCCTCCTGCCTCACATCCCGTGTTGAGGCTGTTTCCAAGGCCTGCCAGTTGCTCCTTTGCAAGCTCTCCTAATACACCCCTTTCTCTCCTCGGATATCGCCCCCCCTCCTGATTCAGGCCCTCACCATCTGATGCCTAGAATATTGCAGGGCTGCTGGGGGATGTTTCTAGACTCTTCCCACTCCATTCTTCCTTCAGCCAGTAAAGTGATTTTCCTAAAGTCCAGGCCCAAACATGTCACACTTCTACTTAATAAACTCCAAAAAAAAAAATTGCCCTCAGGATCAAATGCAAAATCTGTTTGGCATTCAGAGCCCTTCCTGACCTGCGCCTTTCATCAGTCCAGACTTTTTTTTTTTTTTTTTTTTTTTGGTTGAGACAATTGGGGTTCAGTGACTTGCCCAGGGTCACACAGCCAGGAAATGTTAAGTGAACTGTGGTCCTCCTGACTTCAGGGCTGGTGCTCTATCCGGCGCCCCCTAGCTACCCCTTCTTTCCTGTCTTTGCACTTTCCAACATGTTCCAGGGATATCAGCTTCTTGGCTGTTCCACAAACGAGACTCTCCCTGTCTCAGCTCTGGGCGTTTTCTCTTCCTCTTCTGTCATTACTGACCTTCCCACAGGAGCTTTCTAGTCCCAGCTGAAATTCTATCTTTAAAATGCTGATTCTGGTGCTTCACCCTGTTAATGATTCCCTATTTCTCCTGGATACCGCTTACTCTGTATAAATTTGTTCGTATGTCGTCCCCTCCATGAGACTGTAAGCTCCCTGAGGGCAGGGGCTGACTTTTTGCCTCTCTTGGTATACCCAGTGGTAGTGCAGTGCTTGGCATATAGTAAGTGCTTAATAAGTATTGATTTATTGACGAGGATCCATCAAGGCACTGCACAGATAGGATTTGGAGTCATTGGATTATAGATTTCGAATTGGTTCCCAAAGCCATCAAATCCAATCTTCTCCTTTTACTGATAAGGAAGCTAAGGCCTGGGAACCTGACATGACAGTGATTCATACAGAGGTCTTCCTAGCCCCTGAATCCAGTGCCCTATCCACTATGCCATCCTGCCTTTCGAGAGCAGAGTTTGTTACACTAATCGTGTGACTGAGTGGGTCACTTTTTGTCTGGGATCTTGCTTTCCCACGAATAAACAGGGTGATAATACTAGGACCGGAAAAAGCAGTGTGGTTTGTTGGAGAGGTGGCTGTAGGTCAGAAAGATCAGGCAATCCCTATCTCTCACTCCTACTGGCTTCCTTAATGGGGAAGTCCCGTGCACTTTCAGATCATCCAGACTTTGTGCTTCGCAATCAAGATTAAATGAGACGACATATGTAGAAGTTTTGTAAATGTTACTGTGCCCTGTTTGGGAGCTGCTAATTCTTGTGATCTGGAGTTGCTTCTGAAAAATTCCTCCCCTGATTGCTAATGTGACTGTAAGTGCTGCTGGGTCCTAGATCCAGGAGCCTAATCTGTCTGGGGACTCAGCTTGTACCCCCTAACTCTGTCCAGGCTCCCTTTGGTTTCTGAGAGCCTATTCTTCCCCACTAGGCCACAAATTCAGAATACAAAGCTTCCTTTGGGGATGCATCTTTTTGCTTTTTGTAGGATGGGGTACTTTATTTTTAAATAGATCATACCAGGAGACAAGAACATTTGTGTCCTTGAGGAGTTTATCATCAGGCAGGAAATTAAGGAGTATTAATAAGTCCATGTGGTAAAGGCTAGAACTGTCTGCAGCCTAGGAAACTTGAGGAGCAGTATGGGAATTGGGGCGCTGTGCTTGATCTGGGCAGCTTCTTGAAGTCTGGAAAAGCTGTGTTTTGCACAAGGGGGAAAGCTAAAATAAAATGAGTCTAAGAATCCGGCCTCCTTACTGTCTATGCTCTGGGGGTTCATTTTGCATGGGCGGGCCAGCATGTTTTTATTTTTTAAGTGTTATGTAGGAAGGAGTGTTTTTTAAAAAATCTTTTAGAACACCTGTTTTTCAGAATAATAAAGTTTCAGTAGTTTTGTTCTGCTTGGGGTTTTCACTCCTGTACTTCCTTTTTTGTTTGTTTCTTTCCAGGCAGTTGGAGTTAAGTGAGTTGTCCAGGATCAAGTCAGTGTTTGTCTTATCATGTGGTTAACCCTTTGAAGCTGGGGGAGATACTCTGTGTGAATACCCAAAGGTGGGATATGGCATGTTTATAAAATGTAGGGAAGAACTGATCATCTAGCTTGGCTTAAACATAGAGTTTTCTAGGAGCAGTGATATGAAATACAGTTGGAAAAGTCTTTTTGAGCCTTAACGAGAAAGGCCTTAAATCTCAGACTGAGGTGTTGATGTTTTTTTCTGAGGCAATAGAGGGCCAGGGAAGTTTTTGAGCAAAGAAGTGATGTATTCAGAATGGTAGATGAGGAAAATTTAAAGAGGAAAAGAAGATCATGAAAGATGTCAGTGTAGGAGTATAGGAGCCTGTGAGCCTCTGGAGGGCACTGAGGAGAGCCTCAGGCCCCAACACAGCATGGCCCCGAAGCTGAGGGTGACGGGGATCCTGACCAAGCCTGAAGCCGCGGGTGGTACAAGAAGCGCCAACGGCATTGAGAAGCGCTGTGTGGCTTTGACCCCATCCCTGGTAGTGGATGCCTGCCCTGGTGCAGCAGCCTAGTGGTGAAACCTTGTTCCAAGGACCCACCTCCCATCCTGTTGTTCTAGATCCGTAGAATCTTCTGGCTGGCTGAAGGGGGTGGGGCCAGCAGCAGTCCACCAGGGCTCCCACCAGGGGCAAGTGGTAAGGTTGGCAAGTAGAAAAGCTCAGACCAGGGAGACATCAGTCAGACTCTGCCTTAGAGAACACCAAGGGTCTGGGGTCTGCCTCGAACGGCTCCTGAGATCCTTGAAGAACACTGTACTTAGTGTCTGAGAACGCAGCAGCTGGACCCCAGGACATACAGATCCGAAGCAGAGTCCTGGATAAAGGCCGGGCAGGTGCTTGTGGCTTCTGACTCTGCCTTCCTTTAGGGCCCAGCTGAAGTCCCACTTTCTTTAAGAACCTTGAGGGCAGTAGCAGCCAGATGGTGCAGGAGGCAGGTCCTGGGGTCAGGTAGAGTGCAGATGTGGCCTCAAATACCTACTAGCCATATGACCCTGGGCAAGCCACTTGATCCAGTTTGCCTCAGTTTCCTCATCTATGGGTGGTGGGGGGGAAAGAAATGGCAAACCGCTCCGGTAAACCCCAAACGGGGTTATGAAGAACTGGGCTTAACTAAGATAACACCCAAAACAAGAAACTTTTCCTGGTTCTCTGTAACGTGCCTTCCCTCTGTTAGCTAGGCCAGGCTAAGTCCTGGCAGATGAGGAAACTGAGGTGCCAGGAGAGTAAATTACTTGCCCAACCACATGCAGGTTGTACATACAAGAGCCTGGATTTGAACTCAGATCCAGCACCCCAAATGTTTAGAGCAGATTACCTGCCTTTCTGAGAAATTCGTTCTTAGGTACTAAGTGTAGATGCTTTGCCCTAACACGAACCCTGCTTTCCCTCCTAAGTACCTGTAGTTCTTCCCCATAGGTGCAAAGAAAAATGCTTTAACAAAAGAGAGCATGATGAGTTTACATTCATGACTTTTGTTAACCCCATTCTTTCTCTCCAGCAAAAAGGAGTTGGGATGAATGAACCTTTGGTGGACATCGAGGGATATCCTCGAGCAGATGTCGATGTGTATCAAGTTCGTACGGCAAGACACAACATTATCTGTGAGTAGAGATGAGCATGACTGCCCCCCTGTGGCTTGGGAAACAAAAGGAGCAGAAGATCAGGTCCTAAATTCCTTTGCTTGGGTGCAACTAGTACCTTTGGGCCTCAGTTACACTTTCTGGTAATATGGGAAGATAAGTGAGTCTCCAGGTTGGAGTCAGAAGACCTCGATTCAATTCCCACCTATTCCAGTAACTCCCTTTTTGCATAAATAACTTCAGTTTTCCAAGCCTCAGTTTTATTATCTGCAAAGAACCCCAAAACAAAAACAAAGGGATTGGACTCAACTCTTGAACTTCCTTTCCGCTCTCGATCCATGATCTTCTGATTTTGCTGGGAGATTCTCATAGACAAAAGCCATTGTATCCAGTGGCTAACTTCACAGTGACAGATGCCACCAAATCACAAGTCCTGGCCCATCATTTACAGCATGGTTTGGGGGGGACATTCTGAGATAATTCTCAACTAACAATTCTTTCCTTTTCCCTTGAGGGGAAATCTGTCGAGAGAACTGTGACTAAGAATATGGCCTTGTTGGGGGGGGGGAGCATGGTTTCCTTCCTTCTCTACTAGGAATTTCTCTTCTAGGTCTACAGAATGACCACAAAGCCCTGATGAAGCAGGTAGAAGAAGCCTTGCACCAGCTCCATGCCAGGGGGAAGGAGAAGCAAGCAAGGGATGCGGCCGAGGCACAGAATGAGGCCTTGAGCCAGGGCCAGGGCCCAAGCCAGGGCTTGAGCCACAGTTCCCCTCAGCCCTTTGCTAAAGTAAACAGCATCAGCCCAGGCTCTCCTGCCAGCAACTCGGTAAGTTGGCAGCTGCTACGGGACCCCGAGTGCAGAGGTCAGCATGGACAGAGCAATTCATTGGGAAGGGAGATAGATGTGCAAAGCTTGGGCACCTTGTGGGCAGCAGCTTTGTGATCCAAGGCTGGTCTTCCTTATCACCCATAGGCCTGGAAGACTTTAGACCAAAGCCTTGTCTTCTCAGTGGCTTTTTTGGAAAATTCCATCCCCCAGGATGGAATGAGGACACAGATCACTGATGATTGCTCTTCCCTCTGAATTGGATTTCTCTGGAACACTCTGTATAGCCCAGTTAAGTGCTGAGGGCAGGAGATAGGGCCAGGGTTTCCTACATTCCCGTGAGAGCCTGTGGTTGTTTTTGCCCCAGAACCCTCCATTAGGCCCCTGCCATAGTTTTCAGAATGTCCTTTCTGTCAGATGGCCCTCAAAAAGTACCCAGAAATATCACAAGTAGCAGAAACTTGTGAGTTATGTTTTCACCATGTCTGCCCTGGAACCAGCAGGAGAAAGTGGTTTCTACCCTCAAGCGTCTAAATCGCTCATTTTTAGACTTCAGTATCATTCCTTTTAGGAAAACTAATCTCTTTCCTTTACAATTCTTGTGGCAAAGCGATTTATTGATGCTTTTAAAAAGTGTGCCCAGCATTTCCTAATGATTCTTCATCCTCTCCTCCAATGTCACCCTGACTCCTGCAAGAGAGTCCCATCCTCGCTGTGTTGTTCACTGCCACCTTGGAGCTTGCACAAATCACTCTTAAGGCAGATGAGGGCAGACAAGAGGGCCCCTCCAGCTCTAAATCCATGACCCTGTGATTGCTCCTGTATAAAGAGATACTGTCGCTCAAAATACATGTATACCTTGGCTGTCATTGATTGTTGAAAGGCATCGGACAGAGGAAGTCTCATTAAAATTTCCCATACGTTTTTGCTCTCATCTTCTTAGGGTCTCCAGGTTGATGATGAGATTGTGGAGTTTGGCTCAGTAAATGCCCACAACTTCCAGAATCTGCAGAACATTGGAATGGTGGTCCAACACAGTGAAGGGGTGAGTCGGGTGGCAACCCCCCCTCTTAATCTGAGGTTGGTCTTCTCGGTGCCTTTTATTTTAGCTCAAACAGTCTGTCCTACAAGAGCCCTGAATGGGCCCCGGTGCTTTTGGGGAGAGATCCTCGGGCCCTTTCCAGTGCTGGGCCCTGCCTGGCCCGGTGCTGAAGGGAGGCTCTGCCCCACTGTGTTCTCAGCCCCTGGCACAATGCCTCAGACATGATGGGTGCTGAAAATTGGCTGTATTGACAATTCCATGAATTCTTCTTCTCATACATAAAAGGTACTTGTGTAATACAGCAGTGGAATCCATTCATTAGGGAGAAAAAGCCTGAAGTTGTCTTGCAGAAAGTGCTGTAAATTCTTCCTTTCTTGATGAAAGCCCACACTAAGGCCCTCTAGAACAGATCTTGATCCTTGGGGGTGGGGGACATTGAAGATCTCAAGAACATCTTCCGCCCTAGGGGTACTTTTTAGTACTCTGCTCATCACCTCTCCTCCAGCCTGATTCTAACTGGGAATTGGGTTTCTTCAGGCCAAGTGCCTTCTCTCAGGGAAAGGGGAATAAGAGCTGCTTGAGCCTGCTCTTCAGAACTCTGTAGGATGGATGGCTCAGAGCCAGAATCCTCTGGGCTTTGCCCCCAGCCCTGCCTGTCTCCTGCTCCAGCAGGTGGGCTCGGGCTTGGCAGGATCAGTACAGAACTTGATTTCAAGAAGCTTCTTCTCATTTGATTTCCAAATTGACTTTTCTTTGTCTTTCAGCATCCACTGAATGTGACCGTGCTGCGCAGAGGTGAGAGGCTCCAGATCAGACTTGTCCCTGTGCGCTGGGCTGGGAAAGGCCTCCTTGGGTAAGATGGGGCTCTGGGAAAGTCATGCACAGTAGCTCTGTGATCCAAAGTAGCTGGTCTTCCCTACCGCCCATAGGCCTGGGGGACTTTAGGCCAAAGCCTTGTCTTCTGGGTGGCTTTTTGGGAAAATTCCTATTATTTTCTCTTGCTTTTGTTTCACCTTCCTTTCTAAATGTTTTCTCTAACTTTCTTTGCTCAGTAAGTCAGCGCTCATAACAAAAAAAAAAATTGGGGGTAAAAATGTGGTTCAGTAAACTCCTTTCTTAACTGAAGGTGAAAGTAGATGCAGTGTTCCACACCCAAGCATGGCACTTTTCCATGTGATCTCCACCCACCACCTCTTAGGACAGTGGAGGGAAGGAAGAAGCTACATTTCCCCTGCTCTTCTCAGGGGCCAGACTTGGTCATTAGGATAGCATCCAGCCCCAGTTTATTCTTTATATAGTGTTGTCATCATATAGATTATGGATAATTTTATTTTTTGTTTTTAATGCCTTGATTTCCCCCCAAATCCCTCATGCTCCTCCTGCTTCTCAAAGAGCCATTGTGATAATAAATGCTTTTTTTTTTTAAATAAAAGAAAGAAAAAAATCAGTAACAATCAATACTTTAAAAAAAAAAAAAACAGACCTTATTTGCAGTGTTCCCTACCAGTGGACCCTGACCTCTGCCAAAGAGCAAGCAGAAGGGGAGGTCTTCTTATTGGCCTTTTTTGGAACCAAACTTATTCTTTTTTAAAAAATCCATTTTTATTGTGATTGTGTCTTCTCTGCTCCCAGAAGGCCAAAGAATTTTTTTAAAAAGAGGAAGAGGGGCAGGTAGGTGGCGCAGTGGATAGAGCACCAGCCCTGAAGTCAGGAGGACCTGAGTTCAAATCTGATCTCAGACACTTAACACTTCTAGCTGTGTGACCCTGGGCAAGTCACTTAAACCCAATTGCCTCAGTCAAAAAAAGAAGAAGAAGAAATTAGAAAAACTGATACTTATATTGAAATACTCTTGCCTTATCATGCAATAATCCAGAACCATAGCTTCCAGCCTGCATGACAAGAATTCAAGTAGATATTCTTCTTCTCTCTCTTTGGGGCCATCATTTCATATGTGATTCTTTATATATTCACAGCATTCATTTTCAGTTGTTTTGGTTCCATCGAAAGCATTGGTGAAATCTCTGTGGATGTGCTTCCTTCACTGAGAGGGAAGCAGAGACTAGTGTGGCTGCAGAGCTCTGAATTCTCTTATTCCTCTTTTCTAACATTGCAGCACTAAAACTTCCTTCACTTTCAGGGTCCACAGTTAGTTTAGCCCTTCCCAGATGATGGGCGGCTGGACAGCAAGCATTTTCTTATGTTAGTGTAGATTATTATAGGATTATGATAAGGCACTTTGCACGTAGCTGTTGCTTGTTGTCACATTCAACTCCTCCTCAAGCTGTAAATTGTATTGTTTTCTTGCTTTTGTTTCACCTTCCTTTCTAAATATTTTCCCTAACCTTCTTTGCTCAGTAAGTAAAAATATGGTTCAGTAAACTCCTTTCTTAACTGAAGTTGATCCCAGTGTCAGCCATATTTAAATAGCTAACGTTTATACAGCATGTTAAAGATTTCAAAGTGCTTGATATATATAATCTCATTGGAGCTTCAGGATGAACAGCACTCTGGGGTAGATGCTGTGGGTATTTTACAGAAGAAGAAGCAGGTTCATGACATTTAAAAGACTTGTCCATGACAACATAGCTGATAAGCATGGGAGTTAGGATTTAATTCAGATTTTCTGACTACAAGTCCAGCACCCTATTTATTGTGCCGCATTGCCTCTCACTCTTTAAGTCACTTTTAGAAAGCAGAAGGCTTACTCTTTGGGCATCTGCTTTAAGATTGAATCACACAGAATTAAAGATTTAAAGCCAAAGAAGTAAGAGAACATCTTCTGGATTTCCTTAATGGTGTGCAAAAAGAAACCTGAATCCCTGTTTATTTTATATTTCAGCTGTAATATTATTCCTTTACAAAGATGATTGTCCTTCAGGACCAGTAAAGAAACCTTCCCCTTCCCATCTCCTGGACCTGGAGATGGCTTGGATTTCCCAGTTTCTACTCCTGCCGGGAGTTTAAGAATTTGCAATGGGTTTGGATGAGTGAACTCTCTTTCGGACATTGGAGATATACTTCCAGCAAGGGTTTTGACCAACATAGTCAGCCTGGATTGAGGCTGAAGTTAATTTGCTTAGAATCTCTTACAAATTATGCCTTGGTCTTTAATGGAAATTATTTTTGCTTGTGGGTGAGAATTTAATTTGATAGTATTTTTATTCTTTTAGAGGTTGCTTTTTTTTTTTTCTAATTTGGATAAAGAGATATGATTTGCAATATGCTGCTATATTGTCTATATATATATATATGTATGATCTATATGTATATATCACATTTAAACAATCCACTTAAACCAAAGTGGACAAAAATCGGAGTCCTCCCATAGAATCCCATCTACAAGAAGCTGCCAGTGGTGATGAGCTGCCCAGGCATTTCTGAACTCCTAACTTGACCACCCACTCTTACTTCCATGACATATTGTCTTCCATAAGGCTGGGACTATTGAAGCTGAGGATAGGGGAGGTAACTTATCTGGAGCATAGATGGTGAGGTTGTGATAAGAGTAAATTCTGGACTGTGTAAGCAGGGACCTATTGCAACTTTTTGGGGAAGGAACTCCGATCTCATTGGGAGGTGCGAATTTTCTGCCTCCACGAGGGGGCAGCAAGAGCTCCAATGTGTGGAGTCTGGGTCCCAGGAACCCACTTTTTTTTCTTCCACAATTCTGTCTCTCCTCTGTCTCAGCTAATCTCACACCCTTCTCAAGTTCTAAGATGGAAATTGTGAAATTGAACCCAAACGTTAACCCATGGGAATGCCAGAGTTTTTTAGATTTGGACGCTTCTCAAGTGTTTGAATTCTTCAAACATGTATCCTAATAAATATCAGTGATTATAAGTTACTGCCTGCCATCCTCATAGCTATTCTGCCTCTTTCAGGGTAAGGATTTAGAGATCTGTTTCCTTCTGGAAGAAGACAGTTCCATTAAGATGTATAGAGCCCTTGTTCACCAAAGGAGTATTTATTAGGTAGCTGAGATGGTGGGATTCAGGTCTGGGAGTGGGAGCTACCTGGGGCACCATTGTAGTCCTCATGCTCCAACAGAAACCTTGCTGTTGAGCATCCCTGCCCATATGGAGAAATCGGGCTCCAAACTGTGTTCCTTCCGTGTTCTATTGTAACTGCCAGGGCCTGCAAAGCCTTCTCACCACTCTGAGTGTTTTTGGATCTCTTTCCCCTGCATCCCAGTTTAATAAACACAACCTGTGCCATCCTGGTCCTTTGAGTCAGTTCCTTCCTTGTCAGAGGGTTGCACTCCAGAAGGGCAGGGAGGCCCACATCAAACATCCTTCTCTGCAGAGCATTCCCAGTTCTTAGGTGGCCCCAACCTTTCTAACTTCCAGATTTCCATCTCCAGCTGCCTATTGACATCTCAGACACCTAAACCCCAGTGGGTTGAAAGCTGAATTAGCTTCTTTTCTCTCTAGCCCCCCAAGACTGGCACCCCCCAGTTAGCACCTTGTACACCTAGTGTACGCCCTTGCACACTGTTAAGTGCAGTTCCCAGCACACAGCAGTCCCAATACATGTATGTGGAGTAAATCAGCCGGGCCTGCCACAACCAAGGCCCAGACCTGCCGCTTTTCGCCGCATTCGGGTAAGGATGGGTTTTTTGCCTTTTCAAATACAAAGAAAAACCAACACCCATCCACCCGGGACTATCATTTGCCAAGCGCGGAGAGGCTAACGCGGACCGGGTGGGGAGTTGGGGGGGAATATGGTTTGATGCAGAGCCGCCAGGAGTTGTATTCAGAAGGCACCAGGTGGTGGAGATTTCTGGTGAAGGCCTGCGGATTCATCAGCGATTATTAAGCACCTACTGTGTGCCAGAAACTGCTGAGGAACTCGGCCTGATCCAAATGGAGGGCGCGCGCACAATGGGGACACCAAGGAGCCTAAAGACAGCCCTGACCTCTGGGAGCGGACACAAATGGGAGATTAACGTGCAAACCCACCCAAGCAAGCCCCGGATGCGCGGCCTGAGGGGGAGGAAGGAGGCGGGGAGGGGCGAGAAGGGAAGGGCAGACGGCAGTGCAAGGGAGAAAAGGCCAGAGCCGCGGAGCGGAGCGTAGGGGGGGCTGGGAACGGGCATGGCTCGGAGCGCTTGGCGTTCCCTCCCGAAAACCCCAGGGAGTCCCTGCGGCCTTTTATTCTTTTGGGGGGTGGGGGTGCCTGGGGGGGTGACTAATCGAGCCTGTTCTTTAGCAAACATGCTAACATTTAAATGCCTCAGGAAAATGAGGGGGGGGAGACGGTTGTGCCCCGGCGGGGAATCACGGAGGGCTTCTAGGAGGAGGGAACCTTGAGCAGTCTCGAAAGAGGGATGTGAAACAGAGGAAATGAGGGCGGCGGGGTGGGCACGGGCGCCTGCTGAGACAGACAGAAGCCGGGGCGGATCCGAGCACCCTGAGAACGCCAACGAGACGAGAGGACCGAGCTCACAGGGGAATCGAGCACGTTCCCAATTTCCCCCGGAAGCACGTGGCCTACTAGGCTCCCTTCCGCCGCGTGTTCGCTCGCTTTACGGCCTGTCGTTCGAGGCGGCGGTGGCGGCGGCACCGGTTACTATGGAGACGCGGCTAAGTTGTAAACAGTAACCAAGGAACCGGAGGAGGAGGAGAAGGTGAGGGCGCTTCCTCTGGGACCTGCGGGGCCTGGGAGTGTGGAAGCGGCGGGCGGGGGTGTTGTGAGCAGAGGGGGCGTCCTCGGAAGCCGATGAGTCCAAGCTCCCACTTTACAGATAGGGAAACTGAGTCCAAGGGGAGGAAGCGCCCTGACTGAGACGCCCCCCGGCGGGTGAGAGTCTGAGTCCGCCCCAGGAGTTCGCGGGGGTCCCCGGGCCTTCTCTGGGAAATGCTCGGTCACGTGCCGGGGGCACTGTGGGAGAGGGGCTGTTAGTGGGTGTCAGGCCCCCCGAGTCTGAGCGCTTCACGCGGCCTCAGTGCACGGACGGCAGGGGCTTTTGTTTGTTCTAACAGCGCCTGCTCGTCCCACTTGTAGCCCATTAAAGCCAAATACTTGCACACAGTAGGTACGATGTAACGGCTAGCTATTATTAATGTCTTGACTATCTGCACACAGTAGGTGCTGTATAATTGTTAGCGGTTGTTATTGTTTTGAATACTTGCACACAGTAGGTACTGTTAGCTATTATTGTCTTGACTGTTTGCACACAGTAGGTGCTATATAATTGTTATTGTTTTGAATAATTGCACACAGTAGGTACTATGTATCTGTTAACTATTATTATTAGTGTCTTGACTGCACACAGTAGGTGCTGTATAATTGTTAGCGGTTGTTATTGTTTTGAATGCTTGCACACAGTAGGTGCTATCTGTTAGCTGTTATTATTGTCTTGACTATTTGCACACAGTAGGTGCTATATAATTGTTATTGTTTTGAATAATTGCACACAGTAGGTACTATGTATCTGTTAACTATTATTATTAATGTCTTGACTGCACACAGTAGGTGCTGTATGATTGTTAGCGGCTGTTATTGTTTTGAATACTTGCACACAGTAGGTACCATATAACTGTTAGCTACTATTATTATTGTCTTGAATATTTGCGCTTAGGATTCTAAATTCTGTTCAAAGTTCATTTCAAGTGCTTCTTTCCATTGCGGCCCCCATTTGTTCTCTTTCCACTTCCGATCACTTTGCACTTATTTCTTCATCTGCACCTGTGGTGTTTTCTCCCAGTCCCCGATCTCTTTGACTTTTTGGGGTCCCAGGAGCCTGTATGCTGTAGGTGATTGATCGCCACTTATTGAATTTCAGTACAATGGACTGAGCTGGGAAGGAGAGAGACTAGAGACTGGGGGAGAAGAAAGGAGTTTAAAAAGAGGGAGATGGGAGGAGGTTATGGTCAGAGGGAGTTCAGAAGGAAGGGTGATGGCAGGAGTGCCATTATGGGAGCCCACTGGGGGGGCACGGCAGTGGGTGAAGGCAGGGATTTCTGAGGAACGAGTGGCCTGGAGGCCAGTGAGTGACCGTGACAGTGGGGCTAGACAGGGCTGGGCACCCACGGAATGACCTTCAGAGGGAGGAGGGTTTGGAAGGGACAGCGCTGAGCAAGGGCCATGAGCCTTGTTTGCCTCCTGCGGTGGAGAAGGGTGGTCTGGGGTCTTAGGCCTTCAGCGGGAGCTGGATCTCTGTCAGCTTCCAGAAGATGGAGTGACTGAGGGAAGAAGAGGAGGTCTAGGACCAAGGGAAGAGGGTTTGATCAGTCAGCAACATTTATTAAGCCCTTACTGTGTACCAGACACTGGGCTAAGAGCTGGGCCTACAAAAGGCAGCCCCAGAAACAATTTCTACTCCCAAGGAGCTTACATTCAAACGGAGAGACCAGGACAGGAGAAGGAGGTTGAGTTTGGAGTCCTAATTCCAAGTTTGAGAGAGAGGAGCAGGCTGGGGCTCAGCAGTGGATGGGAGTAAGGGAGAAGTGGGTCCAGCAGAGGGAAGGGGCTTCAGCTCACAAACACTGATGGGAGTTCCGGGCTTTGGAGAGGGGAGCTGAGAATTTCCCATTTATCAGTAGTTGACCAATTCCCAGAGACTTGAAGGTTCGCAAAGTGCTTTAACTCACTCGACCACAGTCTGGAGCAGGCCGAGCTGGTTCGGGCTGCCCCCCGCAAGGGTCCCGTGAGACCCCTGTTGTTATCTCTCAGACACCAGAGCAGGGCTTGGCCGGACAGGGAAGGGAGCCAGGTGACAGATAGTTGGCAAGCTGGTCTCGGGGCCCAACTGAATTCATGCTCTTGGAGAGTTTCTTTGTCCGTACCAAGATGCTGGGAGGGCCCAGGCAGCCCGAGCCTGAGACCCCCACACATGCACCTGGTAATGGGGAGTCTCACCCCCTGGGGCTTTGTGGCCATGGAGGCTGTGCCAGGAGAGCACTTCCATACGCTTCTGCTCCTTCAAGAAGTCTGTGCTCCCGCAGCAAAGGTGGAGGACCAGAGGCTACTGAAACAGGAGCTTTGGCCCCTGCCAGTCTGCACAGTCTGTCCATGGAGGGGCCCTGGCCTCTGTTGGGGAAGGACTTTGGGAAACAGCAAGGTTCCCAAAGGAGCCCCCAGGAAGGGGAGCCCGAGAGGAGAAGGCTCAGCGGACCTCATTGCGTCCACGTGGAGCAGAGAGATTTGTTCCCTTGGGCCCGTGAGATAGAACCGTGAGCAAGGAGGAGAGACCGCAAAGAAGGGGAGTGAGGGCGCAGCCACGGGGTGCGGGCCTGCGGTCGGTGGGATGAGTCGGCCGACTTCCAGCGGGGCCCCAGGCTCTCACCAGCTGGGGGCACCCTGGGTGCCTCAGGGGAGAAGGACGTGGCCGGCCTGGGCTCTCCCAGGACCACCCCAGATGGGATCATGGAGGGGCAGAAAACAAGCGAGTCACCACCAGAACTGTTCTGGGCTGTGGAGAGGCCAATGGGCCGCTCAGCGGGGCCGGCTCTCCCAGCTACAGGCGCTGCCTCTCAGCACACGGTGCCAGAACTCGGGGGCCACCAGAGGGCCCCCCAGCTCCGGGCGGCCGGTCCCTGGGGAGTCGGTGAGAGTTGTGCCGGGCAGATCTTTGGAAGCTGGCCGTGTGGTCTGTGTGCGAAGGTGGGCTGTGTGAGGGGGCTCTAGTGGATGGTTGTCTCTGCAGGCCTCGAAGGCCGAAAACTGGAAGGCGCCACGCTATGAGAAGCCCCGGCCTCTCCTCCTGCCCCTTCCACTGGCTGGGGGGGGAGGGGTGGGGGAGAGGAGACAGGGAGTGCGTGGCTTCGAGTAGGAGGCTGGGGGGGGGGGGTGAGTGGGTGAGAGATGAAAGTCAGAGGGACAAGGCCGGGGCCATCTTGGGGGCTCCCAGCAGGAGGCCCGCAGCCCTTGCTCCCGCCCCTTGCAGAGGGGCCCCTGGCAGCCGGCCCCGGGTGATGGAGCAGGAGGAGTGGGAGGACTGCTGTCTGAATTTGGATGCAGACCCTTCCTGGCAGTGAGACTCTGGGCAAGTCCCTTTGCTTCTGTCTGAGTGGGTTCCCCCTCCAGAGCGGAGATGGCAGTCGCTCTCTTGCAGCCTCCTTTGCTTTCCCCGCCACAGGCCGGCCTTTGAGTTGCAGGAGTCCCCGGTGGTCCTCGGCCCCCTGCGTGCAGCCCCTCTGCTGGTCTTGCCCAGGCCTGGGGCTGACACTGCTGGCTGCCAGGAGCCGTTCCTCACGGCTTGGCTCTGGACTGTCTCTTGGGACTGGACTCCTGTGATCTCCATTCCAGCCTCCTCCCCTCGGCCTTTCCTTTCCAGACTCCTCCTGGCCCTCCTGGGGTGTCGGGAGCCCACCACCCTCCTCGGACAATCAATGAGGCTGGGTTTTTTCCCCAGCAGGATGTAGGTTCCTTGAGGGCAGAGCCCCCGAAGGGGTGCGCGCTCTCCCGGGGGAGCCGGGCCTGGCTCCTCCTTGGAAGGGTGCGGAAGTGTTCCCCGGGACCGAGCCTGGGGAGGGAGAGGGGCCGGGGCGGTTCGGATGACCTTGTGGCCTTTTTTTTAAGGAAAGTCCCACAGGGAAGGACCCCGGGGGACAAGGAGGGACAATGGAAAGAAAGGACCGCGAGGGCTCCTCGGATGACTCGGGCTTCCACCGAAAAGGCAGCATGGAGCGCATCCCGGAGGCGCCCAGTGAACCGGAGGCGCCCAAAGAACCGTCGGCGCCCGGAGAGTCGGAGGTGCCCAAAGAACCGCAGCCGTCCAAAATGTCGAAGGGCCGCCGGAAGGATTCATCCCACGAGTCCATGAAGAAGATAGCGGCCCGGGCCATCCAGGCCCTCAAAGCCCAGATGCCCTTGGAAGAGGAGGAGCTCAAGTACTTGCAGACCCTGACCTCCGTCTCCCCCGCCGACTCCCCCGCCCCCCCCCCCCTCGGCCCCCCGGTGAGTGGGGGCCTGTTTATGGGGGTCCCTGCCTGCGGCCTCCGGAGACCCGACGCTCCGCCCCTTTCTTTCCTCTCGGCTCGGAGGACTTGGAAGGACTGGGCAGGCCTGGGGGCTTGTCCCGCCTCCTCTGCTCCCTCCCCCCGCCTCCGGCCCCCTCCCACCCCCCCCCTCTGTCCTTTCCTCTGGCCCCACTTCTCTCCCCACCCCCTTTTCTCCTCCCCTTTCCCCCCTCTCCCCCCACCTCTCTGTTCTCTCCTCCGAGCTTGCTGGTAAATCTCCGGGAATCTTCCCGGAGCCGGCTCCGCTCACCTCCCTCGGGCCCCTCCCGCCTGGGGTGGCCCCCCATTGGCTGAGGAGCCGGGAGCCAGGGCTCCCCGGGGTCTGCCACCCCCTTCCCTTCCCAGCTTTGCCCCCTGCTCCGCAGCCACGAGCTCCTTCCCCCAGCCTCTCCCCGAAGCCCGGCCCTCTCTCGCCCCGGGCCTGGGCTGACGCCCCATTCGGCCTCCCCCATCCGGCCGGCGGAGCCCCTCCCCCGAGAAGCCTTCCCTGGTTGCCCGCCTGCCTTCCCGAAGCACTTTCCTGTGGCCGGAGGCTCCCGACCCTCGGGCGCGCCCGCCCCCTCCCAGGCGCACCCGGAGGTGTCGGGCGGTGGCCTTCCCCGAGGGTGGCCCTGGCGCCCCTTGCCAGCAACCAAGCCCAGGGGACGGAGGCAGAGAGCGGGTTTCTGGACCTTTGTCCCTGGGCCCCATCCTCTCCATCGGGGCATTTCCGGAACCACAGGGCCCCTTGACGGGCTTGAATTCCTTTTTTTGCCTTTTTCTTTGTCCCTGGGTCTCCCTGCCTCGCCAAGGCCGGAAGCACCCGCTGCTGCCCGCACCCTCCGGGGGCAGACCGGTGCCAGCCCCACCGGCGGGGAGCCCCCCAGCCCCCACCCGCGGTTCCGCCGGCCCTGCTCCGTTCCCACCTCCTAGATGAGCTCGGGGCCGTCCCCATTGTTCCTCTCTCCCTCCTAGAGCCCAGCATCTGGCTCTCCAGCATCTCTAACCGAGGTTCCTGTTTTGTTTCATTATGATTCTTAAAATTATTGTTCTATTTTGTTTTTAATATCACTTTCAATTTCTGGCGCAAGCTTCCCTCCTGCCACCCAGAGAGCCGTCTCTGGGAATAAAATAAGGGGGAGAATTCATCAGTACATGAACTCTGTCAGATGGTGGTGCATGTTGCACGCTCTGTCAGACGCCATATGCGGTTCCACACGCTCCCACCATTGCAGGGAAGGAGGCAGGGAGCGGCCGCTCATTGTCCCTGGGCTGCAGCTTTCTCGGGGTCACAGGGCTAGGCCCCGAAGGGTAAGGGCTGGGGGGGGGACCTCCTTGCTGCATCTCTAGCCTCCTGAGAGCACTTCAAAACCGCAGCTTGTGAGCCCCTAACTTGGAAGAAAAGCTCCCATTAAGCGCTGACCTACTCTGTGCCAAGGAGGCATTCCCTGCCCACAGCCAGCAGCAGGAGCCAGCACAGGGAGGGGGCGTTCGGGGCACCCCAGCACAGAGGTGCCCTCTTACCCCACCCAACCAGAGACATTAGCTCAAAACAAAGAGTCAGCTAGGCAGAATATCCAAAGAAAGAAAAGCAAAAACCTCTCCCTGTGCGAGGGCTCCATGGCCAAGAGATTCTCAGGCTCCCAGGGGCCAAGGCAGCATTTATAACGAGACAAGAAGCATTCCGGGGGCCTTGCCTCCTCCCCCCTGTGGACCACCTCTTTGCCTCGAAGCTGTCGGGGCCATCTCTGCTCTGGTCTCTCTCGGCCGGGTTGCTCCCTCTGTGGAAGTCTGTCTGGCCTCCCATGAACAACCGTGACATGGAGCCAGTCATGAGGTTTCCCCTTCCAGGAAAGGGCTCTAATGTGATTCAGTCTTAGACACTCAGTAGCCGGGTAACCCTGGGCAAGGCACTTCACCCTGTGGCCTCAGTTTCCTCAGCTGGAAAAGGAAATGGCAAACGACTCCAGGACCTTGACCAAGAAGACCCCAAATGGGGTCAGAAAGAGTAGGATATGACTGGAATCTCTGAACAACAAAATGCGAGCCGGTACAGAGCTGAAGGCTCTTTTCATTCCTTTGTGAGTCGGAATCACAGCAGTGCCCAGCACAGCTGAGAGTTAGTTACTCTGTCTTTTTAAAGTAAGATTTTGTTTTTGAGACAAAGGTATTGTAGACTACAAAATAAGCTTGTTTCCTTAAGGGTCATGCAGAGAGGTGAAGGAAGTAAGAGTCTTAATGGGGAATTAAGCTTGAGCTGCAGTGTCCTGGAATTCTAGGTGAGGTCAGTAATAATAATAATAATAATAATAATAATAGCTAACATTTATGTAGCACCTATTATATTCCAGGGACTGTGCTAGGTGTTTTATTACTGGTATAATTATCTCATTTGATCATCAAAACAATCTGGGGGTAGGGGGAAGAAGGGTAAGTACTACAATATCACCCTCATCTTACAGAGGAGGAAACTGAGGCAAACAGAGGTTAAGTGACTTGTCCAGGTTCCCACAGCTAGAAGGTGTCTGAGGTCAGATTTGATCTCAGAACACCCCCCCCCAATTCCTTCCAGTGTGTTACCTAACTGTCCCTAAAAAGAGCAAAGTCCTGAACTAGTTTCTGATGTTTATGAAATACTGTGGACATTTTAAACTCTAAATGGAGGTTAGAGATCACTGAGCCAAAATAAGGGAGGAAAGGAGCTACTTGATGCTATTAGGACAGCGTCCTCAACTCTGTAGCACTAACTCAAGGCCTTTTTTGTTGGGGAAGGGCTAACTAAGCCAATCTTTTCTTCCTACCTCTGGGCGAGAGGCCGGGCCAAGGGCATTCCACTCATCCCCTGCACTGGGGAGCCAGATGCTCATTACATTTTTTAACAGTTGAATAGATAACCCAATTGACAAGATGTCAAAGAAATAATCTGGTTAGTGTTGACTGTGGTGGTGAAAGGGATAGAATTATAGTATGGGAGACATCAGGATATTTACCTCCTTCAAAGTGGTGACTAATTTTTGAATTACCTTTTTTTCCCCCCGTGACAAAAAGGCAATTGCAGGTGGAAAGTCTGAAGGAACAGAGAGAAGTGAAGGAGCAAAAAAAGTTTTTGGAGAATTGAGTAGACAGGGTACTGTACGGTCTCCTCACAGTACTAAGGTCTCCTTCCTTGAAAAAAAACCCTCAATCCGCGTTTATGACAATGGGGCTTTTCCTTATGATGAGAATGAGGAAGAGGAGGAAGAATACGAGCAATTTGGAGAAGAGGAGGCTTCTTCCTCCAAAGAGCCATTACTACAAGACTCATTGGTGTACCACTCCAGGGAAGATGGTCTCTTTAGAGAAAAGACTGAGAAGGACAAAATGTATCCCCTGGTAAGAAATGGAGATTTTTTTTTCAGCACTTTTATAAGACTCACATGCATATTTTTAAGGCCAATTAGCAGAATAATAATTTTAATCTTATGTTTTGTTACATTGTTTTGTTTCCATTTTTAAAGACCATTAAAGTGTTGGGCCCGGGGATGGTGTGACAGACTGTGAAATGTGTCAATATTGTAACAATTTCAACGAACAGGAAATTCCCAGCAGAGTTTGTCCTTTCCACCGGTACGCTATTTTCTGTGGGCTCTTCATTCTGATTTTCTGCTCCCTGTGAATTGTGGCACTTCTCCCACGTTTGACAGCCTCTTTCCGATCCAATTCCTCTCCCTTCTTCTCTTCTGTCGTGTCTTTTACCCTTATGGTTTGAAAGGAGTTGATCTAATGAAAAGCAAAAAAAATCGAACAATACCGAAAACTGTTGAAATGCGTCAAGCTTTTTCGAAAAGCAACTGCCAGTGCCAAGCCTGAAAATATTCCAGGGAGGAGCCATCTGTTAAGAATAAAAATATTCTCATTCACCCAGAGAAGGAAGCGGGGCTTGGGTTTTTCCTTCCCCCATCTGCTAACAGTTAGTTCTGAAAACTCCAAAACCTGAGATCGTTTACGTGTAGGAACAGGGCCCATTTCACCTGTAGAAGACCATGACTGCCGATTCCTGCACTTTGAAAGATTTTAGTGTCAGTCTGCTGGCCATAAAAGACCTTAATTGAAAGTTTACAAGAACCGTGTCCTCTGTCTTCCCATAGCGTTGACAGAACAGAAGGGGGTGGGGGGACTGAGTTTTGAGGCCTCCGGGAATGGTTTGTTCCGTTCATCCTGGACCATTAAGTGGTTTCATGTCAGGGACAGTGTTGCATAATGGGCATGCCAGTAATTCCTCTCATCATCCACCAGATGGCCAGGACGCTTAGTTTCCTAGGATAGCTAAAAATTTCCAGTGTCCCATTTGCCAAGTTCCCTTAAGCTCTCTCTAGTCTCAACATTTTTATTTTTATCCTTAGGCCTGCCATGCCACATTCTTAAAGAATGTAACTGTCACTTCTTATATAAGAAGTAAACTCATGATTCCCATAGTTATGTGATGTGACAGTGGTTTCCATTTCAATTATAGAAACAAAAAAGGAAATTCCAAATTGGTGAGGTCTTATGAAGGGTCAAATACAATCAGATCTGTTTTTAGTATGGATTTGGCTGAAAAAATGTTTTCAACGAGAAATATATTTGACAGATCCCATGTCTTTAGTTGAGAAATGTTGACGGAGGAAAGGCACACATCGTCCCCTGCGTTTGCAGCAAACGTTGGACCCGAGTAGAGAAGGCTTATTAGTACATAAATTCAGCTGCTGGTTGTCAGTGAGAGGCATCCAGCTTGAATAAGCAACCTTTGTCATAGCTACATGACATGTAGCTTCACCTTTGAATTTATAACAGCAAGTGTGGAAAACCGATGGCAGTCAACTGTTTAGGGAGCTTTGGTGTTTGTGCAGCCAGTTTTCCAGAAGCCAGCATATATTTGAAGTTTTAATTCCTTAAAAAATTCTGGAAAGATTCGCACGTTCTGAAAAGAACAGTCAAATTTCTAGATATGTAGAAAGGGTTTTCAAAAGGGAAATCAGATGTTACATGATTCTGTTCCTGGAAGTTGCTGCTTGAGACAATTAGGATCCTATGAGTCTATCGCTCACACCTACGCACGAGGTCTGAGTAGAAAGGATGGGAAATAAGCAGATGGAACCTGGAGCTAAGTGGAGGAGAAAGGAATCAGTCTCTGTATGTGTGATGGCTTCTAGGAGGGTCACATCTAGAACAGATCTAAAATTTAAAAAATGTTTTGTTTTTAAATGAGATTGCTATCAATTAGCCTTAATTAATCTCTGAATAGTAACATTCCCATCTAGGAAAGGTCATTTGGCAAACATTAATAAAAGTTCAGTGAGAGGATTGCATACTGCAGATGGTAAATGGCTCTCTAAACAAGTATTTTGAGGAGCACTGATTTCCGTATCTAATCCAGTGCTGGCCACTGTGAGACCTAGAATGGTTAGAACTCATGATCCTCCTCCCTCCCCTCAGAGGGGGACATTCTATTCTATTTAGAATATATTCTATTCTAGTGAAGGGAACAAGTCTAACATGAAAAAGTTGGAAAAACAATACCAGACAGTCTGTGTTTAAGTGCTAAATTATCTGATGCCGTTTATCTTTGTGGTGGGAGGTCAGAGGAAAATGCCTTACCTCAAGGTAAGCAAGGAAATTTAGCAAGGAAATAAATGAGCATGGTGGTGTTCAGTCATGTTCTCTGGGCAAAGATATTAGAGAGGTTGGCCATTTCCTTCTCAAGACATTTCCCCGATGAGGAAATAGGTCCTGGGTCACCCAGCTAGTTAGTGTCTGAGGCCAGATTTGAACTCAGGAAAATGCTTCCTGATGGCAGCTCTGGAGCTCATTAGCTGTACCACCCAGATGTCCAGTGTGGCTCCGTCATGGGCAGCAACTGGTTTTGGTTTTTTATTAAGCATGTCTTGCTTTTTAAAAAATTAATTAAATTTCTCTTTTTCAGTTTGTTTTAACACATTTTGTTTCCAGTTGAATCCTAACCAATGTGTGATATGTGGGGGAAGAACAACAAGTAAAACAAGAGAACAATAATTCCTCTTAAAAATCTGGAAAAAGAAAAGGTGTTTCTAGTCTTTCTACATTTCTTTAAAATCTCGAAAAACAGAATCTCATATTAAAAATAGTGTATTAGTGTACATTGTTGCTGGAACTGTGAACGGATCCAACCATTCTGGAGAGCAATTTGGAACTATGCTCAAAAAGTTATCAGTCTGTGCAGACCCTTTGATCTAGCAGTGTTACTACTGGGCTTATATCCCAAAGGGATCTTAAAAAAGGGAAAGGGACCTGTATGTACAAGAATGTTTGTGGAATCCCATTTTGTCGTGGCAAGGAACTGGAAAACTGAATGGATGCCCATCAATTGGAGGAATGACTGAATAAGTTCAATATTATACGAAGATCAATTCTGATGGATGTGGCTCTTTTCAACAGTGAGATGACTGAGGCCAGTTCCAATGATCTTGTGATGAAGAGAGCCATCTGCACCTAGAGAGAGGACTGTGGGAACTTAATGTGGATCACAACTTAACATTCTCACTCTTTTTGTTATTGTTTGCTTGCCTTTTGTTTTCTACTCATTTACTCTTTTTTGGATCTGATTTCTCTTGTGTAGCAAGAGAATTGTATAAAGATGTTTATACATATTAGATTTAACATATATTTTTAACATGTATAACATATATTGGATCACTTGCCATCTAGGGGAGGGGGTGGGGGGAAGGAGGGGAAAATCTGAAGCACAAGACTATGCAAGGGTCAATGTTGTCAAAATATCCATACATATGTTTTGAAGATTAAAAAGCTTAATAAAAAAAGAAAAATAGTATATAGCTTCAGCACCAACTTATAAAGCATATATGTATTATTTCTTTTAACAAATAGAAAATTACAATTTTTATCTGAGTTGTGCTACTGTTTAAAAAGGTGTGCTCGTTTACAGAGTTCAGTGATGTTATATATTGTCCTGTGACTTCTGCACCATTTAAGCTGTATCATTTTATGTGTCTTTCTATGTTTCTTTAAAATCTTCATATTCATCATTCCTTATAGAGCAGGGTTCTAAGTCCTGCACCCTTTTTTATTTTCCCTCTACCTGATTTCACTTGGTGATCTCGCAGCTTCCACGGATTAAATGACCATTTCTTTGCTGGTGCCTCTCAAATCTACCTTTCCTGCCCCAGTTTCTCTGCTAATCTCCAGTCTCACATCTTCAACTGCCTTTCATCTTAAACTGGATACACAGGAGACATCTTAAATGTCCAAAACCAAAACTGTCTTTTCCTGAGTCCTCTCCCCATCTTTCCTATTACTGCAGAGGGCAATACCTACTGGCTTCCTAGTGCCTCCAGATCAAAGCCAGAATGTGCTGATCAGATCCCTTCGTAGTCTGCCCCTCTCCTACCTTTCCAGCTCTTAGACCTTACTCTCTGATATATGCTTTTCAGTTTAGTGACCTGGATCTCCTGCTGTTCCAACAAGCAAGTGTCTCCATCTCTCAGCTTTTTCTCTGGCTCTTCCCTATCCTTGAAATGTTCTCCCTCCCTCTTATTACTAAGCTCCCTGGCTTCCTTCAAGTCCCACCTAAAATCCCATCTTCCACAGCAAGCCTGCCCCAACCCCTCTTAATTCCAGCGCCTTCCATCTGTTAACATTTCTTCTTTATCCTGTCTATAGCTTGCTTTGTATTTATTTGTTTGCGTGTCCTCTCCTGCATTCAAACATAAGCTTTATGAGGGCAGGGCCTGTCTTTTGCCTTTTTTTGTATCCCCATTTTCAGCAGGATGCTTGGCTCTTAACAGGCACTTAATGTTTATGGATTCGTTGATTAAACAGCCAGAAAGTGAGCATTTGTGTTCAGCTCTGGAGACAGAAAGACCAGAATGACACTGTCATTGCCATCAGGAAAGTTACATTTTATTGAGTGGAAACAGTCCGGATACCTAAAAGTAAATGTTCTACTTTCTCTCCAAAATCTTGGAAACAAGCCCTTGCATTTGTTCCATTTGTTCTCCAGTAGAAATATACAGGAGAAAGAGATGACTTTTATAGGTGATTTTCTGCAGCGCACCTTATTGTCATGGGCACACAATGCAAAGATGAAGGAAACAGAAGCTCCTACTGTGTTTATTGATTACAAAAAGTCATTAGTCTTGAGAGGATTGAATAGGGCTCCCATTTCATCTCCCAAAGCATATGTGCTGACAAGGGGCCTCCAGAGATGCAGCTCCCTCCCCTAGTGACCAGCCCTACTCTTTATGACAATCAAAACAATGATTAGATAAACTCCAAAATGTCAAATCCATTATTTCTTTTTTCAACATTTCGAATCATTTTTTATACCACTGTCATTTCTTAATTCTTCCCTCGCCAGTAAAAAGCAAAAGAAGTCAGACCTTTTAAATAATTCCATCTGACAGAATATGTGATATTCTACTTGGGTGTGTAGACCCCTACTTTTTGCCAAGAATGGGACATGGGCTTGGGTCTCCCATCTCAGGAACCAAAGCTGTTCATTGTCTCTAATCTGGATTCTGAACTTTTGTTGGTTTTTTTTTTTTTTATCCCCCATTTGTATTTGTTTGAATATACTGGTCTCATGGTTCTGCTTTCTCTGCTCTGTATTAGTTCGGATGAGTCTTTCATATTTCGGGGAGCCCTCTCTCTCTCCCTCTCCCTCCCCTGGCTGTCACTCACCCGGAGAAGGTGCTGGGAGATGAGACAGGCCCTCGGAAGCCGGGACCTCGTGGGGCGCTGAGGTCCCGGGCCTGCTTTTCCCTTGCAGAGTCTGGCCTGGTGCTACGGATGGAACAGCTCCCTCCCCATCTACAACATGCGCGACGGGAACGACCGGGTTGTGCTCTACGCCTGCTCCCACACGGCCGTGCTCTACGACGCCTTTAAGAACTGCCAGCACCATCTCCAGGTGAGGCCTGTTCCCCAGAAGGGGAGGGAATCCCAGCCTCGCCAGCCGCCCTCGGCCTGAGAGGGCAACGGGGCAGTCGGGCGGACGTGGCCCGGCCGGCGGGCGAGTGCCCAGTGCCGGACTCGACCTCAGACCAGCCTTCCCGACTGCTGCCCCGAGGCAGTAGGACTGGCAAAGGGGTGTGTGGCGTGCGTCCGGTGCCCGCTGGGATCCCGGGTGCTTGGAGCGGCCACGTCAGGCCTCCCGTGAGAATCAGGAGACAAGGCCTTGCCTGGCCCAGAGGTTGCTGCCTGGGCCCTCGTCTCGGCCCCCTCACTGACCTGGGAGGGGCTGGGAGATCAGGAGCCGGCAAGGGAAGAGGGGCCGAGAGGGGCAGCGGAGACTCCTCCCTTCCCTTCCCGGCAGCAGAAGCACGAGGCTTCTCCCGCGGAGCAGGCTGGCCTCCAGAGGAAAGAGAGCCTGGGGCCAGGACCCGATGCTCTGGATACGGGGGTGCCAGGCTGTAGAGATGCCCCGCTGACACCCAGGGGGAGTCCCTATGCCAGGGGGAAGGCGGGCACCCTGGCGATGGCAGCCAAGGGTTCTCGGATGGAAAGAACGGGGTCAGAGCAGTCCAGCAGCAGCAGGAGTGGGAGCCGTCTCCCTGTGTGGTCCCTCCGCTCGGGAACCCCAGGAGAGCTCCCCTCTTCCCACTGGCACGGGGCGAGACTGCCCCGAATGTCTGAGCTGGCTCTGCTCTCGAGCTGACGAGACAAGGCCGACGTAGCGGAGGGGGGGTTCCTGGTGGTGCTTGGTGCCAGTGGATGGCCAGATACCGTTCTTGCCTTTGCTCTAGACATGGCCGCCCGCCCTTTCCCTGGGATCAGCAGGAGCTCCCCCCTCCTGCTTCCCATCTCTCCATCTCTTACCAACCCTTCAGTCTTTAATTGACTCATTGGAGTGGGGGGGGCACACAATCAATGGGGCCCCTGATCCACCTTAGACTACCCCCAGATTATGTGTAGAAACTTTATGCTGTTGATTGTAAACTACCAAAGGGAGAACTTGAGGGAAAGTCCAGGTGGACTGAGTTGTGGGGAAAGGGCCTGGAAGGAGACCAGACTGGAGTCTGGGCAGGATTTGACGGGGCTGGGGGGAGGGGGAGACCAGGATTTCTTTAATGGGAGGAGAGAGGGGGAGCAAAGGCCTGGAGGGGGAATGAGCCAGCCCAAGGTCAGGTACCGGGAGGGGTGGAAGTAGCAGGGAGAGAAGTAGCTCTGGCTTTGGGGGGGGGGGCCGGCTTGTGAAACCTGGAAGCAGCATTTTAGGTCCAGGTTGAAAGCGGATCTGTAGGTTACAGGATAATGCTGCTGTTACCACCAATAATCGGGAGACATTTATAGATGACTTAATGTTGCAGAGTGCTGCCTAGTCATCACCCTGGATTTGATGAAGTAATTAGAGGATAGTGGTATGGAAAGGTATGGAAGATAAGGCCATTAGTTGGATTCCAATTCCTCTACAGATACTCATTAATTTTGTGACATCCCTCCCTCCCCCCCCCCCCCCCCCCCCCCCCCCCCCCCCCCCGCCCACTTCCATCAGTCACTTAACCTTTCATTCCCTCAATTTTCCCAATCTGTAAAATGGAGACAATACATTACCTTCTTAAGGTGATTGTGCTTTAGAAATTTTGTGAGCTATATAAACATTAGTTACTACTAATTATCATTGTTCCAGTATGTTTTTTCATTAAATAATTCTCATTACATGTAAAATTTTTTAAACATTAAATTATCAAAATTTTGAATTTCAAATTTTCTCCAACCCTCCCCCTCCTTGAGAAAGCATATAAGTGGATCGCAATTATATATGTGAAATCATGCAAAACCTATTTCCATATTAGCTATGTTGCAAAAGAAAGACACAGACAAAAAAAAAAGGAGAAGGAAAAAAATTATGTTTCAACTTGCACTCAGACTCCCCCAGTTTTCTTTCTGGAGGTGGAGGGTTCATCGTGGGTCCTTTGGAATTGTCTTGGATCATTGTTTTGATCAGAGTGGCTAAGTCTTTCACAGTGGATCCTCGGTGTTACTGTCTACAATGTTCTTCTGGTGCTGCTCATTTCACTTTGCATGAGTTTATGTAAGTCTTCCTGGGTTTTTCAGAGGCCATCTTATAGCACAGTAGAATTCCATCACAATCATGTACCCACAGTTTGTTCAGCCATTCCCCAATTGTTGGGCACCCATAATTTCTAGTTTGTTTGTTTTTTGCCACCAGAAAAGAAAATATTCTGATACAAAGAGGACCTTTTCCCAAAGAGATCATAAAGAAGGGAAAGGGACCTGTATGTGCACGAATGTTTGTGGCAGCCCTCTTTGTAGTGGCTAGAAACGGGAAGCTGAATGGATGTCCATCAGTTGGAGAATGGCTGAATAAATTGTGGTATATGAAAATTATGGAATATTACTGTTCTGTAAGAAATGACCAACAGGATGATTTCAGAAAGGCCTGGAGAGACTTACACGAACTGATGCTGAGTGAAATGAGCAGGACCAGGAGATCATTATATACTTCAACAACAATACTATATGATGACCAGTTCTGATGGACCACGCCATCCTCAGCAACGAGATCAACCAAATCATTTCTAATGGAGCAGTAATGAACTGAACTAGCTATGCCCAGAAAAAGAACTCTGGGAGATGATTAAAAACCATTACATTGAATTCCCAATCCCTATATTTATGCACACCTGCATTTTTGATTTCCTTCACAAGCTAATTGTACAATATTTCAGAGTCTGATTCTTTTTATACAGCAAAATAATGTTTTGGTCATGTATACTTATTGTGTATCTAATTTATATTTTAATGTATTTAACATCTACTGGTCATCCTGCCATCTGGGGGAGGGGGGAGGGGGTAAGAGGTGAAAAATTGGAACAAGAGGTTTGGCAATTGTTAATGCTGTAAAGTTACCCATACATATAACCTGTAAATAAAAGGCTATTAAATAAAAAAACAAATAAAAAAAAAGTAAAAAAACCAAAAAACCAAAAAACAAAGAGGACCTTTTCCCTTTTTTTAATCTGCTCTCTTTGGGATACAGATCTATTTTCTGTGTCAAAGGGTACACACAATTTAATAACACTTTGGCCTAGTTCCAAATTGAACTACTTTACAATGCCACCAATAATGCATTAGTATCCTATTTTTCTAAATCCCTTCCATCATTTGCCCTTTTCCTTTTCTTTCTTGTTGACCAATCTGATGGAACCTCAAAATTGTTTTAATTTTCATTTTCTATTCAATTACTAATTATCGTTATTCATTATTATTACTGTCATTACTAAAAAATTAAAACGATAAGGCTATGTCTCAGGGAGAAGCTTAGAGTCAGTTAAAAAACTTTTCAGCTTCCCTAAGTCAAGCTAGCCTACTCTCCTCCTGTTTAAATCTAGGCCCAACTCATTGGTAATGTCCATCGCTGAGTCAGTCAATAAGTATTAAGCTCTTCCTAAATACCAGGCACTGTACTAGGTATTGGGGATTCAGAGACAAAAATGAGGGAGTTCCCATACTTAAGGAGCTTTCATCCTATTGGGAGAGACAACAGGTACCCACAGAAATGTAAAATCAATGTAAGAAAATAAGGAAGATGCTTTGAGCCCAGTCTGACCCTGGACCCCCCCTCCGATTTTGCCCCACATGCAGTTCCCTATGCTGTCCTCCTATGGGGCTGGTCTAGCCTTTGTGTTTTTCTCTATCTCTGTAGGGCCACAGTAACGTGATCACTTGTATGTGTGTGAGTGAAAACAGAAGGTGGATTGCAACAGCTGACAAAGGCCCCCACTGCTTGGTGATTGTATGGGATGGCTTCTCGGGGTAGGCTTGGAATTTAATATTTTTATCTTCTTTCCCGTTGTCGTTACTGGTGTGCACAATAGTAAACAAGCCATATTTCTGCACCTTCTGTTTTTATATTGTGAAGGGATCATGGCTGTCACCCTGTGAGGTCCAGAGAAGTAACCTTTGCTCAGTTTTTCAATTTATAAGAGATTTTTTAAAAAATCCCCAGATAAACCAGTCCTTTAAATCAATCATTAGAACATGATAAAAAAAAATTTTTTTGGTTTAAAAATAATCCTGTTACCTGAATGCTATTGAAGGAGGCCAACAGAAGAATTAAGTTATCAGGATACTTTTGGGGAAAACAAAGAAGAAAAACTTGATAATTGGGTTTGTATTGTCAAGCCCTAAAACTAAATTTTTCTCTCTTTAAAAATGTCTTTCTCCACATAACTAATTTTCTTCTATTTTGCCTCCTGCTTTTAAAATCAAATTTGTAGAATGGTTTTGATTCACAGATATTTTCACTATGAGATATTCTTATTTCATTTTAGCTTCATTTTCCCCTCTTGTACTAAATTCTCGGAGCTGTTATTCAAAGTAAAACTATTTTTATACATGTGTTTGCATAGTCACTTGAATTATTTCACAAAAAGGGCTTTAATAATAAGCAATAAGTTCCTTGAATTCCTTTTCCCATAGACAGTATATTTCTCAACTCATCTTCTTGAAGCTGTGAAAAAAAAAGAAACAAAATCAGAAAAATTCCTACATGTTTTTCCCCTGGGTAAATGAAAGGAACATCAGTCTATACCCTACCCCTAACCCGCCTCATCATAGTGGGAAGGTGACCCTTCATTTACTAAAGCCTTGCCAGGCAAAACACAAGTTCAGGCAGGTCTGACCAGGCTGGAAAGGTTCCAAGTGTGAGTCTGGCTCAAGGACCCGGGCTCTTTGCTAAACTCTTAAGAGCAAGGGGTTGGGTTCAGTCTTTGGAGCCCGATGCATTGACCACAAAACAATTTTAATGCTAGCTTTTAAAAAAATTATTTTATTTTCAGCTCCAGATTCAGTTTTTCCTTTCTCTGCCCCTTGTCCCCTTGAGAAGTACAAAAAAATTACAATACACATTATACATATGACAAGACATAGTTCTATATTAGCCACTTTCCAAAAAAAATAAATAAAAATAAAAATAAACCAAAAAAAGAGAAAAAAGCCGGCTTCAGTCTGCATGCATTTTGAGTCTGTCGGCCCTCTGTCTGGGAGTGGGATAGCATTTTTCATCCCGAGTCCTTTGGAATTGTGGTGGTTCATTGTGTTGATCAGAGCTCTTTCACAGTTATTGTTACAATATTGTCATTTCTGTGTACGTAGTTTTCCTGGTTCTGCTCACTTTACTCTGTATCAGTTATTAGGGATCATCCCAGTTATTTCCAAAACCGTGCCCTTCATCACTTTTTACAGCACAGTAGTAACTTATACAAGTCACAGCTTTACCCTGTCTGGGGAAGCAAAGACCCTGAAGGTTTGTGGGGCTCCTAACCACGTTTCCCCTTTGCCTCTGATCTCTACCGTCCAAGCAGCGGTTTTGGGGTCCATCTCTTCTGGCTAGCCAGACCTTCTCTGGGGGTGGGGGCTCCTCCTTCTCTTCTGAGAAGGGCCCCTCCTGCTGCCCCTCAGTACCCCGGAACTCCTGAGGGAGATAGACAAGCCCAGGAGAAATGCACCCACAGAAAATCCTGTGCCCTACCACTGTAGCCGAGCTCCCCTTCCCCCTGGCCTGGGGCTGGGAAGCCAGGAGACTGAGAAGTGTCTGTATGTTGGATGTTAGACAAGGGTCTCTGAAACTCCTTATTAAAAACGGTTCCCTCTTCATCACTGAGCAGGGGGCTTCCCTCCGAACCGCAGCTCGTCCCTTCCGTTGCACTGCATGAGTTCCCAATCCTGACCTACAGAAGGGGATAGGCCTGGCCACCCCCTACTTCAGAGCCCCCTGCCCAGAGAGCCTGCAGAGGAGAGTCCCAAGCCCCATATTCCAAAGGGAGGAGCACAAGAATGGCCCTTGTTCTCTTTGCTTACTGGCTTGTCCGTCACCTTTGATGCAGCCTTTAGTGACAGGGACACCCCCAGGAGCCTTCAGCAAGAGGCCCAAGCCTGGGACCCACCAGGGGAGGTCAGGGAGGACAGACTTGGCTCTGCAGGAGGGTCCCAGCCCAGCTGGTCAGGGGGATTCCCTTGTTGGCTCCTGTGACTAAACAAACACAAGGGAATAGACCACCATCATTGGTCAGCGCTCTTTGTGGAGCTCTGCCTTGAGGACACAAAGAGGTGCCGTCCTTGAGGACACAAAGAGGTGCCGTCCTCAAGGAGCTCAGGGGCTGGTTGAGAAATGGACCTTGGATCCAGGGAGAGAAGCAGCGTCCTTAAGAGCCTCGGTCACAGTGATCGAAGGCTGGGGTAGCGAGGAAGGGTCTGCAGAGGGGCCTGGGAGAAGGGGCAGAGGGAGGGAGGGAATCGCAGGGTCGGGGAAAAGGCGAGCACGGAGTGGGGAACGGGGAGCGATCTGGTGACAGAGCACAGATGAGGGACCCAGGTGACGGGGGGGGGGGCTCAGAAAGGTGGGGGACACCAGCAGAGACTGCTGGGGCTGCAGGGAGGTTTAGGTGGTGCCCTCTGCCAGCACAGGAAGGAAGAGGCTGAATTTACTTGCTGAGATTTAGAGAAATCAGGGGGAGGCTTAGAGCCTGGCAGCTCTGAAGATGATTTAGGGGAACTGCCGCCCGGATTCATTAGGTAGGGAGGAGTCAAGGGATGGATGAATGATTGTTACAGGGTAGTGAGGGCCCAGTAGAGATTAGCCTAAATTGGAAATGGGCCCAGTCAGCCCTGTTAACCAGACTTCTGCAATGGCCATCAAGCAGCCAAAGACCAGGGAAAGCACTCGGTGGGGACGGCCTGGGCTTGGCGGTCGGCATGGGGGCAGGTGGTGGGGAGGGACCTCAGGTGACATGGAGGATGGCACTGAAATGGCAAACGGTGGGGTCCGCATTGATCAGAGGCCAAACCAGAAAGCGATTGATAGACCGGGAGCCTGTCCTTGTGAAAAAATGACCTCATGGATTCTCCTGAAGCTGAATGGTGTGGGAGGAGGGGGGAGCAAGTAGCCAGCCCTGGTCCAGAAAGGCGACAGTCGTGTCTTAGTAGCCACTTGCCCCTCTGTTGCTTTGCAGCATTCCCGTGCACACGATATTCGACAGCTGCCCAGAAGGAAACGGCATCAAAGCCATGGCCATGACCAAAGATGCCAAGTTTTTAGTGACAATCGATGACGCGCCACTTCAGGTAACGGCTGCGCTGGGTCTGCTAGTAAAGCTCTGTCTCCTCGCAGCTCCTGCAGACGGGTGTCCCCAAGCCTGCCTGTCCCACGTGCCCCTGGTCTCCTCCCCGGGTGGAGCACCAGCTGGTGGCTGTGCCCGGGGACTGCGCGGTGTCACGGCTGCTCTCACTCCCCCATCAGCCCGCCTTCCTTACGCTCTCTTTGTTACCTTCCCTTAAAGAGACTTTGCATCTGGAGGTGGACTGTGGACACAGAGACACCCACGTGTTCTGTCACCCTACAGGCAGATATCGGTGTGCAGGTGAGTTCCCTGTTAGAAGCTGGAGAAGGAAAGAGGAACTGAAAGATGAATCGGGCCCGTCCCGTTACAGGAGATGCTCCCACTTTTTGTCATAGTGGGAATCAGATATAGGTCTCCATCCACTGAGCCATTTTCTGAAGCAAGAGACCCAAATGGCATTCCCGTTTTGGGGCGCATCGGTCGGTCATTTAGCAGGTATTAAGCACCTGCTGGATGTCAGGAATTGTCCTAACCCCTGGGGATCCAAGAGAGGCAAAAGTCAGTCCCCGCCCTCAAGGAGCTTACAATCTAATAGGAGAGACAAGGAAAATGTGCAAACAAGCTATATAGGAGATAAAGAGGGGATGTTAGCAGAGAGAAGGCCCTGGAATGGAGAAGGTTGGGAAAGTAGAAGACGGGATTTTAGTGGAGGCTTAAAGGAGGCAGGGAGGCCAGGAGGCTCGTGTCGCTGGATCAGAGAGAGTGTGTGGGAAAGCTGGAAAGGCAGGAGGAGCTTTGAATGCCAAGCAGAGCGTTTTGTCTTTGCTCTCGGAGGTGAGAGGAGCCCTGGAGGATCTGGAGCGGGTGAGGGAGGGGGTGACGTCTCTGCAGTGGCCAAGGATGTACCGAAGCAGGGAGAGACTCGAGGCAAACAGGCCCCCCAGGATCTGCCGTGATGGTCCCGACACGGGAAGCAGAGGCTGCACCAGGGTGGCGGCAGGGGCTGCCGGGGCTCTCTCCCCTTTCAGTGCCCTCTCCATCAGGCCGCCAGAGGGACCGCCGGGGACAGTGTGAGCTTTGTCTTTGCCTCCCCCTTATCCGGTAGTGCCCAGTAAGTGCCAAGTCCATTGAAGCAATGGAATGAAAATGATTTACCTAGTACTACTTCTCTATTCTCCTCTGTAGTTTATTATATAATTCATTCAGCAGATATTTATTGGAAATCTGGAGGGAACCTAGAGATCATCTGGATAAGTTTTTATCCTCATGGGATTTACAGTTGTGTACAGGGGAAAAGACAATTAATAATACACTGAACACACAGGAGGGCCAAGCTCGATCCCCTTCAGAGGGGAATGGTGCCCTGCTGCTGAAATGGGGCCTGAGGCATGTTACGGCTCTGCTTTTCAACATGGAGACTGGAAAATGCAAACTTTATGCTAAAACTGGATTTTTTTTACCCCATTGTTTTCTCTTCTAACATTTCAGGAATACATTATTTTTAATCCTGGTAATCACAGAGAATTGGTGAGCAACAGCAAAACCCATCTACTGTACTTTGAATGGGTAAGTGAAACTGGAAGTAGCTTTGGAGGCAGGGCAGAAACAGGATCATTCTCTAGTATATGACTTTGGTCAGGTCCTTGTGTTAGATTATTTGTAAATTTAAAGAGGTATCATATTTCAGAATGTTTTCTTAAAATTGTGCTATCCTCATCCTGTTTTTTTAAATATTATTTTTTATTAAAACTTTTCTTTTTCAAAATATATACATGCATAATTTTTCAACACTGACCCTTACAAAACCTTGTGTTCCAAATTTTCCCCTCCTTCCCCCATCCCCTGCCCTAGATGGCAGGTAGTCCAGTATATGTTAAACATGATAAAATATATGTTAAATCCAATATATGTGTACATATTTAGACAGTTATCTTGCTGCACAAGAAAAATCAGATCAAAAAGGAAAAAAAATGAGAAAGAAAATATAATGCAAGTGAACAACAACATCAAGAGTGAGAATGCTGTGTTGTGACCCACACTCAGTTCCCACAGTCCTCTCTCTGGGTGCAGATGGCATTCTCCATCACAAGATCATTGGAACTGGCCTGGATCATGTCATTGTCTATTCTTATCCTATTACAAAGCATATCTTGATTTTTCAACCCTGGATCTGAAATTCCAAATTCTAGGAATCCTTCCTTAAGATGATAAAAAAAGATTTATTTGAGAACCGTTTTCTTCCACACAGCTAGAAACTTTTCCCCCTTAGTAGACATTTCCTTAAAATAAAATGCTCCTGAAAGAAGTGGGTGGAACTTGAGGCGTTGGTTCTCAAATACAGTTCACTGTTTTCTTATGTGGTCAGCAATATTCAAAAAAATTCCCGAGTACAAAGTTGACTCAAATCAGTATCCTGGAGGGTAGAACTGACTTATTCTCCTAGAAGGTGGGAGGGGAGGCTAGTCAGTCACAGAATTCTCTTCCCAAAGGGGCTGCTAATCCACATCCTCCTACAGGGAGCACCCATCTCCCTACACCCTCCCCAGCAAGTGATTGGCCAGCATCCCCTTCCAGGCCTGTGATAGGAAGCTTGCCGCATCCTGTTCTATTCTGGGGATGCTCTAATTAGCAATAAATTCTGTAAATTGAGTAAATCTCCAGAACTTCTACCCCCAGAGAAAGGAGCATAGCTGGCTCACACTATGTCCATCCAGGAGTGATTCTGATGATGAACTCATGGTGCTACTGCCAAGAGCCTTTAACCTTACTCCTGGCTGCCTGCCTGCCACGCAAATCTTGGGGGCACTCAGAAATCCAGGGTGTCTGGTGTTTCTCTTTGTGCTGATTGTATTATGATGGTACAGAAGCACCCTGAGAAAGAGGAGGCAGCAGCCCAAAGTGACAGGTCTCTCCGGCCCTTAGACAGTTCCCCAAGCTCTACCCGCCCTAAATGGAAGGTGCCCCCTTGCCCATTCCTGTTCCCTCCTACCGTCTCTTCTGGTACCCAGAGATCCTGAAAAGGTCGGATGGGAAAGGAGGCCAGAAGGAGTGAGCAGCAGAATTCTGGCTGCTACTGTAGGAGGTTACGGCCTGGTTTTTAACTCAGTTTATAACACATGAAATGCCTTTTAATTTCTGTCTTTGTTCGGACTCTGATCCTGGGGAGTGTGCAAGAGACAACTGGTCATTTTTAACTCTGTGAGATAAAACCCTCTTACCCTTGTCAGGCCATTTATATGTTTTTGTTGTGACTGTCCTGATGTTATGAAATTCCTCTTTTTGGAACAGAAATATTAACATTCACCTGTACTTAACAGGATGATGACAATGAAGCTATTGAAGTTAGCCTGCCAGCTTTAAGTGAAAAAGTGAGTATGTTTATGGCATTTCCGAACATCGGCTTTTAGAGAGAATGTTTCATTGCTAATTAGAAAGGTGCTTATGGGTTTAAGCTTCCCCATTTTCTGTATGACCGACTAAGGCCAAAGAGGCACAAGTAAGAGGGAGTGCTAGGATTTGACACAGAGTCCCAGGAGCTCCCGTTGGAAGGGCCCTCAAAGATCATCGCATCCAGCCCTGACTTACTAAGGATCAAGTTCTCTTCTCTAACATCCTTGAGAAGTAGAATGCCATCCCCCCCGTGAAGGGCAGAACTCTGGGAAGTATACTTGGAACAAGGTGTCAACTCAGAGGAAGTGATAAGACAGTAGTTATCTAGTTTAGCATGGGAGCTCTCTAGTTCCCTATGATTGATTTAATCCTAAAACAAGGTGTTAACTCAGTGGAATTAAGATAATGATTCTCTGGTACTTAGTATTGTTCCACAAGATTGACACCTATGATGATGTACTTAGAGTAAAAAGAGCTCAGAGACCTGGGAGGGAGACAGACTGCAAGTCTCCTTGGGGGCAGGGAGTATCTCGGCCTTTCATCCCCAAGACCTGGCCCACAGGAGGGAGTTCTTAGATGCTGGTAGATTGGCTAATGGATTGAGATGGTCAGCTGAAGGCAGAGAGGACAAGGGAGAAGAGATAAATAATACAAAGGAATCTAGGAGCTAAGAGGTGAACTGAACCCCGAATAGAGACAAGGATTCCAAGAGATGGGGAGAGAACATTTCTGGCTTGGGGCCCACAGCCTCTGCAGAGCCAGGGCGACAAGGGGGACGTGGGGGTGGGGAGTGTCCAGAAGCCGAATGCTTGTGCTAGACCTGGAAAGGTCGGCCGGACCCACATTGGGAAGAGCTTTCAAAGCCAAATAATAGTTACAGCAGTGTTTGCATAGCACCTACTATGTGCCAGTCACTGCACCCAGCTCTTTCCAATAAAATACTGATAATATTCCCATCCGTCAAACCAACCCATTATTGTCCCTAGATACCATTATTAGGTAGGTGCTGTTATTACCCCCATTTTAGAGATGAGGAAAATGGGGTGAAGTGACTGGCTCAGTCACACCTGAACTCGAGCCTTCCTGACTCCGGGTTCGCACTCTCCCCACTGTGCCACCCAGCTGCCTACACAGAAGCTTGTCGTTATCCGTGAAGCAACAGGAAGTCAGTGAAGTGGAGCAAAAAAGGGACATTCTTGTGCTTTAGAAATATCAACATGGGGCAACTAGGGGGGTGCAGTGGAGAGAGCATCAACCCTGGATTCAGGAGAACCTGAGTTCAAATCCATTCTCAGACACTTAACACTTCCTGGCTGTGTGACCCTGGGCAAGTCACTTAACCTCAATTGCCTCAGGAAAAAAAAAAGAAAGAAATATCAATCTGGTGACAGTATTGAGGATAGGTTGGAAAGGGGAGAAAGAGTCCAGTTAGGAGGTTATTTCAATAGTCGGGGGAGGAATGGGGTTGGAACAAGGGATGGGGCTGTGGAGTTGAAAGAAGGAATTGGGTAAGATTTATATCGTAGAGAAAGAATCAAGATTTGCAACCGATGGCTTGTGCAAGTGAGAGAATGAAAAGTCAAGGATAACTCTGCGACGAATGAGGAAAGAGGGATATTGAGAATAACGGGTTTGGGTGCTTGGGACCTGCTGAGTGGGTGGTTAATGGGCTCTGGCAGGCAATTGGTGACACAGGGCCAGACTCTGAGGCTGACCTCAAATATTGTCCTTTATGGGGTGAAGTTTGGAAAGTTTGATGTAAGGAAAGGCCCCAGAGTGCAACGGACCCTCTTAGAGCCTCCACCCCAGGGGGGTGCGGGTTCTTGCCGGCCTTCTGGTCTATAGACAGAGGAGTTTCTCCTCCCTGCAGGGGCAGCAGAGCCCAGGAGAAAGGGAGCTGTCAGGCAGCTTTGCCTCCCCAGGGCACAGCCTCCCGGTGAGCCACCAGGTGTCACTGTGGGCCCAAGCTGCTCCAGCTCCCCTTGGGCAGGGGCAAGTGGGGCAAGTTCCCAAGCAGGGTCTTGTTACTCGAGGGTATGAAACACCGAGATGATCATAAAATACATGGGACTCGTGTCCTGATTTCCATCTTTCCCACTTCATTTAAATGTATTCAGCCAGCCTCCCTGAAGCTTTTACCTTGCTCTGGGTGCTGGGCTGAGCTCTGCAGCTGCTAAGCCCCCAAAATGCATATATATTCCCTGTCCTCAAGATCCAAAAGGTCCAAAAGTAATTGCCTCTTATGGCTGGGAAGAGTTCCTGGTCTCCAGGAACCGTATGTAATGTGAGTCTTGATGACAAAGGAGAGCATTTGGTGAGTTTCCTCTAGTACCAGGAAAGATAAAACACTGATTTTCACTAACCCCTTCCTTTCAAAGAGCTCAGGGAACTTCCTCGACTAGTGGTCTTTATTTGATTGATTGTCATAATATGTTTGAGACAGAGAGAAAATATGATGATTCCCATTGTACATTTGGGGAAACTGAGTAATATACTTGAAAAATCACATAGCGAATCACTAAATTTTGCTTTGTTTCCTTTTTTTTTTTTTTTTAGGACTTAAAAAAATAGGTCTCCTGGTACCTAAACTGATACAGTCTAGGTGAATGTATGATATATGTGAATGTATGTATATACATGTATATGTGTAAATATATATGTATTTATATATATCCATGTGTGTGTGAACATAATGCACATATGTGAGTATATCTTTATAAAGCACTGACTTTGGGTCCCGTCTCTCCTGGGATGAGACTTTTCATCCTTACTTACCTTCACGTCCGTGACCATTTAACCTCCATGGGCCTCTGTTACCTCTGTACACAAACAGACTTCTGGTGCCGTGACTAGGTGGGCTCTGGAAGCCCCTGGAGGCTCCTAGGCCTTCTCACACATCACATTGAAAGCCAGTTCTGATGCTTCCTTAGGCAAAAGAAACTGTGATCAACCACTCACAGCCTCAGTTTCTCCATCTGCACAATGAAGAAATGAGAATTGGTGGCTCTTCCTATAGGCCTAAATCTTATGGTTCTATTGCAGATAGGGCTTCATTCTTCTACAAGTGAGCAATAAGCTACGTTCCAGGGCTGATACTACTTCTCCTGAATCATCCTGTCCTGGAGAAATAATTTTCTGGCAGAGAGCAGATCAGGAAATTTTGAATGTGTCGACATTATTCTATAACTACAGCAAGGTTTTTTGACAGGTTGCACCCACCTGAAATTCCCTTCTCACTCTCTGAAAATCAGAGAAGTTTGAGTGATTCATCTCTCTTTGATCTGCTTTTAGTAGATTATTTTATTAAATTCAATTCTCTGAGGCCCTCACCAGGCTTTTAACAGTTCAGGTCTTTTGTGGACCTTAGAAGTGTCTACAAAGTAACTGTGTTTTTCTTTTAGGGGCTTAAATTGTATATTTATTTTTGTACTGATAAGTATTGCAGAATTTTCATGGGCGGCTTCTTTGACTTGCAACCCCTAACTTTTCTCCTGTAGACGTTCAACAAGATTGTGGGCAGATTTAGCCAGTCCGTCTTTCATTTTGCGGCCAGACAGATTTTGACCGCCACGCTGGAAGGGAAGCTGGTGGTCTGGGACCTTCACCCCCCACCTCGATCTTATACTTCCTTAGAGGTGCTTCATATCAAGGCCTGTAAACTGCTGCATCTGCAGAAGGATGGTCTTACCGTCTTAACTACTGTGGACAGGTAAGGCGTGCAGCCCAGCCCTGGGACTGACCGCAGAGGCAGTTGTTCCAGCTTCCAACTGATGTTTCGTTCCCTTGGCAGCTCCACTGAGGCTCTTTGTTTTTAATATATGGGTGATAGCTAAAAAGATGATAAAAGAAATAAAGGGGTTGTGGTCTTTATTTAACACACCGTTAAGTGCTTATTACACACCTGCTTTATGTCAGATAATAAGTGGCCTTGTTCTTGCCTTAAAAGAGGGAGGATGATGAGAATCTAACATACCTAGAAAAGTATAATCTACTAATAATTACTCCTGTCTGCAAGGGTTTTGAGATTTGAGACAAAGCAACCAAATCAAAAGGTAAAGTACAATTGTTTCCCTTGCAGCTCTATTAACCTTGGTATGTATCTTCAAAAACAAAAACAAAAACAAACAATAGCTGTGGCTTTGCAATTTATCCTTTTATAGGTTCTGAATTCATTCAGGGTTGGAGTGAAGGTGGAGTCCCTCCACCCTCTCCTACCCCCAGCCCAGCAGTGGAAGCTTCCTAACTTAAGCCTCCCAGAACTCTCTGTTCCCTTTGGAGATGGCTCTCATTGCTGGGAAGTTCTTCCTGACATTGGGGCTAAGTCTGTCTTTTCAGATGGCCTGTGTTATTCCTTGTTGCTGTTGCTTTCTCTTAAGTTCATACCAACTTCATCATTTTAGTTCCTTCCACTTAGTTTCTTGATGGATACATACATACACTCTCTCTCTCTCTCTCTCTCTCTCTCTCTCTCTCTCTCTCTCTCTCTCTGTTTCTCTCTGTTTCTCTCTCTCTCTCTGTTTCTCTCTGTCTCTCTCTCTCTCTCTGTTTATCTCTGTCTCTCTCTGTCTCTGTCTCTTTCTCTCTCTGTCTCTCCAAGAGAGAGCAATGTTAGACCCCTGGGGCACCAAGCTGATGCTTTTGACCAATCTCAGGGCACGGCTTAGCACGGAAACAAACACTTGCCTTGGTTCTGTGTTCTGGGGCGGCTCTCTCATGTGGGAAATGGGAAACATGGAGGGAGGAAGCCGCGGGATTGACACATGGCCTTGTGTTTTCCAGGTTCTTCGTAACCGGTGATGTCAAAGGTCACATCAAGTTCTATGATAGCAAACTGTCCCTGGTTAACTGGTACAGCCAGTTGAAGCTGAGCCCCATCATAATGCTGTCCTTTTCTAAGGACCCCCTCCTTGTTGCGAGCAACAAATCGAGCTTCCTCTCAGACTGCACCCTTCCTGGAGACCCTTTCATGGTGAGGTGAGTCAGGCGGGCTCTGCCCAGGGGACTTAGAAGCCAGAAACCCCTCACCTGGACCCTCAGAGCACACCGACCGTTGTGGACAGATGTGTTTCCTCCGTGGCGACTCCTCAGATTCAGAGGGGGTCTCTCCCTGGAAGGCCTGCCTGCTCCCAGAGATCAGGCCTTGTTTGATTTCTTTGGGTAGGAAAGCCACTCACTGGCCTGCAAAGGAGTCCCTTCGCTGATAACTTTATTGCTAATGAATAAGCAATAATATTCAGTAATGAATAACCTAATGAATAAGGTTTCAAATACTCGATAAACCTGAAAGATTTTTCAGAAACTTGATAGATTTTTTTTTTTTAAAGAATTGTCTGAATTTATCTGAAATCGGGAAGCTCCTCCCCTTGGCGCTCCCCTCCCTGTTGAGTTTGGTTTCCCTCCTGTGCTGTTCTAGCTCCTTTCTTCTTCTCTCAGCTCATCCTAGCTGCTGCATTTAAAGATGTTTGATAATTAATAGCCATAAATTTTCAAGACCAAATTGTCAAATGAGGCTGTTTAATTACCCCTACAACATTTACAGGCACATCTGCATATGTGCACAGAACTCTGCATTTGCATACACAAATGAATATTTGCATGTGCAGATTAGCTAATTGTACAATGGCTGTCCATCTGCATACCTAATGACTCAATTTGCATGTTGAAAAGTAGGCTTTTTCACTTGCAAATGGTGCTGTTGGATATTGATGGTGTATTTTTGGAGATGGAAGGTTAATAATGTCACAAAATTACAGACACAGAGTGGTTTCATGTGCAATTAGGAGCTGAATGGCTGTTGTGGCCCAGCTCCCCACAAACGCTGACATGGCCTGGTCTCTCCTTGGCAAACAGAAATTTTATCATCGGCACATCGAATGCCAGAGTGTACCATTTCACAGCAGATGGGAACAAACTGGAGAAAGTCTTGATCGAGCCCAGGGAAGCCATTCACGCCATTGCTTGCCATCCTTACAAGCCCCTTATTGCTATTGGGAGTATGTGTGGGCTGCTCAAAATGTGGAATTACCGCAAGAAGATGTACGTGGTGAGCAGGATCTTCGACGAAGGGCTGGGCGTCCAGTGCCTGACCTTCAACCCTGAAGGTATTTATCTCCCCTTGGATGGGCCTTCCCAGGCCCCAGCCCGTCTTCCTGAGCCCTTGTCCTCTGGCCTGTGTTGTCAGGGTACCTTCTGGGGGCCGGCTTCAATGACGGGGCGGTTTACATCATGGACGCCGTGTCCCTGAAAAACGAGATTTCCGAGCCTTTCAGATATTCCAGAGACACCGTGACCCTCATCAGCTTCTCCCACGACTCCCAATACCTGGCAACTGCGGTAAGTACGTCCCCCGAGAAGGACCCAAGGGCATCTGGGCAGCTGCCTCCTTGTCAGCCCCATATGGGGGTCCTGCCGTGTTTGGCTCTCGTCAAGGACCCTGCACTAAGGGACCTGTTCACTTGAGCCCTAGTTTTCTCCTAACGCACAGCGCCCGCTGCGTCACTCCCTTGCTCAAGAAGCTGCAGGGCCTCCCCGTTGCCTCTCTCAAGGTCCTTCTGCCCGTACTTGGCTCTGGTCTGTGTTTCTGGCAATTTGGCCTGCTTCCCTGTTAAGATTGGACTTAGGATCAGGGAGACCCAAGTTCAAGTCCCGCCCCAGACAGAGTAGCTTTGTGAAGTCTCTTAAATCTCTGTTTTCTCATCTGTAAAATAGAGATAACAGTATTGTCAGCTTTCCCAGGTGGTTGGAGGATGGCCGAGAAGGCCACAGATGCACTGAAACACACACCTTCCTCTCTCTCACCTCGAGTTTAAGAACCTGATTCCCCCTCCAGCTACTAAGGATTTTTTTTTTTTTTAAACTTTTGTATGCACTTTGCTCTGTCTCTGTCCCTCCATTCTGTCCCTCAGGGGAATATGGGCTCCTTCAGGGCAGGGGCCGTTTTGTCTTATCTTTTCTCCCTTAGCACTGGGCACAATGACCAGCTTAAAGTATGGGCTTAATAAATGCTCGTATGTTGGTCCTTTGCCAAAGATTTTTTATTAACTGTACTGAGACTGATGAAAGTAAATGGAAATTCACTGGTAAAACATCCTAAAGGGGGGATAATGATGAAGTCTATATTTTGGGGTTCCCTTCAGTCAGGAAACTAAATGATGAGATTAGATTCAGGGAACCAGATGAGGAGATTAGGGTTCCTGGTGGTCAGGGAGTAAAATGGTGAGATTAGTGGCAGGTTCGGGGTTCAGGGAACCAAATGAAGAGGTTTGGCTCCCCTAAATCCCCGTTAGGATCGGCACAAGGTAGAGAGTTGTTGGAACCTCCTTCTGGCGGTCCTTTGTAAAGGAATTTACAAACTCAAAAAGCTGAATTGGTAAAAAGACGTTTATTATTGGCTCTAGGAAGTCAGCCTTTGCTATGCATGAATAGAAAGGCAGAATCCTTAGTGGCAAGGTCCCAAAAGGAGAGTAAAGTAGCGGAGAAGTCCTGGAGAAGTAAAGTTTCTAGTAAAGAGGTCCTGACAGAGAGGTATAAAGTCTTGTTAGGGATATAAGTGAGGATAAAGAGAGGGTAGCGCTGAAAGAGAATATCACTCCAGCGGGCAGAGGCTGCTGCTGTGCCGAGGAGGGCATGTTAGCTCCTCTGCAAGGACCGAGTTCCAAATTGGCTTTTTATTTACAAGCTGGGTTTTAGCTTGAGCTGGAATTGAATAGAAAATCTTAGAATTGAATGGGTGTTTCTTTAACTTAGTGGGGTTACAATCTCCAACTCTAGGGTCATAGAATGAAGCTGTCTGTCCTGAGGCGGGATCTCCACTGAGGCCAGATTCAAGGAGAATCTCTCCTTCAAGGAGTTTTAGAGAGTTTTGGGGTCCCTTCGTCACTATTAGGGCAAGAGATAGGATGAGAATTCTGGAGTTTTTAAAATGCCCCTTGGTACAAATGATGCGGGGGACCCTCCAATTTTAAGAATGATTTGTATTGTTCTGTTCTCATTTAGGATGTAAATTTTACTGTGGCCGTTTACATGATAGTGATAAAAAATGGAGAAAAGGTCTGGGAATATTTAGCAAGGCTTCATTCTCACCACAAGAAAATCCAGAGTTTGCTTTTTGGGGTTCAGGTGGACAGCTACGAGCCCAGACTTCTCAGCCTTAGCAAGGACAGATTTCTGGTAAGCCGTCATCTGTGGCCTCCTTTGGCGGAGGCTCTCCCTTTAGTTTCTCCTTGAAAGGGAGGTAACTGCTTACCCGGGGCCTAAAGTGTGGGAAGGAAAGGAACAAAGGAGAGGCCATTACGGGCTTTAGGGCCTCAGAGGCGGGCCTGTTTTACAGATGCACAGACCGAGGCCCAGGGAGCCGGCCAGCTTTGTTCAGGGTCCCATGGCAGTCAGTGGCTGAGCGGAGAATCTCCCTCAGAGCTTCTAGGCCCAAACACTGCCTTCTTTCCTCCGAGATGTTTGTGAAGAGACCTTGCCTTTGTGAATTCTGAGAAGAAGGCACGCGAAGCTCTGCCTTGGCTTCCCTGCCTCGCCAGTGGCGGGGATTCTGGCCCAGCGCCTTCCCTCCATCGATCCCGGGGGGCTGGAGCTGGTTTGGACCTTTTATTTGCACGTGGTCTTCCCCATTCGATCACCAGCCCCTGCTGTATCCCTGGCCCTCAGCCCAGAGCCTGCCTCACAGCCGGTGGAAGGGGCGAGGCTGGTGCTACCCCTCCCATAGTAAGTGGGGACAGCTTATTCACAGTGGTCACCGAGACCTTGATGTTTGAAGTGACACAAAAGGGACTGAGCAGGAGGAGAGGAGGCTTCAGGCCTCCCCTCCTGGTAGCTGTGGGACGGGAGCTTTCTGAGCCTCAGTTTCTCCACCTCTAGAGTGGGCATATTACCTAGAGTGGTTGCCTCCCAGGATTATTGTGAAGATCAAAGAAGGTAGTGCATGCAAGGCCCTTTGTAAACCTTTAAGTGCTGTGTAAATGTCCAATTATTCTTCCTGTACCACCCCCCAGGTGACTCAGCAGTTTGAGGGCTCCATGACCCGGATTTAAATCCAGCCTCATCTGTGTAATGGGCTTCCTAGGAGCACCCATCTCCCAGAGTTGGTGTGAGCATCAAATAAGATAATAGCTGTTAAAAAAAAACAACAACAAAAAACAAAAACAGTTCTTAGTGCAGTTCCTGGCACTCATCCAGCGATTCGTTAATTAATGCTGGTTTGCTTCCCCTTCAGCACCGAGGGTCCAGACAAGGTGGGCATCTAGCTACGGGGCAGGAGCAGCCAAAGAGTCTTTACTGTGACCCTTCTTAGGAATTTTTAAGTTCTTCCACCTTGAATGGCAAAAAGGAAACAGAGCGAAGCAAAATGGGATCCAGGGAAGAAGGCTGGGATAGCAGGCGGCCATGGGGTGCCCCCCTGCTGGGCGGCTGTTCTTCTTGCCTGACACTGGGGCTGCTGCTTCCTTCGCAGATAGAGTACGACCTCCTCAACAGCGGCAAGGACCACCTGGAGGTCCTGGACATCCACCGCACGGAGCAGGAGGCCATCCCCAAGTGCATGGTGTGGTACCCTCCCATCACCAGAGAGTCCTTCTTGCTCGTCTGCAATAGCGTGTACAAAGTGAAGCTGTTCAACTCCATCACCAAGATGTGCAGGTAACCCGAGGGTCCCACCCGTGGGCTTCCTTCCAGTCCCAGCTCCTGTGGAGGCGGGCTCTTCCTCCTGCAACTGCTGAGGGGGAGCACATGGGGACCTAACAAACAGGGAGGAGGAAAAGAGGTCCTCCAAGAAGGAGGTGCTCCTCCCTGGAGGCTCTTGCTTTTAACCTGGGAAGAACCTTTTTTTTAGTTGATTTATTTATTTTTAATACATCTTGTTTTATAAATTATGTTGGGAGAGAAAAATCAGAGCAAAAGGGAAAAACCATGGGAGAGATTAAAAAAAACAACCAGGGGAGCTGGGTGGTGCAGTGGGTAGAGTACCAGCTCTGAAGTCAGGAGAACCTGAGTTTAAATCCGACTCAGACACTGAATACTTCCTGGCTGTGTGACCCTGGGCAAGTCACTGAACACCAATTGTCTCAGCAAAAAAAAAAAAGTGACCATAGCATGTGCTGATTTCTATTCAGTCTCCTTAGTTCTTCTCTGGTTGCAGACGGCATTTTCTGTCCAAAGTCTATTGGGATTGCTCTGGATCACTGAACCACTGAGAGGAACGGAGTCTTTCATAGTTGATGATCACAATAGTTGCTGTTATTGTGTGCGACGTACTCCTGGTTCTGCTCGTTTGGCTCAGCATCAGTTCATGTGAATCTTTCCAGGGCTCAGCTTGTTCATCATTTTTTACAGAACAATGATATTCCCTCGCCTTCATGGGTCACATGTAGCAGCCATCCCCCAGATGTTGGGCAGCCACTCAGTTCCCAATTCTTTGCCATCACAAAAAGAGCTGCTACAAACGTTCTTGCACACGCGGGTCCCTTTCCCTCCATTATGGTTTCCTTGGGATACAGACCCAGTCATGGCCCTGCTGGGTCAAAGGGTATGTGCTGTTTATAGCTGGGCCCAGTTCCAGATTGCTTGGACCAGATTGGCTGGATCAGTTCACAACTCCACCAACAATGCATCAGTGTCAACTTGGGAAGACCTTCAGGGTAGCTGAGGTCACAGGGGCCAGAGAAAGGGCCCACCTGAACACTGATGCTGGGTTGGCTGGGGACTTCCAGGGGTCCCCAGGCTGCTGGGGGTTGGGTTCTCCACTGCAATGAGAGCGGGCTGAGGCCCTTGGGAAGAGAATGGGGTAATGGCAGCCATGCTGAACGTGGTCTGGCTTTGGGGAGCTGCCGTGAACATCGCTGCTGCAGAACCAGAAGGAGCAGATGCCCTTCCTTAACAGAGGTGACAAAGCCAGTTCTGGCCAGCCAGGACGTGCTCCTGGGCAGAGGCTGCGCTGAGTGCCGAGCCCAGTCTGCCAGCTCCCTCTGTCACGAGGCCCACCAGCCGAGACAAGGTGATAGGCCGGGGATCCGGGGGGCAGGACTGGTCTGTCAGTGAAGGTGATCTGTGCCTTGGCTGTGGGGAGTCCCTGTCCCCGTGCAGCCCCCAGCCTCTCCCTCAGCCTCTGGGGGCCTACTGCCCCCCAGGATGGCTCACAGAACTCCCCAGGGTGAAAACACATCCAAATGGGCTTTCATGGCAGCAGTTGGAGTTCAGGTGGGGGAAGGGAAACCATTTTAAGGGCAAAGACTAGAGAGAAACCTACCGCAGTGTTCCCCTCAGTCAGTCATTTAGGGAACGCCTGTGGGGGGCCGGGCACTGGCAGCAAACCCGAGATGGACCCTGGCAAGCCCTGGGCCTTGGGCACTTTGCTGCTCTTGCTGCTGAACCCACTGAGGGGCTGTTTGCCTCCCATGTCCGCTGATGGCAGATGGGAAACGCAGGGGCAGAGGCTTGGGAGTGAGAGAGCGTTTCAGAACAACCCGAGGGTGACCTCTGACCTTGGAGCCCAGAGACTTTCCAAAACTTGGTGACTTTCAGCATTAGGACTTAGAGAGCCGTAGGACCCGGCGCTCTCTCCACAACTGCTTAAGGTCACTTGGCGGGCGCTTTTTGGAGTGTGAGCAGGCAGTTTCCCTGCACTTCTGGTGCTTTCAGAAATCACGTCTCAGATGGGCTGGTAACCTTAGTGCAGTCAGCAGTGCCAGCCTCTGGGAAGGAAGTGCCTGCTAAGGTTGCTGGATGCTCCCTTTAGGTCCCTCTGGGCCATAACCATCGCCTTTGCGCCTTCCCTCGTGCTTCTGAATAAAAGAGTGTCATGGCTCTGGCAAGGGAAGAGGGGACTACAGCAGTTTCACTTGGCCCCATTTCCCAGGATCCAGGTTCACCTGTCGCGTCAGACTATGCAGAGCAGTGGAGACCGGCCCGGCCCAGCCCGGACACTGACTGCTCGGGCTCAAGGGCTTTCCCCCGAGGCTGCTCACCTGAAATGGGCCTTGCTGTTCCTTTGTCCTGGGGCATTGTGCCCATCTCTCTCAGTCACCCCGGGGGGAAGCCCGAGTCCCCGACTACTTCTTTGCACAGAGATTTCTCTGCAGCGTTTGCCCTTGGAGCTGCCCCCACACCCGGCCCGCCTCCTCTGAAGTGGTCCTCAGTGTCGTGGATGGCGTTCCGGGCTTGGGCGCTGTGCCTTCCAAAAGCTTTGTACCTAAAATCCCCCCCACTCGGACTGTGCATGCTTAGGTTTGATCTCTGAAACAAGAGCAGACAGACTAGTTTTTGTTTGTTTTTGTCCCTCCAGAAAGACTCTGATTGGGCCGACTTATGGGTCACCCATCAAGCAAGTCCTGGTCCTCCCAGAGGCCTCCTCAAAAGGCTCACAGAGACGATACTTGGCGTTTGTGAACAAAGACAAGGTAGGGTGTCTGAGACTCCTTGGAAGGTTGGGGCCGGCTGTCTGGGGCCCAGGCTTGCCATGGAAGGGCAGCCAGAGGCCTCTGGGCTGTTGGGCTCAGGGAGCCCAGGGACCTCTGCGTGGTGGGGTGTTCTTCCAGTTTGGAATAGTCCTTAGCCATGGCAGGTAGAGCGCCACCGCATCGGACAAGCTGGTGGAGACTTTGGCCACTGACTGGGACGCCCTGGGGTCTGGCTTGGGTTTGGAGTGTCCATGTGGCAGCTGGTAGGGGAGGGTCGGCCGGCCGCTCGGTGGTCCTTGTGGGGAAGGGCTGGCGGACCCCTGTTCCAGCCCCTTCACACCTCTCACCAGGTCGGACTTCAGATCTTGCCAGTTGATGGCAACCCCCACAAGACAGCCGCCATCATTTGCCACCCCAGTGGAGTGTCCAGCATGGCTGTTTCTTATGACGGCACCCACGTCTTCACCGCAGGAGGAGAAGACCACAGCGTGTTACAGTGGGAGATTAATTTAAGGTAAGGGATGGTGACAGAGAACCCTCCCCGGGAGACATGGGATAACTTTCTGATGTCACCTGCCCCCTGGGAGACCCTGTTTATCCAGCAAGCTGCCGTTTCTCATTCGAGGTGGGCATGAGGCTTTACCCATGTCCTATTCTAAACATACATTGATACAGAGCCCGGCTGGGTGGCTGCTTCCTCCAGGTAACTGCTTCTTTTTAGCGGCCCCAGAATCTGAGTGGCCACCTAGTCCAGCGCAAACCCCTAGATGTGACAGAAAGGGAAGGTTTGCTCCTCTTCTCTTTCGCAGGACACGCATTTGTGGGGACAAAAGTCCACATCTGTATCACTTTAAGGAAAGGGTTCCTTCTTTTAAAAGAGATTTTTATGGATAAACTCCCCCTTGCCTGTTTCTCCCTGAATCTCTCTCTCTCTCACACATCCTCCCCTTATTTCTAGACCCTGATCCATTATGATAACCAGTATTTATATAATGCTTTAAGGTTTGCAAAGCACTTCCCATGTGTTAACTCATTTGATCTTACAACAGCCTGGTGAGGGAGGTGCTACTATTATCTCCAGTTTTAGAGTGTATGTGACTTGTGCAGAACCTCACGGCTGGCACGTGTCTGAGGCAGGATTTGAACTCAAGGTTCTCACTCCAGGTTCTGGACTATCCACTGCGTCATCTAGGGGCCCATAGAACAAAGAATTTTTTTTCCTCAATAGTATTTTATTTTACCAATTACATGGAAAGATAGTTTTCAACATTCCTTTTTCTAAGTTCCAAATTTTTTTCCTCCTTCCCTTATTAATCTCCCTATTATCCCAAGATAGCGAGCACTCTCGACTATACATGTAAATCCTTTTTAAACACATTTCCATATTTGTCACATTGTAAAAGAAAAATCAGAAGAAAAGGGAAAAAATTGTGAGAAAGAAAAAGCAAACAAATAAAAAAAAAAGGTGAAAACAGTATGTTTCGATCTGCCTTCACACTGTAATTCTCTATCGGATGCTGCTGGCATTTCCCATCTCAAGCCTATTGGAGTGGTTTGGAATCGCTCAGTTGCTGAGAAGAGCTAGCATAGCTGATCACCACTCAGTCTTGCTGTTACGGAGAACTTTTTTTAAGGAAAGAAAAAGAAGAAGAAAATCAGTCCCCCAATCACTGCCTCGAACTAGTCTGGCGTTACCTGGAGTTCCGCACCTGTGACCCCTGCCCTGTGCCAAGGAGCAGAGGGAGACATCCTCCCATCTCTCTCCAGGCCAGGCTTGTCCCCAGTAGTTCCCCATCATTCAGCTGGAGTGGTTTGGTGGCCATTCCTTAGAGCCACCCTCTTGTCGTCACTGTATCTCTTGTTTTTCTGACTCAGTTCATGCAAGTCTTTCCATGTTTTCCTGTATTTGTCCTGCTGCTTGTTTCTTACCACACGATATTTCATTACATTCACGTTCCATCAAAAAAATCTACTCAGTTTCCAGTTTGTTGCTACCCCAAAAGGTTGGCTACAGATATTTCATCATGTCATCAGTGATTTTCACGGGGTGTACGTCTAACAACAGAACCTCAGGGTCACTCTTTCCAGAACAGTCGGGCCGATTCACAGCTTCTTCCACAAGGCATCTGTGTGGTGGAGTTTTCACACCTTTTCCAACATCGACTCTTCCCACCATTTGTCATCTTGGCCAGTTTGCTGGATGTGAGGGAAATCTTACAGTTGCCTTCATTTGCATTTCTCTTCTCATCAGCTATTTAGAGCACCCTTTATTCTATTTATTAATAACTTGCCATTCTTTTGGGAACTGTTTGTTCACATCCTTTGACCATATTTCATCTTTTATTCTAGGGATTAAATGTAAATAATTTAAGTTGTCACATCCACAGAAGGCAGGAAGAGAGGTTGGAGGGGTGGGGCATGAGAGCAAGCTGCAGTATGCTGTGGAGGACCAGTGGTGTGGGGGCCATCATCGGAGAGACATGTCACGGGCAAGGGGCTGCCTACCATAGGACAAGAGTGAGGACTCCCTCTACTACATTTTAAGTCTCTAAATCAGGAGTCCTCAAACTTTTTAAATAGGGGGCCAGTTCACTGTCCCTCAGACTGTTGGAGGGCCAGACTATAGTAAAAACAAAAATTTTGTTTTGTGGGCCTTTAAATAAAGAAACTTCATAGCCCTGAGTGAGGGGGATAAATGTCTTCAGCTACTGCATCTGGCCCGCAGGCCGTAATTTGAGGACCCCTGCTTTAAATGCTCTTCCCCCTGTGAGAGGGAGAGCTCCAGCCATTCTTTGTAATGAGAACAGAAGAACAACCAACAAAGCGTTTAGAGACAATGTTGAGGGTGGGGAGGGACCCCAAAAGTTTGGGGTCGCAGACCGGTGTCACAAAAGAATTTTCAGGCTTGAACCCATTTCCTGGTCAAGGGGAAAAATTTTTATTGTAATTGTAATTGTTACATCATTATAAGCGGGCTAAGATCCAAAAGACATGAGCAAAGTGCTGAGAGAGGAGACCCTTTATCCAGCTTTCTGTCCTTGACATGCTAATTCTGTGGCCCAGAGAAGTGGTCAGGACTTTGGTTCTCACTGACCAGATTATCAGCAGTGAATTGGGGCAGGGTCTATTCAGAACCACACAAATGGTTGTTCTTAGATTGGGAGTGGGGGAAGTCTCTGGGGCAGACTCCAAAGCCAGAAGCTTTAGGGTCACTGATTTATGTTACAACAGAAGCTCTCTAAGGTTGTTGCTGTCTCCCCTAGAAGCTATATTACATCAAAATGATATTTCTGATCCGTGACATAAATCTTGTGAGTAAGTCCACGTAAACCTAGAACCTGCTTGGAAGAGGGTAATACCTCATCAGCCTTTGCTGTGTCTCAGTGCCTCACCCAGTGCACTTACTGTAAGGGAAAGGGAATGAACATTTGGTAAGCACCTACTGTATGCTGTGCCCCTTCTATATATGATCTTATTTGGTCTCATTAATTAATACCTGGATACATGATGGAGGAATGGATGGAGAGAAGCAATTTTAGGGAAAGAGCATGGGATTCATAATCAGAAGAATGAGATTCAAATCCCAACTCCAATTCTTTTTCTGGTTTCCTTAGGGAAATCCCTTCCTCTCTTTGGGCCCTAGCTTCTTCATATGTAAAATGACTAGATTGACCTAGATCAGAATCTCTTTATTTCTCATCCAAGTCCTACCTTTCATCTCCCAATTTAGGCCGGCTTTCAGCCTGGTCACTCAGCTGAAACTGCTCCCCAAAGTTATCAAAGCTCTCTTAGGGGCCAAATCTAATGACCTCTTCTGCAGCCTTTGAAACTGTCGATAACTTTCTTTTCTTTCTTTCCACCTTCTTATTAAAGCTTTTTTATTTTTAAAACATATGCACGCATAATTTTTCAACATTAACTCTTGCAAAACCTTGTGTTCCAATTTTTCCTCCTCTTCTCCTAACCCCTCCCGTAAGTAGCATGAAGTCCAGTATATGTTAAACATGGTAGAAATATATGTTAAATCCAACATATGCATATATATATATTTATACAGTTATCTTGCTGCACAAGAAGAATCAAATCGATCACTTTTTTTTTCTTGAAAACTCTCTTCTCTAGGTTTGTGGGACACTGTTCCCTCCAGTTCTCCCACCTGTCTGACTTCTTCAGTCTTTTAAAATATGTCTGTATTCACAACCCACTCACTGTGTCACCCAAGACTGTGTATTGGAACCCTCTTTTCTTCCTCCATATTTATCTCTGTTGACGATCTCATCAGCTGCTATGGATTCTAACATAGTCTCTGTGGATTTGAATCTCCCAGTGGTCATCCAGCCCTAACCTCTCTCCTGACCTCACATCTGATCTCACATCATCAACTGTTTATTTGCTATCTTGGACTGGATATCCCATAAACATTTTAAACCCAATATGCATGAAACAGAACTCATTGTCTTAAGCCCCAAGCCCTCCTCGCTCCCTTATTATCAAAGGCTTCCCCATCCTCCTGGTTACCCAGACTTGAAACCTCAGGGTCATCCACAGCTCCTCACTCAGATTCATCCCATATTTCCAATCTTTGCTGAATCTTAACGTTTCTACTTCTGTCTCTCCCACACATCTCTTTCTCTCCACTTGTAGTCCCATATCCCTGGGCTATAAAAATAATCTTCTTAAGGGTCTTTGCACGCTGACCCATCTTCCACTCAGAAGCCAAAGTTTATTGACTACTATAAACTCTGTTGGCTCCTTATTGCCTCCAGGATCAAATCTAAAATCTACTTGACTTTTAAGGCCCTTCTAATCTTTTTTTATCCTACCTTTCTTACTCCCCACTACAACATCCAGTGCCATCCAACAACACTCGCTTTCTTGCTGTTTCTTGTACACAATACTGTCCCCTTTTCGCTAGCTGTCCCCCTTCTTTGAAATGCTCATCTTCATCCCCTCTTCCTCCTGGCTTCCTTCTAGATTCAGCTCAAATTCCTTCTTGAAAGGCCTTTCCTGATCTTCCCAATTGTCAGTGACTTCCCTCTGAGATTTCCTCCCATTTATTTCCATTGTAAATATCTTATAGTTGTTTGCATGTTTACTCCCCAATTTTGTTGTAAGCACCTTAAAAGCAGGGTCCTATTTTTGTCTATCTTTGAATTCTTAAAATAATACTGTGCCTATCACATAGTAAATATTTAGTAATTTTTGATGATGATATCTTAATAGAATGGGTTTCTTTTGCAATCCTGTGTATGTTATTTTATGTGTTTAAGAACATGACTCCGAGAAGTGGTCCATGTTCACCAGATTGATTGTCAAAGTGGTCCAGGAAGCAAAAAACTTTAAGAAACTCTGACCCAGATGATTGCTAAGAGCACTTCTGGTTGTAAGTCCAGTGATACGGTGGGAAAGTCTCAGAGAAAAATCTTCAGAATAATAGCTGTTTTCCTTTCCCCAGAAATGGGGCCTGTTTAAAATTGGAGCTCTGTAAGCTCTAGCAGGAACAGGAGCACAATTCACCACTCCACCTCATTACCAAGGGCCAGAGAGGCAAAGTAAGTGTGAAGAAGTAAAACTATTGATGTACATCTCTTCACAGTGATTGGAGAAGATCCCAGAAGAATGAAAGCTTAGTTTAATTTGATTTGTGTGACAGAGGTCCTTCATTAATTAACTAGCACTTGTAAGTAGCTTTGGCCTTTTAATAACATTCAGCAATTGAGTAGGAAAAAGGCCGTAAGAAATCCAAAACAATCAAACCAACCTTTTTAGGTCAAAATCAACAGGCTGTAAACTGAAAAGGAAGAGGAAATTTAAAAATAACTGCCTGCAGATAGCCAGCAAGCAGAAGGATAGCAGTGGGAACAGCCAGAAATGTACAGGGAAAACCCAAGAGAAGAACCAGAGCTCAACTGTACGAAGGATGGGCAAAGACCAAGAGGAAGCCAAAGTAGAACGGGGCGCCTAACCTCATATAGACTGGAGAGCAGGGTGATGGGCTCGCAGTAGGTTGTTGCTCTGCAAGGGGGAGCAGCTGAAAGGAGCAGAACAGGGAAAGGCAGAAGCTGGAGAGCACTGCAGCTGGGGATGTGCCGGAATCAGGGGGAAAAGGGCAGGAGCTGGGGAGCACTGCAGCTGGGGATGTGCCAGAGTCCCGGGGGAGAAGGGGAAGAGCTGGGGAGCACTGCAGCCGGGGACATGCCGGAATCCGGGGGAAGAAGGGCAGGAGCTGGGGAGCACTGCAGCTGGGGATGTGCCGGAATCAGGGGGAAAAGGGCAGGAGCTGGGGAGCACTGCAGCTGGGGATGTGCCGGAATCTGGGGGGAGAAGGGGAGGAGCTGGGGAGCATTGCAGCTGGGGATGTGCCAGAGTCCCAGGGGAGAAGGGGAAGAGCTGGGGAGCACTGCAGCCGGGGATGTGCCGGAGTCCCGGGGGAAATGGGCAGAAAGCACGTTGGTAACAATCTGGGGAAGAGGAAGCAGAAGCAGCGGTGGCTGGAGACCCCAGGAGAAACAGAGGACTTACTAGAGTTTGATGAGGTCTCTCAGTCAGTGGCCAATTAGGAAGAGCAGACTGTGTGATGATCATGGGATAGAAAGGCAAAAACGTCCCTTCCTGCCCGGGGCTTAACAGTAACAAGGAAGCTAGAGGGGAGGTTTGGGGAGAAAGAGCAGGAGTTGTGCTTTAGACCTGCGGCAGGCCAGAGGGGGGAGGGGCGGGGAGGGAGTGGTAGCAGGCTGCACTTTGTGGCTAATTGTGGCTTAAACTCGTTGGTTTGAGATCACGAGGGGAATCCAAGTCAAAGGATAAGCGGGCAGGCCCTTAGCAAGCCTGTGAATGCAGGACTGTGCCGACCCCATGGGGACAGGTACAGGTGGTCCCCTGCAGAGGGCGGCAACCCAGAAAAGGGGCGTGTGAATCTAAGGCCGCAGAGCACCAAGTACCTCCCCAAGGCGGGCTGATGGTTCTGTAGACATGTGGTGCCTTGATGGCCTCCTCACGACCGGCTGAATGTGCGGTGATAAGGTAATCGGAGGCAAGGACTGCAGGGCTGAGGGAGGGGGTCAGGCCTCTCTGCCACAGCGGCTCTGCAGGGAAGACTCCAGGCTCTGGACTCCAGGGTCCGGGATCCATCTTTGACAAGCCACGTGGCAGTTTGCCCACCTGCTTCCCTCCTCCTAAAGACACCGAGGACTTTGACTGATCCTGACTCTGGCTGATCCTGAGGCCTCCGGGGCTGAGCCCGGACATTGTAGTCCCTGACCTCAAGGGGATCACAGTCTGATGGAGACAGCGTGAAAGGCAGCCATGGGAGGTAGACTGGAACAATCAGCAGAGGGAGGGCTCTGCCTTCGGGAGGCTGGGACAGCCGGCTCGCAGAAAGGACTCTGCCCGAGACTTGGAGGAAGCCGGGAGACAGGACGAGGAGGGAGAGTGTTCCTGACCTGGGGGATGCTAGAGAAAATGCCTGGAGGCCAGAGATGGAGCGTCCCCTGGAAAGGCCGCCTGACACCCATCACGGCACGTGGAGGGGGCGAGGAACTAAAAAGCCAGCAGGCCAGGAAGGGGCTAGGGATGGCGGTTTGGGGGTCATTAGAGTTAGCTGACCAGGAGGAGGACATCAGCTTGACAGCCGAGGTGATGAGATCCTAGACCAAGATGGCGGCAGTGGCCAAGAAGAGTGTGAGAAGGGGACCAGGAGAGAGTGAAGAGGGGAGGATGGCCCCCAGGTGGGCACCTGAGTGGCTGCTGCTGATGTTCTTTCAGGAACAAGTTGGGGGAGGGGGGAGACAGGGAGTTCAGTTTTGTAAAATTTGGAGCTTATGATCTCTGCCAGCTAATACAGCTTTAAATGCCCATTGGGCGGTTGGGAGACGTGAAATGAGAAGGCAGGAGAGGGGTTAGGTTTAAACATATCTGAGAGTCATCTGTGGGAGCTGATGAGATCTCGAAGTAAAATAGAATAGAGGGAGAAGAGCAGAGGGCAGAGTCTTGTAGGATACCCACAATTAACAGACATGACCTGGATGGATAACCCAGCAAAGGAGACTGAGAATGACCTTTGGATGGGAAAAGACAGAATGAAAATGATAGGGAATTAAAACCCAAGAAAGTCAGGGGGTTGTTAGGATTCAGTTACTCTTAATGAATTCAGATCACTGACCCAAATGTATAATAATAAACCCCAAAAATATAATAGCCCAGATTGCTAGAAGACCCAGTCTATATGATAGCCAAGTTGGCATTTTCAGTGATAATATTATTTTTCCCTGAGGCAGTTGGGATTAAGTGACTTGCCCAGGGTCCCACAGCTAGGAAGTGTTAAGTGTCTGAAGTTAGATTTGAACTCAAGTCCTCCTGACTTCAGGGCTGCTGCATTATCCACTGCACCCCCAGCTGCCCCTTCAGTGAAGTTTGAAAGATGATAGAGACAAGGAGAGAAATGCCGTGGTACTGAGAAAGCAAATGTTCTGAGTTTCCAAGAAAGAGAGAAATTGGAATCTTCAAACTATAGGTTAGTGATTTTAACATCAATTACTGGCAAAATTCTAGGATGTTTCATTAAAGGGATGAACAGTGAACCTCCAGAAAAAAGAAATGGTCTCAAAGTGCCAGCAAAGTTTTGTCAAGGAAAGATCCTGCCAGATTAACCTCGTTTTCTTTTTAGACAGGGTTACTAGGCGAGCATGTCCAAGGATGGTATAATGTTAGTTCCCCTAGATTTTTTTTTTGATATATTACTAAGATCTCATACAGTCTTCTTGTGACTGAGATAGAGAAATACAGACTATATTAAGTTCACACTCCATATAATAATAGAGCTTACTAAGAGGTGGATAGAGGGGTCTGGTTGAAGGGCCAGACCCAGCAAAGATCAGTGGAGTGGATCAATGTCAGCTTAGGAGGAGGTCTCCAGTAGCAACCTCCTTTTATGCTATTTTAACATTTATATCAGTGATCTAGATGAAGGAATTATCAGACTTGCATATGACATAAATCTGGGAGGGATAGTCAACATGTTACGTGACAAAATTAGGATCCAAAAAGATTTTGACAGGCTAGAGAATTGGGCCAGATTTATCATATGAAATTGAATAAGGCTGAATGTAATGTTGGTTTTTTTCCTTAACCAGCTTCACAAACAAAAAAAGGAGTCTCAATAAAATGCATTCAATATCTGAAATAAGCTACCCAGATACACATGACTTAAAAAGCTACAACTAAAAATAATATAAATAAAATAATTTTATTTATAAAAATATGTAACAAATATGTTAATATGTAATTATATTAAATATGCAACATACAATATATTATGTATATATAAATATATAAAATATATGAAAAATAACTGGAAAGATGGGCTTTGCCAATATAGCAAAAAATAATCTCAATATCTGAGTTATACTGCAGATTTAGTGCTAAACCAATCAAATTATGAAAGGAATAGAATTAGTCAAAATAATAGCAAAACTCCTTTGGAAGACTAAAAGGTCAAGAAGATCAAGAGACATAATGAAAAAGGAGTAATAATGACAAATAAGAATTTAGAGAAACTAGGCCTGATACATTTTATTACTAGGACTACAGTACACATCGGTCTCTTCCTTATATTGAGAAATCACAGAGGTTGAGGAGTGCAAGGATCCTAAAACAATCTACTCTGACCCACACCTGAAAGGAATTACTGCCAAAACACACCAAACAAGTGGCCATCTGGCCTTAAATATCTCCAAGGAGGGAGACCCGTCATATCCTAAAGCAGCCCATTGCAATTTGGGAAAGCTGTGATGGTCAGGAAGGGCCTCAGGAGATCCAGCCTGAAGGGCTTCTTTGCAGTTTCCTCTCAGGCTCCCGGTTTTATCCTCTGGGACCAAACAGAACATGCCTCCACCTTCCTCCACACAACAGTTCTTCCAGTACTTGAAGTAGCTACCATGCTCTGTTAGACTCCACTTAACCAGAGTTAGTTATTTATTTGGCTTCTCTCATTGTACATTCAAAGATTTTCCAAGCACTTTTGTCATCTTCACCTATTTGCACCTTTGCATGAAATCATCAAATAACAGAGTCTGACTTTTCACGTTCTTCCTGAAATTTCCCTACTCCGTCCTTTACAACTGATGTTGGCCCAGAAATGTTAATTATTTTCATGGTGCATTAGTCGCATGGTTATAAAAACTCATCTTGACCATTACAATATGAAATGATAAAACATTTGACTTAATAATGTTTCTCGTTGCCTTTGGATGCGTGACAAAAAACAATTTTCTCCAGTCTTGTTTGGTTTTTTTTTTGCTTTTCTAAGGAAAAACCATTTAACCACTTGTGTATATCCTCCAATTTCATTATAATGGGAACATCAAGGCTGGTACAGTTTAGTTCTTCAGTGTCAACTACTAGTCTTTGGACAAAGTTCTTACATTTTGTATACAAATTGTTGTAATGTGTTGCCACGGCCAAAAAAATCACCAGTGGCCAGCCTACTGGCAAGGATTTTCCCTGTACTTAGCCAGGCTGGTCTTTGGAAGGTGGGTGCCATATTTTTCTGGGCTTATACTCAAAACTATTCCAATCAATCAATCGATAAACATTAAGTACCTTCTATGTACCAGCCACTGTGCTAAGCATAGGGGATATAAAAAAAGAAGCAAAAGACATTGCCTTCAAGGAGCTCATAATTTTAATAGAAAATATAAACAGATACAGACAAGCTATATACAGGAGATATAGGAAATAATAGGAGGAATTGAGGGCTTCCTATAAAAGATGGGATTTTGCTTAGGATTGAAAGGAAGCCAGAAAAGTCAATAGGTAGAGTTGATGAACAGTCAGAGAAAACACCCTTTGCAGTATATCAGAGTATATAAGAGACTGTGCTCCATTGAAGCTTTTGAGAAGCCAGAAACACTTTCATTCCACCATGAGCTACTGGAGCTGGACTTTGTGGAAAGGATGTGGAAAGTGATCAAGCTAATCCAAAACTCTCAAGTATTCTAGTGCAAAGTAGTTAATTTCTCAATATATTCCAAGTATATTCACTTTCAGTGAAGTTCTTCTCCATTGAATCCTTACAGTGACCTTTGTTTCAAGTATGGGCCTAGCAACTGAGTTTTTAAAATATAGATCCAGCTATGGATAACGTGACATTAGTGAAGACAGTAAAACTAATGTGAGTTTGGAGAGATTCATCATGTTTGGTCATAGGTTGATGTTTTTTTGGCCATAGTAACTCTTGAAAAAAATCTCCTAGCTTCTGGATCATGTAAGCAATAGGATGGAAGGCTAGACATTTTCACCATTCCCCACAAATTCCTAAAACAGAAATTATGCACCAAACATGACATAACTTCTGCTGTTTTCATCACCAGAATCCAAAAGAAGGTTTAAAAAAAATGCACTCCAAGGCTGGGACCTGAACACTGATCCTGAGCTCACTGAGTATTCTTCTCCCATTCCCATGGGGTTGCACTATGAGTCCTAAGGATGCAACACAAGCTTACATCAAAACCCACCCCCGTGACCCTTTCCCTCTTTTCTAGTGCTATATCTAGAGCAAAGTTTCTTAAACTCTGGGTTGTGGTCCTATATGGAGTCTTGTAACTGAATGTTGTAGGGGTCATGAAATTATGATTTAGTATCAGTGAATGTTGGATTTGAGTCCCTATTTTATATATCTATTGGGATTGCATAAAAATTTCTTAGATAAAAAGGGGTTCTGAGTGGAAAAAATTTAATAAGACCTTTAATAAGAAACAGCTCCAGGTTGGGGAAGTTTGCTTAGGCCTTGGTAGCCAGCTTGGGGACAGCTCTTCAAGAGCAAAAGCCTCTCTAGGGCTACAGGCAGGAAACATCAACAATACAAAACTCTGAAGTACTTGGAGAAAGGAGGCTCTTACTGCTGCCATCAGGCCAGAAAACCTAGAAATGGAGGGAGTGGGCCAGGTCACCAGGACAAGATGAATAGATTGTGTGTGCAGCACTCCAGCAAGCTGAGGGAAAGAGCACAGCATCCAATTGGGGCTGGTTCTGATCACCTAAAAGTCAGTCAGAGATATAGGCTGGTGAACCTAGAATTTGCCAGTGTGGGAGAAGACTGAGATGCTTTGAGATCCAACCCCTAAGGGCACCATCATCTAAGGAGAGGGAGTCAGTAGGTGAGTGATAGAAAAAATAAGAGGAATGGGGGAAAGACCAAAAGGACCAAAGATTCCAGGAAGAAGAAATTGTGAAGACTGAATACAAACAGATAAACCAACAGGAAAACCAGTAAGAAGAGAAGGAAATGGGACCCCTAGATCTAGTAAATGAGTTCATTCAATTTATGAATAAAAACTGCAAAATGAAGGAAAATGATCCAGCACTTGATGAGATAGAGGATCCTGGGAAGTCTGAGGAGAACATGGAACTACTACAATATGCTATCCAGATAGATTGGCAAGCTTTACCAAAGAAACAAAAGAGAGAACGACTGATTGGGAATTACACAGACATGAAGGACTATCCAGAAGAAGAGAAGCAAAAACCAAGAACATTAAAAGAAAGTATACTTATTATGAAAACAAAATATGTGGATCTTGAAGACAGGATGAAGAGATAACCTAAGATTCATAGTTCTCCCAGAAGAATATGACAGGGCAAAAAAAACCCCAAACAAACAAAAACTACTCTTTATCACCATCATGAAGAATATATTAGAAGAGAACTGCACAGAACTTCTGAACATAGGAAATGAAATTTCAATGGAAAGAATTCACAGATCGCCTCCAGAAAAATATCCGAGGCTGTAAATTCCAAAATACATAGTGGTTAAATTTAACAATTTAATTTAGAAACAACAAGTACTGAAAGCCATCAGGACAAAAACCTTCAAATACAGTAGAAAAGACATTTGAATAATGCAAGGCTATTCTGTGCCCACTAGAAGAAGGAGGAGGAGGAAATGGAATAATGTGTTCCAAAAAGCATTTTAAGTGAGGATACAACCCAGAGTTACCTGCAAAACTGAGCTTAACCATATGTACAAAAGAGATGTAAAAATAATAAAGAAGAGTTAAACACATTCTTAGAAAGAAAACTAGAACTACAGAGATGATTTATTTCTCAGACACTCCAGTCAACAGAAATGCAGGAGGAGTGAAAAAAGTAGACAATTAGCAATCAACAGAGTGACAATGGAAAACCAATAAGAGATTTCTTTCTAAATGTACGCAAGAAGAACAGAGGTGAAAGTAAAATCTAGTAGAGGAGTGAAGAGCCAGGTGGGGACATTATGGAAAGACCCTGATAACACTCTGCCTAAATAGGTAAGTGCTTCTTTTGTGGAACAACATGGAAGGGCACATGAAAAGCAGGGGAGGGAAATGGGGGGATAGAGAAGAGGGAGTGATGCATCAGAGTCAAATCAAGATCTCTCAGTGAGGGGAAGGTGACCTCTCTGGTTTCAAAGCCTACAAGGGAATAGATAAAGGGGGAAAAGATTACAAAGGTGGGAGCAGGAAGGAAGGGACCCTTACTTTAGAGCTTCACTGATAGTAAAGTGAGATGCAGACTTTATACTGCATGATGAAGTCTGGTGGGGGAGGATTTAGTGATTGAAAAGTCTATTTGTTCTCAAAAAGAAGGAGAAGGAATAACTCCTCCCTGGGAGGAGAGGAAGAACATGGACACAAGGAATCCATGAGGTCATCCCTACCAAGCAGTAACAGCACCTAGAGGCAGGAACCAGAATGAATACCTTGCCACCTCAAAAAAAAAATTGAAGTACAGTATCTAAAGAAACAATACTGTGTTTATAGCAGGAGGCTTGAAAAAAGCCCTGATTTTAGGGACAGACAGATGGAAGAAAATATAAACCTAACTCTTAAGAAATTTTAGATGTGAATGGATTAAACAATCCAACAAGATGAAAAAAAAGCAGCAGATTGCATAAGAAAACAAAACTCAGCAAACACTTGCTTATTAGAAATATTTAAAATACAAAAACATGAAATAAAACAGAGGATGGGGCAAAATTTACTATGCATCAAATGAATTTTAAAAAGAAAAGAAGTACTCTCATGCTATCTGATAAAGCAAAAACAATCATTAAAAACTTTAAAAATAAACAAGGAAAGTATAGTATGCTGAAAGGAATGTGGCAGATAAAAGGTGAAATGACTAAGAAAACAAAGGCTCAAGCTTCCTCAGTTATTTCATCTTTCACCTTCCACAGAAACTATAGACAATTAACCAATATCAGTCTTCATAAAGCTTCAAGAAGACAATGACAGTAACACAGTAGTGAGAAAAGACTCACTTTTTTTCAGTTTTGACCAAGTCTAACAGAAAGACAAAAGGAGAAATAAGAAATTGAAAGTAGAGAAAAAAAACTGAAAAAATTGAATTAAAAGATTTATGGTGCGTCCTAAATGGGATAGTAAAAGAACACATATTTATCCACTCCACAGGGAACTTTTATTTGTTTATCCCCCCCCAACAGGGACCTTTTACAAAAATTAATCATGTACTAGGGCTCAGAGATAATTTGAAACAAATGTAAAAAGGCAGAAATAGTTGATACATCCTTTAAAGACCAAAATGCAATAAGAATAGAAATTGATTCAGAGACAAAAGATACAGGCTCAAATGGAGACTTAATTAAATTTTAGTGAATGAGTCAACAAATCATGGAAACAATAACTATGTAAAAGAAAATTACAATAATGAAAATTACAATTCCAATATACTGAAATTTCTGAGATGCAGAGTTCACAGGGGAGTTCATGTTCTTAAAATCATATATTAAAATTGAAAAAAGTTTTTAAATTTTTGATATTCTCTATTCCCTTATCCATCCCTTGAAAAAGCAAGCAATATGATGTCAACTGTACTTGTGAAACCATGTGAAATATAGTTCCATATTGGCCATGTTACAAAAGAAAATTCATACTAAAAAGTCCCAAGAAAAATAAAGAAAAGAAACAAATTATATTTCAGTCTGCCCTCTGAGTTCTATTATCTTTTTGGAAATGGATAACATTTTTCTTCATGAGTCCTTTGAAATTGTCTTGGATCAATGTTTTGATCAAAGTAACTAAGAATTTCACAGCTGATCATCCTCACAGTATTTCTGTCAAATGTACAGAACTATTCCTAGTTCTGCTCACCTTACTCTGTGTCAATTCCATAAGTCTTCCCAGGTTTTTCTGAACCATCCTGCTGTTCACTTCTTAAAGAACAATAGATTCTATCATATCTATTGTTCAGTCATTTCCTAACTGATCAACATTCTCTCAGTTTCTTTTATACCAAAAAAAGAGCTATAATAAATATTTTTGAACATGTGAGTTTTTCCTTTTCCTATGGTCTCTCTGGGATTCAGATCTGGTAATATTGCTAAATCAAAGGATATGCAGTTTTGTAGCCCTTTGGGCAAAGTTCCAAATTATTTTCCAGCATTCTACCAGTTCACAATTCTACTAAGAGTTTATTAGTGTTTACTTACATTTCTTCTTGTAGCTGTCATTTATCTTTCCTGTCATATTGTAAGAGGTGTGTATCTCAAAGTTGCTTTAATGTGCATATCTCCAGTTATTAGTCATGTAGAGCATTTTTTCATGTGATTATTGGTAGTTTGATTTCTTTATCTGAAAACTGCTTGTTTATATCCTTTGGACTATTTGCTCTTATTTTTAGAAATTTACCTCAGTTCCTATATATTTGAGAAATGAGGCTTTTATCAGAGAAACTTATTTTTGTCCAGTTCCTTGCTTTTCTTCCATTTTTGGCCATATTGATTTTGTTTCTACAAATTAAATTTGTTATGAAAAGTATCCATTTTACTCCCTATGATCCCTTCTCTATCAATCTGACAGGTAATTTTTACTATACTCCCTTAATTTGTTTATGATATCATCCTTGATGATTATATTATATATCCATTTTGTGCTTATCTTGGTATAATATATGAAATGTTGCTTTATACCTAATTTCTGCCAGACTGTTTTCCAGTTTTCCTGACAGTTGTCAAATAGTGAATTGCCCCAGTAGCTAGGATCTTTGGGTTTATCAAACACAAGGTTACTGTGGTCATTTAGTTCCATATATTGTGTCCCTAATCAAATTTCATTCATTAGCCACTATTTCAATCCATTACTTGATTTGTTTGGTGATCACTGCTTTGTAGTATAGTTGAGATGTAATACTGATATCTATCTTCATTCACTAATTTTTTTTCATTCATTCCCATGATATTCTTGACTTTTCATTCTTCCTTATAAATTTTGTTACTATTTTTCCAGCTCTATATAATAATTCTTTGATAGTTTGTTTGGTATAGCACTTAATTAATTTAAATCGAATTGTCATTTTTATTATATAGACCTACCCCATGAGTAATTAACATTTTTCTAATTGTTTAAATCTGTATTTGTATGAAAAGTGTTTTGTAATTGCGTGTATGTAGTTCTTGGGTGTGTCTCATCAGGTAAATTTATATCCTGCAACTTTGCTAAAATTGTTAGTTGCTTCACATAGTTTTTTGGTAGTTGACTCTAGGATTTTCTAAGTAACCCATCATGTCATCAGAAAGTGATATTTTTGTTTCCTTGTTGTCTTGTGCTTCAATTTTTTTTGTCTTATTGCTATAGTTAGCATTTCTAGTATGATATTAAATAATAATGGTGATAATGGATATCTTGCTTCATTCCCTAACCTCATTGGAAAGGTTTCTGAATTTTTTCTGAATATCTCTCAGTATAATTGGTTTCCTTTGTAATCCCATATACTTTATTTTATGTGCTTAAAAATATAATTCAGAGAAAGGATCCAGAGATTTCAGCAGACAGCAAAAGCAGTCTAGGAAACAAAAAAAGATTAAGAAACCTCAATTTCCTCTTCAACTTGGACTCTAATAGATCTCCAGGTCAGTGACAGACACCTTTGGCAAGCACATATCTCTATTTTATGCCTCACTTGACGTTAATGAGCAGAAGATTGCTGAACAAAGTTATCTCAATTGTTAGGCCTTTCCATAAACTTGTATAGTTTTGACATATGCATGCAAAACCTCGTTAGAGATGAGCTTTTAAAGCATTATATAATTCTATTGAATCTAATGTTAGTTTTTGTTTGTTTTTTAATCAGTAATATTTTATTTTTCCAAATACACATGAAGATTTCTACATTCATTTTTGTGAGACTGTGTTCCCAGTTTTCCTTCCTCCCTCCCTTACCTCCCCTCTCTCCAAGATAGCAAGAAATCTGATATAGGTTACAGTTCTTTTAAACATATTTCCCCATTTTTCATGGTGTGCAAGAAAAATCAGACCAAAAGGAGAAAAAACAAGAAACAAAAAAAGAAACAAAAAAAGGTGAAAATACTGTGTTTCAATCCATATTCAGTCTCTATAGTTCTTTGTCTGGATGCAAATGGCATCTTCCATTCCAAGTTCTAATGTTTGGGTTTTTTTAATAGCCAATAAACAATAAGTTCCAAGAGAGCTTGTAAAATAGGAAAGATGTGATTTTTGACCCATAGAACTTTGCTGTGAAGTATCACTTATGAAAGTCTGACTGTTTCCTGCAAATGCTCTTATCAAAGATGTCTCAGTGTATGTGTAGATCATGTCATAATGTTTCCTATGGGCCAGCAGTATCTTTTGGGATTCCCTAAGCCCCCTTTTAACCATAGTAATAAGACACAAACTTTCTCCATGCCTTTGATATCTCCTTTCACTGCCTTTGAGATCAGTCACTCGACACATTCAGAATGACACTGCTGTCACCACAGGTTTCCTCCTTTTTCCTTTGGTGCCATTTCCATTTCTTCTATGAATATATCTGAGACCATAAAAATGTGGTAGCCCAAGTAGGGGTCCTTCCATTAGTACATCTCACTTGGACAGACAGTGAAAATGGGCAGTGAGTTTGTCCCAGAGTTGAACCCAAGAAGGAGAGCATACTAAATTGCTTTGGGGAAATTGCAGAATTCTTGGGATTACCCCAAGTTTTCCTCTAAAACAAAGGTCCATCTTTGAATATCAGTTATTCATCCAGTGATGATATATTGTTGTAAGTCTCAGAACTCTATAGACTACAAAGATTGGACTTAAGGATTACCCAAAGGATAAGGAGGACATACCATAGACATGGTGGATGTGATACCATAGACATGGTGGATGTGATACCATAGACATGGTGGATGTGAGCAGTCTATGACACACTAAAAATAAGGGATGAGGATACTATTAGAAATATATGATATAACATTCTCACTCTTTTTCATATTATTTGCTTGCATTTTGTTTTCTTATTCATTTTCTTTCCTTTTTGATCTGACTTTTCTTGTGCAACGAGAATTGTATAAATATGTTTGCACATATTGGATTTAACACATATTTTAACATGTATAACATATATTGGATTGCTTGCCATCTAGGGAGGGGAAAGAGAGGACAGTCTGACAAGGCTATGAAGGGTCAATGTTGACAAATTATCTGTGCATGTTTTAAAAATAAAAAGCTTTAATAAAAAATACATATGATTAAAAAAAAGATGGACTGGCCAAGAGATAAGAGGTAAGATAATTAAAAGTCCCCATGCTCCGCTGATATCCTCTCAAAGTTTAGGGAATCCAAGATTAGCCACCAGCACATTGGGTGGACCTCCTTGGGGTGATCTCTTGGGAGGCCACCAAGATGATCCCACGTGGAAAGGTTGGGATCTGCCCTGTTGGAGGAGATGCCCACATCAGGGAGATGGGGATCCATCCTAATGTTCTCCACAGGGTTGTTGAGAGCCCTGAGTGAAAGGCTAACTCTAACACACTACGAAGCGAGGGTGCAGCACATGGAATTGTCCGGAATCACTCCATGTCCTGCTCTTTATCTGTTTTCCGTGGCCTGTGGAAAAGCAGGTCTTTACAAGGTTCAGATAGCCTGGCTCAGAAACTCGGACCGTGTGAGCCAAAGCTCCAGGCTGCCCCTTTACCTGGGGTTGTCATTTGATGGCATCCTCAAGGCTCTGTGGGAGCTTTGGCTGTGTTGGGGGAAATTTGAGTTTTAGCTATAATGGGGCCCCTCCTGACCTCCTGTGGGGAGCCCTGGATTTATAGGCAGAAGCCTAAAACTCAGATTCTTGTCTCTACCACTTCCTAGCTACCTGATCTTGGGCAGGGGACCTCTCTGGGCTTCCATTTCTACCTCTGTAAAAATGAGCGGTTTCAGTTCCAGAACATGGGATTTCTCCCCCAAGTTCTGTGCTTTGAGAGACCCCCCAAAGGTAGGTCTGTCCCCAGGAGAGCCGGAGGGCCAGCTGCAGTGTTGGCCATTCAGTGCCAGTTGTAGGAAGTGCCTCTTCTGGGCAAAGCCCAGTGCCCAAGTGACACCCTAATAACAGTCACTTCTTCCATCCTGTGGCTTACCAAGGGCTTGGATTCCCAGCATCCCCGTGGGGCCGGCAGCTTCGCATTTTCTCCACATTTGACAAAGGGAGAAACTGAGTTTTAGAGGGCTTGGCCCGAGGCCACACAACTGGGATGTAACAAAAGCGGGGTTTCCGCGGTCGGAGGGGTGCTCTCCTACCGCTGGCTGCCGCCTGCCATCCGAATGTTCAGTTTTCATGTTGCTCTCCGAGGGATTTTTCCTAACAAGCCAACCAAGACTTTAATTGTGCTTCATTGTCTAATCTAGTCAGCAGCTGCTTGTGTTCTGGGGCAGACTACCGGCTAAAGTCTATTCTTGCATGAGTGCTCCCCAATAGTGATGTTTTGTTATTATTCCAGGGCTCTGGAGGCAGCTGTTCACCTGGGGGGTGAAGATCTGACCCCATTCTATGGTCTGCTGGATGGGGGCCGGGAAGGAGAATTCTATAAGGTAATTGTATTCACAGGAGATACTTCCCAGCAACCTCCGTTGGGATTGTTGAGAAAAATGTACCCAGAAATACCCAAGTGCCTTTTATTAAAGCTTTTCACCCTGATACCTGCAAGACACTTCCTAGAAAATGCTAGCGAGGTGTTGCCTGGTGCATATTATCCCAAAGTCTAAATCGGTCGTGTTTCTTTTGTATTCCCTCTTAGGAACTGGAGGACTATTTTTATTATTCTCAGCTCCGGAGTCAGGGTATTGATACAATGGAGACCAGACAGGTGTCTACACGCATTCCCCTGAGTGAGCTGCCTTTTGTCATGAGAGCAATTGGCTTCTATCCATCTGAAGAGCAGGTAGGTAGAGTGAGCAGGAATATTTTATTGACACCTGAAAAGTCAAATAATCCAACCCTGTATTCTCTGAGAAATAATAGTTGTGAGTCAAAGATGGATCTTACATTTATTCTTGTGAGAAGGATTTGGAAATTCAGTTGTGGACACTACAGATGCATTATTGGAAAAGGACTTAACGTGACAAAGAATATGATATTATGAAAGGGGAGAGAGAACGAGAATGAGAAAGACAGAGGGATAGAGACATTGTGAGGGTCAGAGAGAGACAGAAGAAAAGAGAGAGAGGAAAAAGAGGAAAAGAGAAAAGAGAGAAAAAGAAATGAAAGAGAAGAAAAGAAAAAAGAGAAAAAGAGATATAGAGGAAAAGAAAAAAAGAGATAGGGGAAAAAGAAAAAAGACAGCGATAGAGGGACAGAGATAAAGAGGAAAAGAGAAGAGGGACAGGAAAAGAGAGAGGAAAAGAAAAGAGACAGAGAAAGGAAAAGAGAAAGAGGAAAAGATAAGAGAGACAGAGGAAAAGACAAAAAAGATGGAGAGAGAGAAGAAAAGAGAAAAAAGATGGAAAGAGAAAGGAAAAGAGAAACGGGAAATGGAAAAAAGAGAGAGAGGAAAAGAGAAGAGGGACAGAGTTAAAAAGGAGGAGGAAGGGAGAAGAGGACAGACAGAGACAGAGTGAGTTGCTCTCAGGAATTGGCATAAACAGGTGAAAACAAGGTCAGTTTCTCCTGGGAGGTCTGTTCCTATCTTTGGCTATATGATGCATTCATTCTCTTTTTAGTCTCCTAGAAACACACTTTGTGGCTAGCCAGTGTACTTATTTAATAATAATAATAATAGCTATCATTTATACAACTCTTAGTCGCCAAAGTGCTTTACATATGTTATTTCATTTAATCTCCATAGCGGTTGTGGGAGGAAGGTGCTGGTATTGTCCCCATTTTGCAAATAAGGAAACAGGCTCGAAGGGGCCCCGTGATTTGCTCATGGTCACATGGCTAAGAAGTGTCTGAGCCATATTTGAATCCAGGTCCTCCTGATTCTCAGCCCAGCACCTTTTCCCGTTGCCACCTAGTTGTCTCAGCTTGTTTATTAGCTATTTTTATTTTAATATCATGGTCCTTCTTAGATATATTCCAATCCAAAACTGACTTCTCCTTTGAAACAAAGAAAAAGAGCTGTTAATTAAGTCAATAAGTATTAAGTGTCTGATGTGCCTCTGTCTAACTAAGCTCTAGGGATACAGAGAAAAAAACAAACCAGTCTTTGTTCCCAAGGAGCTCACAGCTATCAGAGACGGCATCAAACACCTGTGTGCGGATGAGACATTCGCAGGAAAAGTGGAAGGGCATCTCCCAGGGCAGGCCCCCAGATTAAGCAAAAATCTCAGGAGGTGGGGGCTGAAATTTGGAAAAGCTACAAGGAGATGGGCCAGAGGAGGAGGAGGGGAGGCGCTGTGGATGTTAGGAAGGGAGAATGTGCAGAACTGGGCCTCAGGTGGGACAGAGGGGGATGAGGAGGCCGTGGGAGAGGCACTGGTGGGTGCGGGAGGATCGAGGCGGCCTCCACTGTCTCAGGGAGCCCAGCCAAGGGGAGCTGGGTCTGGGACAGGTTGAGTTTAAAACGTCCACATCTTGTTGGAGAGGTCTTGTCACTTGGTTCTTCGACTGGAAGTTAGGGCTAGCTCGGCAGATCTGGGTATAGCATAGGGAAGGCGGTTGCATCCGTGGGAGCTGTGAGATGCCCAAGGGAAGCAGTAGAGGTATATGGCCGGGTGAGAGAGGGAAGCCCCCCCAACAGGGTGTGGAGCACCCCACCCTTCCGACTCCTCCCAGGGAGGCCGACGGTCAGTCCTGCTTCAGCCCCCACTCCCCAGGAGGGGAGATTCTCATGGAAACCGGCTCAGGCTCCTGGCTCTCAGCCCCAGCAGGCTTACTTAAAGGGCTCCCCCGGGTTCCATGTGGCTCCAGCCCGGAGGTCTCTCCATTGGGCCCGGCTGCTTCTGTGTCAGGATACTGTGGGACCAGAAGAGAGCTCGTCCTCGCCCCACATGGCCGCGAGCCAGCCAGCAGAGCCTCCCGGTGGATCTCTGTGGGCTCGCCGAGGAGAGCGTTTGTTGGGGCCTTTCAGTTCCCGCACACACCCCTCCTCCCAACATTCATCTCTGAGGAATTAAAAAAAAAGACAAGAAAAGAAAATCTGAAACCCCTGCTGATGAGGGGGGAGGGGGAGGCCCAAACAAAAGCCTCATTTCATCCGCTTCTTACTGAGAAACGGCTTCCGAGAATTAGGCTGGAATGGGCGGAGGAAGAGGTGCCGTTCACCTCTTGATCAGGGGTGAGTCCCTGTCTTCTAGTGATCGTACCATGGACACGTCGTGGTTGGTGATCAAGGGAGGGAACCCCAACAATGGCGGGAAGTTCAGTATATTCAATTCAGATATTTGGCTCCTGTCCTGGGCAGCTCTGTCCTAGGTGCTAAGGACACAGAGAGGGGGAACAGACTCTGCCCCCCTAATTTGTGCAGAAACCAGGGAAGGCTTCCCAGGGAGGGCCGTACTGGGGCCTGAAGGAGGTCAGGCTGCTGAGAGAGGAACGGCTCCAAGGCCGGAGCTGGACAGCATCAGACTAACAGACAAGGATTTATTCAGCTGCAGGACCCAGCCTTAAGCACTGGGAGAGAGACCACTGTACATCGGATACAGCCCCTTTCCGAGATGACAGATAACAGATCTGAACGTATGGCCACAGATAAAAATAGTTGATGTTACAATATGGGAAGGGTGTGCAAATGAGGGAGACTGCCGCTAGCTGGAGCAGGCTGTGGATAGACTTCAGGGAATCTGAATTTGGGTGGTTATTAGCCTCTAACTAAATCCATTTCCTTCCATTACAATTTTTCTAAAAATACATTACTTTTTTTTAACACTTCCTAGCTGTGTGACTCTGGGCAAGTCACTTAACCCCAACTGCCTCAGCAAAAAGTAATAATAATAAACATAAAAATACATTCTTCTGTGGAGGCGCCAAGTCTTGCCCAGACTGTCCCAGAGGTCTGTGACCCACAGACCTTAAGAACCCCTGAGCTAGAGATCACGAGCGCCATCCTGGCCGTATTTAGGCTGAGTGGGATGTTGCCCGGCGGGACTGTACCCAGCGGTACAGTCGGGTGCCCTTTGCTGCTCTTCTGTGAGTGGGAAAGCCCGTTAGGTAAAGGAGCCAAGAGTGATCCACCTGGATTGTCTCAGAGAGACTAGTGACCAGTGGTTAGTCAGGGGCACATTAGCCTGGGGTTGGAGTCGCTGAGGGAGTAGGTCGGTGGGCCTGGAGTCCGCAGGACAGGGGGCACACCCGGCCTGCAGCATTTACTGGCTGTGGCAGCCTGGGAAGGCGCTTCACTCTGTTTGCCTCAGTTTACTCATCTGTAAAATGAGCCGGGCGAGGAAATGGCCAAGACTCCAGCATCTCTGCCAAGAAAGCCCCAAACGGGGACGCGAGAGTGGGCAGCGACTCAGCAGCTGAACAACAGTAACAAAGCAGTCTGCGCCACGTGCCGGTTATTTATAAGTGGAGCCAGCAGGTAGCCCGAGCAGGTGTGGGGAGTGTCAGCTGGCTCTGGTCTGTGCAGGAAGAGGCGCCTGCCTCTGATCAGCGTCATTACAAATCCATTCTCCGTTCAGATGCTGGTGAAGGACACAGGCGCCCCTTTTGTGGCCCTGTGTGAGGACCATCCCAGGCCCTTTCATCCAGATCGCATGGCTTTCCACGAACTCTGCTCACTGACAAGGCATTCTATCTTGAGCTCTTGGGGAAAGCTTTTGGCCCTTTTCTTTTCCTGTCAGATATAGAGACTTTAATAGAAATTTTCTCAGGGCTTTTCTTGGCTCAAAAGCTGCCTCTGCTGTGGTTAATGGGACATTCCCCATTGAGACATTGCCGTCCTTTCCCACATTGACCATGGAGGGCCCAGACGCTGATGTCACCCCCAGCAGTCCAAAGTCACTTTCTCTATGAGTCTGAGGGATTGTTACATATGGTTCCCTTCTCATCATAATTGTCTTAGGAATTTAAAACTGGTTAATGCAGGAATGGGGGTCCGGCACTCCCGAGAGCTGCTCCTCGGCAGCCATGTTTGGGGCATGGGTGGAATGGACCCCACTTTGGAGAAGCTCTGATGTGCTCTTAGGGCCACAGTCTGGTCCTGGGGTGCACAAGAGCTGCTGATTCTGCCCAGGGAACCCCTGATGTTCTCGGTAGCCGTGGCACTGCTGGGCATCTGTGGCAAGTAACAGGCCTTTCAGGAACATGGCTGTTTCCTCGGAGTTCTTCCCAAACTCGGTACACTAATCTTTGGGACTGACTCACTTCCAGTGGGGGCGGAAGGCCTACAGCCAACTGGCATGGCCCCATGCACGCAGCGAGCAAGGGCCAAGAGGCCAGATTTCTGCTTCCGAGCAGCCCGTGGGAACCCCAGAGAGAGTCCTCGGCACCGTGGCCTTCCCCAAAATCCCCAAGCCTGTTCCGGTACAAAAGGGACGAGATCTCTCCTGACTTTGGCTGGAGGGAGTCTGCTCCTCCGGCCCACTGAGCAAAGCCCCTTAGGCCGACAAGCAGCGGGCTGCTCCGCTTTCAGCTCTGCAAAGAAATGTCTCTGATCTGGCTCCATCCACTAAAGATTCTTCCTAACTAATCATGGGCCACCCAGTTCTACAGTAAATAAAATCACTAAGCTAGGATTAAGGCTTTGGGAGAACAGCAAGCAGGAAGGATTTATTCCACAAACGTTTATTGAATTTCTGCTGAGGTTGTGGGTGAAAAGCCAAAAGGGACATTAGAGATTTTCTGGCCCACCTTGGCCTTGTGCTGTCAGGGGGCTGTGGCCAAACTAGGGTTAGACCTGTGCTCTCTGACCTGCCCTATATTGCTGTGCCCCCTTCCCCGTGGTGAGGAAGACAGACCCACAAACAGCCCCCCACCCCATGTGAGCTTGGTGGTCTTGCAGAGATAAGACAAGAGCTCGGGTTACAGTCACGAGCTACGCTGCCAGTTTGGGTCAGAGGAAGGAGAATGGTTTTTAGCCAGGCAGACCAGGGAAGGTTTCATGGAGGGTAGAGACGGTACATTCCAAGGGCGTGGATGGTGTGAGGTTCCGTTCTAGGTGTCCCCTTTCAGAGTGGGCGTTGTTAAACTGGAGAACATCCGGAAAAGGCCAGTGAGGATGCAGAAGGACCTTGAGACCACAAGGATGAGTTGGAGGAATTGGGGATGTTGGGATGGAAGAAAGGGAGGATGAACCTGAAAGTAGATCGGTCACAAAAGGGATTCGGTTTGCTCTCTGCCCCCAAGGGCAGACTCAGGATCAAGGAGCAGAAGCAGTAGAAAGGCTTCCTATCAGAAGCATCCCAAAGTGCGAGCCCACCATGATTGAAAGACTCAAAGACTACCTGATGGGCCCGAGATTGTTGCTTGGGTACAGATTGGGCCAAATAGTCTCTAGAGTCTCCCAAAATGCTGCAATTGTGTAATTTGACAGTAACTTGGCAACAGCCAGAGCATCCAAGAACTTAAATGTCGCGGTTTTCTCAGTCCTTTCCAAGCCTTGTACTAATCTTTGGGCCCCGTGAGAGGCTTCCACTTGAGGTGGAGCAGAGGTTAGGTTGCAGCAAAGCAGGGGATGAAGATCGGGTTTTTTTTCCCCTTTGTTAAAATTAATATTTATTGACCTGAATCACTTTAGTTGTCAGTTTGGACATGCACACTCCTATTCCTGTGATTCTAGCTCAGAGCCTGTCGGTGAAAGAAAGATGAGAGAAAAAGGTAGCTTGGAGTAGTGGGAAGCAGACGGGTTTGTAGTCAATCGGAGCTCCTGCACTGCGTGACCTGGAGTGAGTCATCCCTAGCCTTTACCCTAACTGAGCAAATAAGGAGAACGACAACCCCCTAATAAAGCCCTCAGTATGTTGCCAAGTGGTCCACAGGCCAGATTCCCACTTTGGCTGTATCTGGAAATCTATGGCTCTGCACTTTCATTCTATGGCCTCTCTGTCTGGAAGTGAATGGGATGTTTCATATTCCTTTGTTTGGACCTGTGGTTTGTGTTCTTAATCTTCCAAATCAGAGTTCTGAAATCTCCCCGAGGAGTTGTCATTCTCTTGGTTCTGCTCAGCTTGGTCCACATCATTTCCTAAGAGGACTTTCCAGTTTCCTACACAACTGTCCATTTCATCATCGTTCATGGGCCATTGCTCATGGGCATCCATACACCGCAAATTATTTAGCTATTCTTTAGCAGGAACATGCTCCCTCTCTAATTTCTGGCTATCATTAAAAGAACTGTTGCAAATATTTTTGTATGTAGAGGTCCTTTCCCTCTTTCTTTGATTTCTTGAGGGAATTTCAGATCAAAATTGAATCAAAGAGTATGCACAGTTTGGTAACTTTGGAGGGAATAATTCCAAATTTCTTTCCTGACAGATCAAGCCAGATGAAAAGTAAGACATTTTCAATACTGCATTTAAAAAGTCATTATTTTCCACATTATGATTTTGACATTTCAAAATTTTTCCTTATTTAGAAAAAGAACAAAAAAGAGGATTACATGTAAAATCTGAAATCTAATAAATTTAACATAACGGTTCTAAAACTGACTTGCCTCTTTGTGTCTTTTTTGCGTATTTTTTTAATGTTTCACTAGTGCCTCTTTCCTTTTGTGGGATATCACCTTTTTTTTTCTTTTTCTGTGATATCACTATGATACCTTTCAAATTTTGAGTTCAAATTCTCCTTTGAGAAGGCAAGAAATTTGACATACATTATAAAATCCTATTAACTCTTTTTAAGAAATATGCAATTAGAAGCTTTAGGGTACATAACTTGGTCAGTCCAAGTCAATAAATAGGCACCTGACATCTATTAAGACCTATCTATAATCATTTCAGCTCTGAAGGGAGGACTTATTCAACCACAGCTCAAACTAGATGGGGATTTCCAGGTCAAATGATCAGTAAGATGAACTGAACCTCTCACCCTGTCAACACATAAATGATTAGCCAAAGATAAAGAAATTTCAGTTATATCCATGATCTATGACTCCTAAAATCCAAAAGAAGGTTAAAAAAAATTTCCCCCAAACCAGGAAATGAGCTCAGGTGAGCCTGAGCTCACCCCTCACCCACCTCCAGCACTGTTGGCAGCAAGGCCACACTGGCAGACACAAGGGCACAACACAGGTTTAAAACCACCTGTGCATCCCATTCCCCACTTTTTTCCCAGTGCCTGGCAATACACTACGAAAGTTTGCTCGGGCTGTCAACAGCTAACATGCCTTTGGCGTGCAATCCACAAGTACCAGGGCTGCAAAGCTCCAGAAAAAGCAGGTTCTGCTAGAACCAGGGAGAGCAAGTTCTGATCTACTGGTGCTCGGTCAGAGAAGGAAGGAGCAGAGGGGAGGGAAAGGTCATCAGGACAGGACACTGCGCACTTGGGGAGTTGTGTAGTTCTAAGTAGCCCAGCATCTGGACTTATGAGTTCCCAAGGAAACCACAGTGAGAAGGGAGGGAGTCAGGAAGCGAGCGATAAGGAAAATAAGAGGGGAAAAGACTGAAAGTACCAAAAATTTCAGGGAGGAGAAATCTAAAGGCCTTGAAAATAAATATATAAATCAACAGAGAAAAAAAAAACTAACAATAGAAGGAAATATGGACCTAGATCTAGTAAATGAGTTCAGCTATCTATGAATAAGTATTTATTCATATATTATAAATTCATATATATATTCATATATTCAAAAAAAGGAAAAAGATCTAACCCTTGATGAGACAAAGGACCCTGTGGAAGCTGAGAAGAGCATTGAACCACAATATACTGTATCTGAGTCATTTAAAATAGAAATGAAAATTATGACAGTGGAATTTATATCCTGCTCAGCAAAAATGAGTAGAATAGAAAGATTTGAATGATAATGGCAAACCTCATCAAAGAAATGAGAGAACAATAGATTGGGAATGCAAATACACAGAAGCAAAAGACAGCCTAAAAGAAGAAAAAAAAAAGAAAAGAATTTTAAAAGAAAATATGCTAATTGTGCAAGAAAAACATACTCAACTCGAAGACAGCATGGACAGAGACGGCCTAATGATCATAGGAACAGAAGAACTTAACAGGACAAAAAACTTAACACTAGAATGCAGAAAATAATAGAAGAGAACTGCCCAGAACTTCTAAATATAGAAAATGACATTTCAGTTGAAAAAATTCACACATCATCTCCAGAAAAAAAATAATTTTAGGCTACAAACTCTTAAAGACTTTATTACTGGTTAAATTCGACAATTCAGAAACAAGTTGTATGAGCATCAAGAGCAGCCTAAATGCTTTCTCTTCATACTCTGTCTTTCTGTATGATTGTCTTGTTTAATTGACATAAGATCTGTACAGTGGAGTAGTGGGAAATGGGGGGCATTTGGGGGTTCAGTTCAAATATGGCCTCAGATACTTCCTAGTTGTGTGACCTTAGACAGATCACTTAATCCTTTTGCCTCAGTTTCCTCATCTGTAAAATGAGCTGGAGAAGGAAGTAGCAAACCACTACAATATCGTTGCCAATAAAATCCCAGATGGAGGCATGAAGAATTAGACACAACTGAAAATGGTTAAACAATAAGATGTGTAGTGGACAAGAGTACAGGACCTGCCATTAGGAAGATCTTGTCTTCAGGCATTAAATGGGTAACCCTAAACAAGTCACTTAATTTCTCCTAGTCTGTTTTTTCATCTGGAAAATAGGGATGATAATAGCACCTATTTGTTAATGTTGTGAGGATTGTTGTGAGGATAAAAGGAAATGATCTATGTAAAGCATTATCATCTTTATCATTATTGTTTGGAGTATTTCTGAATCGATGATCATGCTGAGAAAAATTAGACATGGACCAACATTGTGCCTGTTGTTTTCTGCTTTTTTAAAAGTATATGAGTCCTGCATCCAGAGAGAGAACAATGGGAACTGAATGTGGACCACAACATAGTATTTTCACTTTTTGTTGTGGTTTGCTTGCATTTTGTTTTCTTATTTTTTTCTTTTTCGATCTGATTTCTCTTGTGCAGTTTGATATTTGTGGACATACATATAGAGGAATTGTTCATGTTTAACATATAATGCATCACTTACCGACTAGGGGAGAAGGTGGGGGAAAGGAAGGAAGAAAATTACAACACATGATTTTGTAGGGGTGAATGTTGAAAATTATCCATGTCTGTATTTTGAAAATAAAAAGCTTTAATTAAAAAAAGTTTATGAGCAACACACAAAACAAATTAATAGTAAATGTAACAAAATTATAAATATCCATCAGGACTCAAATGAAGAGACTTGAGAACAAACCCCCCAACCTACACCTTTGTCAAGGTAGGAGGTCCACAGGTGTTACGCATTGCACATTTTTTGGAAATTTTTCAATTTATCAAATCAATTGCACTGACTTTTCCTTTCTTCTCTTAAAAAATACTATTTGTCATATGGGATGCTTGAAATAATTACGGTGTTGTAAAAAACAATATACTAATAAAAACTTATTTTTTAAGTATATGATTCCTGTCTACCAAGAGTAAATATACATAGATATATATTTAATTCTACATCTTTTTTAGATTGATGATATGTTAAACGAAATTAAATTTGGTGAGTATGTGGATACAGGAAAGCTCGCTGATTCAATCGACTTGCCAGAGTTTGTGAAGCTTTATATCAATCACAGGCCACCTTTTGGTCAAACCATAAGTGACATACGAAAGGCTTTCAAAATTCTTGGCACTCCTAATGAGGATGGGGAAATGGCTATTGAGAGAGAACATTTCCTAGAACTGCTTCTAACCAAAGGTCAGTATATATACCCAAGTGGACTACATGTTAGCCTCCCACCCACCAGTATTGTCGAGCAATAAATAACACAAAGGGTGTTGTTTGAGATACACAGGATCAGGGGGTGATGTGCTGGAGAGGACTTGGGGGATGCCTCAGCCCCCCAAGATGAGCTTATGGGTTACAATCAGTCAGTTAACATCCGTGAAGGAGCAGGAGGAGGAGCTGTACCTCCATCATGAAATGATGATTGTAACGGGATTGCCGGAGCGCTCGCAGATTTGCAAAGGGCTCTTCATATTTATTGCAACATTGCTCATACTGATAGCAACATCTTTACAGAAATTCAGAGAAAGATAGGATCTTGCTCACCATCATATAGTGAGTAAAGGCCAGAGGAAGAATGGAGAGCCTTGTCCTTTGGGTCCGTGTCTAGCCTTTGGATTAGCCAAGGATATAAGTCCTTTGGAGATGAATGGCAAACAAGGGCCCTCCTTTATATAATAATGCTCCATTTATGGGGGTGAAGATGGATGTTCCCACTGGAAAAAGCCCAAGGGGAAGAGGAGGAAGCCCCCGGGACCATGCTTTGGCAGTGTCCTTCAGCTGTTGGGGAAGCCCCTGGTGACTCATTCCTTGATCTGAGCACCCTGAATTAGCGCTCTCTGCACCAGGTCTCCTGTAGGTTTGAAGAGGGGGACATGAGTATCACCTGGCCCAGTGTAATTGGGCCGCTCTTGGTGGGGACGCGCCCACCATAGGTGGCCTCTTGGGTTCTAAGGGCAGCCGGGGAGCCCCCACTCCTACTTAACACCGACAAGCCCCGAACGATAAATCAGAAGTCCTTTACTCCAGTGGCCTAGCAAGAATTAGGGGATGCTCCTCTTCTAGAGTGGGACCGTACTCTTGCAAATACAGATAACGTCTGTGTGAAGGGGGAGCACAGACTTAGTGTGTTGTGGGCAGCATCAAGGACACAACCCACGTTTGTGGTCCTGCAGACCCCGGAAAGCTGCTCTCTCTCTCTGTGTAAAGAAGTTGGCTCTTTGGCTTGGGTCCCAGGTCCTGGAAGGCCTCTGCCCTCCTGCCCCCACTACCTGGGGGCGGGGGGGAATCGGCCATATCTGGTAACAGCCAGATGGGCTCCCCATCCAAGCTGCAGGGGCTTCCCCTCCGCCCCTCGTGGTCCTCAGTCCACAGAAGGCTTGTGATCTTTCCCTCTTGAACTACTGAAATTTGTCCAGGGCTTAGCTATTTAAAGCTCCCACAGGCCCCGGCTAATTTGTTTGCTCAGCCAATTGCTTTGTTCCCTTCTTAACGGGGAGAAGTGTTTGTGTCTCATAAAGGGATCCCAGGGTAGTCTAGCTTGTTAACTCATTAAAACCTCTCCCCGGCCCTCACCCATAAGTCCAAACCTAAGGACTGAAGAGGTGTCATTAAAAGCTCCTGGGGAAGTCTGGGGGACGAGGAACTGACCCGCGCGCCATTTAAGAGGCTTGTTTTTCCAGTTAAGGAAATAATGAAATAACTGATGAGAGCCCTTCACACTAATGCCGGCTCAGACGGCCTCTCCGCCTCCTCTCCTGTGCCATTTGGGTCCCTGCTCTTTGGTCAATACTCCACAAGGATTGCCCCGACACACAAATGATTAAATTAAAACTTAATCATTTAAAAATATTAAAAGACACTCTCAGTCTTTTAATATTTTTTTGGGGAAAAAAGTCTAATCCTCAGACTTCTCATTTTATTTGCCCCTCGCCTTAAATAGGGGAACTGGCTCCCCTCACTTTCCAGCCACCATCACCTGGGACTGGAGGTAAATCTGGGTCCTGGAGGCCTTTGCATCCGTGAGCTCTGGCAAACTCCTCCAAAGGAGGAAAGTTGGAGCAGGAACTTCTGTCATGGTCCAAAGATCAGCCCGACTGAGCTGGAAGGGGCTTGTCCCCCCAGGGTCAGCCTTCAGTGGGGATGAGCTGGCCTTTGGGGCCCCAGCCAGTCATGAAACCCTCCCTACAGAGGGACAGGCAGGTCAGAGGCCGTGTAAGGGGGGTTCGTGATGAAATAATGAGCCCACAGAGGATTGGGGTTCTCTGGGGTGGTGTCGGCCACTTAGCCAAGCGCCCTCCTGTCCACAGCCTCCCAGCAACTAACCCTGTGTCTTTTCCCTGACGGGGCCTAGGGGAGCACATGACTGAGGAGGAGCTGTCAGACTGCTTCACGGTGCTATTTGGACTGAACCCGGAGGGCTGGAAATCGGAACCTGCCACCCTGGACTACAAAGGTACCGTATGACTTTTCACTCTGCCCAGGCACTAACAAATGTGCTTCAGAACCAGCGGGGCATTGATTTTCGTGACTAGTTGAGTTTTAACCAAATCACCCAAGATTTGGAGGAATGTCAGAGAGGAATGCATATTTCCAATGAGAACATTTTAATTTTAATTTTTTGATTTCCTGATGTCTTGCTTGCTTTTCACTATCTGTCCCCCTCTTAATAATATTACCAAACTCATTTGTACATAATGCTCCAAGAGAAACCGCACTCTGGGAGGGTAGGTAACACAGGCATTATTATCCCCATTTTACAGCTAAAGCTAAAGGTCAGGTTAAGTAATCTGTCTGTGCTCACACAGCTAGTTAGGAGTTGGAGGCACCCTGAAGTCAGGAGGACCCGAGTTCAAATCTGGCCTCAGACACTTAACACTTCCTGGCTGTGTGATCCTGGGCAAGTCACTTAAACCCAATTGTCTCAGCAAAAAATAAAATAAAATAAAAGGAGTTGGAGGCAGAATTCAAATCTAAGATGGCAAAACATTTATTTAAGTGTCTTTGATGTACAGTGCAGTGCCTGGTACCGTGCCAGGAGCTAGGGCTACAAAAATAAAAATGAAATAGCTCCTTTTCTCAAAAAAGACATTTGTGGGAGAAGGAGTAAAACATGAACATAAATAATCAAATAGATGGGCCTTTGAAGGGAGAGTATCAACATTTAGAGGAAAGATTTCTCAGAGGAGGAAGAACTTCAGCTGAACCTTGAAGGAAGCTCAGTAGCTTAGAGGGGATGCTTATACCTATGCAAATTACAGACTGGCAAGGGACTAGTTTGTTTGGAACATCGAATGGGTACAAGGTAAAATGTGGATGGAAAGAAGGTGGGCAGGAGTCTTGAAGTGAAGTGCTTTGAATGTCAGTGAGGGTCAATTGTAAAAGGTGTCCAGAAAGTCTCAGTGTGTGCCATGGCATGGAGACTTTGGGAAACCCCCTATTTTGTTATGGAGGCAATCAGGAAAGAGCCACTAAAGATTTCTGAGTCAGGAAGGGGTATAGTCAGACCCCTACCTTAAGAAGACCATGGTGGAAACTGCAGAGGATGGATTACAGGGAGAGTAAGAGAGGGGAAGAAGGGCAGCTAGGTGGCTCAGGGGATAGAGCCCTGGAGTCAAAAGGACCTAAGTTCAAATGTGACCTCAGACAATTACTAGCTGTGTGATCTCATAAGTCACTTAACTCTGATTGACGTCAACAGCAAAAAAGGCAGGGAGAGCAATGAGGAAGCTGTGGGAATAATCTAGGCAGGTTGGTAGGGCCTGAACTAATGTAACTCCACAGAATGGAGAGCAGAGAGCAGAGGCAAGAGGAATTACAGAGGGAGAATCTCCAACACTTGGCAGCTGGTGGGACGTGGTGGGTAAAGGAGAAAGAAAAGCCAAGAATGACTCTGGGGTTCTGACTTGGGGAGACCGGAAAGATGGCGGTACTTTTGATAGAAATAGGAACTTTTGGAAGGAGAGGAAGGCGAAGGGAGAATTTTGCCCATTTAAAATTTGAGATGCTTTGGGGACGTTCAGGCAGAGATGTCCAGGTGTTTGGTGAAAAGCATCTCTAGTTTGGGTGAGAGACCGGGGCCAAATATGTTCTTTCAGGAGTTTTCTTCATAGAGGTTGCCATTGGACCCATGAAAACTGAGGGGAATTGCCAAGATATAAGGGGGGAGAACCGGGGACTTCCAAAACCTTGAAGGAAGGATGCACACATTCAGAGGCAGGAGATGGAATGATGGTGATCAATGGCTGATCAGATAAGCAGGAAGAGAGCAGGTGCGGAGGGAGGCGGAGGGATTACCAGGGCCAAAAACTGCCCAGGGGTCAAGGAGGACCAGGAGTGAGAACAGTAGTTAAGAGAAGGATGGTAGCTTTGAAAAAAAAAATACAAGGCAGTGTAGTAGAAGGGAAAGGGTACTGGGTGTGAAGTTAGAGAACTGGCTTGTGTGACTTTGAGCTTCAAAAGACATTGGTGGAAGGAGGGGAGAACACCTGCATCTGTGGAGCCGGGAATCAGAGACTCTGGACCTCAGATTCTCCGGTAAAAATAAGGGGGCTATAGGGAGCGAGGTGGCCCGGTGGTAGAGCACTGGCTCAGGAATCAGGCGGCCCTCAGACACTTGGCACTTATTACCTGACTAAGTCACTTAGCCCCTCACAGAAATAAAATAAAATAAAAAATAAGGGGACTAGACTCGATGGCCCTTAAGATTGTCTTTAAGATAAGTCTGTAAACCTATGAACCTTTAAATGGTGGGACTGTAGGCCAGATTGCAAGCCACAGAGAAATGGAAGGGGAGGAAGTGAAAGGAACAGATAAAAGTTATTTTTCTAGAGAGAGAATAATCCCTTTTGAAGGGATGGCAGCTTCAAAGGCAACTTTTTTAACCAATAATAACTATAGCATTTATATTGCACTTTGAGGTTTGCAAAACACCTTACAAAGAGTATCTCTTTTTATCCTCACAAGAGCCTTAGGAGACGGGTTTTGTTATTATCCTCATTTTATAGATGAAGAAATTCGGGGAGGCAAAGATTAAATGACTTCCTTGGCGTCATATAGCTAGTACACATCTAAGGTTGGATTTGAATTAAGTCTGCCTGACTCCAGGTCCCGTGCTCTAATCCCCGCCATCCCTGGCAGCCTTTTTAAGGGTGGAAGAAATATAGACACGCTGTAAGTCGTGAGGAAGGAGCAGCAGATAATGAGCAAATGAGGTGAGAGAGGGGCAGAGGAAAGGATCCAAGGGGCAAAACTCCCAGAGAAAGCACTAGCAAGCATCAAAGGCGTAAATAGAGGGCTTAGTCTTGGCAAGGAAAAGGATCCCATCTCCCCGTCAGACAAAGGAGAGAAGGGAGGTGATGGAGAGAGACTCGGTTGTATGGAAAAGACTCCCGGACTCCGGACTAGTGCACCAAACTGCCTCATTCCCGTTGCTTGGATGGATGGAGACAAGGGCACAGTGAAGGATTTTTTACAAAGAAAGGGATCCTTAGGAAGGAAATGACAGGACTTCTGGTTTCCTGAAAAACTAGCATTTCACAGAATTTTTAAATGCATACAAATATTGTTTTTAATGAATCGGGTCCCTATGTTCCTGCACACAGAATATGTGTGTGCTTGTGTATATGCTTCTCAGGTCTTCTTTCCAAGAGAAGGAAAAATAAAATTCTAACTCTTCCTTCAAAGCTCAGCTAAGTTGCAGCCTCCTCTGTGGAGCCTTTTCTGAATACCACACACACACACACACACACACACACACACACACACACATACATACAAGTATTCTCTCCCTCTTCAAATTTTTCTTTTTCTTTTTAAAAAAATTAATTTTTTTCAGATAATTACAATAGTATTTTATTTTCCAAATGCATTCATTTTTGTAAGACTTTGTATTCTAAATTTTTTACCCTTCATCCATTATTTCCCTCCTCCCCAAGACAATCTGATATAAATTAAATATGTACAATCCTAAAAATTTATTTTTTAAAGCACAGATTTTTTTTTTTTGCAGTTTCAGATTCTCTTCATCCTCCTATCCACTCTCCCAGCCATTGAGAAATCAAAAAAAAAAAAAAAAACCCTAAAACTAAACCTATTATAAATATGTACAGATATGCAAAACAAGTTTCCATCTTCACTGTGTTCCCTGCCCCCCAGGAAAAAGAAAGAACTAGAAAAAAAAAAAGTTTTATTCTGCACTCTTTGAGTTCAACAGCTCTCTATCTGGAAGGGGAACAGCATATTTCATCATGAATCTTTTGGTTTCATTGTATTGATCAGAGTTCACACTTGATTATCATCAGGATGTTGCTATTTCTATATAGATTGTTCTCCTGGTTTTGCTTACTTTGCATCAATCATTCAAGTCTTCCCAAGTTTTTCTGAAACCATTTGGCTCATCAGAGTTGTTTTTCCCTCATTATTCCCTGTCTTATATTATATATCTGTGGACATGTCATATCAATGGTTTTGGGAGAATGTAAGTTAAGCATAGATAATTTTCAATTACATTAAATTAAAAAGATTTTGCACAAACAAAACCAATACAGCCAAGATTAGAAGGGAAATAAAAAGTGGGAGAAAAATTTACAGCAAGTTTCTCTGATAAAGGCCTCATTTCTCAGATATATAGAGAACTTAAGTCAAATTTATAAAAATATGAACCATTCTCTGATAAAGGTCAATGAATAAAAGTCAAAAGAATATGAACAAGTAGTTTTTGGATGAAAAAATCAAATCTGTCTACAGTCATGTGAAAAAGTTCTTTAAATCACTATTGATTACAGAAATGCAAATTAAAACAATTCTGAGGTACCCCCTCACAACCATCAGATTGGCTAATCTAACAAAAGAGGAAATGTTGATGTTGAAGGGAATATGGAAAATTTGGGATACTCATGCACCGTTGGTAGAATTGTGAACTTATCCAACCATTTTGGAGAGCATTAGGAATTATGCTCAAAGAGTTATAATACTGTACATCTCCTTTGACCCAACAATATCACTACTAAGTCTGTATTCCAAAGAGATTTTTTTTAAAAAGGAAAAGGACTTATATGTCCCAAAATATTTAAAGCAGCTCCTTTTGTGGTAACAAAGAATTGAAAATCAAGCAGATGCCCATCAATTGTGGAATGACTGAAGAAGTTGTGATGGAATACTGTTGTGTTATTATAATACATGACAAGCAGGAGGCCTTCTGAAAAACCTGGAAAAACTTACATGAACTGATACAAGGTGAAGTGCAGAACCAGTACGCAGTAATAGCAATACTGTCCAATGAACAACTGTGAATGACTTAGTTATTTTTGGAAATATAAAAATCCAAGAAAGTCCTGAAGAACTTATGAAAAATGTTGTTCTTCTCCAGGGAAAGAACTGGTGGAGTCTGAATGCAGACCAAAATAGACTTGTTAATTTTTTTTCCTCTGTTTTCTTTCATAAAATGAGTAATATGGAAATATGGTTTACATGTCTGCATATATATAACCTATATCAAATTGCTTGCCTTCTCAATGAGGGGGAAGGTGTAGGAGGGAAGGAAAGAATTTGGAACTCATAATTTAAGGAAAGAAAAAATTGTTTTCACATGTAATTAAAAACATTTTTTTCATTTGAATTTTTTAAAAGAATGTAAGTAAGCTCCTTGAAGGCTTGAGACTATCAAGTCAACAGGTACTTATTAATCACCTGTTAGACACTTATGGTAAATCCTGAGGACTCAAAAGTTCCCTGCCTTCAAGAAGTACTTAGCCTAATGGGGGAGAAAACATGCTACAGACGGGATAGACCAGGGAAGCACAAGCAGTAAGGGGGACCATGAATAGCTTCTCACAGGAGGCGAGATCTTAAAGAAGGCAGGAGGTAGGGAGAGTTTTGGGCATGGAGGCAGTCAGTGAAAGTGTGCAGTTATGGCAGGGGAGCAGCCACAAGACTGATGCTGGTGGGTAGCTTGAGTTGGGGAGTTTTGAGCTGCCTTCGGACAGGAATGGATCAGGTGGCCACAGTAGGAGTAATACTGAGATGGGATGCCAGCACTCGGGGCTGCCACCGGGCAGGGGAAGTAGCCAGCTCAGGAAAATGGAGCCAGTTAAAGCTTTGTGCGGATGGTATTGTGACCTGGCTCGGTCCCTGCTCTTTTAACTCGACTGAGGTAAGGAAGAGACTTAGTCAGAAAGGAAAAGAAAGGAAGGGAAGAGAAAGGGGAGAAAAAGAACAGAAGGAAGGGAAAGTCAGAGGGCAGGAAAGGAAGGAAGGGAAAAGGATGAACACTGGGGAGCTGTGGAATCTTGTTCAAAGAACAGCCAGGCAGCCCATGTCATCGGACCCCAGAGAGGCTGGAATGATTGCAGAGATCAGGTGGAGAAGGGCTTTAGAAGACAAAGAGAAGGTTTTCTGTCTGGTATTAGAGCTGAGTCAGGGAACCACTGACATTCGCTGGCTAAGAGGAGGACACAGTCAGACTTGGGCTCTGGATAAATCCAAAATAAAGCAGGGGTGGGGGTGGTGCCTCGGCCCGCGAGGCAGAGTGTGTGGACCCTGGAAGAAAAGAGATAAGGGCAAGAGAGAGGGGACTGGCAAAATGGAGGCAAGACAAATCCATCTGATCAAGCCTCATTTTAATGGGTGCAATAGTACAGATGTATATAGCAGTAGAAAAGAAGGCAGGGTTGTTCAAACACAGTACAGGGTGGGGGTCCTAGACACAGGGTGGGGAGATTCTCAAGTCAGGCTGATCCTCTGCAGTGGTCCAGGTGTGAGACAATGCCTTCAGCAGGTTGGGGTATTGTCAGAGGAGAGAAGGGGGACGTCGTGAAGGACTCGGCAACATACTGGGTATCAGGGCGAGAGAAGGAGGCATCAGAAACGCGTAAGGAGGCGACCATGGAATTTCCAGGCCCCCTTCTGTCTCCTGTCCTCTCCCTGTCCTTTACCTGGTCCGGGCAGGTTGGCATAGAAAGTTCGTTCACCGCATGTAAAGCTTGTGGACAGCTTACCCTTTCTGTCAGGATCTCCCTGGAGTCACCCAAGGGGACTTCATTCATAACTGTTCATCCCTCCATACTGCCAGTATTTTGGGCCAGAATTACTCCCATTCTCCATGTAAGGCTGCTCAATGGGGTTTGCAGAAAATTGGTTAAATCATCACTATGTTGAAAATGAGATTTTAACCAAATTCCCCACAAGGATGTTCAAGAAACTGAAGCCAGGTTCTAGAACAGAGCCCTTTTAATGTTGCTGTTGCTATTTACAGAGCCCTCCTGAGGTGGATCCTGATCATGCTGGGGCCATTTGGTTTCATCTTGTTTATCCGGGGTCTAACATTTCTCTTGAGGAAGAGCTCCCAGAGATGCTGTCTCTCACTATTCAAGTGTCAGAGAGAAGGACGTCAATAATACTAACAAAATTTCCAAATCCAGACCAATCCAGAGTAGGCTAGACTGGCTGGCCATTTTCAGCTTTAAACACGAGCATTCTCATCTTTGACAGCTTTGAGGGGTTGGGGGATAGAGTAGGGACAGAGGGCTGGTCTTGGACCCAGTTAGGCTTGGGTTTGAATCCTGAATCGAATCCACTTAACCTCAAGGAGCCTGATGGAGACAACATCTGCAGCTCCTTTTTAAAAAAAATATTTTATTTCCCCCCCCAATTACCCGATATTTTTACCCATTTTTTCAGAGTTTTAACTTATGAATTGTATCCCTCCCTCCCCTCCTCCCCAAGATGACAAGCAATTCAGTATAGTTTATACATGTGCAACCACGTTAAACAGTTCCATATTAATCATTTTGTATAAGAAGGCTCAAGTAAAAGAAAGAAGGAAGGAAGGAAGGCAGGAAGAAAGGAAGGATGGAAGGGAGGGAGGGAGGGAGGGAGGGAAGGAAGGAAGGAAAGAAAGAAGGAAAAACATAGTATGTTTTGGTTTGTGTTCAGATGCCATCAGTTCTTTCTCTGGAGGCAAATAGCATTTTTCATCATGGGTCCTTTGGGATTGTCTTGGACCACTGCATTACTTGCTAAGAGCATCATTAATAATTGTTCATCCCAAATGTTGCTGTTACTGTGTACAATGTTCCCCTGGTTCTGCTTACTTCTCTTTGCATCAGTCTTCCCACATTTTCCAGAAATCATCTGGCTTATCATTTCTTATGACACAATAATATTCCATCACAATCATTTGCTAATTGATTTAGCCTGTTTAGCTTTTAGCTATTCCACGATTGATGGGCATCCCTGCAACTTCCAGTTCTTAGCCACCATAAAAAGTGCAGCTCTTCCTCCTTAGAGATTAGATGAGATAAGTAGAAAAGGGGCTTTGCCAACCTTACAGGTCTGTAGTAAGGAGAGTTGACAACCAGCATGTGGAATATTTTCGGAAAGACTCAAACCCCGTAGAACACTCACTGAGAGGGGGAGCTGGGCAAGTGGGAGGCAGAGAGCGAGAAGCGTGAGAAGGGGCTGCAGGAACAAGGGGTGTTTGCCCACAGAGAAGACTTGGAGGCTTGAGATCTGGCAGGGCAGGTTGGAGAACACTGGGTAAAAGGTGGGGAGAAGAGTTAGGTTTAATGTTTGTTAAAAGAACTTCCTCACAATGAAAAGTGTCAAGAAGGCACAGGCCAGTCAGTAGTTCTAGGATGCAGTGGCTTCCCCTTCACTTCGAAGTCTCATGTGGCCCCTGGAGGATCCCTTGTCTAGGGTGTTTGTTTTAGAGGGAATTTTTAGGTGAAGGTTATTGGGATGTTGCCTCCGAGGATCCTTCCATTGCAGAGATTCAGATTCATTGAGGCAGTTCCGAAAATACTTACAATGTGTCCTTTCTAAGCCTCCTTTATCCTAACTATAAAATGGGAATAATAATATTTGTGTTATCTACATAGCTCTTTGAGTGAGGAAAGTGCTTTGCAACTGGTAAAGTGCTTTAAAAGTATGAGTGATCATTGTTACTACGTTCCATTTGTTCTTTATTTGGGCTTTTCTTCCCAAGTATCTTGAGCCAGAATTACTCCAATTTTCCATGTAAGACTGCTCAATGAAGTTTGCAGAAAATTGTCATCACTATGTTGAAAATGGGATTTTAAGCAGCTTCCACGCAATGAGGTTCAAGGAACCGAAACCAGATTCTAGAACAGAGCCCTTTTAATGTTGTTGTTGATATTTACTGAGCCCTCCCGAGGTGGGTCCTGATCATTCTGGGGCCATTTGGTTTCATCTTGTTTGTCCAGGATCTAACATTCGTCTGGAGGAAGAGCTCCCGGAAGAAATCACTGCCGAGATATTCACTTCTGATATTCTTGGCTTGCCCATTCCCGAAGACTTCTGAAAAGGCTCTCAAAGTGGGAGCGATGGCAGAAAAGAGAACACTGGGTCTGCTTCCCCTATAGATTCTCCCTTCACTTAACTCCCTCCCTCCTCTTCCCCTCCATCCCTCACCCCGCTGACTCTTAGGAATTTTTAGGATTACAAGGAAATTTCTGTAAAGCACAGCATCCAAGATGTTGGAAGGACCAGAATCCCGCGAGTTGACAGAGCCAGTGAGCTGGAGAATTGGGTTAAATATGAGACATGAAAATTAAAAAGATAAGCTGTAAATTGCAGAAAGCTCTTTGGGTCTGTTTCCATTCTCTGGAGGTGATTTTTCCAGGACAGAGAGGGGCCTCTGAGCGTGACGGCTGAGTAGGGTGGGCGTCGGGGCCTAGGAGAGCCGGTGCACAGGAAGCACCTTCTCTCTCCGACTTCCTCTGCAAGCCTCGTTCCCAGAGGAGTCAGCTCTCTGTAAGTCACTCATGGCTGCCCAAGTAAGTCCTCAGTCTCTGTGTGGGCAGGGTGGGGAGACCCAGGTCCCCTTTGCTGTCAGGGGCGGGGACCTTCTAGAACTGGCTGCAGCTGCAGATGGGGATGGCTGAGCCATGCTCAGCACAAACAGGAACCCCGGCAGCTGGTCCCCTCGCCCGGGCCACCCGCGGGCACTGCCCAGAGCCACCGACCTCCTGGCCAAAGCCAGCGCATCCAAACAGCACCTGGGCTGGCCCACCTGGACCTTCCTGGCACATTTTGTTTGTTCTCTTGTGTCTCCTCTGGGTGGATGACCCTGAGAGTGGGGAGTTGGGGAGTGAATCCCCTCAGCAGGCTTACTCTGTGAACAATCGTGCACATTTCCATGGCTCTTTAGGGTTGCAAAATACTTTCCTCAAAATAGTCCTCTTAGGTGTCAGTTGGCACTTAGTATTTGCCAACGGCTTTGTACTTTATGATCCTCAGAACAATCCAGGAGGAGGGGAGGTGCTCCTGTTATCCCCATTTTATAGAGGGGGACACTGAGGCAGAGATCAGTGAAGTGCCATGCTCAGTCACACTATTTGGAAGTGTCTGAGGCCACATTTGAATTCAGGCCCTCCTGACTCCAGGACCTGGCTGAAAGAACTAGGGAATGGCCAGCAAGGAGAAGGGAAGGCTTGGAAGGGTGAGCAGGAAGTCCCTGGGCTCTCCATCCTCAGCTCCCCTGGGCAGCTCCTCCCCAGGAGACTGCAGGGAGGACCGTCAAGCAAAAGCTGCCATAGGCTCTAGGTGGTGGGACTGGACTCGTGGGACCCCCAAGGTTCCTCCCTGATCTGAAATTCTGTGATTCTACCTCGCACCTTCCCTATCCTGGACATTTGGGAAACAAATGCGAGAAGACACAATTCCAACCTGCCTTTGAGAGTTTGTAGTCAAACTGAGACAGGGCAAGAGGGGCATGAGAATGATGAGTCAACTAGATAGCGCCAGGTCTGGAGTCAGAAAAACCTGAGTTCCAGTCCAGCCTCAGACATGTACCAGCTGCGTGACTCTGGCCAAATCACTTAACCACTACGTGCCTCAGTTCCCCCATCTGGAAAATGGGGAGAATTGCACCTAAACGCCCCCCCCATCCAGATGATGTGAAGATCAAACGAGATATTTGTAATGGGGGTACCTCAGCGCCTGGCACGTAGTAGGGGCGACTGAATTCTATTATGTTGACGAGCTGTGCCGGAAAGATTGTGCTCCAAAGGGGCTAAAAGCGCTAAGTGCAGAGGAGAGGTCCAAACTGCTGGGTTGTAATCACAACGGCCCTTTCAGTCACAGACCTGATCAGTCCCCCCGCCCCTCGCCCAGGCGCCCAATCGATATTCTTAAAGATCAGGCCTGATCAGGTCGCTCCCCTGTTCAAGTAGCTTCCTGTCCCCTCTGGACTAAGATGCAGAGTCCTCCTCTTTTGGTATTTAAGCCGTTTCCCAGTCTGGCTCCAGCTCCTCTGCCCCTCACACATTCACTCCCTCCTGCATCTAAGGACGGATTCTTTCTTGGGAAAACGTGCTGCAGTTTGGCTCCGTACAGGCGCCCGTTCATCCGTGACCTCGAGTCCTATTCTTCGCTGGGAGGCCAACAATGGAGCCGGAGTTCTTGATCCAATTAAACAACTTCCTTCTTCACGGGTGGGCGTCATAAGTGCCAGATGAAATAGCCAAGTCCTCAATTACGCACAAAGCCTCCCACCTGCACCGGCTCCGATCGGAGAAACGCTTCCCGGGAGCTTTGTCGTCCTCCGGAACATCAGACGGAACCGCGCGCCCCAAACCCGCCCGGTCGCGGTGACCTGGGACGGCGGAGGCCAAAAGTCCCAAACACTCGCTAGATTATGTCCTTTTATAAAACCCACAAAACACCACGAATCAATTATGCTCCTGCCCGGGGCCTAATGAGGATAGGACCAAATCAGCAAGATGTTCCCGGAGCCGCTTTGGAGAGGATGCGGGCAGATGGTCCTGCCTTCCGACAAGCAGCCTCGGATGCCGTCTGCACGCGGCGGGGATGGTCGGGACTCCGGAGGAGGCTGGACCACCGACTTCCCGGCAGGGCCGTGCCCAAGGGATTTACGCCCCGGGAGGAAGACAGCCCGGTCCTTTCCAACTCAGCGGGCCTTTTCATTCAGCATGGCTTTTCAAATCTACAAATCTACACCTCCTATGTGCAGCGCAGCTGGAATTAGCTCATCCTCCAAATATACTACAAGGTTAGAAGTGGGATTCTCTGATACGGCCCAGCAAAGCAGTGAAATCTCCATTTAGAACTGCAGCCTTTTTTTAGCCATGAGATATAAAGAGATGAAGGGTATAGAGGCTCTTATGAGACTTCAACAAACATTTATAAGCACCTATGATACCCCGGACCCTGGCCTAGATTTTGAGGATTCAAAAAATATAGAAATGAAAAAAGTCCCCATTTCTACTGGGATGAAACAGTAGGGTCACAGAGAAGTAAATAAAATTAATCAGAGCAACAGCCCACCCCCAAAGCATTGATTTTTATTTTTACTTTTAATATATATATATTTTTTGCTGAGGCAATTGGGGTTAAGTGACTTGCCCATGGTCACACAGCTAGGCAGTGTTAAGTGTCTGAGGCCAGATTTGAACTCAGGGCCTCCTGACTTAAGGGTTAGTGCCCCAGGTAGTAATTTAAATTTAATTTTAAAAAATTAAAATTTTTATTTTAATGGATAGGTGTTGTGTTTCGATGACCTATGGTCTTTCCCTGTTATTTCAAATTGCAAACCAATTGTACATAATTGTACAATAAGCAACAATATACTCTTGTTCTATAAGAAATGATGACCAGGCTGATTTCAGAAAAGATGGAAAGATTTACATGAACTAATGCTGAGTGAAACGTACAGAATTAGGAAAATATTGTTCCCAGTGATGGACAGACTGATTTCAGAAAAGCCTGGAAAGATTTATATGAACTAATACTGAGTGAAACCTACAAAATCAGGAAAACATTGTTCACAGCAGTGGCAGGATTGTGTGATGATCTATGATAGATTTGGCTCCTCTCAGCAATTCAGTCATCCAAGGCAATTCCAATCAACTTTGGATGGAAAAAGCCATCCACATCCTGAGAGAGAACTATGGAGACTAAAGGTGGATCAGAAGTATATATACTATTGTCACCTTTTTTTTATCTTCAGTTTTTCTTTTCTTTTTTGTGATTTTTCCCTTTTGTTCTGATTTTTCTCTTCAATATGACTCAAATGGAAATATGTAGAAAATGAATGTGCATATATAATCTAAAAAAAATAAAATTTTAAGAATTAAAAATATTTAATTTTCCCTCCCTTTTCTATTATAGCTATGATAAGCTGACATTTGCATAGTGTGTTTTACTCACATTATTTTATATGAACCTTATGGGATCATAAGATCCCAGATCTAGACCAGGAAAGAATCATAAAGGCCATCTAATTAGTTTTATAAATGAGGAAATTGAAGTTTGAGAAGTGGACTAGGATAGTGGCCATTGTGTTGGAGAGAAGAGAGAGATAAGAAATAGAATCAGAATCGATAAGGCTGAGTGGGTGTAGGGGGGATAGGAGAAGGGGTGAAGAAGAAGGAAGGGAGAAGGATCATCCTAAAGGTGTGACAGAAAGGCAAGGTTTAGGTTTGGACACATTGAGAATGGAAGAGCAAATCTCCACACAAGAACCTTCTTGACTGTCCCAAAGCCAGGAGAGGGAGTGCTGTTTGCCCGTGGTTCCGGGACTGGCCGCTCTCCAGAGTTGGGCAACTCAGACCTTTGGAATGACCTTCCCTGCTGCCCATCAAGTCAAGTAGCATTACTGCTTACCCTCAGCCAAGAGGTTAGAGGGGCTGTGTAGACCTCTCTCCTCCCAGACTGCGGGGAAGCTGCCTTCTCCTTTCTCATGGCTAAAGTTCATGGTGGTTAGAAGTCCAAGGACCCAGAGCGGTCACTTGGCAGGGAACCGAGTCCTTGAGCCACCACTTACCAGCTGTGGTGAGTCTCTAAGGGGCTGGAGCATTGGAGTGTCAAGGCTGGAGTTTGAATCCAACCACTTCCCTCACTCCATTTATCAGCTAAGAAGCCTCCTCCCAATGAGTGGATGCCCATCAGTTGAGGAATGGCTGAAGAAGTTAAGCTATATGGAAATAATACTATGTCTTGTTCTATAAGATGGACAGGCTGATTTCAGAAAAGCCTGGAAAGATTTACGCAAACTAATGTTGAATGAAACATACAGAATCAGGAAAACATTGTTCACAGCAGCAATAGCAAGATTATGTGATGATCAACTATGATAGACATAGCCCTTCTCAGCAATTCAATCATCCAAGGCAATTCCAATCAACTTTGGATGGAAAATGCCATCCACATCCAGAGAACTGTGGAGACCAAATACAGATCAAAGCATACTATTGTCACCTTTTTTTTCTTGTGTTTTTTCCTTTTTGTAGTTTTACCCTTTTGTTCTGATTTTTCTCTTCCAATATGTCATGTGGAAATATGTAGAAAATGAATTTGCGTATATAATCTAAAAAATAAAATTTTGAGAATTAAAAATTTTAAAAAGAAGCTTCCTTTCAGATCCAGAATCCTTTTGGATTTAACCTTGCTGGATTTAATTCTCAGCCTCCTCCTTTCTAGAATGAGGGATATCATAATGCAAACAAAGAAAAGTAGAGAAAGACCTGGTTCTGGAGACCGAAGACCTAGGTTTGAATCCGTCTTTGGGGGTTTACTTACCTGTGCTGATTGATCTCTGCCCCTTAATTTCTTCATGTATAAAAGAAAAGGCTGCTGAAGCTCCTTCCATTCAGCTTTGGAGCTATGAGCCTATGAAGACCAAATGAGAAAATGGACATAAAATTTTATCTGATTATCAATTGTACTTATTATCACAATCATTACAGAAAAGGAAAGGAAGGAAAAAATAATTTACCCAATGTACAATTTAACTTGCTATTCAGATAGACCACTGGCCATCAACAATCACATTCTTTTTTTTTTAAAACTAAATAAAAATGGTTCAAAAATAGACATTTTGGTAGTGTCACACTGCTAGCTCACTAAAATCAATCCAACCTCAGAAGGAACTGGCTTATTAGTCAGAATGTCGAGCCATCTTGGGCACTCTGCACAGCAGCTGCTCCCTCAGGGACCAGAAGGAAGCCAGACCTGCCCCATCCTACTTCTGGACGTCGTTACACTGTCTAAATCAGGCCGTGGTGGTTCTAGCCCGTTACTGAGAACAGGGGCCAAGATGTGATGGTCAGGAATTGATGAGTATTGACATCTCCTCCCCAAGGGTCAGAGCACTAATGAAAACTCCCGACACAGAGGCGGGTCCTGGCTTTGCCGAGCTGACACTATTTTTCAGAAAGACTTTGTTAAATAAATCAGAAGGTCATTGCCAGCTGTCTAGACTGGGGGTCTCTGTCCCAACAGACTTTTGGAAAATAGAATGAAGTCTCTTACCAAATCCGTGACCTGCTCGCTCCCTGAGTCACTTGCATAACATAGATGGCCTATGAATTCTCAGGGACCTTCATTCTGCATGAGTTAAAACCATCAAAAGCCAATCAATACAAGCTTGGTCAGACCTTCATTTCCTGCCCCATGCATCGAGCCCGAAGACAGCAGCTACTGTCTACTGTGTTCCGAGAGTGATGGAGAGGAAGCAGATGTCTTTTAAAAGATCTGTCCTCTCATGAGACGCTTGGGCTAGATAGAACATTTGGTATTTCCTGGATGGTTGTATTCAGAAGGGATTTGGCGAGCCATTTCCCAAAGGCGGCTGCTTCAAAGACAGCTGAAGTACATATAGGGTATGGACATAAACAGCCAATTGCCAGGCTCTGGCTTACTCCCTATGAGATAAACTTGAAGAAATATATGTATTTTTTGTCTTTATGTATATATTTTTATTGAAGCTTTTTATTTTCAAAACATATGCAAGGATAATTTTTCAACATTGACCCTTGCAAAACCGTGTGTTCCAATTCCTCCCCTTTCCCCCCATCCCTTCACCTATATGGCAAGTAATCTAATATATGTTAAACATGGTAAAAATATATGTAAATCGAATATAGGTATATTATCTTGAAGAAATATTTTAAAAATCAATTCACCACAGATTGGGACCAAAAGAGACTTGTGTTTGGAAGTAAGTTACATAGCTGTCAATAGTGACATGACCACCAAAAAGTCAAAACTCATCTTAGAAATGTAATGTCTAGAATAAGGGAGATATACTTGTTTGACTCTGCCCTAGTAATATTCCATTTAGAGTATGATATTTACTTCTGGGGATACCACATTTCAGTAGGAAGAACATTGATAAGTTGGAGCATAGCTATAGATATAGATAAAAGGATGAAAACAAGGAAACTGAAAAACATTAGATTCAATATAAAATCCTAGATAGCCATTAAATTATCAATCACAAAAGAATATATATTTTTAAAAGTAGGGAAGAAATAAATAAAATTGAAAATAAAAAGATTATTGAACTTTTAAAAAAACAAGAGCTAGTTAAAAAAAAAGAGAGAGATCAATAACCATTAGCTAGATTGACTTTAAAAAGATGAAATTGTAACGAATACAAAAATGAACATGGCAGTTCATAACAATAAATAAAATTATTAGAAATGACTATGCACAATTACATGCCAGCAAAACTCAGAATTTAAGGCAAATAGGTGATTAGTTACTACATATGTGTGTGTGTGTGTGTGTGTGTGTGTATGATAAATTAATGAGAGGCAGTATGGCCTAGTTGATAGAGGTCCTCATCCCCCTTTGGAGTCCAGAAGAGGTGAGTTAGTTCTGCCTCTGACACATACATACTATTTGTGTGAGTACAATTAAGTCACATAATCTCTCAATGCTTTACCTGGCAACTTAGAGACAGGTTGCTAATCTGCAGCACTAAATAGAGTTTCCACACTGGGAACTGCCCACACCTAAGAAATAATTGTACTGACCAAAAACTAAGACCCAAATTAAAATCTTAAACAATCCAATCTTGGATACATCTTCTAGAGACTGACCTGTAAATGAATGACAAAAGGGAGGGGAAAACCCTTAGGTAGATTTATAAGTAAATTTTATCTACTATTTAAAGAGCAATTAATACATATGATCTAAAAACTCTTTCCAACTCAAGCAACTCCTTCATGAGACAAATATGCAAATCAGGAAGGGATAAGCTTAAGAAAGATAATATAGAGTAATGTAACTAACGAATATGAAATATGTTAATAAGAATTCATTAATATGAATAAAATTTTAGCAAAGAAATAATAGCAACACATCTAAAAAAAAATACATAGTATAGTGCAGCATTAAGATACTCAAGGTTTGGAATTAAGGGACCTGGATTATTCCAGCTTTGCTACTTCCTGAGTGCCTTTGAGCAATTCATTTAACCTCCTTAAGCCTCAGAGTTTCTCTATTTCTGAAATGAAGGAGTTGGACTGCATGACCTTTAAAAAGGTCCATTCTAACTCTCTCTGTGACTCTATAATTCTTTAAATATGTTTTTTTCCATTCTGCTCTAAATAAACGGCAAAAAAAAAAAAAATCTTGATCATTTCCATATGCAAAGTAGAGTAGAAATGGGTATACGAAACTATGACTGTTACATATAGCTTGATGTTTTAAAGCAAATAATAATTTCAGGATGTTATTTTCAAGGGTGACCTGTTTGACTCTTTCTTTTTGACCTAGTCTCTATTTTAGTCATTTTCTTTTAAATAATTCAATTGAGTTTATAATTCTTCAAGAAGAATTTTAAGAGGAGCTAGATACAGATAGGTACCAAATAAGGTGACAAAAATTTAGTTATATTTTAATAATAATATTTCAGTTTTGTGACCCCATTTGGGATTTTCTTAGCAAAGGTACTAGAATAGTTGGCCACTTCCCTCTCCAGCTCATTTTACAGATGAGTAAACTGGGGTTAAATGAGTTGTGCAAAGTCACACAGCTAAGAAGTTTCTGAGGTCAAATTTGAACTCACAAAATGGGTCTTCCTGACTCCAGACCCTGGGCCACCTCACTGCCCTTTAATAATAATAATTTGTATTTATTTAGAAATTTATTTGATTAAATTTATTTAGAAATTTGATCTTCACAACAACTCTGGGAGGTAGATGCTATTATTATCCCCATTTTACAGATGAGGAAATTGAGGCGGATAGAAGTTAAGTGACTTGTTCAGGGTCACATAGCTACTTAAGTGTCTGAGGCTGGATTTGAACTTGGCTTGCCTGACTATTTATTTTATCCAGCACTTTATCTACAGCCTGAAAATGCTAGTCTGCTTGATGCATCAAATTAGAATAAAATTAAAAGACATACTACTGAGCCATTGAGGCAACTTAGGCCTAACATATTCAAGCAGATTTTTGATGCCCTAAACCCTTCCTCCCCCAAAATGGAAAATGTTTGGGACATGTAGGTGGCACAGAGAATAGAATACTGGCCTGGAGTCAGGAGGACTTGAGTTTAACTCAGTGTGTACTAGTTCTGGACAAGTTACATGTGCTCAATGGTGAGAGAGAGAGGGGGAGGAGGGAGGGAAGGAAAGAAGGAGGAAGATAGAGAAAGAGAGAGAAACTGAGACAAAGAGAGGGAAGGAGCAAAAGAGAGGAAGAGAAAGAAAGAAAGAGAGGAAGAGAGAGGGGGAAGGAAGGGAGGAAAAGAGAGAAAGAGAGGGAGGGGGAAGGGAGGGAAAGAGAGAGAGAGAGAGAGAGAGAGAGAGACAGAAACAAAGAGACAAAGAGAGAATATGAATATAAGGAAAACAGTATCAACCTGAATCCAGTTGTGGGAATGGAACTCCATTTTACCCCTATAGTTTTGTTAAGTGAACTTTTGGGAGAATTTGTTTGGCTCTGGTGCTTGCTACTGGATAAGTGATGGGAGCTAAAAAGGATTTACTTAGCCCAGCCCCAATACCAAGTTAGCTTAGAGGAGTTCCCACTGAGGGAGAGGTTATCTAAGACATGTTCAGCCTGCATGAGGCCTAAAAATTGGCCCTAAAAATGGCCCTAAAAAAATTGGAAATGGAAGGAGGAGCTGGGTTTGACCAAGTATCCATAGAAAGGATCCACATAGGATCAACACAAGTTGGAGAACATGGAATTCTTCAGACACCTGAAAGGTTGCCAAATATGTAGGGGGAAGCCACCAGTCTTATTATTTTATTTATCTAGTGGGAGGAAGAGGAGAGTCAGTTAGAGTTAAGTCACTCTCCCAGAATCACACAACTAGTAAGTGTCTGAGACTGAATTTGAACTTAAGTCTGCCAGCTTTAAAGGCAGTAACTCTAGCCCCTGTACCACTTAGCCACTCTCTCAGTTTTATTATTTAAAAAAAATGGAAACAACTAAAAATATTAGTGCCAGGATTCTCATCTCTATAAAATTTGTATTAGAAGCTATCTATCCTTGATAAAAGTGAGAAAAGAGCTTTTGCAAACACTATCTTACCATAGACTATATCTTTAAGATCACACAATGGACTGAAAGATATAGAACATACAAATCTGGCCTCAGACGCTTAGTAGCTCAGTGATCCTGGGCAAGTCACTTAACTCTGATTGCCTCAGCTTCCTCATCTGCAAAATGAGCTGGAGAAGGAAATAACCAACCACTGCAGTATCTTTGCCAAGAAAACTCCAAATGGGGTCATTAAAAGTCAGACGTGACCCACTAACAACCACAATCTGTCAGATAATGTGTTAAATGCTGGGAATACAAATACAAGTAAAAAGCAAATAGCACATGAACACAGAGGATAGTATAAACATCCATGAAAAAAAATCTCATATTATACTACTGTGCTTTTTTTTTGTTGAAAAGGAAAAAAAAAATGATTTGGTAGACCAAACCATTGCCTTAAAGGCTCTTCTTCCAAAAAGGTATCTCCTGTCTGTGTGTAAAAACCATGAAATCTCCTTAAAAGAGATAAAACTACAGAAATAACATTTTTTTTTGTTTTAATTCAGTCGTGTCCCGCTCTTCATGACTCCTTTTGGGATTTTCTTGGCAGAGATACTGGTGCGGTTAGCCATTTCCTTCTCCAGCTCATTTTACAGATGAGAAAACTGAGACAGACAAGGTAACGTGATCTGCCCAGAGTCACTCAACTAGGACTCCAGCTATCCATTATTCCATGCTGTCTCTCGTTAATATTGATACATTCACCAAAGATATTTCTGCCATTCTCATGAAAGATGAGTCCAAATGGAAGCAGGGTTCCCTAAAGATGGCAAAGCCTCCAGATGTCATCTTCTCAGATGACAGCAGTGCTGATTACACTGGAACAATGCAGATCCCCCTCAATGCCTGCTACATTTACCCTATATTCTTTGGCCTGACTATTCACAGAGGAAATAATCAAGTGGGTGAAAAATGCCTGTTTTCTAGATTATGTTATATGGCAAGGATGAATAATCCCATAGAACAGATCCATCTGTACATAACTTGGATAAATATTATGGCAGAAAATGAATTAAGTCCAGAATTGAGTAGGAGGAAAGGAATGGAGAAATGCTCAGTGCTTTTAATTACCCTAAACTTCTTCCTGAAACAAGGGCCCAAGGGCCCAACAACAATATTATTTCAGTGACGCAGTATGAATAAGAGTCATGAAATTCCACAGTCCTTGCTCTCAAGGAGTTTGCAGTCTGATGGGGGAGCCACTCTGATAAAGGCATAGTCACCAGAGAGGGGCACTTATTCCACAAAGTTACAAGAATGGTGAATGGAGGCACAGAAGAAAAGATTGATACAACCCATCCATGGACAATGGCAGCATTTATTTCTCAATGTTCACAGTTCTAGAACTGGAAGTTTGGTAGAGGAGGATTTGGGGAGATAGGGATGTGAAAAGGATGGATTTTGAAGAAGCTTACAGAGGAGAGGAATAAAAAGGGAAGCATGGCTGGGGCAATATCATAATGCAACAAATATAGTTTAGGCAAAGTGGAATGGTAGATTTGGATTTAAATTCTTGTCTTAGTCACTTGCTTGTCATTTGAAGCTCAGCAAGCCCTCACCCTCCCAGCATCCTCCTTAATTGTGAGAATTAAATGAAATATTACTCATAAAAAGCTGAAGAATTGCATTGCATGATAGCAGCTGGTAAATTGAATTATCAATGCTAGACATGCAATGCTAAGAGATCTAGAAAAAGGTTTCCAGCATTTTGAGTGGATCCCATGTGTAGGATTTTCAGAAAGATGAGGACAGAAGGACCTGGTTCAGGAAAAGGACCCACATGGGCAAAAATATTTGCAGCAGCCCTTTTTGTAGTGGTGAGGATCTGGAAATTGAATGGATGCTCATCAGTTGGAAAATGGCTGTTATGGTACATGAATGTTATGGAATATTATTGTTCTATAAGAAATGATGAGCAAGATGATTTCAGAAAAGCCTGGAAAGACTTACATGAACTGATGTTACGTGAAATGAGCAAAATCAGGAGGTCTTTGTACATAGTAACAAGATTATGTGATTATGTGATTGGACTTTTGATGGGAAGAGCCATCAACGTCCAGAGAAAGAACCGTGGAGACTGAATATAGATGAAAGCATAATATTTTCACCTTTTTGTTGTTATCTGCTTGGTTTTTTTCCTCATGTTTTTTTCCTTTTTGATCTGATTTTTCTTGTGCATCATGGCAAATAAGGAAATATTTCAGAATTGTACATGTTAAATCTACATCAGATGGCTTGCTGATCTGAGGAGAAGGGAGGGAGGGAGAGGCAAAAAAATTTGGAACACAAGGTTTTGCAAAGGTGAATGTTGAAAGCTATCTTTGCATGTATTTGGAAAAATAAAACACAATTTTAAAAAAGATGTGGATGAGTTGTGCCAGAGCATATTGCTTCATTGCATAGAGCTTCATTGAAGGGAGTGATTATACATCCTCTGAAATAGTGAAGTATAAATGTGGAATGGGGCTGTTCTGGAAGGTAGTGAATTCCCCATTACTAAAAATCTTCAACTTTCATCTATCCTTCAGGAAACTCAAACTCTAAGATAAGATACCAAGTCTTAAGGGTGTCTCTGAGGTTCCTTCCACTCAGAGGTTTTGGTAGTTGTGATGCAATAGCTCAATAGTGATTGTCATAATTGCCACTGGGAGTTGGCCAATATAACATTTGAACACCTGTGCCTTCTAACGTCCCTTCACCCTTCAGATGAGTCGAATGGGTATTGGCCACCACACAGGTTAGAGATAGCTTTTCCAAGGAAACTCTTCCAGTGCCGTGTTCCTCCCCATTTTGTCATCCTTGTCTTTCTTAATCTTGTTTGGATGTACATAGGGGTCAAAAAGAGATGGTGGTAACTAAGGATACCACTATATCACCTTCTTCCTAAAAGAAAGGAATAATACATTTCTGCAGCATTTGTAACTCTGCTACTTAGTGTTCCTGTTTCATTAAGGTCTCTTTGTATAATATCTGATGCTTCTTTTGTATAATTCTCATCAAATGAACATCTCTTTGGGCACTGTTGAGGCGAACTGTCTAGGAATATTTTTCAAGTGGGAAATCAGGCAGAGTAAGAGGATAATTTTGGTTCAGCTGTTTGAAGCCTCATTCTCCCTTCATCCTATTATGTCAAAAGAGGGTTTAGAAGGGTTTTTGTCTAGATATGAAACTGCACAGGGTTCCAAGGATCCCCCAAAAGGCCAGATGTTTCAATGCCATTTTGCTCCGCTTGAAGCTGATGGGTATGAATATATCTTATTCATGTGCCACTCACCAGAGTTAGAAATTCATGGCAGATTTCAACTCTATGAATTCTAAGAACCTGAGTCAGCACCTGCTCATCTTTCCAAGTTTTCCAGGGATTTCCAGGACCAAAAGGTTTTAATTAACCATTTTATTTTCACTGCTTACATTTCACTCTCCTGTCCCTACATGTAGCACTGTCAGCTGCAAACACCATCTTCAATTCAATTCAATGTGGTATTTTTAAAGTAAATTTTATTTTTTCCCCAATTACATAGCAAAGACGATTCTTAACATTCTTTTTTAAAATATAATTTTGGGTTCCAAATTTTTTTCTTTCCTCCCTCAATTCCCCCTCCCTAAGATAATTTTTTAAGCATTCACTGGTATTCAAGGCACTGAGCTTCATATTGAGAATATTAAGTCAAAAATCAAAGCAGTCCCTGTCCTTGAAGAATTTACATTCTACAGGAACTATTCAGTATATATATATATATATATATATATATATATATATATATATATATATATATATATATATATGTGTGTGTGTGTGTGTGTGTGTGTAAATATAAACTATTATAGCATGGAAGTGGAAAAAGAACATCTGGAGAGAGCTTGGTGATCCATGCTATAAGTCATGGAGGGAGCTAAGGATTCTAAGAGGTGATTCCAAGTTCTATCTGTTTATATATCTCTCATATATCTCGAAGGGACCTGAAAGATCATCTAACCCAACAGCCTTATCTTACAAATGAGGAAACTAAAGCTCAGAAGTGACCTTCCAAGGTCACACAGGTAGTCAATAAGCAGTAACAATTACAAAAGTATCTGGTGCTGTGATAAGTGCTGGTGATACAAAAAGAAAAAGAAATAAAAGACAGGCTCTGTCCTCAAGAAGCTTACAATCTAATGAGGAAGAAAACATGCAAAGTAAATAAACAGACAAATACACAAGTTATATGTAGGATAAATGGGAAATTATGAGAGAAAAGGCACTAGAAAATTGAGAGGTTAGGAAAAGCTTGCTGTAGAAGGGTAGGATTTTGGTCAGGACTTGAAGAAAGCCAAGAAGATCAATGGGTGGAGATAAGTGTTCTAGGCACGAGGGAACAGCCAGAAAAAATACCAGAAGTCTAGAGTGAGTGTGTCTTGTTCATGGTACAGCCAGGATACCATTGTCACTTTATCAAGGAGTAACATGTGTGGGGAGTAAGATATCTTGTAAGAGAATTGAAAAGTAGAAGAGTTATAAGGGGATTTGAACACCAAACAGAGGATTTTATATTTGATCCTGGAGTTTATTGACATGATGAGACCTGTGCTTTGGGGAAATTACTTTGGTAGCTGAATGAGGAATGAGTTGGAGTAGGGAGAGATCTGAGGCAAGAAGGCCCATGGATTGAAGTAGCATCATGTCAGGGGAGTGAAGAGGGCCTATTGGAAAGATGTGATTTGAAAGGCCTTGGCAACAGATTGGATATGGGGCTGGGGGAGTGAGATAGTAACTCCAGATTTTCCATTCAAATCCAGGCCCTGTGGCTCCAAATTCTATGCTGCTTCTAATATACTAATATTCTGACGTTACTACCAAGGCAACAACTGATATTTCTATAGTATTTTTAAGTTTGCCAAAAACAAAAGTGCTTCTGGAAGGTGATTTGCACAATATAAATATTAACATCAAGCCTATTATGTGCCTGATTGATGATGACTGACTAGGTCGTTGGATGGGTACAGCTCCAGCTCTGGAGTCAGGCACATCTGAGTTTAAATCTGGCCCCATATATCTAGTAGTTGTGTGACTTTGGGCAAGTCACTTTAGCATATTTGCCTCAGTTTCCTCATCTGTCAAATGAGCTGGACAAGGAAATGGCAAACCACACTAGTATCTTTGCCAAGGAAATCCCAAATGGGGTGGTGAAGAGTGGGACATGACTGAACAAATGTACCAGATGGACTTAGTATTAGCCACTGGTCTTAGTCAAAAGTATTACACTTTCTGCACATAAGGAGCTTATATTACACTGGGAATTGGAGGGTAGGTGGAACATCTACCCAGATAAGCGAAAATTTCATTTTCATGGGTTGAGGCGGGAGGATCAGGAGGGTTCTTTTTTAGGAAGTGGCGCTCAGCCGACGAGCCTGGAATGGAGCTACAATCTACAAGAGGTGGTGAGGAAGAGAATGCATTCCATCACCATGGTGGGTGTTAATCCTGCTTTCCCAAATGGGGAAACCAAGAACAGGAAGATAAGCAAGCCCCTGTGTACTGCAGTGCGGAAAGAGCAGAACCTCTCCTGGTTCTTGGATTCCTTCTCTCTAAAACGAGGGAGCTGGACGCAGGGGCCTTGCAGCTCCCTCCCAGCTGTGAGCACCTAAAGCCCAAGCTCCTCAGGTTGGTGCCAGAGATTTCCTTCCTAGCACTCTCGCTGACAGACCAGACTGCCTCTCGACATCGAGCCGTTCCCATTACTGACCTAACTTTAAATTCTGGGCCACGAAGCAAAAATTTCAGGAGGGCCCCTTTCCCCCCAGATCTCCAGTGGAAAGAGACAACGGACAAATTGTCTGGCCACGATTCTTGGCCCGATGGCTCGCGGCACAGCTCGCGATTCCGGGTGTGAGTGTGTGTGTGAGTGTTTCTGGTTCAGAAGCTGTTGAAACAGCGAGGTAAAGGTCCTGGATGGGAGCTCTCGGCCAGGGATGATCCCAGTTCTTTCGAGAACGGGATAAAGTGGGGGAGAGGGGGCACTTTTCTTTCTTTGCCCTTCTCTTTACACAAAGGGTTCCAAACGGCTGGGACTATTTCCCACGTGAAGTTGAGGTCCCACGAGTGCAGCTTCCGGCCTCCAGACGTGGAAAAGGCCCCGCGGGGAACTCGCAGTAATCCTGCCTGGAGAAGGCAAGCAAGCGGGGGCTGGGAAGAGAGGAGTCCGCGTCCCCCGGAGTGCAAGGAGAGCCCACGGGGCGCGGGCATCCCGAGGCTAGAAAGCAGCCTGCGGGAGCGCTCGCTCCGGGCGCTTTTGAGGAAAGATATGGCGTGGGGGGGGGGCGAGGGGAGGTGGGAGATGCCGCGTGCAGCCGCGTCGGGGCCTCCCCTCCCCCTTCCCCCCCCCCCCCCAGGCTCGCGGCGAGGTTGGCTCCGATCTGGGGGCGCAGGGAGTTGCGGTGACCTTGTCAAAAGGGGCCTCCTGCAGGGGGCGAGGGGCAGGACGAAGTGGGGGCCACCCCCTCCCGGCGCAAAGCCCTCATAATGCCCACTTATTGATGTATTTATTATGGGGGAGGGAAATGCGGCGGCCCCGGGGCGTCGCACGCCCGAGAACTTGGCTGGCGCGCGTCCCCGGAGCGCGGGAGCTCCCCTTCCCTCCGGCCCGGGCCGGTGCCCCTGCTCGCTGCTGCCTCTGCCGCCGCCGTCCGGAGCCGCCGCCGCCGCCGCCGCTGCGGCTGCTCCTCCCGCCGCCGCCGCCGCCGCTGGGCGCCTGCGCACTGGGCCCGGAGCGAGCGGCGGCAGCAGGCTTTGTGTGTCTGTATGTGTGTGTGTGTGTGAGTGAGTGCGTGCGGGAGCGCGTGTATGGGTGCGCGTGTGTGAGTGAGTGTGTGGATGCATGCATGTGTGTGTGTGTGTGTGTGTGTGCGTGCGAGGGAGTGCGCGGCTGAGGAGGGGAACGCGAGAAGGGCCAGGGCGCGCTCCAGCAGCCTCGCTCGCCTAGCCAGCACCATGTCGGGCCGGTCGGTCCGAGCCGAGACCAGGAGCCGGGCCAAAGATGATATCAAGAGGGTCATGGCGGCCATCGAGAAAGTGCGCAAATGGTAAGGGGGGGCGGCCCCCCGGGGGAGGGAGGGGGGCCGCGCGAGCCGGCCGGCCGGGCGTGCGCGCGTGAGTGAGTGTGCGCGCGTGAGGGTGCCCGGGAGGCGGGAGGACGCGCGAGCCCGGCCGAGCCCGGGTCACCTGCCCAGGGGGCGCCGCCGCCGCCCGCGCGCTGCCCCAGGTGCGCTCGCGCCGCGGTTCGGGCTGCTCCCGCCCCACCTGGCGCGCGCAGCGCCAGAGGCCAGCCGTGCGCAGCCACAGCCCGCAGCCAGGACCGCTCCCAGGGCAGGCAGCGGCGGCCGGCGGCAGGGAGAAGCCAGGGCTGGACCAAAGCCATTCGCTTTCTGCGAGTCACATGAAAGCTGCTTTTTTGTGCGGCGGCGGCGGCGGCGGCGGCGGCGGCGGGCCCGGGCGGGATGCGCCGCTGCCGGGCGGCGAGGCTGGGGCTCCATTGTGCCGCCGGGTGGGGGGACGCCCCTCCCCCGCCGGCGCCCCGCAGTCTGCCCGCGCCGCGGAGCGCGAGCCGTTCAAATTTAGCGCTTTCGGAGGGGGAGCGAGCGGGAGGGAGGGAGGGAGGCCGGAGAAACGTCCGCCCGCGTCCTGCACGCCGCTTTTGTCCCGGAAAGGATGCGCTCCGACACAGCTACTTGGCCCCCCCGGACTATCACTGGGGGGCGGCCGCCCGGTCCGAAGAGAGGCGCCGCTCGGCGCGGAATGAAACTTATTGTTAACCTGGGCTGGTTTGGCCCCAGCCGGGGGGTGGGGGGGGGGTGGGACGCCCCCTTGCGTGCCAGCCTCCCCGCGCGCCCCCCGTTTGAACTTTGCTTTCCCATGGAGTTGGTGGCCCCCTCCCCCCGGGCCCGTGGGCTGGGAGGAGGAGAGTTCCCAGAAGTTCTCCGGAGGGATCTCTCCGTGTTTCGGGATGTTTTGACCTCTATGTAAACACGCGGACGGCAGCTTGAGCTTGGCTGACAAGTTTGGGCTCTGGCGTTCTTTTCCCGAGTCTCCTCTCCCGTCGCGGCCCCCGGGGCCTCCCTCTCAGCGCTGCGAGGTTCGCGCTCCCTCGGAGGCTGTCAGAAGTTGGGAGTCCTCTCGTGGGCCAGACCCAACCAAAAGAAGAAGAAGAATCAATAAGGCCCACGTGCTCCGAGCCCTCCTATTGAAACGGGCGGCCGCGCAGTGGCCAGATGCCGGGACAATGGGCTGATTCGGCTTGCCAGGGGACAAAGAATGTTCAGAACCGCGAGCGGGGCTGCGCGGCCCGGCCGTTCCCGGCCGTTCTGACTCAGCCCTGGTTCTCCGGGATTAACAAATTCCCGAAACGCGTCCCCATGAAATGATTACAAAAAACACAGCCTGGCCCCAATTGGGAACCTTCTGTTGCATGATTTGGTGGCTTGGTCAGATGGGAAAGTTTTCCCCAAAGAGAAGTCTCCCGTCTCCGGGTCCCCTCATCCGTCACCCTCCGCTGGAAGAAATGGACTCCGAGCCCCCCGAGCCCATCACCTTTCTCAGTGCATGCACGTACAGGCCCGCCGAGTGCACCGTCCACCCTCCCCCTTCAGAAGAAGGACGCCAGGGGCCCCGGCAAGCTGACAGCTGCTCCAGCTGGTTACTTATCAGACTCTGAGCGCCCTAGCGGGGCTCACCAGCTGCCTGCACAAGGGCAGATGGGCCGCCCTCACTTCAACTCGGTGCCCACCCCAGAGTTCAGCCCGCTCGGGGAATGTTTATTTTCCTCTTAGACTTAATCCAGGGGTCAGAGCTAGACCTCCCGTCCTCTCGGGCCTGGCTACTTGTCTTTTGGGGTTTTTTGGGATCTGGGCTTGAGGCTGGTTCTCCGCCCTAACTCAGTTTTGTTTTGTCTGGTTACCTTGTGGAGAGAGGGAAGATGAGTTTCCCCAGTGGGCCCAGTTCCTCCAGACTCTTCCCCCCATCGCCATCCTTTGTGGGAGCGGGGTGCGTGGTTTGTAGCCCAGCCAGGCTCGGGACTGAGAGGCCGTTTGTAATTCCTCGGTGTTGGGTCCTGTCTTTTTGGAACACCTGGTCTGGTCGCTGTTGGGCCTGCAAGCGGTGGCCGCGGGGACCTGCCTCCTTTGGCTCTCCTGTCTCCAGGGCAAGGCCCAGCACCCCATTTCCTTCTGCAAGCCCACAACGGCATCTCCACAATCCAGAACCTCGGTGGTGTGCAACACTACCAGAAGATGACTGCAGGGACAAACGAACCAAGATGGTGGCCCAGCCCTTGGAGAGGGAGACCAGACCCAATTCCAGCGGGTTGGAGGATGAGGGAGAGAAGAGCCGGGGGTCTCCAGAGAGGCAGAATGGTTCTGTGAAAGGCTCTGTTAAAGATCAGAGGGGTGGCACTGGCCCAAGCTGCCTTTGGTCGGCCATTCGGGAAGTAAACAGCAGACAGCTGTACCCCGGACCAGGCCCAGACCCGTTTCCTTTGGAGTTGGGTCTGAATGTTCCCAGAGCTGGCTCTCGGGGCGGGGAAGGCCAGATGGAGCTATTTTTGGGAGAGGAATTTTTTTTTTTAGGGTTTTCAACCTCTGTTCCCTACTTTCCTTTTCTTTGCAACAAGAGGAAGGGTTGATATGGTGGGAAGACAGCTGGGATTGGAGCAGAGAACTTGGTCGGTACTGTCTAGATGACCCAGGGTCATTGAGGTCCCCTCACTTCATCGCCTGGATGGTAATAGGGTTGGACTAACTTAGTGCTAATGGCCCAGCTTGAAACCCTATTCTCTAGGAACTCATTCTGTGCTGTCTCTTTGATGCCCCCCCCCCCCCCCCACACTCGACCTTGGCCAAGTGACTTCTATTCCCTGGGCCTCAGTTTCCTTTTCTGCAGAATGATGTGGGGATGGGGATAGATGATTTCTGAAGTCCCTTTCAGCTCCAAGCTCCGATCCCTTGGACGATCTCCAAGGGTGATTTCAGCCCTGAGTCTGCCGTCCTGTGATTCGGCAAGCACTAAGTGCCCGTCTCAGCAGAGCTCATAGTCGATGGGAAATACAAGATAATTCCAGGAGGGAGAGAATGCTGTCCATGAGGAGGATCAGGAGGGGCTGCTAGAAGAGCTTTGAACGAAGGGAAAGAATTGGAAAGGTAGTGGCTGGGGTGTGCTTGGAGATGGTGAGGACCAAACCTTCCCACTCCAAATCCCAGGCTGGGGGGTCCCCTCAAGGACCCTGCAACCAGTGGTTTGGGAACTACTGGATGAATAGGGCCAAGGCCCTGCTGAGGCTTGGAGAGGGCCAAGCTTCCTGGGAGTGCCAGGGGAAGAAAAGCCCCTTTGTGTGCCACAACATTCCCTTCTTGGGGCACAGAACTCTCTTTGAGTCAGCAGGTCTGTGTGTGGGGGTCATGCGGCATCGGGGCTCCCGGCCAAGGTCAGATGGGCACTTAGGGCAAGAGAGGCTGTTGTTCCTGGAAAGGACCTCCTCTGAGCCGGGGGCTCCGGCAGCCCTTTTGTGGGAGGCCCGGCCGTCCTGGGGGTCAGGGAGAGCCTGGCACAGAGCAGGCTTGTTCTCAGGTGCTCAGTTTCAGGAAGTAGCACAGGTGGAGTCCCGGCCTGGCAGGAGGTCTCGGCGGTTCCCAGGGTTTTGCCAGTTGTGCCCACTGGACTCGATTTTGGTGTTTTCACCCCGTGGCTGGACTTAGTGATTTGTGTGCCATTGCCCCACCCTGGCCCAATGCCTCCCCTCCCCTCCCTTCTGCCCGGGGCCCTTTGTCCCCCTGGGGGTCCTCAGGCCTGGGGTTGGAGTCTGTGGGTTTCAGCTCTCTCTTGGGTCCCGTCTGTTCCCGGCTCTTTGTCTGCCCCTGCCCTGGCCCAGCGCCCGGGGCCCTGCCTCCGGCACTGGGCCGGCCTCTGTCCGCCTGCCTCTCTCCCCCACCCTTGACCTCTTGGCTCAGACTCAGATCCCTCTCTCCCTCCTCCTTTCTTACCGTCTCTTTCCTGTCTCTCTCCTTCTTTCACTCCTCCCCTCCCCCAGTCTCCACTCTGTCTCTGATTGTGTCTCTGCTCTGGCCCAGTCTCAGCTCGGCTCTCTTTGTCTCCTGCCCCTGGTTCTCCCTCCCTCCCCCTCTCTCTGTCTTTCTCTCTCTGTCTGTCTCTCCCTGTCTCTTTCCCTTTCTCTTCCTCTCTGTCTCTCTCCCTCGGCCTAATTTGCTCTCTCCACCCAAGCCTCAGCCCTTGTTTCTCCCCCTCCGAGCCTCCCTGTCTTTCCATTTTAGTCTCTTCTCCTGGGGCCTAGCACATAGTAAGCGCTTAATAAATGCTTGCTCTCCCTTCCTTTGTCTCTCCCCCGTCTCTCTTGGTCTCAGCCTCTCGGTCTCTCTCTGACCTTCTGCCTCAGATCCTCCCTTTCCATTCTGGTCCCTGCTGGGGCCTCGGTCTTCGGGGCCTTTGCCCCTCCCTGGGAGCGCACTCTCTCCTCCCAAGTCCCATGGGCGCATTTGGCAACGTGTGTTTGTAACACACTGCCGCAGCATCTGCCGGGCGTGGAGCACTCATGGCTGCGACTTTAAAAATAAACTCCCCAAACGGCAGGAGGAGAAACGGTTTCTGAGCTCCGGCTTTGGAGATTTGGGGAATGAATGAAAGGGCGGAGAATGGGGGGGGGATTCTTGGCTGGGGGGGTCGGTCACCGGGCTCCTTTGGCTGAGCACGGGGGCCCAGACTCAGGGAAGCAAAGGAAACTCGGGGCATCCAGCTCTGCCAGCCGGGAGCACACGGGGAGCTCTCTGCCCGAAACCAGCCTTGGCTGCTTGAAGCCGAGTCCCTTTTCCTAACAGACAGGCCAGAGCCTCAGGCTCTGGTCACTCTCTGGCCCGGACTTATTTACCAAAGTCTCTGCCGGTTATTTGCCCAGGTCTTTGGAGTTGGCCACTTGAGATCCTTCCTCCCTTCTTTCTCTTTCTTTCTCCCTCCTTCTTCCTCCCTCCCCATAATCAATCTCTCTCTCTCTCCCTCCTTCCCTCTTTTCTTCCCTTTCTTTCCTTCCTCCTTTCCTTTTTTCTTTCTTTCCTTTTCTTTCTTTCTTTTCCTTCCTTCCTCCTTCCCTGCTCCCCTCTTTTCCTTCAGTCTCAGAAAACACCTATTAGATGCTAGAGAATATAAAGACAAAAATGAAATGGTCCCTGCCCTCAGGAAGCTCTCCTTCTTTCCAGAGAGACAGCACATACAATATTATAAAAGTCTAAACAACATAACTAGGGTATTTGGGAGATGGAAACTAAGGATTCTTAAAAGGTTGGGGGCAGGGGAGGGCCTCCCAGCCATCTGCAAAGGCACAGAGGTGGGGGAGTAGAGTAGCAAAGATTGGTGGGTTTCATGAAAGGAATGATATATAGTAAAACTGGATTAGGGATCAAAGTTGTGAAAGGGACAAACGTGAGAATTGATATTGGATCTCAGAGGTAAGAGGGAGCCAGTGCTATGCACTTCTATTTCTCTTTCAAACTTCCCAAATTGGGGGGAGTCCTCTCAGAGAGAATCCTGATTCCCTTGGTAATTCATGATCTCTCCTCAAATTATCAAGTTTCTTTCTATCCCCTCCAATCCCCCCTTTGGAGTTTGATTGTTGGGAGAGAAAATTTATCTTGTACTTAACTAGCAATTTATGTGGTGTATTTCTCAGTAGAATGTAGGCTTCCTGAGGAAAGGACTTGTTTTTCCTGTTTCTCTGTGTATCTCTGGTGCCTGGCACATAGTAGGCTATCAGTAAATGCTTATTGAAGAAAGGTGGTCTTTACACCAAAATATTTATAGCAGTTCTTTTTGTGTCCGCAAAAATTGGAAATTGAGTGGATGCCCATTGACTGGGGAATGGATAAATAAGTTGTGGTAGATTTGGGGAATGTGACGTTGCTGGAAGAAATGTGGGGTGAAGAGAGAAGCCCAAAATGATGCAGGTAGATGAGAGGAGCTGAAAAAACAGTCCACACGGTATAAAAAGAACAGTCACCAGAAATCCAAATCAAGTATTCCAAAATTAGAAAAATAAAGTCTGACCCCATGGAAAAGCTGTGAGAAGATCTCCCCCCACATACACTCCAGCCCACCCTTTTGTAGAGATAGGATGACCCAAATGGAATTCCATTCCATTGCACAAATTTTCAGATTTTTTTTGGATATATCGATTTTTTAAGCTGATTATTTTAATTTTCATTTTTTAAAAATCTTTATAAAAATACTTTTTAAAAATATGGGCTAACTCTCTGGAAAGGGGAGAAAAGGATCCTGCGGCAAGTTATGGTGATGCTTTTAAAAGAGATATCAATAAAAATTTTTTTAAATTAGTAAATATTTGTGGGTTTTCATCTGTGGCTTAGATAGTTGGGGGTATAATTGGGCGATACATGGACCTGCTCTGGTGAAGTGGATTTTGGGTCCGGGAAGTCCAGATTCAGATACTTTCTGATCTTTGTGGCTCACTTCCTGTGTCTGAATGGACCTGACTCAGTTTTCTCCTTTGTAAAAATGAGGGCAACCATACACTGTGTAATAAGCAAGGATGTTTGTTGAGAAAGCTCATTGTTGATCAAAAGGGGCAATGTTGTCAGGAGTTTGAAGAGCCTTGAATGTGGAATTGGAAGCTTTGGGCACTGGTCCAGGCCCTAGTGACTTGTCAAATGACTTGTTTTTTGAGGTAAAATAGCTAGCATTTATAGGGGTTTCCAGGCTTGCAAAGCATTTTACAAACACTACCCCAATTTGTCCCATTTTACAGTTGAGGAAATTGAGGTAAGTAAGTGTCTCCAGCAGGATTTGAGTTTTTGTTTTTCCACTGGGCCCCTGGAGGCATTGGACACGATATTGGACTACATGGCCCTAAGATAAATGGTCCCTTTGACCTTGGAGAATTGTAAAATGTTGTAAAAATGTTCTTTTTGCAAGTTCTTTTTATGTTTATTTTAAAGGGAAGAAAAACAGGCAGCATCATGAGATCGTGAAAGGAGAGAAAGAAAAAGGAGAAGGGAGACAGAGATAGAGAGGAGGGACACAGGGAGAGAGAGAGAGGATGGACACAGAGAAGAGCAAGAAACAGATAGGGGAGAGAAAGGGAAAGAGAAAGAGACCAAGGTGGGGGGGGGGAGGATGGACACAGAAGTGCAAGAAACAGATAGGGGAGAGAAAAGAAAAGAGAAAGAGAGAGAGGGTGTGGAGGGAGGGAGAGAAAGGAGCAAGAAAGAGAGTGGGGAGAGGGAAAGAAAGAAAGACAAAACGGGGAGAGAGAGACACACAGAGAGAGGATGGACACAGAGAGAGGAGCAAGAAACAGAGTAGAGAAAAGAAAAGAGAAAGAGAACTGGGGCATGGTAGAGGGAGGGAGAGAAAGGAGCAAGAAAGATAGGGGAGAGAAAGAGAAAGGGGGGGAAGGAGGAGAGAGAGAAAGGATGGGCACAGAGAGGAGTAAGAAACAGATAGGGGAGAGAAAGGAAAAGAGAAAGAGAGAGGAGAAAATTCTGTCACTCTCACTTGCAGCATCCAAAGTTGTTTTAGGGAGTGTTTTTTAAATTTGTTGTTACTGTTTTTGTTTTTAAGCGTGTTTTGAATAATGGAGTTAATTAAGTCAGTCAGTTTGGGCTTTTTGTTTGTTCTTTTTTAATCTTTAAAAACTCTCTGCCATTTGGACTTTGTGCTGCCTGAGGCAGCAGAAGTGGGGCTGGATTTTGATTTGAGGGATGTGGTTTCAAAGGCCGGCTCAGCCGCTCAGCTGCCTGTGACCCACGTGGCCCTGCACAAACTGCCTCCCTTCGGTGGGCCTCCGTTTCCTCTATAACGGGGAGGGGGGCTGGATTCATTGACTCTGGGGGTCCCCCCGAGGGCACTGATGCCAGTGACAGGGCTCCCTCCATTTGTGCCTTTCTGCAGGGAGAGGCACCCTTGTGGGTGTCTGTGGCCTTGCAGTGGTTCTGGAGTCTGCCCTCCCCATCGCCCATCCCTCATCCCACCCTTGCTGGCTCTCGTGGCACCTTCCTAGTGGGGCTGGAACTTCAGAACCAGGACCCAATCCTGGACCCAGGGCAGCCCAAATCAGATTAAAATGAAACTGAGAAATATTTAACACCACAAACAAATACAGCCCAGCAGAGAGAATGTTAAATTGTGGTTTCTTGGTCACTCTGTGGCCAGCCTTCGTTTCTATGTGACTTTGATATCGCTGATCCTGGCAGGTCTCTAGGACTCTGTTGCTTGAATAACCTTCTTCCTGGGCATCTCCTCCATTATTGAAATCACAGACCCAGCAGTTAGAGCTCTGGGCCTGCCATCAGAAAGATCTGAGTTCATATCCAGCCTCAGACCCTTGGTAGCTGTGTGACCCCGAGCAAGTCCCTTGACCTCTGTTTACCTCAGTTTCCTCAGTTGTAAAATGGGGGTAATAGCAGCACCTGCCTCCTGGGGTGGTGGTGAGAATCCAGTGAGATATTTGTAAAGTACTTAACACAGTCTATGGTACGTAGAAGGTATTTAATAAACGCTCATTGAATTAGTTTGGAAACTTGGACAAAGCAGGGCCGGGCAGGGGGGTCCTTTCTTGGATTGAGCTGATTAATTTTCCTCTTCACCTTTGCTGCCTTTGGGGTCTGGAAGGCCTGGATTCGGGCTCCCATTTCAGACACTGTGTCTGTGTGGCTATAGCCGACTGTTTGCTGTGGGCAGACCTCAGGTTACATGCACTGTTACCTTGTTTCCTCTTCTCCGAAATGCCTCTGAAACCCTACCCTCTGTTGGAGGACTCCCTTGTCCCCCCGAGGGCGAATGCCTTGTGTCCGGCTCTTCGGGACCTGTCTGGGCTTCTGTTGGCAAAGATGCTGGCGTGGGTTTGGCATTTTTTACAGGTGGGGAAACTGAGGCAGCAAACAGGGTGAAGTGATTTGCCCAGGTGTCTGCCAGTCCCCGGCCCTGGCACTCTAATCACTGGGCTACTAGTTGTCCCTTTGGTTATCTCAGATATAACTAACATTTCACCTCGTCTTCCTCTTCAGAATGTAAACTTGGGGCTGGGACCAGCGTCTGCCTTTCCTCGTACCTCCCGATTATCCCTATGCCCACTGGCACTTTTGTGAGTGATGGCTGAATTGGCCAAAGCCCCAGAATCTCCTTATAAATGTTACCTGTTTCCACGCCCTGATGTCCCAGCTGGAGCCCTCTTCTGCCAGCCTGAATCTGTTTTAAGGACCTGAGGAAGCTTTGATGGTGTTTGGGTTAGAGTGACCTGTGTTTGGGGGAGGGAAAAGCAGAAAGGAATAAGCATTTATTAGATGTCTACGATGTGCCAAGCTCTGGGCTGCTGGGAGGTCCTGGACAACAGTCCTTCCATGGATCTGCTCTTCCATTCCCCATTTAGAGCAGAACCATGGCTGTAGAGGTGGCAGGACCCTCAGGGGCACCGAAACCAAGCCACAGCTTTCACTGGCGCCCTCCAGTGACAGATACACGCTCTTTCTGCCACGGGGTCTGCCTGCTGGTGGTCACCCAGTCCGCTTGCCCCTTCCTGGAGAATCTGGCCAGCCTCTGCTGGTCTTCTGGGGCGGGGGCGGGGGGAGGAGCGGAACCCATCAGCCGCAGTTTCAGAGCAGCTCCTCCTGACCCAGCTGTGGCCCTGCTGCCTCTGCCCCTGAGCCAGGAGGCTCTGTTGGGTTTCCCTTCAGAAAGCACCAGGGTCAGGGCCAAGCCGAGGTTCGGAGCCTCTCTGTCTGTCTCTCTGTCTCTTTCTCTCTTCTCTCTTCCTCTCTCTTCCCCGCTTCTTTCTCTCTCCCTCCCTCTCTCCTTCCCTCTCTCCTTCTCCCTTTCTCTCCCAGGTCTCCCAGTTCCCAGGCCCTTCCTACCCCAGAGAGCCGGAGCAGGAATAGTGATGAGCTCCGGCTGAATCTCCTCTGTTTAGGTCCCTACCCAAATGACAAATGAAAGTGGGTTGAGTTGGGTCTGGTTAAGGACTGTTTCAGCCAAAGTGCTGCCATGGGCATGGTGCCCAGGGCCTTCTGTTGACCCCAGATAAAGGACCCCAGGTTCTCTGCTGCAGGGGGATGGCCTCCCCCCAGTCATGTGTCACAATGTAGTCGGCAGAGTAATCTTAGCTGACCTATGTATAAAGTGCTTGCAGGTTTACAGAGCGTTTTGCTGAACTCATTTTGTGGGTGCCATTATGCCCACTTTGCAGATGAGGAAAACTAAGCTTGCTGAGGCTCACACAATTAGCAAAGCTCTGAGACTGGATTTGCATCTCAGTTCTCCTGAGACCCCAGGTCTCGCCCCACCCCTGTTATTACCTATCTGTCTGTTTCTTAACCCCTCTGGGCCTCTGTTTCTCCCTATGTAAGATGGAGGGGGTGGAATAGATAACCAGAAGAAGAGAATGTTGGGAGAATTAGGCTAGAATGCTCCTGCTCCCTCAAAGCCCCTTCTGGCTGCCCATCAATAATTCTAACAGCACTTTCCTTTTCCTTTGATCCTCCCATCATAATACCTTTAAAATTATTCATAATTTTCACGTTTTTGTTGTTCATTTGTTTCAATTGTGTCCAACTCTTTGTGACCCCATTTGGGGTCTTCTTGGCAAAGATCCTGGAGCCAGTTCCCTCTCCAGCTCGTTTTACAGGGGAGGAAATGGAGGCAGACAGGGGGAGGTGAGCTGCTCAGCGTTATCCAGCTAGTGAGTGTCTGGTGCCAGATTTGGACTCAGGAATATGAGCCTTCCCCACCCACTGCGGCACCCTATAGCTGACCCCCTTCCCCTTTAGCTTCATCCCCCAAGTTTTGATATATTGGCTTTTTATCTGATGCCGTTTTCTTTTGTTTTATGATTGCTTCTTTGACCCAGCTGTTCTTTAGGATTAAATTGTTGAGCCTCCAATTAATTATAGTAGAGTTTTATTCATATTTAGTTTGTTTTTATCACCTACATTTCCCAGCAAACCATCTGCCCCTTGAGAGTTCATGCTCTTGACACAGGCCAATGGAGTCTGTTCAAGAATGCGCCAGATGCTCGTTGTAGAACAGAAAATCACATCAGTGATCAAAGCATTAACACGTTGGTTGGTTGTATCCCAGCTCCTTAATTTGCTCTGTGCCCTCTGCTCCGGTCACACACAGCTCCCAAGGGCGGTTTTTCTAAAGCTCTGGCCATGCTGCTTCCTGTGCTTTTAGAACAAGGCACAAACTCCCCTCTCTGCCCCCATCTTAACTCTTTCGCCATCTGGTTCTAAGCTGTCCTGCCGATCTGAATTCACATTATAATTGTTCCTCCTATGCTGTTTTTCAGTTCCTTTCTCTAAGCCTTTGCATATGCTGGCCCTCCTGCCAGGAATGCTTTCCCTGCTCTTGGGGTCTACTTCCTCCATGTTGTCTTTTTTCTGAATATCTCCTGCCCCAGGCTATTAATTCTTCTTGAAATCATTTAAAAATCACTTTCTGGTACTGTATATTCCTATCTGTGTCACTATTGTGTCATCTCTGTAGAATGTAAGCTCCTTGAGGGCAGGGACTGTATTTTGCCTCTTTTTTTTTTTTTTTTTTTTTTTTTTATCTCTGGCTCTTAGCTCAGTGCCTGGCACATAGTAGGCACTTCATGAATGTTTATTGTTTATTACAGACATTGAGTTAAGAACCTGATAGATATTAATCCTCACAACAACCCTAGGGAGATAGGAGGTGTGGATGCTATTGTTATTCCCAATTTACGGGGGAAGAATTGAGGCAGATAAGTTAAATGAATTGCTTAGGGCAATCCATCTATTGTGAATTTCAGTCTGGATTTGAACTTTTCAGACTTCAGGTCTAGTGCTCTATCCACTGAACCATCTGACAATCCAGTACAGCTAGATGTCTACATAGAAAAACTGCCTTCAAGAAGCTTAGCCTTGTTTAATTTTTTTAAATTTTCATTTTTACGTCACTGTCCCTTCTCCCTCCCCTTCCCAAGTAAGCCATCCCTCATGGAACAAAAATTTAAAAAGAAAGCATTTGATAAAACTGGCCTCCAGAGGCAGGATTGCCCACCTCTGCCATGAAGGGAGGGAGGTGGGTTTCCTCCAGTTTCTGTCTGGCCGAGCTGGGTCGCCATGATCGCTCCGTGCTCAGACTTGTTCTCTCTCCTTCCGGTGTATGTTGTTTAGTCTTGCGTTGTAATTTCCCTGGTCCTGCCTGCTTCAGACTGTCAGTGGCTCTCCGGTCTTCGGAGTCCTTCGGAGTCCTTGCCTGTTATTCCTCCAGGGTTAACTGTAAAGGCAGTGGACTGCCCCCTGCCCGCTGGCCGGGGCCCGCACCGGCATGCCAGAGCAGGAGGGGGCGATTCTGCTTGTCCCTAACTCTGTCTGGAAGACCCCAAGTAACCAGCATCTCTTTGTCTGTTATTCGCAGGGAGAAGAAGTGGGTGACTGTAGGCGACACGTCCCTACGGATCTATAAGTGGGTCCCCGTTACAGAGCCGAAGGTAGATGACGTGAGTATGACTGGCTGTTGCCCTTTAGATTCAATGGAGTGTTTAAAAGTCCCGTGGGTACAAGAGGCTGGGCTTGGCACTGGGGACGGCATAAAAGTTACCATTAATGAGAGTGACACTAACATGTAGGTAGGGCTTACCGGGTACTGACCCTCACAGCAGCCCTAGGACCTGGGTGCTCCAGGGACCCCCATTTTACAGATGAGCCAGCCAGCAACCTGGTTAAGTAACCTGCCTAGGAAATCGTGCCCCTAGTAGGGGCTGAATTTAAATTCAGACTTGCCTGCTCCTAGGTCTAGGCTGTCTTATTTCTGGCCTCCCAAGACAAAGACCATAATACTTAAGATATTATGTAAATAGCTTTAAAGAAAGTTATGGAAACCCAAGGGCTGTTTGAGATGAGATGGGGGCAAGACCTGAACACTTAGGGAGGAAGCAGTGTTTGAGATGTCCTCGAAGGCATGTTGCAATGTGGGCAGAGAGCCGGGGTCCAGGGTCCACAGCAACGGGGCCTACCTAGGGATGGAGGGCGGCCCAGCCTGACTGTTGTAGTCAGTGTGGAGGCAGTTAAATGGACTGAGGGGGTGGCCATTCTGGAGAAGCCCACTTGCCCCCAGCAAAATCGAAAGCCCTTGGTTGGGCCTTTCTCACCTTAGTGTAGATATAAATCTCTTAAGGCCCCTTCTCACCTTCCTCCAGGCTGTTCCCTCAGAATGCCCACAAGTCAGCAACCATTTAAGTAGTTTCTATTACCCTGCTTTTCACCTTTCCTGCTCTTGGGCTCTCCTTTTATCTTAAAAATAGCCAAGGGTCCAGAGAGCTTGTGCTTTAGGGGATTGTTTCTGTTGGTAGTTACCCTTTTATTTTATTTTATTCATTTATTTTTGGCAAGGTAACTGGGGTTGACTTGCCCAGGATCACACAGCTAGAAAGTGTTAAGTGTCTGAGGCCCAATTTGAACTTAGATCCCCTTAATTTTAGGGTCACTACTTTATCCATTGGGCCATACAGCTTGACACTTAACATTTTAGACATTTGGATACATTTGTAAAGAACGTTGGACTCAGTCAGGAAGGCCCAAGTTCAAATTACAGACGCTGACCGCTGGGTGAGTCACTTCACCTCTGTCTGCCTCGGGTTCCTCATCTGGAAAACGGGCCCCTACCTCCCACCTGTGAGGGTCAAATGAGATAGTAATTACCACGTGCTTTGTACTTGTAAGTGTTCGTTGTTTCCCAGGGCAGTTGTGAGAATCACTTCAGTGTTTTGTAAACCTCATAATGCTCTATAAATGCCAGGGCTCATCTTGTGGTTAGCTTTCCCTCCTATGATTTGTGCATTTTTTTCTGAGAAGGCATCTGGAGGCTTTAGCCAGGGGGGTTCACTGTCTAAAAAGGTGGTACAGACTCTGGCCCAAGTGGCCTTGAAGGGCATGCACAAAGCCTGGGGGGTTGACATCAGAGGATGAAGTAGAGGAGAAAACTGGGAGCCAGGTATTCAATGGATTGGGAGATTTCAGGCAGCTGGCTGTAAACAAGGGTAGGGAAAGGCTAGAAGAAGAAAATAGTCACTTATTAAGGACGCACCACATTCCACCTAGCTAGAGGGCGCCAGAGGGCACAGAACCACAACTCGGCTTCCTGAGTTCAAATCCGGCCTCAGACACAGACTAACTCTGGACAAGTCACTTAACTCTGCCTCAGTGGTTCCCCATCTGTAAAATGGGCTGGAAATGGCAAACCACTCTATGATCTTTGCCAAGAAAACCCTAGATGGGGCCACAAAGAACCCAGCATGACTGAAAAATGACTGAACAGCCTCTTCTGGGTGCTATGTTAGGGATTAGAAATACAGAGATAAAAATGAAAGTCTCAGACCCTGGGGAGCTTATATTCTATTGGGGAAGACTACAGAGAATCAGTTACATTGATAAACATCCAAGTTTATACAAATAAACACAAAGCAATTTTCTTTATATTTATCTTTTCTTTTGTTGCTCATTTGTTTCAGGGCCTAGCACAAAGACAAAAGTTTGATGACCCTGCCCTCTAGGAACTGCTATTCTTGGGTCATTGGGGGCTTTTTGCTTGTGTCTCACTCTGGTTGGGGGGGAAGCTCCCCTGCAGAGAGAAGACCCCACCCACAGAAGTGAGTGGTTCTTCTCCCCTGGGGAAGGGTTTCTTCGTCCTGGAAGGTTGCCCAGAGGATGGGCTGGGACCAGCCTGTCAGTAGCAGGGACCCCTCTCATCACTACCCCTTTCCACTCTCCAGGGAAAGCGGATTACAAGACGGACGCACCCCTGCTCAGCTCCCAAGGGGGACGTTGGTCTTTCCTTCCCTTTTGAGTGGGGTAGGGAAGGAAGACGTTCTCAATAGGTAAATCAAGGACGGCATCTGGGGTTGGGATGCTGCTGCCCTTGACCTCCCCGCCCTGGGTGATATTATCCCATTGGACAGATGAGAAAACTGAGGGGGTCCAGAGCCACTATAAGTGTTGTGGACTCCCTCCCAGCCTCAGCTGCAGGGGGCCTTCGACCCATTCTGTAAGCTTATGGACTGGGAGTGTCTATCCCTTACACCTAGAATGCTGTAAGCCCTTCATCAATCTTGTGGGCCGATTGACCAGCCGTGTCCCCTTCCCTCACCAGCCTGGGGCAGCCCCCAGATTGTAGTCCTGGCGGCATTAATGTGGGCAACAAGGATAACAGCTGGCATTTGCAGAGTGAGGCGGCCTCAGAGGTAATAGCGCCTGATTTTGTGTCCTGCAGACTCGGGAGGGAGGGGCGCTTGTTTGTCCCCATTTTACAGATGAGCAAACTGAGGCTGGAGGAGGTAAACAACTTGCCTGGAATCCCTCGTGTCAGTGGCCCCATGAGTGTCTGTGACAGTGGGGGTGTGACTGATAGAGCCCTGGGCCTGGCCACCTCCTGCCTGGGTGATCCAGAACAGGGGCTCGGGCTGGCTGGGTAGGGAGTGACCCCACCACCCCGGGGTGAGAGGGAGCCCCTGCAGGTGGTGAGGGAGGCCAGGTCTAGGGTCAGGTGCTTGGACTGAAGCTGTCAGAAGGCTCTTGAGATAATGTCGGCTGTGGGAGCCCCGGAGGGCTTATGGTGGCGCGGTGGAGAGTGTTCTGGCTGCAGTGCGAAAAACCCGAGGGCTGGTATGGCCATGGGCATGCCCTGTGGTCTCTGTGTCCCACTTGTTTGCCTCAGTTTCCCCATCTGTAAAATGAGCGTAATCATAGCACCAGGGTTATTGTGAGGATCAAATGTGATGACGCACTTTTATTGTTATTCTTGTAGCTGCGGGAGTAGAGACAAAGGGATTGTATAGAAGAGAGGTGGTAAAGGGAGGAGCATGGTGTCAGTCACATTTATTAAGCGCCTTCTGGGTGCCGGGCTCTCCGCTTAGCGCTTTCCCATAATTCATTGGACCCTCACCACAGCCCTGGGATTTGGATCTCTTATTAACCCCGTTGTTCAGATGAGGAAACTGAGGTGGACAAGGATGAAGTGACCTGTCCCAGCTTGTAGGTGTCTGAGGCTAGATTTGAACTGGGGTCCTCCTGATCCCAGGCCTAGAACCCTAACCCTTCACCACCTCTTAGGAGCTGTTGGTTTCCCCCATCCCTGACGTCGTTGCGGTTACTCAGAGCCCCCCATCCTCGACAGCTCCTTGGGCCCCAGCCCATCTCACAGGCCAGGGGCTGGGCGGCCTCTGAGGCCCCTCCCCACCCGATCCCCATTCCCCATCGCCGCATCCCGCTGCCCCTTGTTTAATCTCTGCCTGATGGGTGGGGAATCCCTTTTTTATCTGGTCCGTCTGCTTTCTGTGGTGCTTTTATCAGAATGGCAGAGCTTCATCCGTCAGTGAGCATTTAGTAAGTGTTTGCTGTATTCAAGGCACTCCCCAAGTGGCTGGGGATACAGACAGAGTTGAAAGAGGCCCGGGAGCCTTTGGGGACCCAGGAGGGCTCTCCTGGAGCTTATAGGAACAGAGGAGTCAACAGATGGTAATTTGGGGCAGGACAGGGCAGCTGCCCGGAGAGGGTGGCCCCTGAGCTGGGGAGAAAGCTTAAGGATTCTAAGAAGCAACAGTGAAGGGAAAGCCCATTCTAGACAATTCAGTTCCAAAACAGCGCCTACTGTGTGCCAGGCATTTTGATAAATGCTGAGAAGACAAAAGGAGGCAAAGGCAGTAGCTGCTCTCAGAAATTGGGGAGACAGCAAGCTATACATAGGATATCACTGTTGCTTTTGGTTTTTTTTTTTTTGGTAAAATGTGAGGCAAGCTGCCCCCTCACAGTGGAGGAGGATTTGGGGGGATTCGGGAGAGCAGCCCTGAGTAAGAATGGCGGCCGTGAGCCTTGCAGCAGCAAAAGCCCCGGTGAGCCTGTAGCAGCCCCAGGTGGATGGTGGTGGGATGGTCCCAAGGCTGAGATTTGGCCGGAAGTAATGGATGACTGTGTGTGTGGGGGGGTAATGGACCTCGTATCTAAGGTCTGAATGGGGGAGGGGCCAAGTGCGATTGGGGCAGTGCTGGTGACCTGTGAGGGGAGGGAGGGGCTCACGGTGCCGACAAAAGGAGGCCTGAAACCCATTATGGTCTTGGTCAGAGGAGAGATGTGATCGGGGCTTTGGGCGACGTGATCGGGGACTGGGGATCTCAGGGAGGCCGGAGGAGGAGAAGTGCTCACCGAGGGATCTGGACGGGAGAGAACTGAGGGAGCCAGGAGTTAGCTTATAAACCAAAGTGTGGGTAGGGTCATGGAAGGCGGAGGAAAAGGTAGAAAGCCCATAGGCGAGGGTTGGAGGAGAAGACCAGGAGGTCGTGCATCTTGTGGGAGACGCGGCCTCCAGAGGAACCTGCTCTCTTTGGGCTGAGGGTGGGAAGTGAATCCATCGATTGAGTGGGCAGGGGGTGAGCTGGAGGGAGAAACCCCCATGGCCGAGGCAGTGCTTGGGGAAGAGGGCCGGTAACAGACTCCCTGAGGAAGGAGAGTGGGTTCTGGGGTGGGGGGGGGGGCAGGGGCTGCCTTGGGAGGAAGAAGAGCGGCTGTATCTGGGGGAGAAGCCCCACACGGGCCTAGGCTCCAGCTTGTCTTGACCATGAGCGGGAGCATGAGTGAAGGGGTGGCCAGGGAGACGCTGCGGGCTGAGGGGATCCCGATTTCAGCCAATGTGATCTAATGCACAGGGAGCCGACCTAGATCTGCTTCCAGTCTCATCCCTGACCCATGCTGGCCATATAAGGCTTTGGACGAGTCATCTGTGCCCCAAGCTCTCCCTCAGGGGATCAGCGATAACAATAACGTCCAGCATGTGTATCATGCTTCATGATTATGGCTTTGCCAGATCGTCTCTTACTCTCGGTGTCCCGAGCATTGCGTATAAGTAAGAATGGCGGCCCTGCCTCCAGGGCCTACGACCTGCAGAGTGGTTGCAGACGCCCCGACTGGCGGGCACTGGGGCAGGCGGCTTGGGGGGCTTCCGGCCTAGGCTGTTCCACGCCAGGTGGACTTCAGAGCTGGGGCTCTTGGTCCACCACTGCACTGCTGAGGGAAGAGAGGAAGAAAGGGAAGAGAAAAAAGAGGGAAGGAGAGAGAAAGGAAGAAGGCAGGATGAGGGGCTCACTTCGGGCCCCGTGCTACCTGCAGGCAGGGCCTGACCGCTCTTGCCAAAGTGGGGGGCCCTCATCCAGCCTCTGCGTTTCGTGGCACGGAGTCTGGGCCGCGGCTGTTAGGCCCGCCGTGGCTCGCAGGGCCGTGGCTGCGACAGTGGGGGCGACTGTCCCCCTCCCGGGCTAGGGCGGCAGACCGGCCAGGTTCTCAGGGGCACCGTGTGGTTTGTACTCGTGGCCCAGAGCTTTGCGACCTGCTTGTGGGTGGGCAGTCACGGAGAGAGCGCCCCCTCCCCCCCCACCCACAGACTTCCCCGGACTCGTCTCTCGTTCCCCTTCAGCAGGCCGAGAATGTGGAGGATCTGCATTCCTCGTCCCCCGCGTGGCCCAAGTCTGAGCTTGCTCGGGGCGGATGCAAGCCAGCGGCTTCCCTCTGGAATTCCCCAGGCGGGGGCGGGGGCCGGCAGGACGTAGCCGGACCTTCTGTCTGCTCCTGGGCTCGGCTTGGGGTGGGGAGGCCCTCGGAGGGAGGTCCCCAATGACGCGGGTTCCAGCAGAGACGTTCTGGAAAGGGGCTGAGTGGGTGACAGGAGCCCCAGATCCTTGCCATCCCCTCACCCCAGGGGTATCAGCGCAGTCTCCACAGAGTTTGGTGACTCGGCCTCTCCTTGTTTTCCCTTCAGAAAAATAAAAGCAAGAAGAAGGGTAAAGATGAGAAATGTGGGTCCGAGGTGACCACCCCAGAGAACAGTTCGTCCCCGGGAATGATGGACATGCACGGTAAGACCCCCGGCAGGCTTGCTCACATTCCCCTCGGAAGGGGGCAGGGAGGGACCTGGGGGCCACAGCCTAGGAAGGAGGGCT